>NC_141167.1:1875000-2500000 GCF_055505025.1 Bos grunniens | reverse complement strand
CCCCTGGTGACAAAACCTGAGAGAAAAGGTGCGTTACGGGAAACTGACGTCTTCTTGGAGCCTCCCTCCTGGAGACACACACACATGCGCGGTTGTGACAACAGGCTTCCTCCCCGAGCCTGGGGCAGGAGAGGCTGGAAGCGCTGTGACCTGCCCCCGGGGTTTCTTGCGGCTGTGGGCCTTCCTGTGAGACGCAGCCGCGGTAGCTCCCTGGGCCTTCTGTGCGTGCAGAGGCTCGGACACGCGCTCTTCTGCCCAACCTCCCAGGAAAAGAAACCCCGAGCACGACGTGATCCCCTCCTCAGCCCACAGATCACACCTGCGGCCTGGAGGGAGCAGGGTCACCGGGTTAGCACTGACCGTCCTGCCTGAGGCCTGTCACTGGCCTGACTGCTGACCTCAGGCCCGCGGCCGTGACAGTGAGTGCTGGCTCCTTATGGAGCAGGGTCACCAGGTCAGCACTGACCATCCTGCCCAAGGCCCGTCACCGGCCTGCCCACTGACGTCAGGCCCACAGCTGTGACAGTGAGTGCTGGCTCCTTACAGAGCAGGGTCATAGGGTCAGCACTGACCGTCCTGCCCGAGGCCCATCACAGGCCTGCCCACTGACCTCAGGCCCGTGGCTGTGACAGTGAGAGCAGTGAGCGCTGGCTCCTTACAGAGCAGGGTCATAGGGTCAGCACTGACCGTCCTGCCCGAGGCCCGTCACAGGCCTGCCCGCTGACCTCAGGCCTGCGGCCGTGACAGTAGGCGCAGTGAGCGCTGGCTCTTTAGGCCAAGATGCTGGCAGATAATCAGACGAGTTTCCTTCCCTTCCTCTCCTCCCCTTGCCTTCCTCTCCTCCAAGGGGTCTGTGAGGGGCTCCAGGACTGGCCCCCTGCCTGGCGCACTCACTTTTAATGACAAAAGCAGCTTTTTTGAGAAATGCCTCTGGATTCCAACCCAGAAACTGCTGGCAAACTTTTTAATCCTTAAAACCTGACCAGAGCGAGGCCAGCGAGGGCGGGAGGACGGGGAGAGAGGGGAAGGAGGGGGCGGGTGGGCGGGTAGGCAGGCGGCGGGGCTCCTGCAGCAACCCCCGTCCAGGACTGGAGCCACAGGCCACGCGGTGAGGAAGCACCTGAACTGAGCCCGACACTGACGGGATCTCACCTCACTTACGTTTCAGCAGTCACCTGTGGCTTGGAGCTGTGTGCTGAACACGTGGAGCCCTGGGGCAGAAAACCTGACTGAGCGGTTCTGCAGCTTAACAGCTCAACTCCTGAGGAGCACACGGGGACAATTAGCCTGCAGGAAATCTCGCTTCTGTTTTCCAAGTTTCAATGGAGGTGAATAAAGAAGCGTGACTTGCTCTCGCGTGACTCGTTTCTGAAAACTGGACTTCCAGGCGATGAAGGCGTAGGTACACTGATTTGCTTTTGCGGTTTACCCCACCGCCATCCTCTGTGTGAACCTCCCCTGGAAAGAAGGAGTCACGAGGTTGGCTGACCACGGTCCTCGCAGGAGACTTCCAGAGCTCTGCTACAAGTGCCCAGCTCCATATATCGGGGGGAATTTCTCCCTCCTCTGGCTATTTCCTCCGTTCTTTCTCCTTTTCCTCTAACGCGGCAACTACGTTCTAAAACACACAAAATAAGCGCTTCAGGACCACCTTCAGTCCTGAAACAGGTCTTAACCAAACCAAACCACACCCAAGCAAACTGTGAGCTAATGGTGTGCACACACACACATATGTGTCACGTATGTGCGCGTGCAGACGCATCACGGAGAGAGGTGCCACAGAAACAGTTTTATTTCTCGAAGTCTGAAGACACAGGCGCAGACTGGGCCCGACACAGCCGGGCTGTGGGGAAGGAGACGCTCCAGGCGGTGCCTGCTCTCTCACAGCGGACGCTGCTTGCCCAGGGACAAGCGCTGTAGAAGGAAGCTGGGCCCCCTAACTGGGGGGCTTCTGTCTGCACCCCTGCCCCCCAGCGTGAGGCTAGCGGAGTGCAGGAGCTGGGGGCCTGGGCGTGTCTTCGTCCCTGCAAGGCGGCCTCCGGGAGGCGTCACTTCAGCCAGATCCACTTGTCCCCCACGTCCTCGTTGTACCCGGCGCGGTACTTGCGGCCTGGCAGCTGTGGAACGGAGAGTGTGGTTACCAGCAGTTTACAGCAGACACACGTCCCCCGCTCACCGATAGCCTCCCTGCTCCGTCCCTCGTGCCCCAGGACAGGGGGGCCTGCCCCTGGGGCTTCCTGCTGCAAGGGTGAGGAGCTCCTTGGGAATAAAACACGACAGGACCCCGCCCCCGGGAGCTTCCACCCTGGTGGGGCGCTATAAACACAAATACTATCAACACCAACCCAAGCGCTGCCTTGCTGTCACGAGGGGGCCGTGGAGCCACGGGCAGAAACAGTTCTGGCCCAGGGGAGCCGCAGCCACGCGGGAAGGGTGGCGGCAGGGGATGTGTCAGCCCTTCCCCCAACCCTCCCATCTCCTGCCTGCGCCTCCCGCAGGGACCGCACGGCCGGTCGGGGCGGGGGCCCGAGGACACAGGGTGGGAAGCGGGAGCGGCCACGAAGCAGGAGCTGCAGGCACGTCTCCCCTCCCCACTCTCGTCCACGAGGCGCTCCCAGCCAACTGTCGCACAAACACGGCGCTGTAGCAGGAACAGTCTAAGACGTTGGCACGCCTTCAAGTTTATCACGTCAGAAAGTAACGTTTCATCTGAATGACGGACTGCAGCCTCACGTCCAGAGAACAGAGTTCGGATCTCAGGGACGCCCTGAGAGGCTCTCCAGCCTCCATAACAGCAGCAGACCCCGCCAGGCCAGCCGCCAGCACTGCAGGACGGTCCAGGAAGGCTCTGCCGTCTTCTTTGTGAATCGGATATTAAACCACAGAGCAGAGAATAAACACGAGCAGAGTCTGGAGCCGCAGAGCCTGCCAGCCTCTAGTAACTGCGCCACAGTATGCCCTCTGGCCCTCTCTGGGCAGCCCTGATTGGCCGTGGGCACCGAGTGGGGTCCCCAGATCCCAGCAGCCCTCTCAGTGGAGAGAAGTCGGCAGAGAACCCCAGGAGGTTTCCGTCTGCAGTGTTTCATAGTGAGACCCAAAACTAGCTTCTTCCTTTTTCTCACTCCATATCCCCTTTCCACCAACCTGCGCCTCCACCACCAATTCAGTTCCTCACTTGCACACCCCCTCCGTGGAGCCGTGAAGGCAGAGGTCACAGGGCCGCCCGGCACGTCCCTCAGGAGGTGCCTGACAAGCCAGCAGGAGCACAGCCCCTGGCCTGGCTGGAGCTCAGCGCTCTGGCCGGCGTGGGCCCGCCCTGATCGGGGGAGCCGGCAGGGACGGTGGGTGTGAGTTCTGAGTGGGGCCCAGCGGGAGCGGGAACAAACTGATGCGCCGAGTCTGACCATGGGGCATCTGAGGCCCTGGAGAGCCCTGACGCCAGGGGAGGCCCCAGCTCCACCTGCTCCAGCCTGGACAGCAAGGCATCTGAGGCCCTGGAGAGCCCTGACGCCAGGGGAGGCCCCAGCTCCACCTGCTCCAGCCTGGACAGCAAGAGTGCCGGAAGGGGCTCGAGAGGTCCGAGGCCACAGAGGCTGCTCCGGGTGCTTAGAGATGCCGGCACAGGCTGAGTTAGCCAGCTGCTCAGACACCAGCCAACTGAGAAAACAAACACATATCCACTCATTCTCCTGGAGGAAACAGATTCTTCCACCTCTGGCGCACTGTGTCCTAGCGGCTTTGAGAGACATGAACGCCAGTCCTATGTTCTCTAAGCTTGGAAAATACACAGAACACATGAGCCAGTCGGGAAGTGGGACAGCAGCAGGTGGAAAGCGCTGGAGGGCCTGAGTGCCCCCTGCCCAACGGGACATGGGAGAAGGGGATGCAGTGCAGGACAGGCAGAGCACCCACTGCGAATACACCCACGCTAGAGGCTCATCCTCACACCGCAGGGTCGCAGTGCCATACAGGTAAACGTCTTAACTCCACTCAACTCACATGAGCTGAAAAGGAAGCTCCTAACTCAATACCTGTTCAAACACCTGAGAATAGGACGTTCCTAAAAATCCTAAAACAGAAGTGACAACTGAACACGAGTGAAGTGTGGGCGCCCCGGCCGGCCAGGCTGTGGGCGAAAGGCTGCCCTTCTCTTCAGAGCCGCAGGCCCCCAGGAAACCCGCACCTCTGCACAAACCGGTGCACCTGGCAGGATGTCTACCTTTGACGCTGACTCTCCTCTCCGAGGGACACACATTATTTCCTACACACAGCAATGCAAATAATGGGACAGGCAGACTAACGCTGAACTGCAACAGCAGCTTTCCGCGGGGACCAAGGCGCGGTGCGGGGAGAGAGGCAGGTCTTAGAGCCTCTTCCAGCCACAGCTAACGAAGGGCAGACTGAAAGCGTCAGACATCTACTCAAGTCAAACAGCCTCTAACCAAGAATGGGCATTTCAGCACAAAAAACAGATGCCGAATTAGTCCTAACTAAGGTCTGAATGTCGAGAGGAAGTACGAAACAGCCACGTCTGTACCTGTCTTCTTCAGCAGATTTAGATAAACTGATCCTAAGGCTTTTCTGTGTATTGCAAGTTTGTCCTTAGTAAAGTGAACTTTGTAAAGGCAAGAACATACAACATTAACATATTAAAGTTATTGAACAACTCTATTTTTAAAACTGGTAAAGGAGAACTTGACACTGAAAATGAAGATAGCGAGCTGAGGTGCTAAGGAAATGCAAACAGCAGGAGAGAAAGCTGAAGACCCTGCTATCCTAGCCACTGTCTTGGACACGATCTGACTCATGGAGGGAACACAGTATCTTAATAGCATCTGGCCTCCTTAAATTGGAAAGGGACAGAATCGGTAAAGTGGAAACCAATTCCCGGTTTGTCTACCCCAAGGAAGGGCTGTGAAGAAATAAAAAGCGACCTGATGCAGCATTTGAAAATGGCTTAAAAAAATTAGTAGGCACTCATGCACACATTCAGTATTTATATGAATTTGTTTACAGGGTCACTTCCAACTTCAGAGCTGGGGGCAGTGTGTGCATGGAAAACGTGCTGATAAATGGCTCTCACGTCCCTCTGAGACTCCAGGCAGTCCCTGGAGACTGCATGGAGGCGAAGGCCAGCGGGAGCCCGGCCAGGGCCGCCACAGGTCTGCAAACAAGCACCCAGGCCACAGGTCAGCGAAACCAAACCAAACCATTCATTCTTAGCACATGAAACTCCGAGACCCTTTCTCTCCTAAAAAGCTCACCACTAGTCAAGGCCCCTGTATCACGGCAGGTGAAGTGGCAGAGCCCACACAAGGACTGACAAGCGAGGCACCAGCTCAGTCTCGGGAGGTCGTCCTGCCAGAGCCTTGGGGGGCCTCCCTGGGCCGCACTCTCACTGACAGAGCCCTCCTCTCCTGCACGCTGCCTACCCCTCTCCCCGCCGCACGGAGGCTTCCATTCCTGGAATGAGCTGAGCCTGCCTCTACCTCCCAGGACCACTGCCCCCCGCCCCAAGTGCGGCAGGGACACCAACACCCACGCGGGCAGGCACCCAAGACCCCACCCGAGTCCCTCAGCACTCAGAGGCCCTGCTACGCACTCCCCTACGCACTCCCCGCTAACTCTTATCCCTCCACGGCCCCAGCGCCAAGAACAGCAAACAGCGCTGGAAACAAGAAACACGTGACAGACGCCAGGGGCGTGCCTCGCGGAGCAGGGGCTGGGGGAGCGTGGCCCCCACCATTCAGCGCCCTCGAGACGCCGCAGCTCTCTGGAGCATCACAGCGCAAGGCTTCCCTCACGCGCCCTGAACTGGGGCTCAACGGTTCTCTGTCCACTGAGCAAAGGGAGACCCAGCTCCCTGCTCGGACCCTCTGCGGAGGGGACATGGAAGACCCAGCTCCAAATCAGCTTTCAGATCACAAACAAAAACAGAGAAGCCTTCCGCTTCCAGCAAAACAACAGCCCAGTACCCTGAAAAACCTCCAGAAACGCATTTAGCTGCACTGCTGAGCAATGTGAGATTTCACCTGGGGCTGAAACGGAGAGGGAGCGGGAAAGCAGCGTTGAGTGGCAGGCTCCACCCCCGGGGCTTCGGGCAAGTGGTCGTGGTGATGCACCTCCGGGCAGCTCAGAAATGGCTGGGGGGCAGGGAGAGGGGAAGGGAGGGAGGCGGGTGGAGAATGCACAAGGAGGTCTCGACGGGGACCTTAAGAATTCACTGCCTCAGCCGGTCCTCACACAAGTGTGGGCTCCTGATCCTTACCATCGGGGCCTGGGATCCCACAAGCAGCAAAGGAAGCTTCAACCCTAGCACTTCCTGAATCCCTGGGCCTGGAGCCAGCACAGTCCATCTAGGAGCAGGGCCGTCAGCATCAGCGGACAACACAGGATGCCCCGTGAATGAAATACCCTGGCAGGAGTACACCCAGCTACGAACCAAGGTAACTGATTTCCAGACAGTCTGGGTTCACCTGAATTCAAAACTTCCTGAACCATCCTGTCCTGAGGAGGGCCAGGGGTAAACACCCACAAAGCATGAACTCAGGGTCCAAGGTCTCCAAAGGCAGCAGGAAGTAAGCCACCACGGGTAGGAATCAGAGAAAACGGTAAAAGATGGAGTCAGGCTCCAGCCCCTACACCACACACGGAATACAGCGACTGCGTTCACGATGTTTAGAGTAAGAAACTGAAGATGGAAGCAAGGAGGAAGACCCTACCAACGAATCAGAAGGTGTCAGCTGAACAAAAAAGAAATGTCTTTTTCCAAGAATTGGAAGCACTACCCAGGCATCTCCAACCACAGCGTCAACAAGCTCAGCCTCCCCCGCAGGACCTAAGTCCCGCCTCTCCACTACCATCACAATGGGTGTGTCTTGAGAACACCACCCCCTCCTAGTTCCCAGGCCCCCACAGGCGCAGGGCCAGAGCTCCTCAGGCTTCTGAGGAGACCATGATGCAGGTTTCGGCTTATTACCTTTACTATGTTAATCAGGATGATACAGCTGACCCTTGAACACCGCGGCGGAACCACAGACCGCGGAAATGGAGGGGGCCACCTGTAAGATCTTGCCCCACACTGTAAAGGGCCGACTGGACAAACCGCTCATATTCAGACGGCTAGACACTCATTTTTAAATGCTGCTTTCCTGGACAGGGAAACCAGGTAACTCACTTCAGCAGGCTATCGCCATAGAAAGCACCCTGCCGACTCTCGCTTATTCCAGGAAGTAAACGGCCGCAAACCACCCTCTGCTCTAGTACTGAATCAATCCGGCTGGGAAAGAAGCAATCCCTTAAAATGTCCCCACGCCGCTCGCTCACCCCTGCACGGAGCCACCCCTGTCTCGGGGTCTCAGAGGACAGCGGCCTCGCTGGCTGCTAGCTCGGCCATTTCTAGAACTATGCTCATAGCCGGGCCAGGGAACCTTCAGGGAGAGAAAAATCTTTCTGGATACAGACCACTGGAGGAGAAATTCACAGACGGGTTTTATCTGTTCGTCTTTAATTCCCCGCAACGCCCTTTCCACAGTGAAATTTGGCAATAACTCTTGCTCACGTCTTTAAGGTCCAAACAAAATTCTGTGAATGAAGAGATACACTCACTATTATTTACATTCTAATTTCAACTTACCATTTTTTAAAAATTCAGACTTAAATTGAAGAAAGTAAGGCAAACCACTAGACCATTCAGGTATGACCTAAATCAAACGCCTTACGATTATACAGTGGAAGTGACAAACAAATCCAAGGGATTAGATCTGATAGAAAGAGTGCCTGAAGAACTATGGACGGAGGTCTGTAACACTGTACAAGATGTGGTGATCAAAACCATCCCCAAGAGGGAGAAATGCAAAAAGGCAAATTGGGTTGTCTGAGGAGGCCTTACAAATAGCTGAGAAAAGAAGAGATGTGAAAGGCAAAAGGGAAAAGAAAAGATATACCCATTTGAATGCAGAGTTCAAACAATAGCAAGGAGAGATAAGAAAGCCTTCCTTAGTGATCAATGCAAAGAAACAGAAGAAAACAATAGAATGGGAAAGACTAGAGATCTCTTCAAGAAAATTAGAGATACAAAGGGAACATTTCATGCAAAGATGGGCAAAATAAAGGACAGAAATGGCATGGACCTAACAGAAGCAGAAAGTCTTAAGAAGAGGTGGCAAGAATACACAGAACTATACAAAAAAGATCTTCATGACCTGGATAACCATGATGGTGTGATCACTGACCTAGAGCCAGACATCCTGGAATGTGAAGTCAAGTGGGCCTTAGATCACTATGAACAAAGCTAGTGGAGGTGATAGAATTCCAGTTGAGCTATTCCAAATCCTGAAAGATGATGCTGTGAAAGTGCTGCACTCAATATGCCAGCAAATTTGGAAAACTCAGCAGTGGCCACAGGACTGGAAAAGGTCAGTTTTCATTCCAATCCCAAAGAAAGGCAATGCCAAAGAATGCTCAAACTACCGCACAATTGCACTCATCTCACACGCTAGTAAAGTAATGCTTAAAATTCTCCAAGCCAGGCTTCAGGAATATGTGAACGGTGAACTTCCTGATGTTCAAGCTGGTTTTAGAAAAGGCAGAGGAACCAGAGATCAAATTGCCAACATCTGCTGGATCATGGAAAAAGCAAGAGAGTTCCAGAAAAGCATCTATTTCTGCTTTATTGACTATGCCAAAGCCTTTGACTGTGTGGATCACAATAAACTGTGGAAAATTCTGAAAGACATGGAATACCAGACCACCTGATCTGCCTCTTGAGAAATTTGTATGCAGGTCAAGAAGCAACAGTTAGAACTAGACATGAAACAACAGACTGGTTCCAAATAGGAAAAGGAGTACATCAAGGCTGTATATTGTCACCCTGTTTACTTAACTTATATGCAGAGTACATCATGAGAAACGCTGGACTAGAAGAAGCACAAGCTGGAATCAAGACTGCTGGGAGAAATATAAATAACCTCAGATATGCAGATGACACCACCCTTATGGCAGAAAGTGAAGAGGAACTAAAAAGCCTCTTGATGAAAGTGAAAGTGGAGAGTGAAAAAGTTGGCTTAAAGCTCAACATTCAGAAAATGAAGATCATGGCATCTGGTTCCATCACTTCATGGGAAATAGATGGGGAAACAGTGGAAACAGTGTCAGACTTTATTTTTCTGGACTCCAAAATCACTGCAGATGGTGACTGCAGCCACGAAATTAAAAGATGGTTACTCCTTGGAAGGAAAGTTATGACCAATCTAGATAGCATATTCAAAAGCAGAGACATTACTTTGCCAACAAAGGTTCGTCTAGTCAAGGCTATGGTTTTTCCTGTGGTCATGTATGGATGTGAGAATTGGAGTGTGAAGAAGGCTGAGCGCCGAAGAATTGATGCTTTTGAACTGTGTTGTTGGAGAAGACTCTTGAGAGTCCCTTGGACTGCAAGGAGATACAACCAGTCCATTCTGAAGGAGATCAGGCCTGGGATTTCTTTGGAAGGAATGATACTAAAGCTGAAACTCCAGTACTTTGGCCACCTCATGCGAAGAGTTGACTCATTGGAAAAGACTCTGATGCTGGGAGGGACTGGGGGCAAGAGGAGAAGAGGACGACAGAGGATGAGATGGCTGAATGGCATCACTGACTCGATGGATGTGAGTCTGGGTAAACTCTGGGAGTTGGTGATGGACAGGGAGGCCTGGCGTGCTGCGTTTCATGGGGTCGCAAAGAGTCGGACACGACTGAGCAAGTGATCTGATCTGACTGGATCACAGAAAAGCAAGACAATTCTGGAAAAATATCTGCTTCAATGACTATGCTAAAGCCTTCGACTGTGTGGATCACAACAAACTGTGGAAAATTCTTAGAGAGATGGGAACAGCAGACCACCTGACCTGCCTCCTGAGAAATCTGTATGCAGGTCAGGAAACAGAACTGGACATGGAACGATGGACTGGTTCCAAATTGGGAAAGGAGTCACCTTGCTCCTGTGCAGAGCACATTATGCTAAATGTCAGACTGGATAAAGTGCAAGCTGGAATCAAGATTGCTGGGAGAAATATCAAGAACCTCAGATACGCAGATGACACCACCCTTATGGCTGAAAGCAAAGAGGAACTAAAGAGCCTCTTGATGAAAGTGAAAAAGGGGAGTGAAAAAGCGGGCTTAAAACTCAACATTCAAAAAAACTAAGATCATGGCATCTGGTCCCATCACTTCATGGCAAATAGATGGGAAACAATGGAAACAGTGACAGAGTTTATTTCCTGGGCTCCAAAATCACTGCAGATGGTGACTGCAGCCATGAAATTAAAAGACGCCTGCTCCTTGGAAGAAAACCTATGACAAACCTAGACAGCATATTAAAAAGCAGAGACATCACTTTAATGACAAAGGTCCAGCTAAGTCAAAGCTATGGTTTTTCCAGTGGTCATGTATGGATATGAGAGTTGGACCATAAAGAAGGCTGAGCACCGAAGAACTGATGCTTTTGAGTTGTGTTGGAGAAGACTCTTGAGAGTCCCCTGGACTGCAAGAAGATCCAACCAGTCAATCATAAAGGAAATCAGTCCTGAATATTCATTCATTGGAAGGACTGATGCTGAAGCTCCAATACTTTGGCCACCTGATGTGAAGAGCTGACTCATTAGAAAAGACCCTGATGCAGGGAAAGATTGAGGGCAGGAGGAGAAGGGGACAGACAGAGGATGAGATGGTTGACTGGCATCACTAACACGATGGACATGAGTTTGAGCAAGCTCAGGGAGACAGTGAAGGACAAGGAAGCCTGGCATGCTGCAGTCCACAGGGTCGCAAGGAGTTGGCCACAACTGAACAGCAACAACAAGAACCCTCTGTGTGCGCACGCTCGGTCGTGTCCGGCTCTTTGCCACCCCGTGGACTGTAACCCTCCAGACTGCTCTGTCCATGGGGTTTCCCAGGCAAGAACACTGGAGTGCGCTGACCTTTCCTACTCCAGGAGATCTTCCTGACTCAGGAGCAGCCCACATCTCTCATGTCTCCCACACTGGCGGGCGGAGTCTTCACCACTGTGCCACCTGGGAAGCCCTCTCTAATATCATCCTAATTTTTCATAAGTGTAAAATTATTCTTAAAAAATGAAGTTATTTTTTAAAAACTTAAGAATTTTATGAACTAGACTTCCCCAATCATTTAAATATTGACTAAAAATCCCAACATTTCTAACCACTATAATCCTAAGTCCAATATAGCAGCCTCCCTTTAATGGTCACAGATTAAAAATAAGAGAAAACACAACAGTGATGAAGAGCTGCCACACAGGCTCACTGAGTTGCTCGGCGAAATGACGAATATGTCCAGCTTCTGGTGGACGAGCACAGGCCCAGTCCACCCCGAGCCACTGTGAAAAATGGACAACATTTGTAAAACAATGTGTGCCAAGACATCAAACGCAGGGAAGTTCCAAGGCCCCAGAAGAGGATGGCAAAGGCGGGGCTGACTGCATCCAGGGGCCCCGCCTGCACTTACTGGCAGGAGTCAGAAGCCCAGTGGGCCCCCAGCAGGGGTCAAGCGCCGCCCCCCGCAGAGAAGCAGTCCAGCACAAGGGCTCCATCAGGAAGCACACACGGGAGACACGCCAGGCCTCTCAAACCCCAGAGCAGCGCCCGCCGGCGGGGCCTCTGACGGACACGGGGGCCTGCCAACTGACATGCTGCCGGACAACAGACAGCACAGCGCCGCAGCCTCACACCATCTTAACTGTTCCTCCAAAATAACGACTGGCATTTAAAAAAATACCAGTATACCAAAACATAAGATTAGATGTCCCCAAACGAAAAGACCAGAGGGAGAATGAGTTTAAACAGATCTAACAGAGGTCCAAATATTACAGTTACCAGATAACTTTTTGACTGATACGCAAGAGAAATTAGATAACAAAATAATTTCGACAGATGACTTGAAATTATTTAGAAAAAAAAGAATGAAATTCTAAAATCAAAAACAAGTACGATGAAAGTTAAAATCTCAAATATAGAAAATACAGGCCTAAGAGCAGATCCAGAAGAGCTGAAGAGAGTCAGTGATTAGGACAGAGTGAAGGGCACATCTGGGCTGAAGGTCACAGAGCAAACAGCAAAAAGACAGGAAGGAGCACACAGAACATGGCAGAAAGGGCCCAGCGTGTGGCGCCAAGGAGAGGAGAGAAACGGGGGCAAGCCAGACTGCTCCAAACCCGGCAACATGCATCAGCCAAAGAATGCCGTGAACTCTAAGCAGAGCAGACACAAAGGTACAGACGCACACCCCCCGAGACAGCACAGATGCTCAGAACCAAGTCAGAAACACTGCCCCCAAACACAGCAAGACCCTGCCAGAGGTATACGGAAAAGCCTTTCAAAAGAGGTCAGCAGCTCCAGGGGTCGGAGCAGGCACTGAGGGGCGGCACCAGGCTCCACGAGGGCTGTGCAATGGGGCAGAGGCAGCAGGGGAGGGAGCGTGGTGATGCCCGAGGGCGCGGCCGGGAAGGAAACGCTGAACCGAGGGGGCCAGGTGTCTGGCTGCCTGAGCAGGATGGGGACGGGGACAATGAGGAGGAGCCTGGAATTAAAGGTGAGCACTCGTGGCTGTCAGTACACTCAGACAAGTGAATACAGACACACGGGTATAAAATAGCAATCTCGGGAATCCAGTGATACCAATGTATAAATGAATAAGCAGAGAGGGGAGAGACCATCTCTTCACAGCAGAACAGTAACTAATGATGTAGAAGGAATGATGGAATCTGGATAATTACGCTTTGATAGCTGTCACATTAACCATTAATTCAGCCAAGAAAATGCTCAGATGCCAACTACCAGGTCAGAGTCTGATGAGGAAACGGACATTTACATGGTTTCAAGGAACTTCCACTGTAAATATTTATTAATTACAAAGAGTAAAACAGTTAACTTTACAGTGAGAACAGCACCTCAGTCAGGTGACCAGAGTTAACAGAACCCGTGACAGGACAAACAGGAATCACATGCTGCCTGACAGAGCAAAGGCATCTAAAGCAAGGTAATGGATTGCATTTAGTTTTCTTGTCTCTTTAGAATCTATGAATATGATCAGTTCTTCAGACTTTCCTTGATATTCAAGACGTTGGCACTTTGAAGATCACAGGATGGTTATTTTTTAATATCCCTCAATTTGGTTTGGTTTGGATGTTTTCCCATGATCAGACTTAGGTTTTGTGTGGTTTTTGTAGGGATGTTAGGGAACTTACTGCATCTTATCAGGCAGCACGTGAACCTTCCTGGGACAGCTGATGAGCTCTGAACAAGGTCTGTGGATCAGAGGCAGTAATGCATGAATGTTAATTTCCTAACCTTGACAGCTGTATTGTGGTTATGTGGGAGAATGTCCTTGTTTGTAAGAATTACACATTAAAGCCATGGTTCTCAAACCTTAGTGTGTACCAGAACTGGCTGGAGGACTCCCTAAAACAGGCTCCAGGCCCCATCACCAGGGACTGCTCCAGGGCTGGGGCCTGAGAACTGGCATTCCTCATGGGCGCCCAGGTGCCCTGACACGCGACCACACTCTGAGAATCCGTGTGTCAGGACGGCTGAAGATCACGGGCGTGATGCTCATCACTGACAGAGGTTCGGAAGTTAGTTTTCTGTTCCTGTTACTTTTGTAAATTTGAAAAATTCCAAGATGAAAATCAGAACAGCTTAAAGAACATCTTAACCAATAAGGGTGAGACTCTGCTGTCAGCAAAACTTCCTCAGACAGAAGGACCACGACCTACAGGAAGGTGTGCAGACCAGGGAGGCTTCAGCAGCAGGGCAGCCAGGGCTCAGTGTGTGTGAACTGACCGCGTGAACAATAACCACAGTGTCCCGAAGGTCTACACAGACAGTGACAGCAACAGCACACAGGACCGGGTAAAGGGAAGCAGAAGTGCTCCAGGGGTGGACGCTGTGGGACTAGAGGATCACCAATGCCCGTGAGAAGTCAGCGAGTCAAGGGTGAGCGCTGATGACCAGGCCGCCACGAAGAAACTGTGGGAGAAGCCGTAACTAGTGAGCGAGCAGAAGAGGAGACGGAATAAAATGTTACAAACAACAGCACTCTAATCCACAAGCAGGCAAGACAAAAAATATACAAAGAAGAGGTAGGAAAATATAAAATATACAGTTAACATAAACTATTTAAACACAAATGTATCAGCAATTGCACTAAATGTGAACACATAAATATCCCCCATAGTTAGACTGGGCAAAAACTAAAGACAAAGTTCTCAGGTTAGAAGGTGTCCACCGGAAATACAAAGATACGGAAAGAATGAAATTGAAAGACGTGGAAAAAGCACCACCATGCAAATATTAACCAAAGGAGGGCTGTGGACGCCACCGAAGTGAGCAGTGAAGTGCCCCGAAGTAAGAACCGGCACCAGTGATGCAAGGAGAGTTTAATCACACAGAGAGAGACTGATGCTGAAGCTCCAAAACTCTGGCCGCCTGATGTGAAGAGCCAACTCACTGGATAAGACCCTGATGCTGGGAAAGGTTGAGGGCAGGAGAAGAAGGGGGAGATAGAAGATGAGAGGTTGCATGGCATCACTGACTCAATGGACGTGAGTCTGAGCAAGCTCCGGCAGACAGTGGAGGGCAGAGAAGCCTGGTGTGCTGCAGTCCATGGCGTCGCAAAGAGTCGGACATGATTTAGCTATTGAACAACAAAAGGGTGACTCTATTAGGAAAGTGCAGCAATTCTAAATGTGTGTAAGTCTAATAATGCAACCTCAAGATATACACAAAGCAAAACCTGCCAGAACTAAAGGAGGAACAGACCCACAGACAGCGGCAGCCTCCCCAGACCTCTCACGGCAAACTGACAGAGGAAGCAAAAAGAGTCAGTGAGGAGAGAGACCATCTGAGTAACGTGACTAACAGACTTCCTTTCAAGGGCGCTGCAAGAGCCCAGCACACGACGGGCGGAATGGCCTTCTCCTCCAGAACCATGAATCGCCGCCAAGGTGATCAATGCTGAGCCGAAAAGTCAGTCTCAGCCGCCTTCCAAGGACTGAAGTCACAAGGCTATTTGTGACTAGAGAGGAGTTAAGCCAGAAACCAGCAACAAAAAGACCATTAGAAACACTCCGCGTGTTTCTAAATTATCTAATATAATTCAAATTAGCACAATAGCCAAAAAAGAAATCAGACTAAAATTAGAAAATATTTTGAATTGAATGATAATGAAAACAGAACATCAAGAACTATGAGATCTAGTTAATTAAGCCAAATTTAGAGGGCAATGTGACCAGCTTTACATGCATATATTCAAAAGCACGACAGGCAGAAAATCAATGATCCACCCACTCATACTAAGAAGTTAGAAAAACAGCAAATGAAAGGGGAAAAATAAGGAGTAGTCATCAGTGATGGAACGTACAACAGTACAAGCAAGAAGCTGGTTCCCTGAATAACGAGCTGCTTTCAAGAGTCTGAAACAGAAGGAGGGAAAACACCAGGACTGGTAACAGGATGGAGAAGCGGACAGGGTCACCATCAATGTGATCGAATGAAAAACGCTAAAAAGGACATTTTGAACAACTTCACGCCAAGAAATTAGAAAATATGAAACAGAGGCAAATTCTTCAACAAACACAGCTTTGAAAACCCAAGAAGAATCCTGAATATTCCGCATGAAAGAAAGTTATGATGAAAAGCATTTCCGTGCAGCTCCCCCCAGTCAAGCGTTTTCAACACTGTAGCAAGGAGTCATGACGACCGTGAGCAAATCCTTCCAGAGAGCTGAAATGAGGACCCCCTCTCAACTTAGTGCTCGATGTCAGCATGATCTTGCTGACAAATCTGACTAGGATACTATAAGAAGCTCACAGTAGGACTTCTCCGGGAAACCAAGGTTGGCCTTGCACTAGAAAATCAACCAGTGTAATTTTATGACCACAGTAACAGAAAGAAGAGAAAATCACCCATGACAAAAAGTGTGATAACGCTCAACATCCATACTCAACAGCAGCCCCCTGGAAACTCCTACTAAAACGGAACTTCCCTGACCGGGGAAAGAGGTTCTACGACTGACCTGGCTACTCGGCGCTTTGGTGGATCACTGAGAACTCTCTCCGTGAGATCAGAGGCAAGAGAAGGGTGAGCACTGTCACCACGTCTATCCAGCCAGGAACCAGAGGCACCCCACACAGTAACGTTAAGAAAAAGCCTGAAGATTAGAAAGACACTGTCCTCCTTTGCTGGCACGCGCTCCCCTTCTCCCACGGGGACTGTCAATGCCCGCTTGCCCGCAGCTTTAATTCCTGAGAGCCCCAGTGCCTCCCGCAGTCACCACGATGCTGGCGCGGCTGCTGCACCCGTCTCCCACATCTGCCAGTGCAGAATTCAGCGGCGTGGCTGCGCTGTGCTAGTCTTCCTGCCGTTTATGAGGAGTGGCAGTGGCTTTTCACTTGCATTACTGACATAAAGTTTCCTTTTAAAATAAATTTGTGGGGAAAAAAAGGTACCACATTTTTTTAATGTGAACGGCAGGGCACCTGACCTGCAGCTGTGACCTGACGGGCAAGGTGCCGTTGGACACTTGAGTAGGCACCTCTGCTGACTCGGGTTCTGCAGGCGCCAGCGCCTTCGTGCATTTACTCTGTTTGTTAGTTCAATGATTTATTCCGCTAAATGTTCACTGAGTGCGTACCAGGCGCCAGAGCTGTCCCAGGCCCTGGGAACAATGCTGTGCGTGACACAGACAAGAATTCCTGACCTCAGACAGGCACTGACATCAGAGTGGGAGGAAACAGAAAATAAACAGAAGGTAAGACAGAGAACCTTAAATGACGATGGCAACTGCTGGGGAGAAAACCGAATTCCCAGAAGAGGGTAGGGCAGAGCCGCCGTGAGCTGGGGGAGCTGAAGCTCAGGTCTTGGTCATGGTCCAGGAAGACCTTGCCGAGAAGGTGACAGGTGAGCAGAGGTGGGCAGGGGCGAGGGGGGTGGATGGGGTGCTGGGGGAGAACCGTACAGGTCCACGCAGGGATGCAGAGTGCAGCTCAGTGCTCCTGGGACATTCATGAGGTAGGAAGGAGGCCCCTGCGGCTGGAGCAGAGGGAGGTCTCCAGTTGTCGAGAGGGCTCTGGCTTGTCCTCTGCAGGATACAGGGAGGTAAAAAGATGGGTGTGATGTACTTGGTGGGAATGTCCTGGTCTCTGGTTAAAAAACAGGCTGTACGGGGAGCGGGCAGAAGCAGGGCAGTTAGCTGGGAGGCATGCCAGTGTGGACCAGGGCGGTCACTGCGGATGTTCTGAACGGTGCTCAGACTGCGGACAGAACCAAGAGTATTGAACTTTTATATTCTGTCCAGCCTGTACTGGAAAGTGAGAAAGAGGTCGGCTGACTTCTGGGTTTCTGGCCTCAGGAGCTGGAACTCCGGAGCTGGGCGTGGCAGGATGAGCTCAAGCAGGAAGGCCGCGGCCACCACGTGGGGCAGCCCTGATGCCAGGCTTGTCAAGGCTGCTGGGTCACCACGTGAGGGGCACGGACAGCACTCGGGGGCAAGGCCCCTGGCCCGGCAGAGCAGCGTGGAGACAGCAGGTGTGGTGACGGGCCACTCAGCCCCCTACCCACGCCCGCCAGCTCCTCTCAGAGGACGTGAAACACAGACGCGCATCCGGAAGAAAGAAACACGAACCGCAGGGACCTCGAGCGACAGCTTTACACTTTCATGGTCCTCCCCAAATATCTGTGCTGAAAGTCACTTCGAAAGCCACCAAAGAACTTACTTAAAAGCGAATGCTAAGTATCTCATGTAAGAAGGAAAGCAGTGGATGTCCTCGGGCACCAGTCAGTGCTGTGCCAGCAATGTGCAGACACAACTCAGAGAACTACAGTCACACAACAATGCTGAACTCAGATGCCAACTCGTCCGTGCACTGACCGCCCTTGCCCAGAGACTCCCATGGACAGAGGAGCCTGGTGGGCTACAGCCCATGGGACTTGGAAGAGTTGGACATGACTGAGCAAGTAACACACGTGAGCACTGACCGCCCAGCTTGAAGTTCTGATTTAAATACAGTTATTCTGCGCTTCTGCTGATAACCAATCACAGCCACTGCGGACATTCTCACTATCCCACTGGAGCTGTGACTCAGGAGTGATCACTGCCGGCCAGGTTCCAGCATACTTTCAGCCCCGACGACTCTCCACGCCACTCTGAACGAAGCCCATGGACCTGTCCAGCTCTCACGCCTGCCCTCGTCCTCCCCAAGGGCGCCCGTGCACCCTAGGCCTCTGCGGAAACGCACACCTCCCCTCCTTGAGGATGACACACCGTGACGCCAGGAGTGAGAACTGACGGGAAAGGACAGAGAGAAACTGAGGAGCAACGAGAGGCCGGCCCAGACGGCTTCCCAGGAGAGCAGCGCCCTGCGTGTGGCCCTGCTGCTGGAGGGGCTGCACAGCAGAGATGAAGGGGGACAGGAGAATCACTTCAGCGAAAATGGAGCTTGCTCACGGAAACAGACCCACAGACAGCACGCTCCAGAACTGACTTTGCACAGGCTGTCTGACACCCACTGCTCGAGGGCCTTACCTCTGTGAACTCCTGGAAGACCTGGTCACTCTGGTGGGCACCGACGGTGACCTCTGGGAGGAAGACAGGGATGGATGTGTAATTCAGCACCTCCAACTTATCCTGAACCCTGGAAAGTCAGACAGATGTCAGACAGACCGAACATCAAAATCAATACAGTAACATCAATAATCAATACAATAAACTCTGGAAAGTCGGACAGATGTCAGATAGACCGAACATCAAAATCAATACAGTAACATCAATAATCAATACAATAAATCCAGGAAAGTCAGATGTCATACAGACCAAACATCAAAATCAATACAGTAACATCAATAATCAATATGGCACACAAAACACCAAAGTCAATACAATAAAGTAAGCTATTAGGCTGATTGTTTAAAATATCCACCCCCTTCACCTCAGAAGCCAAACTTTCCCCAAAGAGCCTGTGGGGCTGTGGGAGCCACCCTCCCAACACCACTCTCAGGACAGACGGTCTTTTAAGAGTCCCACGGCCACAGGCGACTCCCTTTGGGGAAAGGACACAGATGTGAAAACATGAAGCAGGACCTGCATGTGCTCTGAATACAGACACAGCAGGGATACAAAGGTGAGAGCCAGCACCACCTGTTACAGGGCTGCTCGTGTGGCCAGCGCCCACGAAAAGCCTGCACGACTGATGACGCCTGAGGGACCGAGCGGAGAGCCACTGTCGTCGCTGGAACGCCACTGCCAGCTCAGCACTCTGCCTGGGGGCCCCCGCAGTGTGGGGACCAATTCCAGGAGCGGAGGCTGAACAGGGCACGTGGAGGAGGCTGGGGCGGGGAGAGCCCCGCGGGATGCCTCCTGCTTTTCTCAGCGCTGAGACACACCATCAGAGGACTCATTCCCTGTCTTGCCATTTTATTCTGAATGCTAAAATGTTTATGCTTTGTTATAATTTGCTTACTTTAAATTTACTCTGACTATAACTACTAGAAGATGAAAAGCATTTTGAGTGCTTTTAGGAAGAAATGTTAAGTCTCCTTTCTTCAGGGCTCAAAACCAAGAAAATGATTATTTTAAAAGGCCCTTTTCCCATTAATGACTTATAATGGCAGAAGATGCCTCCGCTGAAATGGCCCAGATGGAAGCTAAGTGGATCTGGCTCTCGGCCACGCTGTGAGGACCTTGGGTGGGCCCGGCTCCTCCTCCCCGGGGACCACAGGGCACTGAGAACCTGCGACAGGCCGCATGCGAGTGACCGGAGGCGGAAGCCTGCCCCAGCATCACTCGCAGGACCGACAACGCTGTAACCAGACACCGTCCCCAGGGCACGCTGCTGGGACGACTGCTTCCCTAAGTGTGCTCACATGGGTGTCACTGGTCGTGCACACAGCTATCACATACACTCAATATGAGCGTTTTCTCTTCCTTTTAACTGTAAACTGGTTTACAGAATATCTTTCATAAGCCTGTGTCAATAAAGTACATGTCCTCACTTTAACACAAATGCAATTATTCTATGCTTATTATATGCTGATGTGCTCAGTCGTGGCTGACTCTTTGCGACCCCATAGACTGCAGCCTGCCAGGATCCTCTGTCCACGGAATTTTCCAGGCAAGAATACTGGAGTGGGTTGCCATTTCCTTCTCCAATACTTATTATATAGTAAGGATATTTTTTAAGGTGATCTCACTGTAAACAATTTCAAATAAAAATGAATCTTGTGTTTTTAAATATTAATAAATATCAAACTGGGGTATGATTTGGTTTTGTCTATAGTTTTGAAAACCTAAAAACATACTGAAGAACTGAAAAGAACAAACTGGCCTAGGAACGCGTGTGACAGAGACCAACAGCGCCATCTACATTTAATCTGGAAGAACTACAGTTCACATACCCCCTTACAGAAAAGGTGGTGTTCAGTCACTAAGTCCTGCCTGGCTCTTTTTGCAACACCACGGACTGTAGCCCACCAGGCTCCTCTGTTGCTCTGCCCGTGGGATCTGCCAGGCAAGAATACTGAAGTGAGTTGCCATTTCCTTCTCCAGGGGATCTTCCTGACCCAGGGATTAAACCCACCTCTCCTGCACTGGTAGGCAGATTCTTTACCACTGAGCCACCTGAGGAGCTCTCAAAGAGGGTGTATCTTTGAACAAATATCTTCAAACCACTTTTGAAGATTAAAAAAATAATCTATAGAGACTGTTCTACCACATACTCAGCCTTGTGTAAACTGCTCATTCACTCTGAGCTTCCGCGATGACTAAGCAAAGCCCTTGGAGCCTCTCTCCCGTAAACCCAACTCTGGGCCTCCAGAAACTACAGACACATTCCAGACTGAAGATAAGCAGGGGACGGACACAACAGGACACATTTCATGACTCAGGAAGCTAAAGCGGTGAAAGGAAACATTCTGTTCACAGAGCATTTAGTCTAATTAAGGAGAGTCAAACACTGACAGAACATCCCCTTCACATCCCAGCCCAAAGTGTCCCCGTGAGAAGACAGTGCGTCCCCGAGGCTGATTCACAGAACGAGGTGCTCTGCCACGTAATTTCAAAACAACAGTGAGGCAAGAAGGGAAAGAAAAACAGTAAATCATGACTTACAACTCAACTGTTTCCCAATTAACGGAATGCTTACACTTTCTCCTAAAGCATGTCCAAAGCTATCTTTTAGCTTCTCCTGAGCGGCAAAGTTCTGCATGAAACCCTACAATTCTGATACCAAACGCCTACCCTCCAGTTTCGTCGCACTGGAATTCCCTTGGAAAGACAGCCTCCAGAAGTCGTAGAAAACACACGTCCCTGTGATGAGGCAGCAGGGGCAACAAGGGAGCCCCAGCTCCGGAAGAGGTGGGCCCGCAGCCCTGCATGGAGAAGGCCCGACTGGGAACGCGTCTCCAGCACAAAAATGAAGCAAGCAGGGCAGCAGCGGTCAGTTACGGATTACGGACATGAACACAAAACACTATCAAGGTTGAATAGGTACTCACACATACATGATTACACACAACACACGTTCTGAGACGCACAAAAGTGCTCTAAACCAATAATCTGGTCAGATTCTGAACAGAATGAGTATAGCTGGAAAATGGCAGGTTTACTGTAATTATCTTAGAAAATGGTCATAATTTTGCTTGAGTCGCCCACATTAAGAAATGGCACTTAAGTGAAAATAAGCAGAATTACCGTTGTAAATTGTTATGAATTATCCTTGGGAGGCAGAGGAGAAAAAACTGGGATGAGGAAGAAGCAATCCCGTTGAAGAAGCGGTAAGTCACCCACATGGCTCAGCCCCGTTGATGAAGAAGCGGTAAGTCACCCACATGGCTCAGCCCCGTTGATGAAGAAGCGGTAAGTCACCCACATGGCTCAGCCCGGCAAATGTCAGGGCTGGGACAGCACCGTTTTGTTTTTCTAGTACTCTGCCCAGCAGGAGCTGGTATGACAAGAATCATGCATATGCCCGCGTCAAATCAAAGTCTGGAAAAGTCAGAGGGGCGCAGGAGAAAAGAAGGCGCACAGGGCGAGCCTAGGAAAATGCTCAGGCCCTGAGGGGGTTACTGGGCAGGTGGGGAGGCCACAGGCTCAGGACACCCTGCATCCTGACGGCAGAGGCAGGGCAGACGATGAGGACTCTGAACTAATTCTGGGAAATGGAACCTGGATTCACGCCTCGACAGGCACGCCACAGAAAGGTTCTGAGAAAAGGGAACACGGGGTCACTGTGACACTCGTGAAGATTAGCTGGCGGGCAGGCACACAGGGATGGGTGGGATGAAGAACAATGAATCGAGGAGCGGAGATCCAGAACCAGGGCCTGCGGCCCCACCCTAGCGGCGGGACCTGGGGAAGGGGCGGGGTCAGGAGGGAAAAGGCGGGTTTAGGCAGATGATCCCAGGGGATGAGGCAATGACCCCACCAGGACCCCAAACAAAACCTCCCCAACCATATACAACACCCTAACAAACGCAAAAGACCTGGAATCACACGAACTGTGTTCTCAGACCACAACAGAATTAAACTAGAGCAATATTTATAGCACCAAATGCATATATTGGAAAGGAAGAAAGATCTAAAACCAATCACCTAAGCTTCTACCTTAGGAAACTGGAGAAAGAAGAGCAATTGAAGTCTAAAAAAAGCAGATTAAAAAAAAATAACAACAAAAACTGGAATAGATGTCATGGAAACTGAAAATAAGGAAACAGAGAAAATAAGGACTTCCACAATACAGGTTCAAGTGTGCAAGCTGGCACACATTTTCTGGAGAACAATTTCAAAACACACAGTAGCCATAAAATGCGTTCACATAATCTGACCCATAACTCCAGTTTCATACTTTAGAAAAGTAACCTGAAATGGAATAAAAATAAGTACAATATGCTCATTACTGTTATTATAAATATGAAGAAGTGAAAATAACCCCAAAGACTGATATTAAAGAAATGAAAAGGACTGTGCCTATATTTCAGAGATCAACTTTTTCTGTAAAGGGCCTATGTATGGCTTCATATATGTACCTTGTTTTTCTTATAATCCTTTAAAAATGTGAGGACCATTATTGGCAGCTGAGGCCTGGATGGGCCCCCAGGCCATGGTCCCCCACCGCTGACTTGCTTCTTTCAGAAGATTTATGAGGCATGAGTAGCCATTAAAAAACTGATTTTAAATATTTAACAAAATAGGGACACACTCTTATTAAAAGTTACCGTACAAAGACATATGCAGGACAATTTTTATTTAGAAATACAGGAACACACAAACACTTTAAGAAAGATAGGAAGAAGCCGCATTAAACTCTGACACCTCCCACAATGCGGGTCCAGCCTGGACTTGGGTTTCATGGCTCTGACCTCCCCGGCTTGAGCCCACAGCGCTCCTCCCCGTTAAACTCCTCATCGCACACTCGCGCCCGGCCTCCTGCCCTTGCCCACTCACAGCCCCTCCAGAGCTCGGCCTCCCCGCGACAGTCTTCTCCCCACCCCTGGGCAGCACCCCGGACCCGGACCCGCTCCTCCCTCAAGCCTCCAACACGGCCTCCCGCCCTCGCAGCCACTCTGGACTGATGACCTGTCTCTCACCTCACTCTGAAGACAGGAGCCACCTGCGGAGAGCTCTGAGAGCCCAGGTCCTGGCCCCCAGGCCTGCCCCACCCAGGCCCCTCCCCTCCTCTCCCCACCCCGCCCCGCCAGAACTCACAGCATCCTCAGTTTGTGCAACTTGCGGTCGTTCTGATCCAGCCACGGGCCTTTGTCGTACTTCAGGTACTCAATATCCTCGACCACCTGCGTGCAGGGATTTAACAGAGGACTTAACAGAGAACATTCAGCGCACGACAAACCACAGACCCCGGCAGGAAGGATCACGCCCTGAGGGTCAGAAAGAAAGGTCTGATGGTCAGCCTTCAGTGAAGTGGGGGGGGAGAGGTGAGCCCCATGCGGGCGCCGGGCCGGCTGAGCCCCGGTGGAGTGGCAATTCCCCACAGGCTGGGAGGACGGGGCAGGCCTGGGCGTGGGCAGACTGGAGAGGGCAGGGGCTGGGGCGCAGAGGGGAGCCAGGCCTCCTCCAGACTCATTTCCTCCCACAACTTGACTCCAGGAGGCAAGCTCATCCACTAAAGCAGCAACAGGACAAGAGGATGCACACAATTCCTAGAGCTCCAAGAGCCCACACTCCTCAGCCCGCAGTCTGGACAGCCGGACCTCCCAGTGGGCCGGCCTTTTCAAACACATTCTCCCCAAAACACGCCAAACTCAGGGACTTCTTAAGGTTCCAAGAATGTGAGCACATTCAGTTATGAACTCCAGTGATAACAGTCTCGGGGAACACGCACGACTCTTCTGCCCAGACCCATGCCATGTAAAGCCTCTGCCAGAGGGACAGAAATAACCTGAACACAAGGAAACGGACATCACAGACAGAGCAGCCTGGAAGGAAACGAAGTGCAGCCTCGTTTCCAGGCAGAAAGAAGCAAGCCTAAGAGAACCCCCAGAGCTGGGCCAGAGCCTGCCTGGACCGTGGGCCCCCACGCCCCTGCTGTGGAGAAAGGCCGGCTCTCTCCCCACGCGGGGGAGGCGCCGAGGCTCTGCTGTCCTTAAAGCAGCTGCCTCTGCTAAGCTGTCTGCCGTCACCATCTACTCCTCAACTCCAGACCAAAAGCCTGTACTTTCTTTTAGAATTTTTAAACTTTTTAAAATAAGTTATTGGCTTCCCTGGTACCTCAGCTGATAAAGAATCTGCCTGCAATGCAGGAGATCCCACTTCAATTCTGGGTTGGGAAGATCCCCTGGCAAAGGGAAAGGCTTCCCATTCCAGTATTCTGGCCTGGAAAATGTGTATAGTCCATGGGGTCATAAAGAGACAGACATGCCTGAGTGATTTCACTTTTCAATTGATACTTAATATAAAATGAGGGATTTTTTTTAACCAGATGATGCTGATTCGCCTCAACACCATGTAAGAGATAACCCAGTCTCCTCTACTGTTATCACCGTTTAAAGCGCTGACTTTTCCAACCGTGGGCACAGTGCACCTGTTTCTGGACTCTGCTCTGTTAAACCGCCTATTATCTCCTTTATTAATAGCGCAGTGCCTTCATTACCGTAAATCTGTAATATGTTTTTACACTTGGGAAGGAAAATGTTATTCTTTTCCAAAAACTGTTTTTAAGCTGGAGGATACTGTCTTACGATGCCCTGCTGGTTTCTGAAGTGCAACACGGAGACTCATCTGTAACCGTGTAAAGCCCTCCCAAGCCTCTCCCTCCTCCCTTCCCGCTCCCGCATCCCACCCTCCAGGTCGTCACAGAGACAGGCTGGGCTCCCTGTGTCATACGCCACCTTCCCACCAGCTGCCTATCCAAATGTTTTGATTACTCAAGCTCTCCTGAAAATGGCAGAGGGTGACCTGCACCCACTACTTTGGGGAAAGCTGGTATCTTTATGTGGTCGACCCCAAACAACACGATCCAGAGTCGAAACCCAAGCCTGACCTGGAGGTGGGCCTCCTTGTGCGTGGACAGTGGTTCCTCCACAGCCTTGATGCTGTGAGGCGTTGCCGTGTTTCCTACTGAGGACCGCACGCTGTGCAGCAGTGTGGGGTTTACTACTGAGAAAATCCACGTAAGAGCGGACCCTCGCGGTTGAAACCCCTGTCGTTCAAGGGTCAACGGTCTCAATTAATCTTACCTATTAACTAATCCAATGTTCAATTTTACCATAACCCAAAATTCCTTGCATCTCCACCCTTTCATAATTTTAAGATCCTAGAAAGTGAATACCTTAAAGGAAAATCAACACGTCATGCTCAGAGAAATGTGATGGGAGGGGCGAGGCACTTGTATCAGATCACGAAACACAGATGCTTCTAACATCAGGAGGAGCCGAACTCATCACTTGATTTGCAAAACCCCTACACAGGAGTTAAATTTAAGAAAAATTATAAAATGTTCAGCCGTTTTCTTACCTTTTCTGCATCCTGAGCTTCCCATGCACTGTACTGTAGAACCTCACATTTCTCACTGTAAGAGGAAACGAGATGCTTTCCTGTAAGTCTTCCCAGTGGACGTCACTGCACAGACGAATACCTGACGCCAGGCGCCCACTCTAAACAGAAACGCCCGCATTCTCTGAACTGGCTCTCAGGGAATGGCTGGCCAAGAAGGGCAAACCTGAGGCAGGGCTGTGCCCAAGGCTGGATGGTAGTAGCAGCAGGCCTGTTTTCTGACCCTCACCTGACTGGACCGCCCCCACCGCACAGGCAGGAGGCTGGTGCTTACGGGGCAGGGACACGGGTCAGCTCCGCGGGCACGCAAACCTCCACCGGCGGCAGCATGCATCGCAGGAAGCACAGGGCCCCAGGGCCGCACGGGCCGCACGGACGGCAGCCGGGGGCGGCTCGGGAGGGTGGGGCAGATGGGGTGGCGGAGGGACACGTTACTTGAGCTGCTATAATTTTGGGGAGCCCAGCGTCTGACCATCTGCCCTGCTGGGCGAGGATGTGAACTTTCTTGGCTCCACAGGGGATTCACCAGCCACCAGAGAGCAAGTGCGGGGCTGGGTTCACCTCCTAGGAGGGGGCTGTCTGACCTCCAGCAGGACGCAAAGCAGCCCCTCAGGAGCCCAGGCCCGTGTAGGGGTATGAGCTAACTCCCCACTCAGCTCGCGTACAGAGCATGCAGGAGCGCTGGACGAAGCAATGGACACTCAGAACCCCTGCTGGACACTTCACCAACAGGAGGCTCTGGGTGAGTTCTTGAAAATTAAATGCCAGGTGCAAGAAAACCCTTATTTCATCTGTAAGCCGAATCTAAGACTTCCTTTCCTGACAGCACAGCTCAATGTCCTATTTGGGACTGGCTGGGGAGCCTTTGCTCAGCAGTGACTTTGCAGCTAGAAGATCACCACAAGGAATCTTTGGAACTGAGAGTCTAGGGCCGGCCACCTCTCCCTGACACCTCTCCATGCCCGCCCCGGCAAGATTCATAGGACTTTCTTTCTGCGCTTCTGGCCTTGAAAATAGAGCAGCAGTCTGCTTCTACTACCCATGAGAGAAAAGCTGACCACAAGGAAGCACTGGTTTACGGCTAAAAAACTGCGTTCTAATTCAAGACCTTTCTTCCAAAACTGCTGGACAACACTCTGTTCACAGTTGCGGTTACTTTGAAATTTTAAACAACGAGAGCAAGACATTTTCAGGCATCAAAAAAGGCTGACGCTTTCTAAAAGTCTGAGAAATTCTGCTAGAAACCTTAACAGCGTTACGGAAACATCCTAACTGTAGCTGGACGTGAGTGACGGCAGGAAATGACTGCCGTGTGCCTGACACACGAGGGCCACAGGACGACTGGCCAGAGCGCGCGGGTGCCCCGTGCCATCAGAGGGAGGGAGAAGCAAAGCTGCCAAGGGCCAGTGGTGTTTCCGCCGAACCCAAAGGCCCCTAGAGCAACAGCTTTCAGAAGGGCCGACAGGCGCCGCTGAGCCTTCCCAGTCACAACCACCGAGTCCCTCCAGACACCCTTTCTAGGTAAAAGGGCCACTCAGCTGCCACCGAGAGTGAAAACATGAGTTCTCTAACGTTAAAACCTGTCACCGAACATAGCTTCATCTCACTTCTACTATCAGAATAGCCTAAAGATACGACAAAATAAATACTGGCTAAATTAATAAAACAAACCAACTCCCAGCCGACCAAACCAAACTGAAATGTCTGCTGTCATTCTTGCTTATAAACGTCAGATTAAGGCTCCCCAGACGAGATGGAGTGAAATGAACTAGAAGCGCTCCCGGGGCTGGGGGCCATGTGTGCAGAGCTCCATCTGGCACATAAACCCACCGCACCCCGGCTCACCTCATCTCAGGCAGGAAGGTCCCCTTATAGGCATTCTCGATGTCCTGAAGGTAGGCGGAGGTGATCTTCATCTCGTGTGGCTAAACAAAAGCAGAAAGCAAACGTGGGAAACGTCTGTGCTTATGTAAAGTGTGAGACAAGCGACCAACACGGTGCTCCCAGGACAGCCGTGTGGGGTGCTGCAGGGACGGGGGTGACAGGAAAGAGCTGCAGTGCCAGTTCCAACAGTCCCCTCCTGCCGCCCAGAGCACGGGAGTCCGCCCAGGGAGGCCTGGGCTGCGGCCTTCTCTTCCCAGACTCTAAGATGTGGACTGCGCGCGGCCGCGGCGCCTCCTGTTCCGGGAATGAGAGGTGGCAGGCCGCAGCAGGGGAGGGCCCGCCTCTCCCCCATCCTCACACCCCGCTGTCACCAGCTGTCTCCCCACCCCGCCCACCTCCTCAAGCTCACTTCCCTTTCACATGAAGCTTGCCAAGCACAGAAATGTAAACTTCCAATCGTGAGCGCAACTCTCCACACTGAGAACCTTAGTTTAGCAGTGCTAAGGGCTAGGTTATCTTTCCCCATGTTCAAGTTTCTTCGTGGCGTCTGCATGTTCTATTTCCCTGTTTACTATTAGTATCCGCCATAGGAATACATGTCTAAAAATGACATAATGTTTCTTTGATAAAATGTCTCCTTTTCTTAGACACAGTGGTAGTTTTAACTGGTGACGGTATTCATCAAGTACTGGAAAAACAACAATGTTAATAGATCTAATGTGTTCCTTGAAACTGTCTCTTAAATATTGCTACCCAGATAACAAGAGTTATCTAGAGAACTGTAAATATTAATATATAACTTCCTATTTCTCAATAAATGTCACTTTAATAAGCAAAAGCGTTCCCTAGAGCAATAATTAAATACTCTGACTTGTAGTTCCCATCTTTGGCCACCAGATGGAATGTTCTCCAAAGCACAAAGCACACAGCACACTCGGGAGTAAAGGCTCCAAGGTGCAGCCAGGCCACCAGCAGAGACACAGGTACCCTGAGCACGCGCAAACTGATCGGGGGAGCAAGAGAGTGACCACAGGCTCCTTAAGCCGCATCGAGAGCGCCTGAGCATCTCTGCTGCCCTGGAGAGGACCAGCCCTGAGAGGCACTCGCTGAGCACCCATGTGAGCCCCAGTGCCCAGGACGGACCCTGGGACAACAGATACACAGGCAAGTCCACACTGACATCAGTGTCAAAAAGACAGTGTTTCCTCCCATGAAAAAACACCCTCAGCAGGACTGATCTTTCCAACAAGGACTAGCTGTAAGGGCGACGACGGGCCTGGCCACCATGCACCTCGCCGGTAGGACCAATTTCAAATCGCAGGGCTTCCAAGACCGACTGCCTCAGCACCACTAAGGCAGTGAATGGACGTGTGTGGAGATCCCTCTCTGGGGTCACAGAGTCACTGAGCAGGAGAAAGAGGACAAGGGGCCCAAACCCGTTAGGTGTGAGAGGTAAACTCAAAGGGTGTTAGAGACGACTCAACCTGCAGGAAGCGACAGAGCACGGCCATCAAGAGCAGAAAGGGAGGCCGCGTCAGGGGGCACGCCCGCCCTCAGGGCGCCACGTGTGCAGACGACACAGGTACAGGGGGTGAGGGCATGGCACACCAGGGCCAGGGGGCCCCGGGGAGCAGGGGCAAGCAGGGGGCAGCAGGGCCGCCCGCAGCCCACCACACTGGGACCTGGGGGACGGCACGTGCACACCCAGGTCCCGGGGAGCAGGGGATAAGCAGAGGGCAGCAGCGCCGCCCGCAGCCCCCCATGCCAGCACCTGGGGGACGGCGCGTGCATGCCCAGGTCCCATGGGCCCTTCAGTGAGTCAGTCCCCACCACGAGTAAACACCACCACCGTGAATGCCGACACCCAGGGAGGCGGGTCTAGGACAGGAAGGCTGAGTTACGTTTCCCTTCTTCTGGATCCGGCTCTGGACCTCGGGGACCGGCATGTCCACGTAGACGACCACGTGGGGGGGCAGGTACTCACAGATGGTGACCTTCTTCACCTGGTTGTAGTGGTCCACACCTGGGGGGAGAGAAACGCCTCCTGTCAGCCAGTGGTCCAGACAGCCTTCAGGCACATGTCCCTCTCAGATTGAGGGACAAAGGGGCCGGCAGCTCTCAGAGCTGCGTGTCAACCAGCAGCCGCATGAGTCATGACCGTGACTGCCGGCTACATGCACATCGTGCTGGCTCACAGCGCCCGCAGCCGCCCCCCCACAGCAGGGCTCCCCCCATCACCACAGACCACAAGGATCAGGCCACAGAGACCAGCTGACTACCCCACAGTCAGGGGCTTTCCTGGTGGCTCAGTGGTCAAGAACCTGCCGGCCAATGGAGGACATGCCGGTTTGATCCCTGGGTTGGGAAGATCCCCAGAGGAGAAATGGCAACCCAATCCAGGATTCTTGCTGGAGAATTCCATGGACAGAGAAGCCTGGTGGGTTACAGTCCATGGGGGTCTCAAAGTGTCAGACGTGACTGAGTGACTAAATAACAAGAATCCAAAGTTAGACACTGGGATTTAAACCCAGCCTAGTAACACTTTCACTTCACTTCAAGAGTTCTCTGCAGCCCAGATCTGCACATGCCTTGGCTGCATACAAGGTACAATGGGTAGCGCCATCGGCCCGGTGGTTAGCCCCACTGGCAGGTGGGTCCACTCTATTCCCCTACAGGCTCGCCAAGTGCGCATCCTGGGTGCCTCAGGCCCAGCTGGCCCCGCAGGTGCTCCACTGCCTGTTGCGGGTCTTCCTCTTGTGATGCCCCGTCCAACCCCAACTTCCTACCGAGGGTCTCCTTCTTAACCTCCCTTCCCTGAACACATCCTTCAGACAAACGATCTCAAATGGAACCACACATCTCCCTTGCCTAAACCCGAGGGGCTCCCCTGTGCGTGCCTACCCCCAGCCCCCGGCCCCCCTCTGAGCCTTGCCAGCGCCCGCAGCGCATGCCACTCCCTTGAGGGCAGCACCGTGGCCTAACCAGGGCTCCCTGCTCAGGGGCGCTGCCCCCGAGACCCCATCTCCACGCGGTCAGCCGTTCCCCAGGCTCCCTCGCTCCTTGTGGCCAGGCTAACTGCAGCCAGGAGCCTTTTCCCTTGTCTACTGGCCACTTGTCAGACCTTCAGCACCGCCCACCCGGTGCTACTGGCACTGAAAGCACCAGAACAGCATGTGGGCGCGAAGGTGGCCTTCCCAGGGCCAGGAAGGGCCGTGGTGGCTGCAGGCAGGAGGCTCCAGGACAGGCCGCTCAGGGAGACCGTCTGCTGGGGCTCTCCAGTGCGCTCTCATGGGGAGAGATGACTTTAGGAGGGACAGGGCGGGCAGGGACTGGCTTTCCCTGAGGGAAGGCGGCCTTCCCAGGGCCAGGAAGGGGCCGCGGTGGCTGCAGGCAGGAGGCTTCAGGACAGGCCGCTCAGGGCGACCGTCTGCTGGGGCTCTCCAGTGCGCTCTCACAGGGAGAGATGACTTTAGGAGGGACGGGGCGGGCAGGGACTGGCTTTCCCTGAGGAACGGCATCATTCATCTACTTATTAACAACAGACGCTCACAGAACGTGTACCAGCTGCAGGGTGGGTCTAGCAGGACCTTTACAAAGCCACCCCCGTGCCCACAAGGCCAGCCTGCCGCCGACTCACATTGCTTCCGGATGAAGCCTTGTCGGTACATCGCCTCCAGGAAGACAAAGTCACTGTAGATGGAGCGCTCCAACACCACACCCTGTCCTGTTTAAAAACATGGAAACAAAAATCAGAATCAGAGAATAACTGCAGCAGTGAAAACCAGTCTGTTCACTTTAGAAATGGAAAAAAATTATTTACAACTCCATTTCCATACCAAATATTTTCAAAAGAACACATATCATATATGCACTTCTAAGCAGAAAATCATTTTCTAAAACTAGAATACTCATCCACTTCAGAAATAGAATGTTCTGTTTTGCTCTTTCGCAGATCCAACAGAAACATCAGCTAACAGAGAAAAGGCACTGGTTTTTGAACTGTAGACTCCCCGCCCCCACCCCCATCCTGCCCCCATCCCAACCGCTCAGTGAGACCCTGGGGTCAGCCCCCACCACACCATCGTGGATCTCAAGTATGATCTAATTGGAAAGCCAGAACTTGCCTTGTCAAATACCCCTTAAAAGCAGCTCTACAGAGAGGCAATCTAGGACCGAATTCCGGAAGGGGCCTGAGCGCAGCCTACGCCCAGCAGCCGTCCGCCGCGCAGGGACACGCACCTGTGCTCAGCAGGTGCTCCAGGGCATCCGCGTACTGCAGCAGGCGGCTGGCGTACAGCCAGGCCTGCAGGCGGTAGCTGTTGCCATCGTTGCTTTTCGGGTCGTCGTAAAACTTCTCCAAACTGCAGTTGCCACTGAACTGCACAGGCAGGGGCTTCCCGTCCCCTGTGGTGCTGTCCACATAGTGGATCCCCGCCTCGGGAAAGTGCTTCAGGCCTGAGGAGACAAGCCCCCAGACGAAACGTGACGTGGAAACGTCACAGCCCACAGGGAGCAGCGGGGACCCAGCTGAGCACCATCCCTGCGGCCGGTCAGCTGAGACCGGGGAAAGGTACCCTGATGCCTGCGTTCCTGGTGTGCAGAAGGGAGCGCGTGAGACCCTGGAGACACATGTGCAGGGGCGGCATGAAGCCCAGGGCTGATGACAGCAGGTCCCCCGCAGCCTTGTGTGAGCTGCTCCCGAGAGGGAGAGCTGCCCCTACGTGCGGGCGTCCGCTGCCTGCATGTGGGCACTGGCCTGTCAAATACCAGAGAAGGGGCTCGGACAACACCGGCCCAGAGTCAGAACCGTGGAGACACCTGCCTCTGCACCAGGGAGCTGCGTGCCACCACTTCCTATGAGGGCACGTGTGCGTGAGTGAGGGGACCATCGGCCCTGCTCCAGGGGCTGCTGCACAAGTGAGACTGCTCGTGTTAATGTGCTCAGCTTACACCACCAACATAAAACCCCAGTCCAAACTCACAACCGGCTTGGGCTTCAAAGAGTTTCCCTTATCTGGAAGACTAAAAACAGCTTTTTCAATGAGTGTTTCAAAAACGTAAAATACCTACCTTAGGCCCAATTCTATCTACTCAAAATAAAATCACACCCAGACAAGGAACTGTTTACCTGAGAAGACGCTGTTATTCTGCATAATAACAAGTTCATACCTAGTTTCTCTGCTATTTCTTTCGCAAGCTTGCTTTTTCCAGAACATATATTGCCATCTACAGTTATCAGTTTGCTCTTTTCTGTCATCTTTTTGGTTGCTTTTTCACCAAGTATGTACGCCAACGGGCCATACTGCAGCTTGAACTGGACACTTGTATGAATTCCTCCCTGAAAAACACACACCAAACATCACCACCATAGGAGCATCGTGGTTATTGCAGGCATTAGCAACTTTTAGATATAAATGCCAAGAAGACCCTCGGTGACAAAAGAACCAACATCAACATCTTTATAACCTATTTGTTTAATTACCATCTCCTAGTCCCACCCCCAGCATAAGTTCATAAAGGCAGGATACTGTTTTGACTACTGCTAAATCCTCAGGGCCTGGAACAGGACACATCTACCTTGTTCATTAAAAATTGTATGTGTGTATGTGTGTGTGTGTGTGTGTGGTATGTGTGTGTGTGGTGTGTGTATGTGTGTGTTGTGTGTGTGTGTGTGCTGTCGTGTGTGTGTGTGTGTGGTATGTGTGTGTTGTGTGTGTCTGTGTGGTGTGGTGTGGTGTGTGTGTGTGTGTGTGTGGTGTGGGGGGGGGTGTGTGTGTGTGTGTGTGTGTATGTGTGGTGTGGTGTGTGTGTGTGTGTGGATGAATGAAAGAAAGGTAGGATGGAGGGGAGGTGGGAGGAAGGGGACAGAGAACATTTCTTTGGTTCAGGCCTCAGTCTGTGGAACAGGTTATCTCATGTTTTTAAACAGCTCCCGATGTCCTCAAAGTACTTGAAAGCTAACAGACCTAAAACTGAAATTCAGCATGACCAGACCCCCATCTGCTCCCCTCACAAGCTCCCCTCCACCACCCACCAAGCAGAACAAAGGCAAGAGTCACCTGTGACCCGCTCCTCCTTCCTCCAGCTCCATCACCACACACACAACCCCACTGACCCCAACCCTTAAGTCTCTCTGGCCAGCGGCCCCTCCCTCCCCTCGGCACACTGACTGCAGCCATCTCACATCCCTTGTCTGTAACGCAAAAGCCTGCTTCTCCTGTCTCCAGCATGCAGATCTATTCTCCACACTGAAACTCAAACACCAAGCCTCGCCACTGTCCCCCATCCCAACCAAAAAACCCCACAGATCAGCACAGGGAGGAGCTGGAATGCCCTGTGCAGTACTGGGCTAGAGCTAGAGACATTGGTGTGAACTCATGTCCAGTTCACTACAGACACAGGGGGTCACACAGGGAAACACTCAAGGACACAGGTATTCAGAGGTGCGTACAACGGACTCCCCTGCTCTGTCTGCCAAGAGGGCCTAGAGCAACAACACCCCAGGATCAATTATGCCGAGCACCTAGATCTTGGTTTCTAATGCTGTTCTCCACTCAAAGGAGCAAGGGCTCCCGGGAGAAATGGCTGATTCTATGGCTACCTCTTGCCAGGCCAGGTAGTAAGGAAGTGTTCACACACACACCAGGAGGGGCAGGCTGCAGGGATATAGGAGCCACCTGAACGAGTGCCCAATGGCCACAGCTGGAACAGCCTGAGCAACACAGTACAGCTGCACTGAGTTTTAGCCCGAAATACAAAACAAATATACACAGTCCATACTGGTATAAATATAGAAGTGTGGAAGAGAGACAAGCCTCCCACACGATAGAATTCCAGATAATTCATGAGGATACTCTGCCCTGGGGACAGAGAATAATCCCCACTCCCTGGGTATGGGCTGCACGCAGTGACTTCCCTCCAAAGAGGACTCGACGGAAAGCGGGGAGAAAGAGCAACTTCACAGCAGAGACGCTGCCACTGCCCCAGTCAGGGGACTAAGGTCGACAGTGACAAGTCACATTCATGGTGTACCTTGCACAGTACGTGAGGAGGACGGCACTTGACCTCTGTGCTCTTCCTCCCAGAACACACAACCCCAGTCTAGTCATGAGAAAATATCAGACGAGTCCCATCGAGGGAGAAACTACCTGCCCAGTACTGCCCCAGACTGCTGCAGTCCTCAGACACAGGAGAACCTAAGAAACCCTTGCGACCACAGGAAGCCAACGGGCAGAACGATAGGTATCACAATGCTCCAGAGGTAACGCCTGAAAAGACAAACCACCCAAAGGCCCATCGACAGGAGACCAGTTTAGTAAACGGCAGGGCAGTCTCCGTGTTCCCAAGGTCTCAAATCCCAACAACCAAGAACCTAATTCACTAAGCAGCAGCCGTGTGCCAGTAGGTCAATCATTGATTCATTCAGCAACTGTTTCTTTTTTTTTTTTTATTTTATTTTATTTTTTTCCTTTTTTTATTTTTTTTTTTTTTTATTTTAATTCTCTTTATTACTTTTAAAAAAAAATCACATGCTCCCCATCCTGAACCCTCCTCCCTCCCAACCTCCCCATACCATCCCCCTGGGCCTTCCCAGCGCACCAGCCCCAAGCATCCAGCATCGTGCACTGAACCTGGACTGGCATCTCGTTTCATACATGACATTTCACATGTTTCAATGACATTCTCCCAAATCTTCCCACCCTCTCCCACAGAGTCCATAAGACTGTTCTATACATCAGTGTCTCTTTTGCTGTCTCGTACACAGGGTTATCGTTACCATCTTTCTAAATTCCATATACATGCGTTAGTATACTGTATTTATGTTTTTCCTTCTGGCTTACTTCACTCTGTATAATAGTCTCCAGTTTCATCCACCTCATTAGAACTGATTCAAATGTATTCTTTTTAATGGCTGAGTAATACTCCATTGTGTATATGTACCACAGCTTTCTTATCCATTCATCTGCTGATGGACATCTAGGTTGCTTCCATGTCCTGGCTATTATAAACAGTGCTGCGATGAACATTGGGGTACACGTGTCTCTTTCCCTTCTGGTTTCCTCAGTGTGTATGCCCAGCAGTGGGATTGCTGGATCATAAGGCAGTTCTATTTCCAGTTTTTTAAGGAATCTCCACACTGTTCTCCATAGTGGCTGTACTAATTTGCATTCCCACCAACAGTGTAAGAGGGTTCCCTTTTCTCCACACCCTCTCCAGCATTTATTATTTGTAGACTTTTGGATCGCAGCCATTCTGACTGGTGTGAAATGGTACCTCATAGTGGTTTTGATTTGCATTTCTCTGATAATGAGTGATGTTGAGCATCTTTTCAAGTGTTTGTTAGCCATCTGTATGTCTTCTTTGGAGAAATGTCTATTTAGATCTTTGGCCCATTTTTTGATTGGGTCATTTATTTTTCTGGAGTTGAGCTGTAGGAGTTGCTTGTATATTTTTGAGATTAGTTGTTTGTCGGTTGCTTCATTTGCTATTATTTTCTCCCATTCTGAAGGCTGTCTTTTCACCTTGCTAATAGTTTCCTTTGATGTGCAGAAGCTTTTAAGTTTAATTAGGTCCCATTTGTTTATTTTTGCTTTTATTTCCAATATTCTGGGAGGTGGGTCATAGAGGATCCTGCTGTGATGTATGTCAGAGAGTGTTTTGCCTATGTTCTCCTCTAGGAGTTTTATAGTTTCTGGTCTTATGTTGAGATCTTTAATCCATTTTGAGTTTATTTTTGTATATGGTGTTAGAAAGTGTTCTAGTTTCATTCTTTTACAAGTGGTTGACCAGATTTCCCAGCACCACTTGTTAAAGAGATTGTCTTTAATCCACTGTATATTCTTGCCTCCTTTGTCAAAGATAAGGTGTCCATATGTGCGTGGATTTATCTCTGGGCTTTCTATTTTGTTCCATTGATCTATATTTCTGTCTTTGTGCCAGTACCATACTGTCTTGATAACTGTGGCTATGTAGTAGAGCCTGAAGTCAGGTAGGTTGATTCCTCCAGTTCCATTTTTCTTTCTCAAGATCGCTTTGGCTATTCGAGGTTTTTTGTATTTCCATACGAATTGTGAAATTATTTGTTCTAGCTCTGTGAAGAATACTGTTGGTAGCTTGATAGGGATTGCATTGAATCTATAAATTGCTTTGGGTAGTATACTCATTTTCACTATATTGATTCTTCCAATCCATGAACATGGTATATTTCTCCATCTATTAGTGTCCTCTTTGATTTCTTTCACCAGTGTTTTATAGTTTTCTATATATAGGTCTTTAGTTTCTTTAGGTAGATATATTCCTAAGTATTTTATTCTCTTCGTTGCAATGGTGAATGGAATTGTTTCCTTAATTTCTCTTTCTGTTTTCTCATTATTAGTGTATAGGAATGCAAGGGATTTCTGTGTGTTGATTTTATATCCTGCAACTTTACTATAATCATTGATTAGTTCTAGTAATTTTCTGGTGGAGTCTTTAGGGTTTTCTATGTAGAGGATCATGTCATCTGCAAATAGTGAGAGTTTTACTTCTTCTTTTCCAATTTGGATTCCTTTTATTTCTTTTTCTGCTCTGATTGCTGTAGCCAAAACTTCCAAAACTATGTTGAATAGTAATGGTGAAAGTGGGCACCCTTGTTTTGTTCCTGACTTTAGAGGAAATGCTTTCAATTTTTCACCATTGAGGATAATATTTGCTGTGGGTTTGTCATATATAGCTTTTATTATGTTGAGGTATGTTCCTTCTATTCCTGCTTTCTGGAGAGTTTTTATCATAAATGGGTGTTGAATTTTGTCAAAGGCTTTCTCTGCATCTATTGAGATAATCATATGGTTTTTGTTTTTCAATTTGTTAATGTGGTGTATTACATTGATTGATTTGCGGATATTGAAGAATCCTTGCATCCCTGGGATAAAGCCCACTTGGTCATGGTGTATGATCTTTTTAATGTGTTGTTGGATTCTGATTGCTAGAATTTTGTTTAGGATTTTTGCATCTATGTTCATCAGTGATATTGGCCTATAGTTTTCTTTTTTTGTGGCATCTTTGTCAGGTTTTGGTATTAGGATGATGGTGGCCTCATAGAATGAGTTTGGAAGTTTACCTTCCTCTGCAATTTTCTGGAAGAGTTTGAGCAGGATAGGTGTTAGCTCTTCTCTAAATTTTTGGTAGAATTCAGCTGTGAAGCCGTCTGGACCTGGGCTTTTGTTTGCTGGAAGATTTTTGATTACAGTTTCAATTTCCATGCTTGTGATGGGTCTGTTAAGGTTTTCTATTTCTTCCTGGTCGAGTTTTGGAAAGTTGTACTTTTCTAAGAATTTGTCCATTTCTTCCTCGTTGTCCATTTTATTGGCATATAATTGTTGATAATAGTCTCTTATGATCCTTTGTATTTCTATGTTGTCTGTTGTGATCTCTCCACTGTCATTTCTAATTTTATTGATTTGATTTTTCTCCCTTTGTTTCTTGATGAGTCTGGCTAATGGTTTGTCAATTTTATTTATCCTTTCAAAGAACCAGCTTTTGGCTTTGTTGATTTTTGCTATGGTCTCTTTTGTTTCTTTTGCATTTATTTCTGCTCTAATTTTTAAGATTTCTTTCCTTCTACTAACCCTGGGGTTCTTCATTTCTTCCTTTTCTAGTTGTTTGAGGTGTAGAGTTAGGTTATTTATTTGACTTTTTTCTTGTTTCTTGAGGTGTGCCTGTATTGCTATGAACTTTCCCCTTAGGACTGCTTTTACTGTGTCCCACAGGTTTTGGGTTGTTGTGTTTTCATTTTCATTCGTTTCTATGCAAATTTTGATTTCTTTTTTGATTTCTTCTGTGATTTGTTTGTTATTCAGCAGCGTGTTGTTCAGCCTCCATATGTTGGAATTTTTAATAGTTTTTCTCCTGTAATTGAGATCTAATCTTACTGCATTGTGGTCAGAAAAGATGCTTGGAATGATTTCTATTTTTTTGAATTTACCAAGGCTAGCTTTATGGCCCAGGATGTGATCTATCCTGGAGAAGGTTCCATGTGCGCTTGAGAAAAAGGTGAAATTCATTGTTTTGGGATGAAATGTCCTATAGATATCAATTAGGTCTAACTGGTCTATTGTATCGTTTAAAGTTTGTGTTTCCTTATTAATTTTCTGTTTAGTTGATCTATCCATAGGTGTGAGTGGGGTATTAAAGTCTCCCACTATTATTGTGTTATTGTTAATTTCTCCTTTCATACTTGTTAGCATTTGTCTTACATACTGCGGTGCTCCCGTGTTGGGTGCATATATATTTATAATTGTTATATCTTCTTCTTGGATTGATCCTTTGATCATTATGTAGTGACCTTCTTTGTCTCTTTTCACAGCCTTTGTTTTAAAGTCTATTTTATCTGATATGAGTATTGCTACTCCTGCTTTCTTTTGGTCCCTATTTGCATGGAAAATCTTTTTCCAGCCCTTCACTTTCAGTCTGTATGTGTCCCCTGTTTTGAGGTGGGTCTCCTGTAGACAACATATGTAGGGGTCTTGTTTTTGTATCCATTCAGCCAGTCTTTGTCTTTTGGTTGGGGCATTCAACCCATTTACGTTTAAGGTAATTACTGATAAGTATGATCCCGTTGCCATTTACTTTATTGTTTGGGGTTCGAATTTATACACCATTTTTGTGTTTCCTGTCTAGAGAATATCCTTTAGTATTTGTTGTAGAGCTGGTTTGGTGGTGCAGAATTCTCTCAGCTTTTGCTTATCTGAGAAGCTTTTGATTTCTCCTTCATACTTGAATGAAATCCTTGCTGGGTACAATAATCTGGGCTGTAGGTTATTTTCTTTCATCATTTTAAGTATGTCTTGCCATTCCCTCCTAGCTTGAAGAGTTTCTATTGAAAGATCAGCTGTTATCCTTATGGGAATTCCCTTGTGTGTTATTTGTTGTTTTTCCCTTGCTGCTTTTAATATTTGTTCTTTGTGTTTGATCTTTGTTAATTTGAGTAATATGTGTCTTGGGGTGTTTCACCTTGGGTTTATCCTGTTTGGGATTCTCTGGGTTTCTTGGACTTGGGTGATTATTTCCTTCCCCAGTTTAGGGAAGTTTTCAACTATTATCTCCTCAAGTATTTTCTCATGGTCTTTCTTTTTGTCTTCTTCTTCTGGAACCCCTATGATTCGAATGTTGTAGCGTTTAATATTGTCCTGGAGGTCTCTGAGATTGTCCTCATTTCTTTTAATTCGTTTTTCTTTTATTCTCTCTGATTCATTTATTTCTACCATTCTATCTTCTAATTCACTAATCCTATCTTCTGCCTCTGTTATTCTACTATTTGTTGCCTCCAGAGTGTTTTTAATTTCATTTATTGCATTATTCATTGTATATTGACTCTTTTTTATTTCTTCTAGGTCCTTGTTAAACCTTTCTTGCATCTTCTCAATCCTTGTCTCCAAGCTATTTATCTGTGATTCCATTTTAATTTCTAGATTTTGGATCAATTTCACTATCATTATTTGGAATTCTTTATCAGGTAGATTCCCTATCTCTTCCTCTTTTGTTTGGTTTGGTGGGCATTTATCCTGTTCCTTTATCTGCTGGCTATTCCTCTGTCTCTTCATCTTGTTTAAATTGCTGAGTATGGGGTGTCCTTTCTGTATTCTGGCAGTTTGTGGAGTTCTCTTTATTGTGGCTATTCCTCACTGTGTGTGGGTTTGTACAGGTGGCTTGTCAAGGTTTCCTGGTTAGGGAAGCTTGTGTCAGTGTTCTGATGGGTGGAACTGTATTTCTTCTCTTTGTTCAGTCGCGCTGTGGGGAGGGAGGGAGGGATGCTGCAAGCAAATAACACTGGCGTGCGCTCGCAGTGCCTCAGCCACACTGGGTCTGCCCCCGCTCACTGCGCGTGTAGCCTCCCTGCCCACACTGCTCGGGCTCTAGGTTGTTCCGCCGGGAACAATCCAAGGCTGGCCCTGGGTTGCATGTACCTCCCAGGTCCAAGCCGCTCAGGTTCAGGCACTCGGATAGTCCTGAGGCGCAGACTCAGTTGGGCCTGAGTATTGTGCTCTTCCCAGGTCCGAGCAGCTCAAGTGATGAGGTGTTTGGCGAGCGCCAATGCTGCGACTTATCGCCTCCCCGCCACTCGGTTATCTGGGCGCAAAACCGGCGCACCTTCTTAGGCAGATGTTAACCGTCCAGACCCCCAAGAAGTTTTAGTTAGCAAAGAAGCCTGCTTACAGTTTTATAGATAATGTCTCTCTGGGGCTGCGATTGCCCCCTTCCGGCTCTGGCTGCCTATCACCGGAGGGGGAAGGTCTGCAGCCGGCTATCTCTGTTCAATTCTTTGTTCCGTGCACGGGCCTGGCGGTCTTAGGTTGGGGCTGGCTTTTCGCGTAGTAGATATCCCACAGTCTGGTTTGTTAGCCCAAATTATTTCGCTCAGATAGTGCTCAGGGTATTCAGGCCAGATTCTTACTCTAAGCGATGCAGCCCGCGCTGCGCCTCCCTGCCCAGCCCCCGCTTGTTAATGGCGCCTGCAGGCGTCTGCGCTGCTTCTCCACTGGGGGAGTTACCGTAGGACTCGCAATCTTCGAGTTTTAATTGTTTATTTATTTTTTCTTCCTGTTACGTTGCCCTCTGTGCTTCCAAAGCTCGGCACAGATTCGGCAGTGAGAAGGTTTCCTGGTGTTTGGAAACTTCTCTCTTTTTAAGACTCCCTTCCCGGGACGGAGCTCCGTCCCTCCCTCTTTTGTCTCTTTTTTTGTCTTTTATATTTTTTCCTACCTCCTTTCGAAGAGTTGGATTGCTTTTCTGGGTGCCTGATGTCCTCTGCCGGCATTCAGAAGTTGTTTTGTGGAATTTACTCGACGTTTAAATGCTCTTTTGATGAATTTGTGGGGGAGAAAGTGTTCTCCTTGTCCTACTCCTCCGCCATCTTGGCTCCTCCCTCAGCAACTGTTTCTTGATTCCCGTACCATCCTGTCCTTTTTCTAGACAGGATATGGGGATACGGCAGTGACTCAAAAAGATCCCACAGGATAACAAAGCAAAAAGAAATTACAGAGTGAGTGCTGCAGAGGGAGCACAGTGCATGGGATGGGATGTAAATTAAAACGGATGGTCACAGAACCCTTAGAGATTGATGTCTGAACAAAGACTGGAAGGCAGTGAGGGAACTAGCCACATGGACATCTGGGCAGAGGAACAGTGAGCGCCAACGGCCTGAGGCTAGAGCACTGCAAGGGTCAGCAAGGCCAGAGTAGCTGGTGCCAAGGGGACTGGATGGGGAAAGAGCAGCAGAGGAGACGAGTGAGGGGGTTAATCACATTGGTACCTTGCATCCTGGAAATCAACCACTCTTGCCCCTGGAGAAGGGAAAGGCTCTCCACTCCAGTATTCTGGCCTGGAGAATGCCATGGACTGTATAGTCCATGGGGTCGCAAAGAGTCGGATACAACTGAGACACTTTCACTCACTCACTCCTCCAGACTACCTCTGAGCCATGTGCAAACTGTTCCTTCTCCATGTCCCCAACCTGAAGACACCACAAGCTGTGGCCCAGAGCGGGTGCACAGCAACGTCGTAGAAAGCTATCAGTCACTCTGACTCCAAAATCTTTCCAAAGTGCTTTTTTACATTTATGATAGTCTTTCTGTAATTTCCTATCCTCAGTCTCATTTTTCTGCTCTGTGGAATCACATGGAATAGTGATCTTTCATAACACATTTCCAATTTCTTCAATTATTCCTCAATTATTAGGTTGATGAAAAAGTAAGTGCGGTTTTGGACAGTGAATTTTTTTAAATGATTCTAACTAGGCTCAAACACATCTTTGTTAGTCAAAATAGGAACCATTACAATCAACATGTTTCTGCCAACAATATATAAGTTTGTTTATTCCTATAGGTTAAAAAATCCATGCTTTGGGATTCAATGAACTCTTGGAAAGCATTTTCTGCCTCTTGCTGGTTGGGGAAGTGTTTTCCCTGCAAAAACTCATCAAGGTGCTTGAAGAAGTGGTAGTTGGTTGGCGAGACGTCAGGTGTATATGGTGGACGAGGCAAAACTTTGTAGACCAATTCGTTCAACTTCTAAAGTGTTGGTTGTGTGACGTGCAGCCAGGCGTTGTTGTGAAGAACTGAGCCCGCTCTGCTCCCCAGTGCCGGCTGCAGGTGCTGCAGTCTACTGTGCATCTCATCCATTTGCTGAGCATACTTCTCAGATGAGACGGTTTTGCCAGGATTCAGAAATCCGTAGTGGATCAGACGAGCAGCAGACCACCAAACAGCGATCATGATGTTTTTTTGGTGAAAGCTTGGCCAAATTTGGGAAGTGCTTTGGAGTTTCTTCTCAGTACAACCACTGAGCTGGTCATTGCAGATTGTTATATAAAATACACTTTTTGTCACACGTCACAATCAGATAGGGAAATGGTTCATTGTTATTGCACAGAATAAAAGATGACACTTCAAAATGATGATTTTTTTTTATTTTCAGTCAGCTCATGAGGCACCCACTTTCTGACCTTTTTCCCATTTCCAATTGGCTTCAAATGTCAAACAACCACAGAATGGTCGATGCTGAGTTCTTCAGCAACTTCTCGTGTAGTTGTGAGAGGATCAGCTTTGATGATCCTCTCAACTGGTCACTGTCAATTGCAGCCATGAAATTAAAAGACGCTTACTCCTTAGAAGGAAAGTTATGACTAACCTAGATAGCATATTGAAAAGCAGAGATATTACTTTGCCAACAAAGGTCCATCTAGTCAAGGCTATGGTTTTACCAGTGGTCATGTATGGATGTCAGAGTTGGACTGTGAAGAAAGCTGAGCACTGAAGAATTGATGCTTTTGAACTGTGGTGTTGGAGAAGACTCGAGAGCCCCTTGGACTGCAAGGACATCCAACCAGTCCATCCTAAAGGAGATCGGTCCTGGGTGTTCATTGGAAGGACTGATGCTGAAGCTGAAACTCCAATATTTTGGCCACCTGATGCGAAGAGTTGACTCACTGGAAAAGACCCTGATGCTGGGAGGGATTGGGGGAAGGAGGAGAAGGGGACGACAGAGGATAAGATGGCTGGATGGCATCACTGACTCGATGGACAGGAGTCTGAGTGAACTCTGGGAGTTGGTGATGGACACGGAGGCCTGGCGTGCTGTGATTCAAAGGGTCACAAAGAGTTGGACACGACTGAGTGACTGAACTGAACTTCCGATGGCTAGCCACTGAGCTCGTCTTCCAGGCTCTTGTCTCCTTTGCAACTTCTTGAACCATCATTGCACTGTACGTTCATCAGCAGTTCCTGGGCCAAATGCGTTGATGTTGCAATTTGTCACCACTGCTTTATGACCCATTTTGAACTCAAAAAAAAAAAAAAAAAAATCACTCAAATTTTCTTTTTGTCTAACATCATTTCCCTAGTCTAAAATAAATGTAAAATACACAAGAAGTAATGTTATTAGCAAAGAAACATAAAGTGAGAAATGTGCATTAAAATGATGTATAACATAACCACATTTAAGAATGTATTTCAACAATGTGAAATGAAATTACTTTTGCACCAACCTAATAACAAGCTGCATACTCTTTGCATCCTATTCATTTTCCTCTGGACCTACTGAAGTCCATCTATATTCCCTGCAGGGAGTGATGTTCAGGATGGACACAGTCACAGATGGGTCCATCTAGTGAGCACCCCGCAGCAGAATAGTACCCGCTCTATCCTGGGGCTCTAACTTCCACTAATGCAGGGAAGTATACTGGGTGTTAAACACAACTATCTCTCTCTTTTTCTTCTCTTTTGCAGCCTGAATTATCTCCTAAAGACATTTATATGACTTTTTAATAAGACCACTGCACTGTTCTGTTCAATAACCTTTGCTCATCAAAATCCTAAGCACAGAGGTCAAGTCTCTACAATTTGCCACCAACGTTCCTCCAGTCACTAGGAGCCACAGAAGCTAAGATGCAGTCACTGTCATAAACTGGTTTTCCTGACACAACTCATTTTGCTTGTCTTGCTGGCTCTGCGAACAGTGTCATTCCAGAAGGTCTCCTAATGCTTCCAGATCGGACCTGAACGCCTTCTGCCATTTCTGCTCTCCGTCACTCACCCCTTACCGGCCATTGACAGCGCCGCCTCAGGAGTTAACGAGTGAATGAGCGCGCACGCCCCCGGCTCCGGCTCAACACACCTGTTCACTAGCCCACCCCGCAACCGCTGTAACCTGGCTTTCCCCTGCCGGGCGGCCAGGCAGCCCATTCACCTCCGAGCCCCACGTTCTACTTGGAGCTGAGAGAAAATGGCCTGAAGAAGCTGGCGGCTCTTGCAAGCTCTGCCCTCGCAATGCACGACCAGACACTTCAGAGGACAGTGGGATCCACCGCTAGGAAGGGACCTGGGAAGCCCGGAGAGGCGAGGAAGGGGCGGCGCCAGGAGGACAAAACAGGTTCCCCCCCTCCGCCCCCCGCAGCTCCCGCCCGCCGCCGGCTCACCACGCGCGGTGGGACAAGTCTCAGCAGCCTCAAGGCCATGGCTCCGCTGTCTGCACCGGCTCAAGGACCCGAGGGGACGCGGTCGCGACAGGGTCCTCTCCCGCTGCCGGCGCGCCGCCGTGACGTCACGGCTGGGGTGTCCGCGCCGCGCCTGACGGGAATGTTCCGGCGGCGAATGCAGGCGCACAGCGCGCAGCCGCGGGCTGGTCCGCTAGGGGTCTCCCTTGGCGTCCGCCTCGTCCCGGCGTCTTAGGGCCTGCCTGCAGCCCGAGTTCTGAGGGGTGAGTTCTGAGGGGTTGTCCTCCCGTCGCCCAGGTTCCCAGGGGAGGCTCGACCGCCGCCTGGATTCTGAGGGACGGTCCTCTCGCCGCCTGAATCTTAAAGGGAGGCCCGCCCGCCGCGGGTTTTGAGGTGGCGCAGTGTGGGGAGCTGAAGCCGCCCCGGGCCCGGTAGTTACTACCGCGCCTCACCCGCGTCCAGGGCGCACCCCACCCTCCCGACTCCCCAGGGCTGCAGGGCAACCCAGAGTCATCTTGAAAGTGTCTCCGCAGCTCACAAACCACCGGAGGCTAGGAGGGCGGTCAGCGGGTGAAAGGAGGGCCGGTGTGAGAGCGCACGCCGGACAAGCGTGATCCTCAGAGAGGCTCTCAACGAGGGATCGGGAACAGGATCGCCCTTCCCGGCCCACGGGGCTTGAGATGATTTCTTTCCTACTACACTTGACATTTGAAACTTCTCACAAGCCTCACCCTCCTCCACCTCCTCCTCCTCAGGCGTATTGTTTTTAATACCCTAAGTGTTGTTTAACATTCATTCGGTTTTCAGCTTTTCAGAATGGTCATGGAGTTGTCACAACAAATGTCCTTTCAATGGATGTGTCTCCAGTAAGAGAACTGCTTGTCCAAAATTCAGATCCCCAGCCCCCAATGCCGGAGGGTCTGATTTAGAAGATCTGGGATGGGCTCTAAAATCTGTTTAGCAAGCTTCCAGCTAGTTCTGATGTGAATGACCCACATTGAGAGAAACACGGCTCTATACGTTGTCCGAGATCTGGCTGGCCGTGTCCAGATCCTGCACCACTGTGCCCTCAGCCCCAAGCAGACTCCTCACGCAGCACAGGTGTGCCTCAAATACAGTTAGATGACCAGGTGTGACCAGGTAGCCCCAAGCCATCTGGCCCGGTGGAGTCACCACTTATTACCCAAGTGCTGGCTCCGCATTGTGATGTCTAGAAAGCCCCATGTCCTTGCCAGTATGTCTGAGAAGTTGGGGGTGTGGGGGGTGAGGGTGGGGACGCCTCCCTGTCAGGTTCTCTGGCCTTGTGCCACTAGCCAATTTGCATAGTCGCTCCAGTACTTGGTTGTCTCTCCTGCTTCACCCAAGCAAACACATGTCCTTCTTATCACTTCCCAAGACCAAGTTCTGTGTTTATTAACTTTGTACTGATGGCATAGTGAAAAAGAGAGCGAGATCTTAGTGGAAACAAAATAACCTTAAGTTAAATATCACTGTCCTGAGGTATCACTGTACTAAGTTTTCTCAAACAGCATGTGTGTGTGTGTGTGTGTGTGTGCGTGTATGCGCGCGTGCACGTTTGCACACACGTGCATGCAAACACAGACACAATCATGTCCGACTCTTTGCTAAACCATGCACTGTAGCCTGCCAGGCTCCTCTGTCCAAGGGATTTTCCAGGCAAGCGTACTAGAGCTGTTTGCCATTTCAAGCTCCAGGAGATCTTCCTGACCCAGGCATTGAACCCTCATCTCCTGCATTAGCAGGCAGATTCTTTACCACTGGGGCCAGCTGGAAACAACTCCCCCAAATGGAATCACATGGTCAGTCTCCTTGGCCCCACACCCACCACTCTATTTTGGGAACTGCCTTTCTGTCAAGGGCCTTTCCAGGCCTGGTCTCCTCTTCTCCCTGGTTCCTGCGTCCAACTATAGATCATGAGCAGGAGATGGTGTCCATAGGGGCAGACCTCCTCACGGCTCTTAACCCTAATGTTTATGATGAATATTGTAGGAAGGCATGGTTTGTTATATATAATGTTTCCCCAACTACTTTTTTAAAACCAAACCTTACTCAGTTACACAGAAATACTCTTGTATCTAGAGTAAGTTGAGCTGTTGGTGCACAGAAATAAATGATATGTTCGATGTCCCTAATAGTAACACGTGAATATTTGTTCTGGGATCTGGACAGCCAGCCACGACCAGGTGCTGCCATTCCGTATCCAGAAACAAGGAGAGAAAGCAGTGCGCTTGGGGATGTCCCTTCCAAAGGAGCTCCATTTATGAGTCTCTAGCCTATCTGTCCAGCTTCAGTTGAAGCAATTGTATAATCACTTAACTACAGCAGTGAAACCAAATGAGCAGAAGTTCAATATTAGTTTATAAGAGAGAAAGTTGGATTTTCTGGATCAGTATGAGATACTTTGAAAACAACAATACATTAAGGCCCCTGCACTTGAATGAGTTCTGTTCTGAGTCCTAAGACGTTTCTAGATCCAACCAGGTGACCCTAGATACCCAACTAACACAATTGGCTAATACTGTATAGTAATAGCTTTATAATACTTTTCACAATGTATAAAAAACAAGCAAACAAAAAGCATGTTTAACCTGACAGCACACACAGTGCCTGGAAAAGTGCAGTAGTGCCTACCAACAGCTGGCACGCAAGGGCTGGCATGGACTCAGCAGGCAAGAAGAGCTACTGACTGGAGGAGAGAGAGGAGGTGGGAGACAGTAGAACTGGAGGATCGTCAGCAACGGGAGATGGAGGGTGAGCTGCTGCTTCACTCACACATGACATGGATCACACAGGTTATGTTTCCTTCTTGGATTCAGTTCTATCCAGCCTCTTGGAAAAAAATGATCCAATGATGTCTGGATAGTACCTCTTTTTCTCTTCATAGATGACACAGTAGCATTGGATTGCATTCTGAATAGCTGCTGCAACCTTTGTGTACAGTTCTACTTGTGTGATTGGACACACAAACAAATTGTTGAGAGTTTGCAACTTGAATGTTTGTATGTAGGGGACTTATTGTAACAAAAATATTATAGCTGCATTATCCTGAAATCACATAAGGTGCAACAATTTACTAATTACTTGATAAAAAATATCTATAAAAACCTATAGCAAACCTCATACTTGATAGTGAAAGACTGATGCTTTCCTTCTACTCTTTCTAAAATAAGAAACAGGCTGCAATATCTGCAGGCTTCCTTGGCGGCTCAGCGTTAATCCACCTGCCAATGCAGGAGACATAGGATTGATCCTTGGGTCGGAAAGATTCCCTGGAGGAGGAAATGGCAACCCACTCCAGTATTCTTGCCTGAAGAATCACATGCATGACAGAGGAGCCTGGTGGGTTACAGTCCATGGGGTCCCTAAGAGTTGAACACGGTTGAATGACTAACACTTTCACTTTCAAGGCATAAAGATTGGAAAGGAAGAAGTAAGACTATCTGTATACATAGGTAACATGTATTGTTTATGTAGAAAGCTCAAAGCAACCTACAAAAAACTCCTACAAAAAATCATAAGTGAATTCAGCAAGATTTCAGGTTACAAAATCAACATGAAAATCAACTGCATTTCTATATACTAACAGAAAAACAAAGGGAAACAAAAAGAATGCAATGCCACTTATGATTGCTCTAAAAATGTAATACTTGGGTATAAATCTAGCACAGACATACAAATCTAGCAAAGACATACAAATCTAGCAAAACATACAGGATATGTATGCTGAAAGCTACACAACATGAGAAGACTCAACAGAGAAACAATGAGAACTCTCCCCCAACTGATCTGTAAGTTTAACGCAAGTCCTGTCAAAATATCAACAACGTTTTTATTGATGTAGATGAGCTTGTAATAAAACTCACTTGTCCAGGCCCCAGAAGAGCAGCAGCCATTTGGGAAAGGAAGAGTGAAGTGGGAGGGATCATTCCTCCACTGTTGAGGATTTACTCTGCGTCTACGTTAATCAAGACCATGTGGTCCTGACAGGACTGACACAGAGATCAGAAATAAATCTGCACCAGTATTGTCAACCGATGCTTTCCAAAGATGCAGTGCAGCTCAGCAAAGGAATGACAGGCTTTTGAGCAAATGGCATTACAGCAGCTGGACGTCCATGGACAACAAACCTTAATATGCCCATCACGCCTTATACAAAACTGACTCACAGTGGATCATGGCCCTTCATTGCAGGGGCAAAGCTATGAAGCCTTAGAAAAAAGTCATAGGATAAAACCTTCAGGACTTAGGATTAGGGAAAGAATTCTTGGGCTTGACATCAAGAGCATAATACACATGAATAGACAAACAGACCATGGGACAAAATGAGTCCAAAAAGAGATGAGAATAGATAGATATTTGGTTTATGGAAAGGGTGATTTTGCAGAGGGCAAAGCATTGTCTTTTCAACAAAGAGTGGGTTCTGGTCAGTTTCATATGCATATAGAAAAGAATTAATGCTAACCCAGATCTCATACTGTAAATAAAAATCATTTTCTGATGGACTATAAATCGAGACAAAGGTGAAACAGCAAAGCTTCTGGAGTTACCCAGGAGAGTATCTTCATGATGTTGGAATAGGCAAACAATTCTCAGGTGGAAGATAAGGTGTTACTACCATCATAAATTAGACTATAGAAAAACTGTGCTGCTTTGAAACCTGGCCTAAGACCAGAGCCTTTTCAAGGCACCCTTGAACTCTTTGTTCCTCAGACAGTAGATCAAGGGGTTGATGATTGGGGTGAGGACAGTGTAAACAGCAGAGATGAGCTTGTTGGAGCTCCGGGAATCAATGGCCTGGGGCCGGACGTACATGAAGATCATGGCTGTGTAGAAGAAGGTGACCACAGTGAGGTGAGAAGCGCAAGTGGAGAAGGCTCTCCAGCGGCCCGAGGCCGAGGGGACGTGCAGGACGGCCAGGGTGATGTGCCCGTAGGACAGCACAGTTGCCACGAGCGGGAACACCAGGATGAGGAAGGCCAGGATGAAGTCAACCAGCTCTGCGGTTGAGTAGTCCGTGCAGGCCAGTTTGAGGATGGGGGAGATGTCACAGAAGAAGTGGTTCAGGACGTTGGAACCACAGAACATGGCGCTGGAGATAAAATAGACCTTGATCACGGAGATGGTGAAGCCACTCATGAAGGAGAAGGCCACCAACTGGACACACAGCCCTGTGGTCATGATGGCTTGGTAGCGCAGGGGGTGGCAGATGGCCACGTAGCGGTCGTAGGCCATGGAGGCCAGGAGCACACATTCGGTGCACACCAGGGAGCTGAAGAAGTAGAGCTGGGTCATGCAGCCCACGAAGGAGATGCGCCTCCTCTGCAGGAGGAAGCCGTCCAGCATCTTGGGGATGATGTCAGACTCGTACAACATCTCCAAGAAAGACATGGAGCCCAGAAAGTAGTACATGGGCCTGTGGAGGGAGGGGCTGCCCCAGACGGTGAGGATGATGGCCAGGTTCTCCACCAGCATGAAGAGGTAGGTGAGCAGGAAGAGGAGGAAGAGCAGGTACTGCAGCTGGGGGGCCGTGGGGAAGCCCACCAGGATGAAGGCGCTGACCTGGGTCACATTCTTCCCCCTCATCCTCTTGTGCGGGGCACCCAGGGCCACAAACAACCTTCAGGCCAGATGAGGGCCAAGGACGGCTGGGGAAAGAAAGCAGAGGTCAGCCTGGGGGTGGGTTTTGATCCAAGGAGGTGATGCCTGGTTCCTCAGACAGCAGGGGAGCAATGATAACAGTATTTCCATGTTTTGTGTTAGAAAAGCCCTGCATACATTTAGAGGTAATGACAGAGGACATCTAGGGAGAGTGGACATGCAAGGAGTAGTTGTTTTGACTTAAGAGAGGAGATCCTTTGCACGGCCCATCGGGGTGTGTGTCTGGGACCCAGGATGGGTGTATCGGCCCCGTCTTTGGCTGTAGGGCATGTTTTACAAGAGAACATGAGCCTGGATTCCTCGGCCACCACTAGCATCCACTGCCTCCACCACCTGCATCAGGACGAAGCATGAGGAAAACATATTGAACTTCATTTTTCCCAAGTTTTATGCATGGCAGCTGCTCTTCCACCTCTGCGGTGCCCTGCCCTGGTGCAGAAAGGTGCACAGGGAAGGCAAGTTGGGTGTGACTGGGGTCATGCCTGCCCCTCCCCAGAGGGAAGTGCTCTCAGGGCCTGAGAAGCTGCTGCAGGTGAGCGAGGGTCTCCAGGTCTCTGGTGGTGTGACCTGCCGCTCCCACCCTCAACCCATGCCCCCACCCATGGTCATACCCACACACTCACACGTGCATGCATCACACATACACTCACATTCTCACACCCATACATACACACACACACAGATACACACTGACACGTTCATCCAGTACACCTACACTCAGTCTCACACCCATAAATACACACACACCAGTACACACTGATACATTCATACAACACACCTCCACCATGAGTCTCAAACTGTACATACACACAAATATGCGGTCACACATTCATACAACACACCTAAACTCAGATTGTCACACCCATACATACACAGACACACACTGACGCGTTCATACAGCACACCTACACTCACAGTCTCACAGCCATGTACACACAGATATACACACTGACTTGTGCATACAACACATCTACAGTCTCACAGCCATGTGTACAGACATATAGTTACCCACTGACATGTTCATACAACACACCTACAACCACAGTCTCACACACATACACACTGACACATTCATACGACACACCTACACTCACAGCCTCACACCCAAACACACATACACACAGATACACAGTGACACATTCATGCAACACACCTACAGTCTCACACCCATATGTACACACACACACACAATACACATGATGCATTCATACAGCACACCTACACTCACGGTCTCACACCCATACATACTCACAGACACACAGATGCACACTGATACATTAATACAACACACCTATATTCACAGTCTCATACCCTATGTACAGACTCACACACAGATACACACTAAAACGTTCATACAACACGCCTACATTCACAGCCTCACCCTATATACATAAACACACAGATGCACACTGACACATTCATATGCACACCTACATTCTCACACTCATATATTCACATACACGTGCAGATACGCACTGACACATTCATAAAACTTCCTTACGCTCAGTCTCACACCCATATAAACAGACACACAGATACACACTGACACGTTCACATAGCACACCTACACTCAGAGTCTCACATCCATACATACACACACACACAAATACACACTGACTTATTCATACAACACCTACACTCAGTCTCATCCCATATACATACGCCCACAGATACACTGCCACATTTGTACACACACCTACAGTCTCACACCCATATGTACACACACAGATACACATTGACACATTCATACAGCACAACTACACTCACAGTCTCACACCCATACACACACACACACAGGAAGTCTTGGCTGCCTTTCCTGGCCAGCGCAGACTGTGGGCATGGTGGAGTGAGGGGTTGGGGCAGTGGGTGGGAAGTTGGGGTCAGGGGGAGTGTGGCCAGCACTGGTCTCTATCAGATGGGAAGAAGGGAGCAATCGTCAGGCCTGGAAGCTTCCTTCAGATCTGTTCCATTGATGCTGAGCAGGAAGAAAGGGACCTATAGGAAATTAGGGCCACCAGCCAAAAGGGAAGAACCGCAACTGAGCTTGTAGGGCCGGGGGAGGGTGGAGAAGGTTCCAGGCAAGGGCTGCAGGCTTCAGGAGATCACGGGATGGGCAGAGGCTGAGCCTGGCCTCCGCTGGCCCCCGGGGCTGTCTCCTCAGGTCAACTAGCAGGACATGAAGGGCAGACTGTCCCAGAGGAGGCAGGCAGGGGGTGCCTATGGTAAGGAGGCAGATGTATGGGAGGGCAGAGCCAGTGGCATGTGGAGGGGAGCTAAGGAGACCACTTCTGACAAACACCCAAGATGAAGACTGGCCTGAGGGCAGAGGGTCTTCTCATGGAGCCCGACTCACCTGGTGGCACCACAGGAAAGGAGGCTCTGAGGTGCAAGACCACTGCCTTCCTGCCCCCCTGAGTGTGGACCCCTGGCTCCCACCACCCTCCCACCCGTCCTGCTCCTTGTTCATCTGCTCAGCTCCCCTCTGCCTTAGGAGGTGCCCCTTCTCTCTGCTTCAGCAGAGCAGCCTCGGGCCCTGTCTGAACCTGTTACCCACTTGCCTTCCCTGGACGGCACCTGGGGCTCTTGCCCAACCTCAGGCCCCTGAGTCTTTGACCCAGAAACACAGTGGTGTGTCCATCTCCCTGCCACGCTGTAGGAGGTGATGGATGTGCAGCACCTGGACACCCGACAGGTGTGGGCTTTTATCCCACCACCTGCACCACCCCACAACCATGCTGGGTGCAGGGGACCCAGGCAGAGGGTATGGTGGTGAAGAATAATTCCAGGCATACGTCACTGGAAAAGCCCCTGATGCTGGGGAAAATTGAGGGCAGGAGGAGAAGGGAGCAACAGAGGATGAGATGGTTAGATAGCGACACCAACTCAATGGACATGAGTTGAGCAAACTCCAGGAGATGATGAAGGACAGGGAAGCCTTCTGCGCTGCAGTCGATGGGGTCTCTAAGAGTCAGACATGACTTAGTGACTGAACAACAATAACAACATCTCGATTTGCACATGATGACTTCCTAATACGAGAACAGATGTGCCCAAAGGACACAGTGAGCCTGTGAGAAGACACAGCGTCGCTGGGGAAGCACTAACATGGGAGCCCCGGACTCATAAGGCTTTCCTGGCCTCTGTCTCCATCTGGGAAGAGGCCTCTGTCTCACCAGGTTGGCTCTCATGAGGTCAGATCCCACACGTTTCTTGCCTCCTCCTTGCTATCCTATTTTCCTTTTCTTTGAGACATATTTCTTGAACACATGCTGGGGGCAGGGCCGGAGAGGCAATTGTCCTGTTCCGGATGGCATTTGTGTTCCAGCTGAGGAGGCAGAGGACTCAGAGACGTGCAAAGGTGGCAATAAAACCAAGGAAACCACACTACATACATGGGTTGAGTGTGCACAGCCCAGAACACGGCTCCCTGGCACATTGACCATTCAAAGTGGAAGGAGTTTGAGAAGTGGCAGAGAGAGGAGGGTCATCCTGAACCACCCTACCACCATCTCCCCTGGATCAGGTCATAAGACACTCCCATGAGAGGGGCTCTTCCTGCACCCAGAGGAGAGGAGCATCCTCACTTCCGAGGACAAGCAGATGCTGAGAAGGAGCCAGACAGGCCTGGCTGAGGCTCAGCACTTTCCCTGAGTAGTCCCTGAGCCTTGTGGTCCATGACTGTCCACGTCACACAGCATCAGACTCTAGGTGTGGCCATTTCTTCAGATTACCTTCCCTTATAAAGGCTCCTGTGTTTCACCAAAATGCTATTACATACATGCTTTTCTCCCTCACTTTAGACCCAGTCAGGTACCTAAGACAACATATTAAAAAGCAGAGACATCACTTGTCAACAAAAGTCCATGTGGTCAGACCTGTGGTTATTGCAGTCATCATGTACCGATGTGAGGGATGGACCATAAAAAAGCCTGAGCACTGAAGAATTGATGCTTTTGAACTGAGGAGTTGGAGAATATGCTTGAGAGTCCCTTGGACAGCAAGATCAAACCAGTCAACCCTAAAGGAAATTAAGGCTAAATATTCATTGGAAGAACTGATGCTGAAGCTAAGGTCCAGTACTTTGGCCACCTCGTGGGAAGTGCTGACTCATTGGGAGGACTCTGATGCAGGGAAAGAGAGAGGGCAGGAGTGGAAGGGGGTGACAAAGGATGCAATGCTTGGATGGCATCACTGACTCAATAGACATGAGTTAGGACAAACTTTGGGAGATGGTGAAGAACAGGGCAGCCTGGCACGCTGAAGTCTATGGGGTCACAAAGAGTTGGCCATGACTTAGCCACTGAGCAGCTGATCACCAGTGTGCTGGATAATTCATACTGGATTGTCTGGTTCAGTGAAAAACTGTGTTTACTTAGAAATTCAGGACAACTGGAGCTCATCCTCCTTCCCTGCACTTAGGACAATGGCTGGTTTCTTTTGCAGCAAACCCTTTGTTTGGGAGAATTTTAGACAAGCTGCAAAGATGGTGCAGAGGGACCCAACAGTGACATGCCCGCCGCTCTGAGGGCACATCTCACACAGCACTGGAGCTCCTCTGGTCTCTGGCTTAACCCCAGTGCCCTGCCGCCAACCAGACCCCAGCCCTGCTGGGATTTGGTCTTGCGTCCCTCTCATGGCCCTGTTCCATTCCAGGGTCACACATGGTTTTCAGACAGCCTGCATTTTTGGTGTGCTTGCCCCCACCCCCCACCCCTGCCTGGTCCCCTGCTCAGAGTCCAAGAGCAGTAAGGAGCCTGGGGTTCTCTGTTCCAAAACAAGTTCTCCAGCAGCTGCAGAGAGAAGGCTCCCACCAGGTCAGCAAATGCAAACTCTTTTGGGTCCTTTGGGAAAACCTGAGAGGGGCAAAGGAAGATTCCCTTTCCAGGAAGGATGGATTTACGTGCCTCTGGGGGTCTTAGAGACTTAGTCTTAGAGCAGGGTCTCCCTGATTCCACCGGCACTGGCAGCCTGCAGCCGCTTCCCCCACACCTAGGAACACCTGGACAGCACCTGAGGCAGCATGGGGACAAGTGCCCTTGGTCTTCCCAGTCCATGTGAGGCTGTTGGTGAGGCTGGGGGTGATGTCAGAAACGGGCTTAGCACAGGGCCTACAAGTGTGTAGTCGGCACAGGGCCTACAGGTGTGAGGGCCATTTCTGGAGCACCCTCGAGTCTTGGTGATGGGACTGCAGAGGGGAGTCCTGCACAGCCCCTGCCACAGATTGGCTGTTGTGAGGGGGCAGGCATGGCTGGTGGAGTCTCTCTCTCTCTCACACACACACACAAAATCACTAGCCAGGATGCAGTGTACACACCATGCTCTAGAATCACAGTAAAACAACAGGCATCAACATGGAAGGTGCTGGATCCCACCTGGGGTCCTCTGGTCTTCTCTGTGACTGGCTTCTCCTGGTGTCCAATGACTCACAGGCAAGCCACAGGGACCAGTGTGACTGGGACTCGCTCTGGAGAGGAGAACTGCCTGGGTGGCTGGGAGGCACAGAAGTCTTGGCTTTTTCAGTTGGAGCTCAAGGACTCCAGGGCCCAATTACCCTGCCAGGCAGGCAACACTGCCCACATGGCCAATTAGTGGGTCCTCGGGCCTCTGGGACCAGCTGAGGGCAGGTCTGCGTGTCCACCTTGTGGCCCTCGTTTCACTCCATACAGCTCGGTGGCCGTGTCCTGGGCCAACCTGAGGAGCCGCTGTCCCTGAGTTGTCCCTCGGTCCCACACCTCCATCCCCAGGAGGGTGGCGGGGAGGGACAGCAGGCTGCTGTCAGGAGGGGTGCAGGCCAAAGCCAGAGGCTCGGCTGGCCATGTGTTGACCCCGCAGAGTCACAGGACCGATGGGACAGGCTCAGTCCCTGGTCCTCCCAGCTCAGAACCTCCTCAGTGTCCAGTCCCAAAGGTGGGGCCTGGCAGGGAGGCTGGGCCACCAGTGGGAGCCTGTGTCTCCTCTCTGGTCTCACCCAGACCCTCCTTTTCTCTCTGCTCTAACTCCACTGCCCTGGCCCCTCCCCTTCCCCCCACCTCATGCTCTACAGATGGCCCTGCCCCTCCTCCTGCCTCGAGCTCTGGACTCCTGCTGCCTCTGGACTGTCCTTCCTGAAGCACTTTTCCCCCACACCCACCCAGGACGGTCTTGTTTTCCTCCCTGTGGGATTAGTGTCCTGGGTCCGCAGAAACAAACTACCACAAACTAGGAGGCTTAACACAACAGAAAATGATTCTGAGAGTCCCACATCAGGGGTGGGAGTGCCAGGCTCCTCCCACAAGCCCCAGAGGAGGGTTCTTTCTGCGGCTCCAGGCTCCCTGGCCCGTGGCCGCATCCCTCCCATCTCTACCTCTGTGGTCACAAGGAGTCGTCTTCTGCTGTCTGTGTCTCCCCCTGGACAGCCCACAGGGACCTCTTCATCTCCACATCCTTCCCTGATTCCATCCTGAAGGACTCAGGTCACAATCATGGGCTCTGGGGTGCAGATAACCTTGGGGACCGTCTCCCGGCCCCCTGGGCCTGCTGGGCTTTCCCTCCTTAGCGTGAGCCCCTGAGCACCCCTCTGAGCATGCTACTTGTGTGTGTTGTGTGTTTCCCTACCCATCACAGAAGGCAAGCTGCATGGGGCTGGGTTCTTGTCTGTTTGTTCGTCATCAAACGCCAGTTGTCTGACTCCTGTCTGGCATGTAGGCAGTTCTTGGGCTACACATGCGTGAATGAGTAAATGGTTGAGTCAGTTAGTTGTGACCAGAGAAGGCCATGGACTGAGGGGTTCCCAGGAGACGGAACCGGTTTCTGTCAGCTGCCCATGAGGGAGACAGGCTCTCAGGACCCTGTGCATGGCCTGCAGTCACCTCGGCTGAGCCAGAGCTGTGCTCTGGCTGGTGGAGCAGGAGGACGAGGGGTGGTCCAGGAGGTGCCCTACTCTCTCTGCTAAGTCACATGGGGCCAAGGGGTCTGACCGAGCAGGCCAAGGGTGGACCAGATGCAGATGAGCCGCTTCACAAGGTGGAGGGGGGTCCGGGGCTGTAGCTGACCTCCGCTCCTAGGACCGCCCTCCTCCTGCCCCTGGGGTCTCCCTCCACTGATATCAGGTGCCCGCAGCTCAGTGTCTCCAGGACACACACTTCCTGCCCTTGGGACAGCTGATGCGGGATCCCCGGAGCCCCTCCCCTCTGACCTCCCACCTGCACCTAGGTGGTCCCACTGGGTCTGTTCCCTGCTCAGGCTCCGAGGGGACACTGCACACCCCACCCTGGCTGGGGTTTCATGGTCCACTCAGGCCATCTCTTCCTCGCTAGACCCTGAGGGCTGCCGTGGCTGGCTGAGTCTCCCTCACCTTGTTTATCTGGCATGGACCTTGGACCTGGCACAGAGGGATGACCAGAAAGGGAACCAAATGGTAGCAAATGCACGTGGCTGAAGGGACAAGTGCAGAGCAGAGATGGGCCGGGGGCCCAGGCAGCACCAGGCACCGGCTTTGAAAGCCACTCACTTGGCATCCCCCCATGCTGGTGTGAATCTGATGAATTTTACATGACTCCTAATGAGAGAGTGAATGAGAAAGGGCCTGGGCATGTCTCTATGGGTGCAGGACCCAGGAGGGTTAAGGGGTAGAGACCTCAGGACACAGAGACAAGGTGGAAGCCAAATCTCTGGGGCCTCCACAGAGAGAGGTGATCCATACAGAGCAGTTGAAATGCCCTGAGGTCGTCCGTGGTCTCCATAGCCCATCCCCCTTTCCTCGTGTTTCCAAACCTGGCCCTGGTCGTGTGGGTGCTCCTCAGATTATCTCTTTTTGATCCCAACTGCCTGACTGACCAGGGTTTGAACTCTGCAGCCGATCAGAGCCATGTGGAAAGCTGTCTGATGTTTTGAGAGCCCTGACCTCTCTTGGGCCCACATCCCAAGATTCTGACTCTGCGGTCCCCAGGTGGCAACTTGGTGACCTCGCCCCTGAGGGATGCTGCTTCTAAGATGCCAGCTCCTCTTCAGGACACCTGGTGGGCTCCTTGGAGCATGCGGCTGAGGGGTTAGTGCTCCTGGTTCCTCCCTACAGATGGCTAGAACCTCTTGTTTGTACCTTGGGGAATTCCTTCAATAAATATTGGTGGGTTGCCCACCAGGCACCATGCAGGGCTGCCAGGGTCTCTGCACATGGCTCTCCAGTGGCCTGGGCACCTGGGTGTGTTACAGGTCAACCAGGATCACCTTGTGCGGTAAGAAAACTCATTCTCTCAGCAGTGATAGGTGAGGGGTGGGGGCTTATATACAGAAGACAGAGGGGTGGAGTCTAGCTGGGACCTGAGTGGAACAGGACTTTAACATTTAAACCAAAATCTACAGGCCCTGATGATTCCCAGACACACGTTGCTCTGTGGACATTGGTGCTCGGTTCACTGCCTAGTTCAAGGGCTCCATTCCCCAAAACACCGCACTTTGTTTAGGACGTGAAAACCTCAGATGACCTGATACATTTCACTGTTTCCCAAAAGGCGCAGGGTAATTTCAAAGATGGGGAAGCCTGCCTTTGCCTAGCCATAAAATAAGGAAAAGCTAAAGGCAAAGGAAAAAAGGAAAACTATACCCATTTAAATGAAGAGTTCCAAAGAATAGCAAGGAGAGATAAGAAATGTTTCTTCAGTGATCAATGCAAAGAAATAGAGGAAAATAACAGAATGGGAAACACTAGAGATCGCTTCAAGAAAATTAGAGATACTGAGGGAAATTTTCATGCAAAGGTGGGCAAAATAAAGGACAGAAATGGCATGGACCTAATCGAAGCAGAGGATATTAAAAAGAGGTGGCAAGAATACACAGAAGAACTATACAAAAAAGATCTTCATGACCCAGATAACCATCATGGTGTGATCACTGACCTAGAGCCAGACATCCTGGAATGGGAAGTAAAGTGGGCCTAGGAAGCATCACTACGAACAAAGTTAGTGGAGGTGATGGAATTCCAGTTGAGCTATTTCAAATCCTAAAAGCTAATGCTGTGAAAGTGCTGCACTCAATATGCCAGCAATTTGGAAAACTCAGCAGTGGCCACAGGACTGGAAAAGGTCAGTTTTCATTCCAATCCCAAAGAAGGGCAATGCCAAAGAATGTTCAAACTAATGTACACCTGCACTCATCTCACACACTAGCAAAGTAATTCTCAAAATTCTCCAAGCCAGGCTTCAACAATATGTGAACTGTGATCTTCTAGATGCTCAAGCTGAAGTTAGAAAAGGCAGAGGAACCAGAGATCAAACTGCCAACATCTGCTGGATCATAGAAAATGCAAAGAATTTCAGAAAAAAACATCTGCTTTATTGATTACGTCAAAGCCTTTGAGTATGTAGATCACAACAAGCTGTGGAAAATTCTTCAAGAGATGGGAGTACCAGACCACCTTACCTGCCTCCTGAGAAATCTGTATGCAGGTCAAGAAGAAACAGTTAGAACTGGACATGAAACAACAGACTGGTTCCAAATCAGGGAAGGAGTATATACATCAAGGCTGTATGTTGTCACCTGCTTATTTAACTTCTATACAGAGTACATCGGGTGAAATTCCAGGCTGGATGAATCACAAGCTGGAATCAAAATTTCCAGGAGAAATATCAATAACCTCAGATATGCAGATGTCACCACCATTTTGGCACAAGGTGAAGAGGAACTAAAGAGCCTTTTGATGAAAATGAAAGAGTAGAGTGGCAAAGTTGGCGTAAAGCTCAACATTCAAAAACCAAGATCATGGCATCCAGTCCCATCACTTCATGGCAAGCTGATATGGAAACAGTGACAGACTTTACTTTCTTGAGCTCCAAAATCACTGTGGATGGGGACTGCAGCTGTGAAATTCAAAGACACTTGCTCCTTGGAAGAAATGCTATGACCAACCTACACAGTATATTAAAATGCAGAGACCCAACTTTGTTGACAAAGGTCCATTAGTCAAAGCTATGGGTTTTCCAGTAGTCATGTATGGATGTGAGAGTTGGACTGTAAAGAAAGCTGAGCGCCAAAGAATTGATGCTTTCGAACCATGACATTGGAGAAGAGTCTTGAGAGTCCCTTGGACTGCAAGAAGATCCAACCAGTCCATCCTAAAGGAAATCAATCCTGAATATTCCTTGGAAGGACTGATGCCGAAGTCACTCAGCCACCTGATGTGAAGAGCTGGCTCATTGGAAAACACCACGATGCTGGGAAAAATTGAAGGCAGGAGGAGAAGGGAACAACAGAGGATGAGATGGTTGGATTGCATCACTGACTCAATGGACATGAGTTTGAGCAAACTCTGGGAGTTTTTGATGGACAGGGAAGGCTGGCGTGCTGCAGTTCATGAGTTCACGAAGAGCTGGACGTGATTAAGAAACTGAATTGAACTGAAAATGCAGAAAATAATGGCATTATCATCCCCACAGCTATTGTATCAGCATCCATGAGCTGAAGGGGAAAAACTGATGTGGAAGTAAATTTTAAAATAAATGAAGCACTGCAACGATGCAATGCATTTCCATGATTACAAATAAATGTCCTCAAAGAGAAGAGGTGTATTTTCAGATTCTGTTTCAGATGAACAGAATGAAAGCCCACAACATGTCTGCTACAGTGAAGCTCGACCAAAGCCCAGGGCCATTTTCAAGGCACCCTTGAACTCTTTGTTCCTCAGACAGTAGATCAAGGGGTTGATGATTGGGGTGAGGACAGTGTAAACAGCAGAGATGAGCTTGTTGGAGCTCCGGGAATCAATGGCCCGGGGCCGAACATACGTGAAAAGCAAGGCTGTGTAGAAGAAGGTGACCACGGTGAGGTGAGAAGCGCAGGTGGAGAAGGCTCTCCAGTGGCCCGAGGCCGAGGGGACGCGCAGGACGGCCAGGGTGATGTGCCCGTAGGACAGCACAGTGGCCACGAGCGGGAACACCAGGATGAGGAAGGCCAGGACAAAGTCGACCAGCTCTGCGGTTGAGTAGTCCATGCAGGCCAGTTTGAGGATGGGGGAGATGTCACAGAAGAAGTGGTTCAGGACGTTGGAACCACAGAACGTGGCGCTGGAGATAAAATAGACCTTGATCACGGAGATGGTGAAGCCACTCATGAAGGAGAAGGCCACCAACTGGACACACAGCCCTGTGGTCATGATGGCTTGGTAGCACAGGGGGTGGCAGATGGCCATGTAGCGGTCGTAGGCCATGGAGGCCAGGAGCACACATTCGGTGCACACCAGGGAGCTGAAGAAGTAGAGCTGGGTCATGCAGCCCACGAAGGAGATGCGCCTCCTCTGCAGGAGGAAGCCGTCCAGCATCTTGGGGATGATGTCACACACGTACCAGATCTCCAGGGAAGACATGATGCCCAGAAAGTAGTACATGGGCCTGTGGAGGGAGGGGCTGCCCCAGACGGTGAGGATGATGGCCAGGTTCTCCACCAGCACAAAGAGGTAGGTGAGCAGGAAGAGGAGGAAGAGCAGGTACTGCAGCTGGGGGGCCGTGGGGAAGCCCACCAGGATGAAGGCGCTGACCTGGGTCACATTCTTCCCCCTCATTCTCTTGTGCGGGGCACCCAGGGCCACAAACAACCTTCAGGCCAGATGAGGGCCAAGGACGGCTGGGGAAAGAAAGCAGAGGTCAGCCTGGGGGTGGGTTTTGACCCAAGGAGTGGGCGCCTGTGTCCTTGGACAGCAGGGGAACAGAAACTGTCTCTAAGTTAAGCCTGAAGCATTCAGTGTGGGGGGGGGGGTCTAGGTTTCCTGTGGACTGGACACCCTGAGAGCAGGTGGGGCTCTGGAATAGCCTGCCCATTTCCTCCCCCGGTTGATCTTCAAATCATCTGATTGCTTTTATAAGCTGGACTTTCCCGAAGGCGTCTAATAGCCATAAGGGATGTCCGCAGTCCTTGGCTACATTGGAAGATAGTTGTCCTTCACCTGGTTTCAGAGATGCTTTTGTAAGAGGAAGGGATACCAGGGGCTGGTAAGGTTTATGGGTCTCTCTGAGCAGCCAGACTCCAGACCCATGGCATCTCTCCACAGAGCTGGGGGTGTGAAGAGCAGGAGGAGCCTCCCAGGTCAACAGGAGAGAGTTGTCACCTCAAGCTCCCCTTGAGATCTGGTAAAGGATGAAAAGATAAAGCCCCACAACATCAGAAACTCCTGGGGGGAGTACCAGCAAGGGGAGGTGTCAACGGGGTTCCGGAGGAGAGCAAACAGAAGGCAGAGGGGCTGGGGCAGCAGAGTGGGGGAGTCCAGAACATTCTCGAGGGGCCTGTCACCGCTGAGGGAGGAGCCACCTGCCCAGCGAGCCCATGACCAGGGTTAAGGGGGTGTGTGTGACAGGGGCATAAAGACAGAGCTCTACATGCAGTGTCTGCAGAACAGTCCAGGGGCTGCCCCGGCACGCTTTCTCCACCTGCAGGTGGGTCCCCCAGAGCCAGCCTGTAGACTGTAGCCCACCAGGCTCTTCTGTCCATGGGATCCTCCAGGCCAGGATACTGGAGTGGGTTGCCATTTCCTTCTCCAGGGGATCTTCCCGACCCTAGCCCTTATCATATGTCAGATGTAACTCACATAAATTCCCTCTTGTAACCCCATGGCCATGGGGAAGCAAGGCTCAGATTTTTCACGTGAAAATCTGAGGTTCACGGTGAAAAATTCAGGAACTCACGAAGACACACGGGTCCTCAGACGCTGAGGCCACGACTCTTCCCAAGGGACGTCAACAAGAGAAACAGTGAGCCCATTTGGGTGCAGGCTAGAGACTCGGAATTATTAAGATGGACTGTTAGAGCTTTGGGTTGCCCTCTGACACTATTCTAACAGGCTATAAAACAGAAAGTCACAAAATAAATAGTATCATCAGAAGAAAAGGCAGAGGTTTATGCCGTGGTTTTCTTATAGCTTAATTTCACAGATGAAAATGACATGCCAAGAGCTTAGACAATTCCTAAAGGCACTCATGGGATGGCCAACATTAGAGTCTCAAGGTCTCCACTTTCTGAGAAAGCTGACAAGACAGAAGGCCCCATGTCCCCACGATATAAACACAAGAACTGTTAGAGATGCTTCAGAGACAGCCATGGCCTCAGATGCTGTACCAGAATGAATCTCCCTCTGCTCTCAGGAGCAGAGCTTTCTCGTGGCTTATAAACTGTCGCAGGGTGCGGGGATTTCCCAATTCATTTCACCAAGTGGCAAATTCCTTTCCACGAAAGGAGAACTAGGTGCCAATGACCTAGTGTGTGTGTGTGTGTGTGTGTGTATTTAGTGTAGTTACAAAACTCAAACGAAAAGCCAGGAGGTAGCACCCAGAAGCACGTTCAGACAGCAAATGCCACAGACAAGCAAGCGTGCCCGTGCTCAGAGCGCAAGCTGCTGCCGGGCGATCAAACGTATCAGAGTGATGACAGGAGTCCTGCTGATGCAGAAAGGCTTTGACCAAAAACGATCCCAAACTTTGTATACATTTGCCATCCCCAAATAAGTGATTTATTTGAATATTACTATATAAAAAATCTCTGATTCAACATAGAAAATAACCTTATGGTTACCAAAGGGGTAAGTGGGGGGTACTTTAGGAGTTTGGGATTAACAGATACATACACACTACTATATATAAGATAGAGAACCTTCTTATATCTTATATCTATCTATAAAGGCCTTCTCTGTAGCAAAGGGAACTACACTCAACATCTTGTAATAACCTATAACCGAAAAGAATCTATGGGTGAATTGCCTTCGGGCTTCCCTGGTGGCTCAGAGGGTAAAGCGTCTGCCTGCAATGCAGGAAACCCAGGTTCGATTACTGGGTTGGGAAGATCCCCTGGAGAAGGAAATAGCAACCCACTCCAGTATTCTTGCCTGGAAAATCCCATGGATGGAGAAGCCTGGTAGGCTACAGTCCATGGGGTCGCAAAGAGTCGGACACGACTGAGCAACTTCACTCACTCTTCACTCACACCTGAAACTAACACACCATTATAAATCAACTGGACTCCAGTAAAAATGTAAAAACAAGTCAAAAATGTCAATACCTATTGCAGTAGATTCTCTTAGCAATGACTTCCAATGAATCATGACTTCAGGTAAGAAAAAATATCTCTCACTCAGCCAACAGCCTGTGACATCCCTGTGGTTAGTATCAGAATCACTCACATTCTGCTGAGACTAGGATGAAGATGGGTATTCTTTAAAACCACCAAGAAGTAAGAACGCCGCCCTCTACTACCTACTACAAAAATGGATAAAGAAGTAGACAAAACTGTCATTATTTCCAGATAATGTGTCTTTAACCTAGAAAACCCAGATTATAATTGATTGTTGGTGTTGTTCAGTCACCAGCTGGGTCTGACTCTTTGCGACCCCATGGACTGTAGCACGCCAGGCCTCTGTGTCCCTCACCGTCTCCCGATGCTTGCCCAAGTTCATGCATAATTGATTAAGGGATTTCAAAATGATATTAAAGCTGTAGTCATCCTATATGGCTTCCCAGGTGGCACTGGTGGTAAAGAACCTGCCGATGAAGGAGGCGTAAGAGACACAGGTTCAACCCCTGGGCTACCAGCAATTAATCATGAATATGTCCCTTGAAGATATATTGTAAAGCTGTCAATATTTCCAAGTGGATTTTAAAATTTAACTTGACTATAGTTGTGCATGCATGTGCTAAGTTGCTTCAGTTGTGTCTGACTCTGTCCCACCCCATGGACTGTAGGCCCCCAGACTCCTCTGTCCATGGGATTCTCCAGGCAAGAATACTGGAGTGGGTTGCCATGCCCTTCTCCAGGGGAATCTTCCCCAACCAGGGATCGAGCCCCCATCTCTTACGTCTCCTGCATCTGCTACTAGCACTACCAGGGCAGCTTTGATCACAGTTGAAATCTCACCAAACTTTATTTTCCTTAAAACAGAATGAAATAATCCTTAAAATCATCTTCAAGTAAGAACAGATGGGAATATCAAAGAAGGTTCAGGAAAAAGAAAGGCGAGGATTAGTGAAGAGAACTTGCTATTTTGGAGATGAGAAAATGCAATGAAGTGAAAGTAGAGAGAAAGGCAGTGCCAAAGACCCTCAGACCAGTGCACAGCTGCACGCACCCCACACGCAGCAAAGCGCTGCTCAGAATCCTCCAAGCCAGGCCTCAGCAATATGTGAACCGTGAACTTCCTGATGTTCAAGCTGGTTTTAGAAAAGGCAGAGGAACCAGAGATCAAATTGCCAACATCCGCTGGATCATGGAAAAAGCAAGAGAGTTCCAGAAAAGCATCTATTTCTGCTTTATTGACTATGCCAAAGCCTTTGACTGTGTGGATCACAATAAACTGTGGAAAATTCTGAAAGAGATGGGAATACCAGACCACCTGATCTGCCTCTTGAGAAATTTGTATGCAGGTCAGGAAGCAACAGTTAGAACTGGACATGGAACAACAGACTGGTTCCAAATAGGAAAAGGAGTTTGTCAAGGCTGTATATTGTCACCCTGCTTATTTAACTTATATGCAGAGTACATCATGAGAAATGCTAGGCTGGATGAAGCAAAACTGGAATCAAGATTGCTGGGAGAAATATCAATCACCTCAGATACGCAGATGACACCACCCTTATGGCAGAAAGTGAAGAGGAACTAAAAAGCCTCTTGATGAAAGTGAAAGTGGAGAGTGAAAAAGTTGGCTTAAAGCTCAACATTCAGAAAACGAAGATTATGGCATCTGGTCCCATCACTTCATGGGAAATAGATGGGGAAACAGTGGAAACAGTGGAAACAGTGTCAGACTTTATTTTTCTGGGCTCCAAAGTCACTGCACATGGTAATTGCAGCCATGAAATTAAAAGATGCTTACTCCTTGGAAGGAAAGTTATGACCAACCTAGATAGCATATTGAAAAGCAGAGACATTACTTTGCCAACAAAGGTCTGTCTAGTCAAGGCTATGGTTTTTCCTGTGGTCATGTATGGATGTGAGTGTTGGACTTCGAAGAAAGCTGAGCACTGAAGAATTGATGCTTTTGAACTGTGGTGTTGGAGAAGACTCTTGAGAATCCCTTGGACTGCAAGGAGATCCAACCAGTCCATTCTGAAGGAGATCAGCCCTGGGATTTCTTTGGACGGAATGATGCTAAAGCTGAAACTCCAGTACTCTGGCCACCTCATGCAAAGACTTGACTCATTGGAAAAGACTCTGATGCTGGGAGGGATTGGGGGCAGGAGGAGAAGGGGACGACAGAGGATGAGATGGCTGGATGGCATCACTGACTCGATGGATGTGAGTTTGAGTGAATCCGGGAGCTGGTGATGGACAGGGAGACCTGGCGTGCTGCGATTCATGGGGTTGCAAAGAGTCAGACACGACTGAGCAACTGAACTGAACTGAATGGTTTAATAAAAGAAATGTTAAAAATAATGAGTGCTGCCACTTAGTTGATGGGACAGTGTGAAAACAGTATGTTGTTGTTTAGTTGCTCAGTCGTGTCCGACTCTGTGACCCCATGGGCTGCAGCATGCCAGGCTTCACTGTCCTTCACCATCTCCTAGAGTTTGTTCAAACTCATGTCCATTGAGTTGATGATGCCATTCAACCATCTCATCCTCTGTCATCCCCTTCTCCTGCCCTCAATCTTTCCTAGCATCAGGGTCTTTTCCAAGGAGTCCCCTCTTCAACTATCTCTATCTCTAGTTCTTAGATAGAAAGTTCTAAATCAAATCTCATGGGGTATAATTAGGAAGAAAAGGGAAGATTGCTTAATGAATGATTCCAAGGTCATCTGTTAAATATTTGTTAAAAAACTAAATGAGTCTTTTCTTTATATGTAACACCAGAAAGCAGGGTTCTGATGGATAAGACATCAGTACTCAAAGGTCCACCAGCCCTGTCCTTGTCCACGGACACCATGGAGTGGAGAGCGTGGCCCACATGTGTGGAGGCAGAAGCCACGCTTTGGAATTTGGTTGTTAATGAATAAGTCAAAGATTAAGAGTGACATTTTAAAATACCTGAGAGGTCAGATTTCGTGGTGGGACAGAGGGAAAGCTTAACTGGAGCTGAGCGAGTCCGAGGGTCCCTCCCAGACACCGGCGTGTTATCACACCCACATCTGAAAATTCTTTACACCCTCACTTTGGCCACTGTTTTGGACAGTCGGAACACTGCATGGCGAAGCACAGATTTCTGGTTTCTCTTGAAAAATTAAAAGGTCAGGGGTGGGGACAGCATGGTCGCAGTTCCTGCATGCCCACACAGGCCAGACCCTCAGACAGGCTGAAGCCTAGGATGGTGTGAGAACCACTCCTGCTCCCCAGGCTGCCCTCAAATTGTTCACACCCATGGCGCCTCTGTTACCTGGCTCCAGCCATGGGCGCTAGGCTCCCACAGAGCTGAGCCATCCCCACCGCCCTGCGTGCGCCCTGTGCAGTGTCCTCCTGCTTCTTCTCTCCTTTGCCGTGGACTCTGCGAGCGGTTAGACATCTCTCTGACTCGGCATCCCTGCTGCGCCACCCTCTGTCTCATCTGCAACTGCTCAGCTGCGCCATGGTCTTAGCCCCCATGCCCACAGGCTTCTGTCCCCACACCAGCAGTCCCTCAGGTGCCTGTCACCAGCCCATCCTAATTTCCGGGCCACGATCCAGTTCTTTCTCCACCCGCCTCTCCTCCACGTGTGCTGCCTTGACCCCAGCCATCTTCTCTCACCGTCCATGCTCAGCAAGGCCACCCACTCCCAAGTCTCTACCTGGTGAGGCCCACACCCCCATCTCTCTACCGATCCTGCCCATTGTCCAGCCAATGACGAGAGGCCTCCACTGGCCCTGGAGTCCAAACCCTCCTCCTTGTGTTCGTCATCAGGCAGCGGCACCATCATGCACCCAGCTGCCCCTGGCAGATGCCCAGCTTCAGTTCTTCTCCCCAGCGTGGCTCAGCCAAGGCTGGTCCTAGTCGTCCCGCATCCTTGGCGTCTCTAGAACTGGCTCCCTTGTCTCCACTCTCCTGGGCTTCCGCCCAGCTACCCTGCATTCAGGTTTCATCACCATGCCAGAATGAGGGTCCCTGAACTCTAACTGATCCTCACTCACCTTCCTGACTCCATCTGGTCCACCCTCCACAGGGTGGAGAACAGCATGCGGATCTTCCAGCCACATCCATGCAACATTCCTGGTACGAACTCTGCTTTCCCAACAGACCCGTCTTCTCCCCCCTCACCTCCTCCCCCTCCAACAACAAGAGTCCTGCCCAAGGAGCCACTTTCGGTCCCTGAGAGCACCTTGCTGACCTCAGGTGCCCCTGATGCCCCGCCGAGGCCAGAACTCGGGCATCCATCAGGTCCCGGATGTCTTCTTCCCCAAGGGCTGGCTGGGCCCCCAGTGCTGCTCTGAGACACCCTGAAGGGGAGGCTTCAGGATCTGGGCGCAGAGGGGAGAAAGCATGCTTGCTAGAGAGGGGAAGAAAGAGCTGGGTTTGGGCTGTGCTGGATCTGAGGGACCCCCGTGTCCAGACCCCGCGAGTAGGGCCCTGATGTCGAGACCTCACGGGGTAGGGGGAAGGCAGGGGAGGGGCCAGTCCCTATCCATCTGACACTGAGCGCCCACTACTGGGAAGTTAGGATTGCAAGGCACTTGGGCTCAATCAGGAGAGAAAACAGTCTACAACTTCCGCCTTCATGAAATGCAAGTTCTAGGAGAGGCATAGAAGCAGAAAGAAAGGGACCTACACTTGTAACTTGCAGATCAGTTGCTGAGGGCATTCCCAGGTGATGAGAAGATGTAGGGCAGGTCAGGGCGGGTGGGGCTGGCGATGCTGGGTGTGGGAGTGGGCATGGGTGAGGAGCTGATGCGGTGAGGACTGGCCTGGCAGCTGTGTGGGGAGGACCCTAGGGTGCATCTGAGAGCGGGGAGGACAGCAAGGAGACAAGCCCATTGGAGCAGAGTGGGACAGTGCAGCCTCCGGGAGCTCCGCCACCAAGGGGGGGGGTCACCCCGTGGAGGACGAGAGGGCAGGAGCAGAGGATGCCAGGGTAGCCCTACCCCAAAATCAGGGGTCCCTTCCACTGAGACTCAGGTCTCCCCTGATAGGGGCGGTGGGCAAAGCGGAGGTCTCCCACCGCACCTGCTGTGACAGCAGAAGACAGAGCAGACGTGGACCAGCGTCCCTGTCTGATAACGTCCCTCCCTGTCCATCCCTGTGAGGACAGGAGGGGACAAAAGCAGGGCAGGGAGGCAGGGCCCAGCGGGGGCAGGGGAGACTCAGAGCAGCCTTGAGCAGCCTGGGGTGCCGGCAGGGACAGCTGACCTCTGGTGGACGTGTCCCCCACATTTCTAGAGCAGGGGGACATCTCCTGGCGGACAGAGTGGACGATAGGAGGAGAGCCTGGGACCCTCCATGGATACCTTCAGAGCTCAGGGGGAGGATGCTGGAGATGTGGCTGGGTGGTGGTGGGGGGAGCGTGGGAGGGAGGAAGCCCCCGTCGTGAGATCAGGGAGGGGGACACAGGTCGCAAGGGGCCTCTCAGTCCTGGCCCCGCTCCACACACTCCCAAGACACCGGGTCCAGCGGCCGCCAGACAGGCCCCTCGACCGAGAGGAAGCACCCAGGAACCTACCTAAGGGCCACAGGCGCCGCTGGCTTCCCCCAGCCCAGCACAGGCTGCTGTCGCCCCCTCTGCCCACTGACCCCCAAGCAGACAGCGCCCGTGTGATCTGGCCTTTCCTGAGAGGCAGCTGGCCAGCTCTGGGGCTCTGCTGATTTAAAGGAGGTGCCGGGAAGAAGGCTGTTGGCTTCCTCCCCATCCCTCCCAGACGCGGGGCTCCAGGGTCTAATTACCCTGCCACAGAGACGTAACTGCCCCCACACCACCAATTAGCATGGAGTCTCCCAGCCTGCGCCTCCGGGCCCTGCTGGTGGCATCTGCTGACACAGCCCTGCTGGGCTTCAATGCTGACCCGCCCTCGCCCTGTCCAGGGGTCCAGGCCCTTGATGGAGCTTTTGCCCCTGTCCACTCAGTCTCCCACCACAGAGTGCTGTCTTCACCCCAACCTCTGATACTCCTTCCCGTCATGACTGTGAAGGGGTATGACTCCTGTTTGGGGCCAGGGGGCGCTCCAGGGACAATGACCATGATCTGCTCCAGGGAGATGGACTCAGTGGGGACCCTGTGCTATCTCAGGGTTCATGGACGTTATTATTCATAAAGGGGCAGGGAAATTTGAGTTTTTGATTCAAGAGAAGAACATTTTCCACACATACATAATCAACACACACACCATTGTATCAGTTCAGTTCAGTTGCTCAGTCGTGTCCGACTCTTTGCAACCCCATGGACTGCATGCAGCATGCCAGGCCTCCCTGTCCATCACCAACTCCTGGAGTTTACTCAAACTCATGCCCATTGAGTCGGTGATGCCATCCAACCTTCTCATCCTCTGTCATCCCCTTCTCCTCCTGACCTCAATCTTTCCCAGCATCAGGGTCTTTTCAAATGAGTCAGCTCTCCGCATCAGGTGGCCAAAGTATTGGAGTTTCAGTTTCAACATCAGTCCTTCCAGTGAACACCCAGGACTGATCTCCTTTAGGATGGACTGGTTGGATCTCCCTGCAGTCCAAGGGACTCTCAAGAGTCTTCTCCAACACCACAGTTCAAAAACATCTTCTGTGCTCAGCTTTCTTTACAGTCCAACTCTCACATCCATACATGACCACTGGAAAAACCATAGTCTTGACTAGACGAATCTTTGTTGGCAAAGTAATATCTCTGCTTTTTAATATGCTGTCTAGGTTGGTTATAACTTTCCTTCGAAGGAGAAAGTGTCTTTTAATTTCATGGCTGCAATCACCATCTGCAGTGATTTTGGAGGCCCCCAAAATAAAATCTGCCACTGAGTGATGGGACTGGATACCATGGTCTTAGTTTTCTGAATGTTGAGCTTTAAGCCAACTTTTCCACTCTCTGCATCAAGAGGCTCTTTAGTTCTTCACTTTCCGCCATAAGGGTGGTGTCATCTGCATATCTGAGGTTATTGATATTTCTCCCGGTAATCTTGATTCCAGCTTGTGCTTCTTCCAGCCTAGCATTTCTCATGATGCAGTCTGCATATAAGTTAAATAAGCAGGGTTACAATATACAGCCTTGACGTACTCCTTTTCCTTTTTGGAATCAGGCTGTTGTTCCATGTCCAGTTCTAACTGTTGCTTCCTGACCTGCATACAGGTTTCTCAAGAGGCAGGTCAGGTGGTCTGGTATTCCCATCTCTTTCAAAATTTTCCACAGTTTATTGTGATCCACACAGTCAAAGGCTTTGGCATAGTCAATAAAGCAGAAATAGATGTTTTTTCTGGAACTCTCTTGCTTTCTCGATGATCCAGCAGATGTTGGCAATTTGATCTCTGGTTCCTCTGCCTTTTCTAAAACCAGCTTGAACATCTGGAAGTTCATGGTTCACATATTGCTAAAGCCTGGCTTGGAGAATTTTGAGCATTACTTTACTAGCATGTGAGATGAGTGCAATTGTGTGGTAGTTTGAGCATTCTTTGGCATTGCCTTTCTTTGGGATTGGAATGCAAACTGACCTTTTCCAGTCCTGTGGCCACTGCTGAGTTTTCCAAATTTGCTGGCATATTGAGTGCAGCACTTTCACAGCATCATCTTTTAGAATTTGAAATAGCTCAACTGGAATTCCATCGCCTCCACTAGCTTTGTTCGTAGTGATACTTCCTAAGGCCCACCTGACTTCACATTCCAGGATGTCCGAATGTGGGAGTGATCACACCATCGTGATTATCTGGGTCGTGAAGATCTTTTTTGTACAGTTCTTCAGTGTATTCTTGCCACCTCTTCTTAATATCTTCTGCTTCTGTTAGGTCCATACCATTTCTGTCCTTTATTGAGCTGATCTTTGCATGAAATATTCCCTTGATATCTTGAATTCTCTTGAAGCAGTCTCTAGTCTTTCCCATTCTATTGTTTTCCTCTATTTCTTTGCATTGATCGCTGAGGAAGGCTTTCTTATCTCTCCTTGCTATTCTTTGGAACTCTGCACTCAAATGGGTATATCTTTACTTTTCTTCTTTGCTTTTCACTTCTCTCCTTTTCACAGCTATTTGTAAGGCCTCCTCAGACAGCCATTTTGCTAACTCCTGGGAGAGGGCTAATTAGTCTAAGCCTGCGCGCTTAGCATGGTTATCACATCCGTTTGCCCATCACCATGAAAACAGCAGCACAGCGTTCAGCGCACTGCATTGGCTGGCTCTTCTGTGCTTCAACCAGGGCTTTCCCATCAGTTGGTCATAGGATGGCAGGATTCCAAACAGGATGCTGCCTGTCCACCTGCAGCTGCCCTTCCTAAACCAGGACGCTTGCAGTTGGTCACTCAAGAGCCACTCGTAGGACGTTGTCCATGTGGCAGTGGGGTCTGGCTGCTCGGCAGATGGCCCTAAAGCCAGCCCTGGAGAAAGAGGCACCCAGCTCATGACACCAGGCTCCTGAACGGCCATTTCCGTGTTATCATGGAACTCCCCCCTTATTGCAGTGTTTCTCTGACATCACCCAAGACTTTATGGGTGTCTTGGCTTCAGGATTATTTCACATCATCAGTCCTGGGGACACTTGCACCCAATGCTCAACAGTAGCTGCTGACTGTCCCTCAGATGATAAGTTTCATCATCCCTGGGTCTAAAAGTGCCCTGCCCCAAATCCCGCTGTTTGCCACTAGGTGGCACTCACAGGCTTTAACCATGCGCTCCAGTCCGCAAAAGTGTGACTTACAGATTCTTCCCAAGCCACGTCTGAGACTGTATGCTCTTCAGGGCCAAGGGCACACTGCTGCTGCTAAGTCGCTTCAGTCGTGTCCGGCTCTGCGCGACCCCATAGACAGCAGCGCACCAGGCTCCCCCGTCCCTGGGATTCTCCAGGCAAGAACACTGGAGTGGCTTGCCATTTCCTTCTCCAATAAGGGCACACTAGAGACTCAGATATAAGCTGCTATTGTTCAGCTCCCCTTCAGACATGGCTTCTGTCAGGTGTGGGTAGGAGCCAGCAGTCTTCAAATGTGGCACTTTGCATCCTCTGAACAACCCAACCGTGCATGGCGTTTCTCCTTAGTTCCACGGAGAGGCAAGGACTGCAGTCTGTTTTCAGATGCCTGTGGGATGTCAAGGGTGGCTTCTCCCGTGTCGTTCCTAAGAATTTCTCTGTCTGCTGCGCCCTTCTGTCTTTGCTGGACTCACCTACCAGCTTCTGTTAGTCACGTGTACCAGCAGTGTACGTAAGTCACTCCCAGCTTGCTCTCCAGTGTCTGACATTACTGTGATATCAGTTTAGTGTTTATTACAGTCAGGCCCTGCATCAAGTACAAATGTCCTCCTACCAAATTATGACAGAAAGTTGGCAAATTCAGGAAACCCTGTGACTAGACGGTAAATGTAAAATGGGGTGCTTTCCACATGGAGACACACTGTGGTTGACTTCTATGTAAGACTGAGATAAGAAAAAGGCCATCTGCAAGACCCATCCCTGAGTACACATCTCCTTTAGCTTGCTAGTTTTTTACTTTTTATTTTTTGCATTACTGAAACCATAGGAAGAATTTCTGATGCTATTGGTGGTATGTGTATGCTCTGTCCTTGGGATTTCCCAGGCAAGAATACTGGAGTGGGTTGCTATTTCCTCCTCCAGAGGATCTTTCTGACCAGGGATTGAACCCGCGTCTCCCGTGGATCTTACCCTGGCAGGCAGGTTCTTTACCACTGAGCCACCTGGGAAGCCCCGTTACGGGGGTATTTGAGCCTTAATAGTCTATGTGGTGGAGAAGGCAATGGCACCCCACTCCAGTACTCTTGCCTGGAAAATCCCATGGACGGAGGAGCCTGGTAGGCTGCAGTCCATGGGGTCCCTGAGAGTCGGACATGACTGAGCGACTTCACTTTCACTTTTCACTTTCTTGCATTGGAGAAGGAAATGGCAACCCACTCCAGTATTCTTGCCTGGAGAATCCCAGGGACGGGGGAGCCTGGTGGGCTGCCATCTATGGGGTCGAACAGAGTCGGACAGGACTGAAGTGACTTAGCAGCAGCGGTCTATGTGGGTCTCCACTAGCAGTCTGATTCTCTCACAGGTTGCACAGGGCTGTTGTACAGAAATTTGTTTACAAGCATCCCAGTTTCTAACATGTTATTAACTAAAGTGGTTATCTCTTCTTGTCTACTATACATTCATTTATAATTCTGCACTGTTTCAAGTTAACAACCTGTATGGGCTCAGGCAATTCTTTGGGCACCTGTGTGGTATACTGAATTAACACTGACTGAAGGGCGAGCTTACGCATTTCCCGTATTACAAAACTAGGCAGGGGAAGTGTTGCCAAGTCAGACACAGTATCTATCCCAATAATATAGTCAGGTAAATGTGATGCAGCCACTTCAATGAAGTCCATTCAAGTATTCCAGTTTTCACCCAAACTTCCACCTTAATCCCATCACCGCCCAGTCTAGCTCTATCTCCTCCCAATCTACCTGTATCTTCCAGGTGGGACTCTACCTGGAAGGTTTACCAACAGGTTTTGGAACCAACTCGGGCTCCTATGTCAAGGTTTCCAAGACAAATATTTTCTCCACCCTCTGGTCATTTTTCCAACAACTACACTTATGTGCTAAGTTGCTTCAATCATGTCCAACTCTGCAACCCCACGGACTGTAGCCCGTCAGGCTCCTCTGTCCATGGGATTCTCCAGGCAAGAACACTGGGGTGGATTGCCATGCCCTCCTCCAGGGGATCTTCCCGACCCAGGAATCGAACCCAGATCTCCTGCATTGGCAGGTGGATTCTTTACCATCTGAACAACCAGGGAAGCCCAGATTTCTCCCTTACTCCTGCTTCTGTCTTTTCTCTCTCCCTATATTTATGATGTCTTTTGTAAAAAGTACATAGGTTTTATACAGGTTTTTTTATTTAGCCAATCTGATAATAAAATATTTATTACATTAAAGCTTAGTGTAAATGGTGTATGATTTTATTAACATGTGTTGCTTGTTTTCATTTGGCCCCTCTATTTATATTTTTTATCTACATGCAATTGAATGGATTTTTTTTTAGATTTTTGCTTTCCTCTTATTATTACATTACTGCACACTTTATACTATTATTTTCTTGCTATCTTATGAAAGACAACATGCATTATTCTCTCAGAATAGTCAAAGGAGAACTATCATTTTGTAACTGCTATGATAATGCTAGAGCTTTAAAAGTTCAAGTTCACTTACTCTCTCCCAACTTTTGCAAATTTCCACATAAATCTTAGTCCACATATCATTTGTCTTATTTTTATACAACCAAAAAATTTAATATTTATCCATCTATTTATGCTTAAATTACTCTTCATTGATTTTTACATTATTCTATTTCCATCTGGGATCATTTAAGGGAATTTGAAAAGCCTGAAAGTGAAAGTGTTAGTTGCTCAGCCATGTCTGGCTCTGAGACCCTGTGGACTGCAACCCGCAGGTCCTCTGTCCATGGGATTCTCCAGGCGAGAGCACTGAAATGGGTTGCCACTCCTTTCTCCAGGGGATCCTCCTGATCCAGGAATCGAACTCGGGACTCCTACATTGCAGGCAGATTAAGGGAATTTAGTGTTTGTATTAGAAAAGTATGGACATAATACATTTCTCTATTAGGTCTATTTTAATTTTCCTTTTCAAGGTTCTGCAATTTATAGTGCAGACTTCGTGTATGCCTACTATTAAATTTATTCCTTATTTTTCTACTATCATAAATAGCTTTCACATTAAAATTTTTCCCCCGTTATTTGTTGCTTGTATATCGAAAAGCAGTTCATGTTCTATGGCTTAATTAAGTTCATTATTAGGCTGAATATTTGGGTTGTAGATTCCCAAATACTTTATACAATGAAAATCATATTATTTGTAAATAAATAGCATCTTAAATTTTTGGTCAAAATGGCTACGTCTCATGTCTTTTCTTTGTCTTCTTGCCCTTGTTGAAGTCTCCAGCACAAAGTTAAATGAGGATAGGGGGAGCAGACAGCCATGCTCCACTCCTGATCTTAGGGGAAACATTCCAATTTTCACCGTCATGTGTGATGTTAGCTGTAAGTTTAGAGATGCCCTTTTTGGCCAGATGACATTTTCTTTAGTTATTCTACTCCTACTTTCTCAGATATTTTGAAATGAGCATTGAATTTTGTCAAAGGTTTTTTTTTTCATGCATTTATTGAGATCATCATGTTTTTTTCTCTTCTGTTAACTTGGTAAATTACCATAAAATTTTTTGAACATCCTCCAGCCTGGAATGGACCCTTCTTGGTCATGCCATGACACCCTTCCTGTATTTCTGGGTTCTTTGCTCCCACTTTGAGAGACTTCTGTGACTATGCTAATGAGCAAATGATCTGTTGTCTTCTGCTCTTGTAACGTTTGTGTTTTGGAAGCAGGCTTTTACTAGCTTCAGCCACAGATTTTCTGGCAGTGTCTGTGGAGTGGGTATTATTTTTCATTACCTTTTTATAGAGATTTCTGTGAAATCATATGGACCTAGAATTTTCTTTGTTGGAAGATTTTGTTTACAAGTTCCATATGTTATAACTGAAATCTGTCTATGAATGCTTTCTACTGTGCCCGATGTCATATTTGATACGGTGAATTTCTAAAGTATGTAGATTTTTCATCCAAGTTGTCAAATTTGTTGGTGCTTCCCAAGTGACTCAGTGGTAAAGAATCTGCCTGCCAATGCAGGAGATGCAAGGGATGTGGGTTTGATCCCAGGATCAGTAAGGTCCTCTGGAGGAGAAAATGGCAACCCACTCCAGTGTTCTCGCCTGGAGAATCCCACGGACAGAGGAGCCTAGTGGGCTGCCATCCGTGGGGTCACAAAGAGTCGGACACGACCTAGTGTCGGAACAACAGCAGCAGTGAGAATCTACCGTACGCCCGGGTAACTCGACTCAGCACCGTGGTGACCTAATTGGGAAGGAAGCCCGTAAGAGAGGGCATCTGCGCGCACGCGTGGCTGACGCACCTTGCTGCGCAGCAGACACTAACGCAGCCTTGTAAAGCGCCTACACTCCAGTAAAAACTAGTTTAAACGTGTTGTTAGGCTCCTGGGACTTAGAAGAGGGAATCTTATTAGAGCTTCCGTTCAAAGCAATGTTGTGCTAACACTAACCACATAGATCACATTAGGTTTGACTATGAATTTTGGAGCTAATTGTAGGATGAAAATTGGTTTTGACTGTCCAATTTGTGTTGGGCTGACAATTTTACAGTCAGAAATTTTTGGAGAAAGCTTCTGCTTTCCTTGGCCTACATTCCCCCTTCTTCCTGAGAAAGGGAGAGTGGTAATGTATTCTTCAGCCTTTTCAGTGCATATTTATTTGAGAAGAAAAATGATTGCTCCTATTTTTCAGAGCTTAGAAAGCCACTAAGGAAAGGAGACAGGCCTCTCGGAATTCTTGGATAAGCACAGGGAATCTGTGCCAACAGCACTTTCAAAAAAATATCTGCCTTTTTAAAGCAAGGTTACTGATTTTTAAGTTTAACAGGCTTAAAAAAAATAAAGGCAAGAAGCTGCTGTATTACACAGGGAGCCCAGCCTGGTGCTCTGTGAAGACCTAGAAGGGTGGGAGTCCAGAAGGGACTTATGGGCTACAGTCCGTGAGGTTGCAAGAGTCAGACACAATCGACTGACTGAGCACACACACACAACCAATATCTTACTAAAAGTGGCTTAAATAAAAATGTCCTTATTACCGTGCCAAGGGTACAGCCCAAGAGTAGTTGGACTGAAAGTGCTCCAAGTACTCAAAGATGCAGGCTCCTTCCTCCTTTTGCCACATTCCTCAGAGTATTGAGTATAATACTCAGGGTTTCAACGTGACTATTATAACTCCAAACATCACATCCACCCTCAAACATATCCAGAGAGAGAAAGAAAGGGACCATGGAGGAAAGTGTGTACTATTTAGGATTTGTGAGTGATAGAAAACCCCAAACAACAGTGGCTTAAATAAGAAAAAAAGTTCACTTATTTCTTGTTAACCCTTCCGGGTAGATAGTGCAAGGCTGCTGTGGAGCTCCATGTAGCAAGAACTCACATTTCTCCTTCCTTTTTGCTCCACCCATGTCAATATGAATTCATGGTCCAAGCTGGTAAGATCTGTTATAAATGGAAGGCCAGAGGAAGAGACAAATAAAGAGCAGAGGGTATACGTGTGCCATCTCTTTAGAAAGGTCCTGGGAAATTGTTCAGTTCAGTTCAGTTGCTCACTCGTTTCTGATTCTTTGCGACCCCGTGGACTGCAGCACGCCAGGCCTCCCTGTCCATCACCAACTCCTGGAGCTTACCCAAATTCATGTCCATAGAGTCAGTGATGCCATCCAACCATGTCATCCTCTGTCGTCCCCTTCTCCTCCTGCCCTCAGTCTTTCCCAGCATCAGGGTCTTTTCCAATGAGTCAGCTCTTCACATCAAGTGACCAAAGTATTGGAGTTTCAGCTTCAACATCAGTCTTTCCAATGAATACCCAGGACCGATTTCCTTTAGGATGGACCGGTTGGATCTCCTCACAGTCCAAGAGACTCTTAAGAGTCTTCTCCAACACCACAGTTCAAAAGCATCAATTCTTCAGTGCTCAGCTTTCTGTATAGTCCAACTCTCACATCCACACATGAATACTGGAAAAACCATAGCTTTCACTAGTTGGACCTTTGGTGGCAAAGTAATATCTCCGCTTTTTAATATGCTGTCCAGGTTGGTTATAACTTTTCTTCAACGGAGAAAGCATCTTTCAATTTCATGGCTACAGTCACCATCTGCAGTGATTTTGGAGCCCAAGAAAGTAAAGTCTCTCACTGTTTCCCCATCTATTTGCCATGAAGTGATGGGAGCAGATGTCATGATCTTAGTTTTCTGAATGTTGAGTTTTAAGCCAACTTTTTCACTCTCCTCTTTCACTTTCATCAAGAGGCTCTTTAGTTCTTCTTCACTTTCTGCCATAAGGGTGGTGTCAACTGCATATCTGAGGTTATTGATGTTTCTCCTGGCAAACTTGGTTCCAGCTTGTGCTTCATCCAGCCCAGCATTTCTCATGATGTACTCTGCATAGAAGTTAAATAAGCAGGGTGACAATGTACAGCCTTGAAGTACTCCCTTCCCGTTTTGGAAAAAAAATGTCAAGAAGCTGCTATATTATACAGGGAGCCCAGCCTGGTGCTCTGTGAAGACCTAGAAGCGGGGGAGGGAGGTTCAAGAGGAATAGTATATATTTCCACCTGCCAACGCCAGAGACACAGAGACGCAGCCTTGATCCCAGGATCAGGAAAGTCCTCTGGAGTAGAAAATGGCAACCCACTCAAGGATGTTTGCCTGGAAAATTCCACGGACAGAGGAGCCTGGTGGGCTACAGTCTATGGAGTGGCAAGAGTCAGACACAACTGAGTGACTGAGCACACACACACACAAAACAAATATCTTACTAAAAGTGGGAATTGCTATATTACATTAATCGGAACTCAGCTACATCGCCACACCCATTGCCAAAGAGAATGAAAATTGCTATCTTTCTTATGGGTGATCATGTGAACAGCTAATAATAGGGATGTTTTAGAATATAATAAAAGGAAATGGATGTTGATGGAAATTATTAGTCTTTTCTGCAGAGGGTATCTTGGCCTCCTCTCCCTTTTGAGCATGAGTAAACTGTTTGCCAGATCATTCCGCTTGACATCTCCTTGGTCACAACTGCACCAACATAAGTACCCCAGCTATAAGGTGGTAAAGAAAGCTGGGGTCTGGCATTTCTAATCTCTGCCATGGATGGTGGCTATGCTAACGAGCAGATAACAAAGAGAAGGCCGCTTAAGCAACAGTGAAAGAAAGTGAAAGTGAAATCGCTCAGTCGTGTCTGACTCTTTGCAACCCCATGGACTGTAACCTATCAGGCTCCTCTGTCCATGGGATTTTCCAGGCAAGAGTACTGGAGTGGATTGCCATTTCCTTCTCCAGGGGACCTTCCCAACCCAGGGATCGAACCCAGGTCTCCTGTGTTGTAGACAGATGCTCTACCGTCTGAGCCACCAGGGAAGCCCAGTACAAGGTAAGCAACAGTACAAGATAGCATTACCTTTATAATACATGTGAATATCCGCTGGGGGAAAAAAAATCTCTCCTCATTGTTCTTTTTCAAACTTTTCAGTTATTTTCAGTTTGTGATTGACATCTGAGTTTGCACAACCTGTTGTATCCCCATTTGTCTAGGTCCCATTTTCTTTTGCCATCAAATGATAGGATTTGGCTATACGAACTTCTGGATATTTCCGAGGTTTCCAGTTCTGGTCCCACAAGACAGTGAGCTGTTCAGAAGCCAGTGTTTGACAGCTTAGACCGAGGAGGAGCATTTGTGTTTGGTGGGTGCATGTCAGAACTACGGAGTGTGAGGCTTAGCTTTGCAGCTGTTGGTTTGTCAGCATGGTGGTTCACCAAGGTGGTGCCCTGGAAGCTGGGGTGGAGACCTCGTGCTCATTACCACATGCACTTTGATCCAGCATGTTCATTGGGAGCTGTTTGTGCGCCAACCTCGCTCATTAGAACCCCCAAAGCTTCAAGGCTGAGTTCTCCAGGGGTTCAAATCTCAACCCTCCTTGTCTCAGAAGCCGCATCCTCCGAGGACCTTTCCTTGGCTGCGCTCTATCCATGTTTGATTACCTCATTAGAAACTCTTTAATGAGGCAAGAGTTTCAGGATGGTTAGCAGCAGAGTTAGCTTGAAGACAGAGCCCAAGGGAGTATATTACCTCATGGTTGGGGAAAAACAGGCTCTGGTATTATTGGTAAACAGTCCGAAGCCATAGTTAACTCATTTCTGATAAGACGAGGTTAGAAGGCAATAGAAAAGAGCAGCTTTCATGCAGAATCAGTGCTAAGCTTGTATTATAAGACCTAGACCTGAGTCCCAGTTCAATCGCTAGGAGTAGGCTCTCTGAAAAGAGCCAATTACCAGGTACTATTACTACTCGATTCACAGTGGTGTTAGAATATATTTAAATAAGCATGTTAATGCATTTTAGCTGCATAGCATAGTATAGAATAGGTTGATTAGGATTATTATTTTGAAAGATGTATTTGAATACAGCATCTAATCACTTAAGTATTAATATGTCATTTAAATACACTCAAATATATATCAGGCTTCCCTGGTGGCTCAGACGGTAAAGAACATGCCTGCAGTGCAGGTGACTCAGGTTCAATCCTGGAGTTGGGAAGATCCGCTGGAGAAGGGAATGGCTACCCACGCCAGTATTCTTCCCTGGAGAATTCCATGGATAGATACAGTAAAGTGATATGTTAGTACTCATGTGCTTAGAAATTTTAAAATGCATTTTAACCCTCTGAATCTTTTTCAATCTCTTCTTCATTGAATAAAAATTAATTAAGTTGGAAGTTAATAAAAATTCAGATTAAAAATCCAAATAATAGGTGTCACTTATTGTATTGTTATACAAATTGAAACTGTATTGGACAAATGGCTAAATAAACACGTTTGGTTTTTGTGTCCACTCCAGATTGCATTAAATGACAGAAAAGATCATTTCTGAAATGTAAAACTGCATTAATAATTAGGAAAGTCAGAAGTAATGTCATCAGTTAGCAGATATTTTATAGATTACTTAGAAAGGAAAAGCCCTGTGAAGTGACTGAGACAGTGCAGATGAAAACCCCCAAATACGCAGGGAAGATGTCTATGAAGATAAGCATGATCGGTTTTCTATTAACAGATGCAAGAGGCAGGAACCACTCCAGGGCTTTGCCAGGTGATTAACTGGGGAGCTACTTGAACAAGTCTGCATGAACCAGTTCCTCCCCAGTTTTCTCAGGGAGCATCTGTTCACAGTTCAAAATTACTATTTGTTGAAATTAGAGCCAGAGAAGTGTGTTCCTGTATAGGTAGCCACAGACCCAAAAAGGTAAGACTCTGGTACATCATGTTTACCAAGTAAAGGAGATAATTGTATGTGATACACTCCAGTAAAATAAATGGTTCAAAAATGAGAGAGACAGGGGATAAAAGAAGTCAGGGTGAAAAACAAAAATGTAAAACATATTTTTAAGCCCATGACTTTTTATATAGAATGTAATACAGTGTTGTTGTTGTTGTTGTTGTTTTTAAATAGAATCTGGTTCTAAAGTGCTAAGTAATGTTAATTTTAGAGTAGTTGGTTTGGGGGAAGAGCATGCTAATGTTCTTGGTTTCTTGAAGTGGATTCTGATTCAATACAAAATATGTTTAACATGTGTTAAAAATGCAAGAGAAACTATAAAAGAATATCTATAAATGTGAAATTTCCAAAATACTGTGTAAAAAGTGGAAGAAAAATCAATTATACAATTCACTGATAAAAGGTAAGAAAAATGACCAGATTTTAAATACCAAATAACATAATAAATACATGAGTTACAAATCAAAATATATCAAAAATTTCAATGAAGAAAAATGTAATAAATTAAACTTTTCAGGGAGAATTGCTCTTCAGTTCAGTTCAATTGCTCGGTCGTGTCCAACTCTTTGCCACCCCATGAACTGCAGCATGCCAGGCCTCCCTGTCCATCACCAACTCCTGGAGCTTACCCAAACCCATGTCCATTGAGTCGGTGATGCCATCCAACCATCTCATCCTCTGTCATCCCCTTCTCCTCCCTCAATCTTCCCCAGCATCAGGGTCTTTTCAAATGAATCAGCTCTTCACATCAGGTGGCCAAAGTATTGGAGTTTCAGCTTCTTCATCAGTTGTTCCAATGAACACCCAGGACTGATCTCCTTTAGGATGGACTGGTTGGATCTCCTTGCAGTCCAAGGGACTCTCAAGAGTCTTCTTCAACACCACAGTTCAAAAGCATCAATTCTTCAGTGCTCAGCTTTCCTCACAGTCCAACTCTCACATCCATACATGACTACTGGAAAAACCATAGCCTTGACTAGACAGACCTTTGTTGACAAAGTAATTGCTCTTAGTACGATTAAAAAAAAAAACTACATTTTTTTGATACTTTATCTATAAACTACATCTAAAACAAAATGGCATGGAAGGGTCAAAGAAGAAATACTGAATGCAAGAAAATATTTGCAAATGATGTGACTGACAAGGGGTTAATATCTAGAGTAAATGAACAGCTCACACAACACAACATCAAAAAAAATAAAGAAACAATCCTATTTAAAAATGGGCAGAAAACCTGAAAAGACATTTTTCCAAAGAGGAAATCTAGATGGCCAACAGGCTGTGAAATGATGTTTCACATCACTAACTATCAGGGAAATGCAAATCAAAACCTCAATAAGATATCACCCCATACTTGTCAGAATGGCTGTCATCAAAATGAACACAAACAACAAATGTTGGTAAGGGTGTGGAGAAGAGGGAACCCTTGTACGCTATTGGTAGAAATGCATATTGGTACAGCCACTGTGGAAAACAGTATAGATGGTTCTCAAGAAACTGAAAATAGAACCACCAAATGACCCAGGAAAACATCTATTCCTGCTTTATTGACTATGCCAAAGCCTTTGACTGTGTGGATCACAATAAACTGTGGAAAATTCTGAAAGAGATGGGAATACCAGACCACCTGACCTGCCTCTTGAGAAACCTATATGCAGGTCAGGAAGCAACAGTTAGAACTGGACATGGAACAACAGACTGGTTCCAAATAGGAAAAGGAGGACGTCAAGGCTCATATTGTCACCCTACTTATTTAACTTCTATGCAGAGTACATCATGAGAAACGCTGGGCTGGAAGAAGCACAAGCTGGAATCAAGATTGCTGGGAGAAATATCAATAACCTCAGATATGCATATGACACTACCCTTATGGCAGAAAGTGAAGAACTAAAGAGCCTCTTGATGAAAGTGAAAGAGGAGAGTAAAAAAGTTGGCTTAAAGCTCAACATTTAGAAAACTAAGATCATGACATCCAGTCCCATCACTTCATGGGAAATAGATGGGGAAAAAGTGGGAACAGTGGCTGACTTTATTTTGTTGGGCTCCAAAATCACTGCAGATGGTGACTGCAGCCATGAAATTAAAAGATGCTTACTCCTTGGAAGGAAAGTTATGACCAACCTAGATAGCATATTGAAAAGCAGAGACATTACTTTGCCAACAAAGGTCCATCTAGTCAAGTCTATTGTTTTTCCAGTGGTCGTGTATGGATGTGAGAGTTGGACTGTGAAGAAAGCTGAGCGCTGAAGAATTGATGCTTTTAAACTGTGGTGTTGGAGAAGGCTCTTGAGAGTCCCTTGGACTGCAAGGAGATCCAACCAGTCCGTCCTAAAGGAGTTCAGTCCTGGGTGTTCATTGGAAGGACTAATGTTGAAGCTGAAACTCCAATATTTTGACCACCTGATGCGAAGATCTGACTCGTTGGAAAAGACCCTGATGCTGGGAAAGATTGAGGTCAGGAGGAGAAGGGGATGACAGAGGATGAGATGGTTGGATGGCATAACCGACTCAATGGACATGGGTTTGGGTGGACTCCAGGAGTTGGTGATGGACAGGGAGGCCTGGCATGCTGTGATTCATGGGGTTGCAAAGAGTTGGACATGACTGAGTGACTGAACTGAACTGAATATACTAAACAATAGAAAAAGAAAAAAAAGATACTAATTTGAAAAGATATGTGAATCCCAGTGGTCACAGCAATCTACAAATGTCAGTAAAGGAAGCAAATTAAGTGTTCATCAACAGGTGAATGACTTAAGAAAAGTGCTATATATATATATATATATATATGTGTGTATATATATATATATAGTTGATTTTCAGTCACTAAGTTGTGTCCAACTCTTCGTGACCCCACGGACTGCAGCACATCGGGCTTCTCTGTCCTCTACTATCTCCCAGAGTTTGCTCAAATTCATGTTTATTGGGTCACTGGTGCTATCCAACCATCTCATCCTCTGCTGCCCCCTCCTCCTTTTGCCCTCAATCCTTCCCAGCACCAGGGTCTGTTCCCATGGGCTGGATCTTCGCATCAGGTGGCCCAAGGACTGGGTCTTCAGTTTTAGCCTCAGTCCTTCCAGTGAACATTGAGGACTGATCTCCTTTAGGATTGTCTGGTTGATCCCCTTCCAGTTCAAGGGACTCTCTAGAGTCTTCTCCAGCACCACAGCTCTAAAGCATCAATTCTGGCACCCAGCCTTCTTCATGGTCTAGATAGTAGTCCACAAGAAGGATAAAATAAAAAGAATGAAATTTTTTCATGTGCAAAACATGGTTGAATTTGGAGGACATTGTGCTAAGTGAAATAAATCAGACAAAGACAAATACTGTATTATTATCATTTATATGTGGAATCTATAAAACTCTGCAAATTAGTGAATATAAGAAAAAAGAAACAGACTCACAGATATAGAGAACAAACTACTGGTTACCAGTGGGGAGAGGGAAGGGAGTAGGGGTTATATAGGGGAAGGGGTTAAGAGGTATAAATTATTACCTATATAATCCACAAGAATGTATTGCACAGCATAGGGAATATAGCCAATATTTTATACTAAACATAAATTAAGTAAAACATTTAGGAATTGTGAATCACTATATTGTACATCTATAACATAATATTGCACATTGAATATATTTCAGTTTAAAAAGCATATATTGGGTTTATTTTGTTTGTTTATTTTATAGAATATTCCAAAATGACATCTTTGCTTTGACATAGATTGAAATCTTCATAGGTTTAAGTGGCTAATTCATGCTGATGTACAGCAGAAATCAAACCAATATTGTAAAGTGAAAGTGAAAGTCGCTCAGTCGTGTCCAACTCTTTGCGACCCCAGGGACTATACAGTCCATGGAATTCTCCAGGCCAGAATACTGGAGTGGGTAGCCTTTCCCTTCTCTTCCCAACCCAGGGATTGAACCCAGGTCTCCCACATTGCAGGCCAATTCTTTACCAGCTGAGCCATCAGGGAAGCCCATATTGTAAGCCAATCATCAATCAATTAAAAATAAATAAATATTTTTAAAAATTCATTTGGTCATATACAATAAAATTTAAAATATTTATTCAAAGGGAGAAAATCCTAACTTTTGGAGACTTAGAAACATGTTTCTAAATGTGCCTTGAGTTAAAGGGAAAATAAAAAGGGAAATCATAAATTAATTGAAAAGTAATAAAGTAATAAATTCTTCTACTAGCTTTGAGCTTTTTTTTTTTTCTGCTTTTGCTAGTTACTTGAATTGTATGGTTATGTTGTTTGAGCTCTTTCTTATTTCTAAATGTAGGTACATATTATCATTAACTTCTTTCTTAGAATTGTTTTTGCTGCATCTCACAAGCTTTGATATGCTGTATTTTCACTTGTCTCAATAGACTTTTTATTTCTCTCTTGATTTCATCTTTGATGTGTTGGTTTTTCAGTAGTATAATGTTTAAGCCCCGTATAACTGTGAACTATCTAGTTTTCTTCTTGTATTTAATTTCTAGATTCATACATTTGTGGTAAGAATAAGTACTTAACCTGATTTCAGTCTCCTTAAATGCATTAAAAACATTTTTTTGTGACCTAACATCTGGTCTGTCCTGGGGAATACTTCATGTGTGACTGAGAAGAGCGTGCATTCTGTTGCTGTGGGATGGAATGTTTGGTAAATGTTAAGTCCATCTGCTCTAATGTTAAAGTCTGATGTTTCCTTCTTGATTTTCTGTCTGGATAATTTACACATTGCTAAAAGGGGGCCACTGAAATTTCCTGCTATTGTTGTATTGTCTGTTTCTTCCTTCATGCCTGTTGATTCTTACTTTATATATTTAGGTGCACCTACGTTGGGTGCATATGGGCTTCCCTGGTGGCTCAGACCGTAAACAGTCTGCCTGCAGTGCGGGAGATCTGGGTTCCGTCCCTGGGTTGGGAAGATCCCCTGGAGGAGGGCAAGGCAACCCACTCCAGTATTCTTGCCTGGAGAATCCCATGGACAGAGGAACCTGGTGGCTGCAATCCACAGGGTCGCAGAGAGTCAGACATGACTGGAGTGACTAAGAACACATGCATACATTGCTTTTAGGGCTTCCCTGGTAGCTCAGGTGGTAAAGAACCTGCCTGCAATGCAGGAGGCCCTGGTTTGATTCCCCAGTCAGCAAGATCCCCTGGAGGAGGGATAGGCTGCCCACTCCAGTATTCTTGGTCTTCCCAGCTGGTCAAGAAGAGCCTAATTAACTGTCTTTAAATAGATGTCCATAAGAAATAAAATTTAAATATTGGGAAATTTAAGACACAGTCTTTTAAGTAACTCTCAAGTCAAAGAAGAGATAATTAAAAGGTAAGTACGTAAAACTAAATGATACGGAAAACTCTGCATATCAAAACTTAGGTAATCCAGCTAAAGTAGTATTTATATGAAACTTCATGACAATGTTTTCACTTGATAAAATGTATCTATTAGAATCATACAGTAGACAGTAGTGAAACATTAATGTGTTTTTCTCCAAAGATATAATATCTTTTTGTGCGGCCCAGCTAGCTCAGTCAGTAGAGCATGAGACTGTTAAAGATTTAACATTGAAAAAAAATACACATGAGTTTATCCTCTTACAGTTTTGGAAAGCAGAAGCCCAAGTCAGTTTCAATGTCTCTTGAACTGTGTTCCTCCTGCAAACTGTAGAGGAAAATCAGTTTCCATGCCTTTTCCAGCTCCTAGAGCCTGCTTCCGTTCCTTGGCTTGTAGCCCGTTCCTCCACCTTCAGAGTCATTCCAATCACTGTTTAAAGATTTAATATTCTTAAAATGCCCATACTACCTAAAATGATCTACAGATTAAACACGATTTCTATCAAAATCTCAATGACACTTTTTAAAGAAATAGAAAATTTTTTTCTGGATTCATATGGAATCACAAAGGACTATGAATATGCAAATCATTCTTAAGAAAGAAGAATGAAGTTGAAAGTATTACATGTCCTAGTTCTAAAATATATTACAAACCTACAATATTCAAAAGAGCATGATACTGGCATACAGACAGATTTACAGATCAGTGGGACAGGATAGACAACCCAGAAAGCAATCAATGCATATATGATCAACTGATCTTTGACATGGGTGCCAAAAATACATAAGAGGGAAAGCATAGTTTCTTCAACAAATAGTGTTAGGAAAATTGTATATCACATGCAAAAGAACGAAATTGGATCCTTACCTTACACTACACACAAACATTAACTTGAAATAGATTAAAGGCTTAAACATGAAAACTGAAATGGTAAAACTCATAGATGAAAATATAAGAGAAAATCTTCAAGATATTCGTCTTGGTACAGACAACATAAGGAAAACTAAACAAGTGGAACTATCAAATCACCAATGATATTCAGAACTAAAACAAAAATTTTTATAATTTGTATGGAAACACAAAAGACTAAATAACCAAAGCAATCTCGAGGAAGAAAAGCAGAGCTAGAGTAATCAAGCTCTCTGACTTCAGACTATACTACAAACTACAGTAAAAAAAAGACAGTATGGGCTTCCCTGGTAACTCAGCTGGTAATGAATCCACCTGCAATGCAGGGGACCTGGGTTCAATACCTGGGTCAGGAAGGTCCCCTGGAGGAGGGCATGGCAACCCACCTCAGTATTCTTGGGCTTCCCTGGTGGCTCAGATGGTAAAGAATCACCTGCAATGCAGGAGACCTGGGTTCGATACCTGGGTCAGGAAGATCCCCTGGAGGAGGGCATGGCAACCCATTCCAGTATTCTGGCCTGGAGAACCCCCATGAACAGAGGAGCCTGGTGGGCTACAGTCCATGGGGTTGCAAAGAGTTGGACACAACGAGTGACTAAGTACAGCACAGCATGGTACTGGCACAAAAATGGAAATAAAAACCACAGGATAGAAAACCCAGAGATAAACCCATGCACGTATTATCACTTAATCTATGAAACAGGAAGCAAGAAGATACAATGAAGAAAAGATAGCCTCTTCAATCAAGGGTGCTGGAAAAACTAGACAGCTGCTTATAAAACAATGAAATTAGAACACTCACTAACGCCATACGCAAAAATAAACTCAAAATGGATTAGAGACCTTAATGTAAGGTCAAACACTATAAAACTCTTAGAACAAAACATAGGCAGAACACTCTGATATAAATTGTAGTATCTCTTTTTCAACCTACCTCCTAGAGCAATGAAAATATAAATGACAATTAGCAAATGGGACCTAATTAAACTTAAAAGCTTTTGCATAACAAAGGAACCTATAAACAAGATGAAAAGACAAGCCTCAGAATGAGAGAAAACATTTGTAAATGAAGCAAGTGACAAGTTAATCTCCAAAATATGCAAACAGCTCATGCAGCTCAATATCAAAAAACAAACAATCCAATAAAAAAAGTGGGTGGAAGACTTAAATAGACCTTTTTCCAAAGAAGATATACAGATGATCAACAAACACATGGGAAAATGCTAAATATCATTAATTATTAGAGAAATGCAAATCAAAGTTATAATGAGGTATCATCTCACATCCGTCAGAATGGCCATTATTAAAAAATCTACAAACAATAAATGCTAGAGAGGGTGTGGGAAAAAAGGAACGCTCTTGCACTAGTGGCAGGAATGTAAATTGACACAGTCACTATGGAGAACTGTTCCTTAAAAAATTAAAAATAGAATTACCACATGACCCAGCAATCCAGTACTGGGCATATACCCAGGATAAACCATAATTCAGAAAGGCATATGCACCCCAGTGTTCATTGCAGCATGATTTACAGTAGCCAGGATGTGGAATCAACCTAAATGTCCATCAACCGAGTAATGGATAAAGACAACGTGGTACATACATGTGATAGAATATTAATCAGTCATTAAAAAGAACAAAGCCATGCCACTTGCAGAAACGTGAATTGACGTGATTATCGTACTAAGTGAAGAAAATCGACAGACAGAAACAAATATTGTATATTAACACATGCTTGTGGAATCTAGAAAAACGGTATAGATAATCTTATTTGCAAAACAGAAATAGAGACAGATGTAGAGAACAAATATATGGGCACCAAGTGGGGGAAGGGGGGTGGGGGGTGAACTGGGAGATGGGGGTTGACATACGGACACTACTGACACTGCGTACAGATCAGATAACAAATGAACAACTATTGTGTAACGCTACCCCATCTTCTGTGGTGACCTAGATGGGAAGCAAATCCAAAAAAGAGGAACTGTGTGTAGCTGTAAGAGGAGCTATATGTGTACATATACCCGATTATCTTTGCTTTACAGTGTACGTATACAGGATACATAAGTAAATCAATACAGCTCCTCTTTTTTGGATTTCCTTCCCATTTAGGTCACCACAGAACATGGAGTTATACACAGAACATGTATAACACCACAGAGAACGTTATACAATACGTTCTCATTTGTTATCTATTCTATCAGTTCAGTTCAGTCGCTCAGTTGTGTCTCTTTGCGACCCCATGAATTGCAGCATGCCAGGCCTCCCTGTCCATCACCAACTCTCGGAGTTCACTGAGACTCATGTCCATCGAGTCAGTGATGCCATCCAGCCATCTCATCCTCTGTCATCCCCTTCTCCTCCTGCCCCCAATCCCTCCCAGCATCAGAGTTTTCCAATGAGTCAACTCTTCGCATGAGGTGGCCAAAGTACTGCAGTTTCAGCTTCAGCATCATTCCTTCCAAAGAAATCCCAGGGCTGATCTCCTTCAGAATGGACTGGTTGGATCTCCTTGCAGTCCAAGGGACTCTCAAGAGTCTTCTCCAACATCACAGTTCAAAAGCATCAATTCTTCCATGCTCAGCCTTCTTCACAGTCCAACTCTCACATCCATACATGACCACAGGAAAAACCATAGCCTTGGCTAGACAGACCTTTGTTGGCAAAGTAATGTCTCTGCGTTTGAATATGCTATCTAGGTTGGTCATAACTTTCCTTCCAAGGAGTAAGCGTCTTTTAATTTCATGGCTGCAATCACCATCTGCAGTGATTTTGGAGCCCAAAAAAATAAAGGCTGACACTGTTTCCACTGTTTCCCCATCTATTTCCCATGAAGTCATGGGACTGGATGCCATGATCTTCGTTTACGCAGTACCAATAGTATATGTATGTCAATCCCTATCTCCAAATTCACCCCACCCACAATATACTCCAGTAAAAATTAATTTATAAATAAAACAGATGAATAGGATTATATCAAACTAAAAAGCTGAACAACAAAGGAAACACTCAACAAAGTAAAATGGATATGAGAGAAAATATTTGCAAACTATCTGATAGGGCTTCCCTGGTGGCTCAGATGGTAAAGAATGTGCCTGCAATGCAGGAGATCTAGGTTCAATCCCTGGGTCAGGAAGATCCCCTGCAAGAGGGCGTGACAGCCCACTCCAGTATCCTTGCCTGGAGAATCCCATGGACAGAGGAGTCTTGTGGGTTACAGTTCATGGGATCACAAAGAGGGACACGACTGAGCAAAAAGCACAGCACATATATCTGATAGGAGGTTAATCTCCAAATACTTAAGGAATTCCTACAATTCAAACAAGCTGAATTTAGAAAAGGCAGAGGAACCAGAGGTCAAATTGCCAACATTTGCTGAATCAGAGAAAAAGCAAGGGAAATCCAGAAAAGCATCTACTTCTGTTTCATTGACTACAGTAAAGACTTTGACTGTGTGGGTCACAACAAATTGTGGAAAGTTCTTCAAGAGATGGGAATACCAGACTCTTACCTGCCTCCCGAGAAACCTGTTTGCAGGTCAAGAAGTAACAGTTACAACTAGACATGGAACAACAGGCTGGTTCAAAATTGGGAAAGGAGTATGTCAAGGCTGTATATTGTCACCCTGCTTAACTTAACTTATACGCAGAGTACATCATGTGAAATACAAGGCTGGATGAATCACAAGCTGGAACCAAGATTTCCAGGAGAAATATAAACAACCTCACATAGGCAGATGATTCCACTCTAATGGTAGAAACTGAAGAGGAACTAAAGAACCTCTTGATATGGGAGAAAGAGGGAGTGAAAAAGCTGGCTTAAAAATCAGCATTCAAAAAACTAAGATGAGAGCATCCACTCCCATCACTTCATGGCAAACAGATGGGGGAAAAGTGGAAACAGTGATGGATTTCATTTTCTTGGGCTCCAGAATCACTGCAGATGGTGACTGCAGCCATGAAATTAAAAGACACTTGCTCCTTGGAAGAAAGTTCAGTTCAGTTGAGTCGTGTCCAACTCTTTGTGACCCCATGGACTGAAGCATGCCAGGCTTCACTGTCCCTCACCAACTTCAAGAGTTTACTCAAACTCATGTCCATTGTGGCGGTGATGGCATCCAACCATCTCATCCTCTGTCATCCCCTTCTCCTCCCACCTTCAATCTTTCCCAGCATCAGGGTCTTTTTTAGTGAATCAATTCTTCTAATTAGGTGGCCAAAGTATTGGAGTTTCAGCTTCAGCATCAATCCTTCCAATGAATATTCAGGACTGATCTCCTTTAGGATGGACTGGTTGAATCTCCTTGCAGTCCAAGGGACTCTTGAGAGTCTTCTCCAACACCACAATTCAAAAGCATCAGTTCTTTGGAACTCAGCTTTCTTTATGGTCAAACTCTCACATCCATACCTGACTACAGGAAAAACTATAACCTTGTTGGCAAAGTAATTTCTCTGCTTTTTAATATGCTGCCTAGGTTGGTCATAGCTTTTCTTCCAAGGAGCAAGTGTCTTTGAATTTCATGGCTGCAGTCACCATCTGCAGTGATTTTGGAGCCCCCCCAAAATAAAGTGTATTCCACTGTTTCCCCATCTCTTTGCCATGAAGTGATGGGACCAGATGCCATGATTTTAGTTTTTCAAATGTTGAGTTTTAAACCAGCTTTTTCACTCTCCTCTTTCACATCATCAAGAGGTGCTTTAGTTTTCCTTCTCTTTCTGCCATAAGGGTGGAAGAAAAACTTGGAAGAAAAGCTATGACAAATTTAGACAGTGTATTAAAAATCAGAGACATCACTTTCCTGACAAAGGTCTGTATAGTCAAAGCTATAGTTTTTCCAGTAGTCATGTATGGATGTGAGAGTTGGACCATAAAGAAGGCTGAGTGCTGGAGAATTTATGCTTTCAAACTGTGTTGTTGGAGAAGACTCTTGAAGGTCCCTTGGACTGCAAGGAGATCAAACCAGTCAATCCTAAAGAAAATCAACCCTGAATATTCATTGGAAGGATTGATGCTAAAGCTGAAGTTCAGATACTTTGGCCACCTGATGTGAAGAGCTGACTCATTGGAAAAGATCCTGATGCTGGGAAAGATTGAAGGCAAGAGGAGAAGGGGACACAGAGGTTGAGATGGTTGGATGGCATCACCATCTCAGTGGACATGAATTTGGGCAAACTCTGAGGGATAGTGAACGACAGGGAAGCCTGGCGTGCTGCAAGTTCATGCAATCACATAAAGTCGGACACAACATAGGGACAAAAACATAAATAGGCTAAGGACTTAAGTAGACAGTTCTCCAAAGAAGACATATTCATACAAATATTCAACAGACACGCTGAAAAATGCTCAACATCACTAATCATCAGGGAAATTCAAATCAAAAGCAAAGTGAAACATCATCTAATACTTGTCAGGATGGCTATTTTCAAAACTGAAAATGCAAGGCAACGGATTTTGGCAAGGATGCGGAGAAACTGTACAGTGTGGATGAGAACGCAGAGTGATGCACGTCTATGTAAAAAGTATAAACGTTCCTCAAAAAATGACAACTAGAACTACACATGAACGAACAGTCCCTTTTCTGGGTATTTTTCCAAAAGAATTGAAATCAGCATCTGGAAGAGATTTTAGCATTCCTGTGTTCACTGCTGCAGTATTCACAGCTGCCAAGACGTGGACACAATCCAGCTGTCCATCAACAAGTGAACGAACAAAGAAACTGTTGTCTGTATGTACAGTGGAATACTATTTACCCTTTCAGAAAAGGGAAGTTTTGTTCACAAATTTTATGCTAGTGTCCATTGTTGCTTTGCACACCTTATTCAAGAGTCCACGTTGTATTTAGTTGCATTGAGCAGCTTCAGCACATGCAACAAATTCTGACAAGTTCTTTTCATTTTTATTGTTACAAATGTCTTCAAATTTTCCTTGTTTTGGCATCTTAGACACACCCATCATTTAAAAGTGGACATTTAATTTCCAAAAATAGGGTTTTTAAAAATATCTTTGAGATTAACTTATCATTTTGATACTAATTACTCATTTAAAGACTTCCTTCTCTACAGTCACCCTCTGTGCTTTCCCATTCTTTTAATTTTATCAAGGTTTTCAACGGCTAACTCAAAGAGCTCTCTCGGAAAACGTCACACTGCAATTGAAAATATGTGGGCTGTTTTCAAATATTTTTGATAGTTCTAACATAATTCCACAGTAATAAGAGAGCAGCCTATGTGTGATTTCAATGCCTCTACACAATGAAATTTCTGCACCTTGTTTTATGTCCCTGGATATGTTCCAGTGTCTCCTTGTTTATAGTCTATGGGAACTTGAATAGAATTTGTATCCTGCTGTTGTGTGAAAATTGTGTAAATCTTTTTTTTTTTATTTTATTTTTAAATTTTACATAATTGTATTAGTTTTGCCAAATATCAAAATGAATCTGCCACAGGTATACACGTGCTCCCCATCCTGAACCCTCCTCCCTCCTCCCTCCCCATACCATCCCTCTGGGTCGTCCCAGTGCACTAGCCCCAAGCATCCAGTATCGTGCATCGAACCTGGACTGGCAACTCGTTTCTTACATGATATTTTACATGTTTCAATGCCATTCTCCCAAATCTTCCCACCCTCTCCCTCTCCCACAGAGTCCATAAGACTGTTCTATACATCAGTGTCTCTTTTGCTGTCTTGTACACCGGGTTATTGTTACCATCTTTCTAAATTCCATATATATGCGTTAGTATATTGTATTTATGTTTTTCCTTCTGGCTTACTTCACTCTGTATAATAGGCTCCAGTTTCATCCACCTCATTAGAACTGTAAATCTTAACTATATTGAATTGGTATATAGTGCTTTTCAGGTCTACTATATCCTTCTACTTTTTGTCTATTCTATGAATTTTTGAGAAAATAATAATTAATTTTTTCTATTAATATTGAAACTCCAACTAAAAATCTTATCTAGTTAAAAAATAATTATAATACATAGTGGAACTATATGTAACCTGTTCTGTATTTTCCAAGTCTCCTGTAAATGTGTTATCATACTTCCATAACTTAAAAAATAAAACATTTTTTACAAAGGGAAATTTTGCACTATGCAAAAGCATGGGTTTATTATGCTAAGTAAAATAAGCCAATCACAAAATTGTCTTATTCCACCCATTTGAGGTACCTAAAATGCTCAAATTCATAGAATCAAACAGTAAGCAGGTGGTTGCAGTGCAACTGGGCAGAGCTATTATTTAGGAGGCATAAATTTTCATCCAAACAAGATGAATAAGCTCTAGAGTTCTGCTGTACAATATTGTACCCACAGCCAACACGTTAAATTTTGTTAGGCAGTAGATCTCTAAGTGTTCTTTACATAACAACAACAAAAAAATAATGTGATGTCCTAAATATTCATTTTCGTGGAGTTCAGTCAACAAACTGTGATCTTCCCATACACTGGAGACATTGAAAGCCTGGCTTGGAAGGACAAAGATTACAGTGTTTGGTTAAAAAATCGCAGGCCTGATGTGTAGTGTGACCGTATTTTTGTAAGGAAAAATCAACTTCTACAAAATGCACATGCTCACTGATGCCACCTCCTCCCCTCATGGTTTCAAAAGTGAAGACATCAAACTGCTGGCCAAGGTTAGGTCAGCGATTGGCAAAGACACAGGGGCATCCTCACAGCTGGCTCCAAACACCTTCTATTTGCCTGACTTTGTCAGACACTTTTATGGTTTTGAGAAACAAGATTGTTCAGTTATCATGCTTCACTCTCCTCCATCCTCCCCTGGGAAAGAAATATATTTAGGGTGGTCTTCTCTCTCTCATGGGGAGTGACTTGCACAAGGTCAGGATCCACTGGAGGGAGGAGCCCAGAGGGGTCCAGAGGAGGATTTGCTCCTCAGCAGCCATTTAAGACAGAGCAGCGCGCTTTGGGTGGAGGGGGGGGCGATGGAGCAGCTTTGGACCCCGGCATCCACCCCTGCCACCCCGGGGGACATGTCCACTGAGGTCACGGGGCCGGTTCTTTGGCTCTGGGCTTGGCTCCTGTTTGCCCCTCTGGAAGCTGAGGGGCTTCTGGGCTTTGCTCACTGGACCTTGAGGTGAAGCAGGATCAGACAAGGGCAGGTGACTGGGGCCCCAGGAGCACACGGAGTCCCAGTTCACTGCAGAGGCTGGGACGCAAAGCGGCTCGCCTAATTAGCCACTGGAGGCAGCAAGTTTCACCATGCCCAGTAGAGAGATCTCCCCAGCAGTGACCCCAGGGTAGGGGCCTGACCTGCTGCCTGGGTGATGCAACAGGAGCTGGGCGGGCAGGTGAGCTGATAGACTCCCCTGCTTCCACCAAGACCCAGGGCCTTCCCACTCCAGAACCCAGAGCACCGGCCTGACACTCGCTGACACCCCAGCATCCTCCCCTACCCACTCCCCACTGGTGCTTCATGGTGTGGGAAGCCAGAGGTGAATGGGGAGGGGTGGGGGTCCTCGATGCCACCTCAGATGCAGCACAGACCTGGGTCAGGAGCTCAGGAGACCTGGGCAAGCAGATCCTGCATGTGTGGGCTTGAGTGAGTCACGACCCTCACCCGGACAGGGTAAGGTCAGGGCAGCCACCCGGAGGGGCTGCAGGAGTGGGAGGAGACCATGTGTGTAAGGGGCAGCAGGGCCGTGTATACAGTAAGCACTCAGGTCTCCTCTCGGCAGGGGAAGTGGGGGCACCCTCCCGCCTGACCAGCCCTGCCTGTGGGCTGCAGGGCCATTTAGACTAAAGGGACAGTTTTCATTATAAACAGAGAGCACCACTGTCTACTTCACTTTCCATGCATTGCTCAGGGTCAGATCAGTACCACCAGACCCTGAGCACGTGCTACTAGGGCACAGACCCCATGCTGGGGGTGCACAAATAACAGACCAAAGCCAGCCTCGGGCCACAGACATGGAATCAAGTACCTGCAGTTTGACATGACCAGGACAGCAAGAGGGGGCATGATCAGGCTGCTGACGGCACAGAGGAGGAAACAGTCACAGCAGAGCAGGCCACAGAGGGTCCCTGGCGAGACGAGAGAGCTAGTGACCCCCGCACGGTGGACAGGGCTAGGCAGGTGTTTCAGACAGAATGAGACAGTGGAGAAGTCTGCCTCCTGAGAAACCTGTATGCAGGTCAGGAAGCAACAGTTAGAACTGGACATGGAACAACAGACTGGTTCCAAATAGGAAAAGGAGTGTGTCAAGGCTGTATATTGTCACCCTGCTTATTTAACTTATATGCAGAGTACATCATGAGAAACACTGGGCTGGAAGAAGCACAAACTGGAATCAAGATTGCTGGGAGAAATATCAGTAACCTCAGATATGCATATGACACCACCCTTATGGCAGAAAGTGAAGAACTAAAGAGCCTCTTGAGGAAAGTGAAAGAGGAGAGTAAAAAAGTTGCCTTAAAACTCAACATTCAGAAAACTGAGATCATGGCATCCAGTTCCATCTCTTTGTGGCAAATAGATGGGGAAACAGTGGAAACACTGAAAGACTTTACTTTTGGGGGCCCCACAATCACCGCAGATGGTGACTGCAGCCATGATATTAAAAGATGCTTACTCCTTGGAAGGAAAGTTATCACCAACCTAGATAGCATATTAAAAAGCAGAGACATTACTTTGCCAATAAAGGTCCATCTAGTCAAGGCTATGGTTTTTCCAGCAGTCATATATGGATGTGAGAGTTGCACTATAAGAAAGCTGAGTGCTGAAGAATTGATGCTTTTGAACTGTGGTGTTGGAGAAGACTCTTGAGAGTCCCTTGGACTGCAAGGAGATTCAACCAGTCCATTCTAAAGGAGATCAGTGTTGAATATTCACTGGAAGGACTGATGCTGAAGCTGAAGCTCCAATACTTTAGCCACCTGATGCAAAGAGCTGACTCATTGGGAAAGACTCTGATGCTGGGAAAGACTGAAGGCAGGAGGAGAAGGGGATGACAGAGGGTGAGATGGTTGGATGGCATCACTGACTCAATGGACATGAGTTTGAGTAAACTCCGGGAGTTGGTGATGGACAGGGAGGCCTGGCGTGCTGCAGTCCATGGGGTCTCAAAGAGTCGGACTCTTTGCGGAATCACTCGGATGACTGAGCGACTGAACCGCACTGAACTGAAAGAAATGAAGGAAGTGGTCAGAGAACCTGGGTGGGGACAAGCAAAGACTGGGGTCACCAAGCCTGAAAGGAAAAAGTCTAGAGAGGGAGGAAGCAGGGGGCAAAAAACTGCTTGTTCATCTCACGTGACTTGAGGCAAGGTTACTTCTAACTCATTCTGATCCATAAGGAAGAGGCATCTGTGCAGTAAATTAAGTGCTGTATGTGTTCCCTTTCAGTCTGGCTTGAGATCCTTCAGAGGAGGCGGTGGCGGCTGCTCCCCAGGTCAGCAAGGGCAGGTCTCCTGTGGACCCCTCTCCAGTGCCACGGCTTCAGGATGCGGACAAGTGCTCCAGCTCTCCACCTTCACTACAACACATGCAGAAGTGTGCACAGAGTCACACTCGGTGTCCAGGCATGATAGCAAAGCAGACCCCCGCCTAGGAAGCATGCAGGCCAAGACATGCTCTACCCCTAGTCTCAGCTCAGCAGTTCACATGCCCCACGTGCCCTGGCTGTTCAGGAGCCCCAGCTTCCATTGATCCCTGGTAACGGAGGCACTGTCCTGACGTTTAAGGTAATCATGGTATTTCTTTTCAAACTTCAACTTTTTATTGTATGTTGGAATATACTTGATCAACAACGTTGTGATAACTTCAAGTGTACAGCAGAGTTATTCGGCTAACGTACCTGTATTCACTCCTTTTCAAATTCTTTTCCCATTTATTTTGTCACATAGCATTGAGCAGAGTCCCTGTGCTGTGCAGTAGGTCCTTGTTGGCGATCCATTTTAAATATTGCTGTGTGCGCGTGCATCCCAAACTCCCTAGCTATCCCTTCCCCCCAGTCTTCCTCCCCGGTGACCATAAGTTTGTTCTCTAAGTCTGTGAATCTGTTTCTGTTTTGTAAATACTTCTATCATTTCTTTCTAGATTGGGCATATATGCAATATCATGCAATATTTCTCTTTGCCTGCCTTCACTCAGTATGACAATCTCTAGGTCCGTCCATGTTGCTGCAAATGGCATTTTTTATTCTTTTTAATGGCTGAGCCCCAGGTGGGTAGTAATCAAGAACCCACCTGCCAACGCAAGAGATGCCGAACTGATGCCTGGGTCAGGAAGATTCCCTGGAGAAGGAAATGGAAACCCCCTCCAGTGTTCTTGCCTGGAAATTTCCTTGGACAGAGGAGTCTGGTGGGCTACTGTGCATGTAGTTGTGGAGTCGACGCGACTGAGCAGCTGAGCGCACACACACGCGCAATGCTCCCATAACGTGTTTCCGCGTCTTCCTTGCCCCTCCTCCGCTGATGGGCATTCAGGTTGCTTCCATGTCCTGGCTGCTGTGAACAGCGGGGTGCAGGCATCCTTTCAGACCATGGTTTTCTCCAGATACACGCCTAGGAGGGGGATCGCTGAATCATATGGTAGCTCTGCTTTTAGTTTTTCGAGGACCCTGCCTCCAGTTCTCCACAGTGGCTGCACCAATTTACATTTCTCCCAGCAGTGGAGCTTGCCCGCGTTCTTCATTTCCTTCCATTCCTTTGCATTCACTGAAAACTGTTATTATTCCATTTCTTCTTTATATTACTTGGGATGTCTCACATTCCTTCACTTTTTCTCTCAGTTGTTACAAAAAGATTAAACTTGCATTTTTGAATGAATACAACTCACAGTAGCATTTTTATTTACTTTCTGAACAAGGCAAAAAGCCTTAGACTATTTGTACCCTAATTGCCCCCTCCTGAATTGCATACATTTGGTGTTTTCTATTTTAATCTGTTTTGACCTTCAAGCATTTTATAAAATCCACATTTATTTAGATATCTCAATATTTTCGCCCTTTCCCTCGATTTCGTTGTTTCTGCCATCTCTGAGTTTCCATCTGGGATCAATTTCCTTTTACCTGAAGATCATCTTTCAGGATTTCCCGTGGTTTGTGTCTGTTAGTGACAAACTCTCTCCGTTTTATCTTGCTGGTAAATCTTTTTGTAGCACCCTCCTTCTTTCGTTTTTGTTTAAATTGAGAAACAATTCTTATATAACAAACTTTTACAATTTCACAATTTTAAAGTGTATAAGCAGGTGTGTTTTCCTTTTTGTTTTAGCATATCCACGATGCTGTCTGTCATCACCACTAGCTAGTCTCAGAATATTCTCCTCCCTCCTGCTCTCCCAGCCCCTGGCTACTGCTAATGTACTTTTTGCCTCTGAGTTTGCCTTTTCTGGACATTTCCACGGAATCATAGGATTTGTGCCCTTTCATATCTGGTTTTGTTTACTTAGCATTGTTTTCAAGGCTTCTCCATATTGTGTCTTGTATTAGAACTTTATTCCCTTTATGGCTAAATATTATTCCATTCTACGGCTATATCAAATTTTGTCTATTCCTCATTTGATGGACATTTGGCTCACATCCACTTTCTGGCTATTATGAATACTGCTATTATAAATATTTGTGTACAAGCCTTTAAGTGACTTTATGTTTTCAGTGCTCTTGGGTTACATGCCTAAGAGGGGATTGTTACTGTACACTCTGGTAGCTCTACTGTTTTCTGGAGCAGCTGCGCCACTTTTACATCTATATTAATGTTGTGTGATGGTTCCAGTTCCCCCGCATCCTCACTGACAGGTGCTCTTCTCTGCTTTTTCACTATGGACGTTCTAGTGGGTTGAGTGGATCTCATACTGGGCTTCAGCCTTGATTCCTCTAATGACTAATGATGTTGAACATCTTCTCCTGTACTTAATGGCCATTTGTGTATCTTCTTTGGAGAAATGCTTATTCAAGTCCTTTGCCCATTTAAAAAATTGATTGTCTTTTTGTTGCTGAGTTGTAAGAGTTCTTTATGGTTTATGGAGATGAGGTCCTTATCAGATATATAATCTGCAGACATTTTATCTCATGGTTTTTATTTTCATTTTCTTGATAATGTCCTTTGAGACATACAGTATTTTAATTTCGATGAAATCCAATCATTTTCTTACTATTGTTGCTTGTGTTTTTGAGTTATATTTAGGAAAATGCTGACTAATCCCAGGTCATGACAATTTACACTGACCTTTTCTTCTATTCTAATAGTTTCAGTGCTTACTTTTAGGGCTTTTCCTGTTTTGAGTCAATTTTTGTAAGTAGTGTGAGGTAGACCTTTTCATTCCTTTTTTTGCATGTGGATTTCCAGTTATTCCATCACTGTTTGTTGAAGATTTTATTCTTTTCCTATTAATTGGTCTTGGCACCCTGTTGAAAATCAACTGGCTACAAATGGATGGAAAGCCAACCGAAGTCTTACTGCTGCAGTAGATTCTTTGAAGGGACAGTCTGTTTTTCCTCAGGCTGCATTTAAGACTTCTCCCTCTGTTTCAGTTTTAAATATTTTTACTCTGATATACATAAATGTGCTGTTCTTTGCATTAACTCTGCTTTAATTTAATAGGCCTCGTGAATCTGCAGATTAATATTTTCCATTGGTTTGATAAAACACTTGGCCATCATCTCTTCCAATTCAGATTCAGCCTGTCTCTCTGTCTCCTTTTTTAGTAACTTACTTCTGTGGATGCATCCTTGGTGGTTCCGAGTATCAAATACATGTTTTGCAAGTTTTTTTTTTCTTTTTTTCTATTGTCACCAGTAGTTCCACAAAACAAGCAACAGAGCAAAAAGTCACTGCCCGGGCACTGGGCCTCTTGGACTTTCTTTCCAAAACTGGTTTATGTCTCCAGGGCAAAGAACTCTCAGCACTGGAATCCCCGGTCCTCTGTGTTTATCTTGAACTTCGTTAGCAATTCTTCACTAAGTCATTAACTAACTCTCCTAAATGTTCAACCAAATTTCATTTTTATTGTTGATCTTTTCTAATAGTCTTCAGCAGGAAGTTTAGTTTGGGTTAGCTAGTTCACCATCACTGGAGGTGTAATTCTGCTGGTCTGAGGACTGAGGTCATGTCACCCCATGGAAATGGAAACCTCTCAGTAATGACTTTTCAGGAGTTCTTGCTGGAGGGATTTGAGGGTGGTCTGCAGACCCAGGCCCTGCTCTTTGCTCTGTTCCTGGCCCTGTACGTGGTGGCCATCCTGGGGAACCTCACCATGATCATGGTCATCACCCTGGATGCCCGTCTGCACTCCCCAATGTACTTCTTCCTCAAGAACCTCTCCTTCTTGGACCTGTGCTACTCATCTGTCATCGCCCCCAAGGCCCTGGTCAACTTCCTGTCCTCCTCCAAGGTCATCACTTTTGCTGGCTGTGCCACTCAACTGTTCTTCTTCTCCCTGATGTGCACCAGCCAGGGGTTCCTCTTGGCCGTGATGGCCTATGACCGCTTCGTGGCCATTGGCAGCCCCCTGCGCTATCCCATCACCATGTGCCCCTCAGTCTGTGCCCGCCTGGTGCTGGGCTGCTACTGTGGGGGCTGCCTCAACTCCATCCTGCAGACCAGCTTCACATTCAGCCTCCCGTTCTGCAGCTCCAACCACGTCAACCACTTCTTCTGTGATGTGCCCCCCCTGCTCCGGGTTGCCTGTGGCAACACAGCCCTCAATGAGCTGCTCTTGTTTGGCATCTGTGGGGTCATCATTGTGGGTGTGACAATTGTGGTCTTCATCTCCTATGGCTACATCATAGTGACCATCCTGAGGATGCACTCAGCAGCTGGACGCCACAAAATCTTCTCCACCTGTGGCTCCCACATGACTGCAGTGACCGTCCTTATTGGGACTGTCTTTGTCATGTATGCCCAGCCGGGAGCTGTGGAGTCCATGGAGCAGGGCAAGGCAGTCTCTGTCTTCTATACCCTGGTCATCCCGATGCTGAACCCTCTCATCTACAGTCTGAGAAACAAGGATGTGAAGGATGCCCTGCGGAGACTGGGCCAGAAGCACACAGCCACGTGAAGGAGGGTGGCCAGAGAGGAGGCATGGATTTGATCCTTGGTCAAGGAACTAATATCCTAAAACTGTTCTCTTGAATTTTTGTGTACTTAAAAAGTAGGCAAAATTAATTTTAATAGAATAAAATTGTCGAAGGACTTAAACAACTTGATTTCAGGATTTACTATAAAAACCAGAGAAATCACAACAGTGTAATTTGGGCATACTGAAACAGAATCAAGAATACAGACTAAATTTATGTATATAACGTCCATTTATTTTTGACGTAACGGCAGGCTAATTCAATGGAGAAATAGTGTTTTCAACAAGTTGTTCTGAAACAATTGAACATCCATATGCAAAAAGACACACATCAACCCCAATAATGATTAACTCAAAATAGACAAGATTCCTAAGTATAAAGTGTAAAAATTTAAAACCTGTGGAAGAAAATGCAGGAGACCATCTTTAAAACTTTGGGTTAGGCAAGCATTTCTTTGATAGGACACAAGTTGTGTAAGCTACAGAGGGAAACATTTGATAATTAGAACTTTATAGAAGTTAAAAATATTTAGTTTACAGAGACACATTGAAACAGTAAAAGAAACAGACATGAAAAAAATATTTGCAAAACATGTATTTGATAAAAGACATACTTAGAGTATATTAAGAACTCTTAAAATTCCATAATAAGATATCTGAATTAAAAAGACACCTGAATTATACAAAAGGCCAAAGGGGACCTCTGATTCCCAGTTCCATGTGTAAAACTCTTAAAAATTGCCACTCCATCCCGATAACAAATAAAAAGCTAAACAGACTGACAAAATTACAACCATATTCTTGGATAACTTACATTTGTATAGCATAGTTTATAAATATAATTTTTTTCAAAATGATTGTGTAACCATGTAAAGACATTATATGGAATCATGTAAGCTGGATTGTTAATATAGATTATCTAAGGCAATGGCACCCCGCTCCAGTACTCTTGCCTGGAAAATCCCATGGATGAAGGAGCCTGGAAGGCTGCAGTCTAACAGGGTCACTGAGGGTCGGACACGACTGAGCGACTTCACTTTCACTTTTCACTTTCGTGTATTGGAGAAGGAAATGGCAACCCACTCCAGTGTTTTTGCCTGGAGAATCCCAGGGATGGGGGAGCCTGGTGGGCTGCCATCTATGGGATCACACAGAGTTGGACACGACTGAAGTGACTTAGCAGCAGTAGCAGCAAGGTCATATACTGGAGAAAGGAATGGCAATCCACTCCTGCATTCTTGCCTGGAGAATTCATGGACAAAGGAGCCAGGTGGGCTACAATGCATGGGATCACAAAGAATTGGACACCACTGAGTGAGTAACACACACACACACACGTCATACATGGCTTTCCTGATGGCTCGGGTGGTAAAAAATCTGCATGCAATGTGAGAGACCTGGGTTCTATCCCTGGCTTGGGAAGATCCCCCAGAGAAGGGATGGTACCCACTCCAGTATTCTTTCCTGGAGAACTTCATGGACAGAGGAGCCTTGAGGGCTACAGCCCATGGGGTTGCAAAGAGTCAGACACAAGTGAGTGACTAACACTTTCACACTTTTCACACAAGGTCATATATGGGCTTTCTAAGTGGCTCAGTAGTAAAACAAACAAACAAAAAACAACAACAAAAAAAGACTACCTGCAATGCTGGAGATGCAGGAGATTCAGGTTTAATCTCTGGATTGGGAAGGTCCCCTGGAGGAAGAAATGACAACCCATTCCAGTATTCTTGCCAGGCAATCCCATGGACAGAGGAGCCTGACAGGCTACAGTCCATGACGTTGCAAAGAGTCAGACATGACTTAGCTATTGAGCATGCACGCACCTAAGGTCACATATAAGCTTGGGTTATATGCTCATATGTTAAGAAGGAAACTGATCCAATTTTTTAAAGGAAAGGGAAAAATGACTACAGAAAACTCTGCCAACAATCATAAAAACAGCTTAAAAATCTGTATATAAAAATGTTTATTCATTTAAAGAAATTATATATTTGTATATATAGAAAGAAATTAAAAACTATTTACATTCAGAAATTGAAACTTAATCATCTTTAAAGGAGTGACCCAAGTCTAGAGAACCTAGCACTGAACCTAGGCACATACAGAAACGTGGCAAATGTGGGCAGAAGACATTTGGCTACAGGTACAATGCCTAGCAGCAGCTTAGGCTGCAAGGACATGCTATTTTATATTACAAGATGCAAGAAATCAACTCCTTGTGCTTTTCTCGGATTACCTCCCATCGTCACTGCAGTTTTGAACACAGTTGTCAAGCACAGACATTAAGGTAGTCCTCACAGGGAAGGTCAAGAACTAGCCAAGCAAGTATCCCAGGAAGACAAAAGAAAAGCAGGTGCTATTTTGACCCAAGAGGAAGTGTGGCCAGCATGCTCGAGAAACATTAAAGAGGCCACAACAAGCTATGGAAAATTCTTACAGAGATGGGAATACCAGACCACCTTTCCTGTCTCCTGAGAAACCTGTATGTAGGTCAAGAAGCACCAGTTAGAACCAGGCATGGGACAATGGATTGGTTCCAAATTGGGAAAGGAGCATGTCACAGCTGTATATTGCCACCCTGTTTATTTAACCTATATGTAGAGTACATCATATGAAATTCTGGGCTGGATGAATCACAAGCTGGAATCAAGATTACCAGGAGAAATACCAACAACTTCAGATATACAGATGATACCACCCTAATGGCAGAAAGTGAAGAGAAATTAAAGAGCCTCTTGATGAGGGTGAAAGAGGAGAGTGAAAAACCTGGCTTAAAAATCAACATTTAAAAACTAAGATCATGGTATCTGGTCCCATCACTTCAATAGTTGGGGAAAAGGTGGAAACAGTGGCAGATTTTATTTTCTTGGGTTCCAAAATTGCTGAGGACAGTGACCCACAGCCACAAAATTAAAAGACACTTGCTCCTTGGAGGAAAAGCTATGACAAACATAGAAAACATATTAAAAAGCAGAGACTTAACTTTGCCAACAAAGTTCTATATAGTCAAAGCTATGGTTTTTCCAGTAGTCATGTACAGATATGAGAGTTAGACCATAAAGAAGACTGAAGAATTGCTGAAGAATTGATGCTTTTAAACTGTGGTACTGGAGAAGACTCTTGAGAGTCCTTGGATAACAAGGAGATCAAACTAGTCAATCCTAAAGGAAATCAACCCTGAATATTCACTGGAAGGACTGACGCTGAAGTTGAAGCTCCAACTGACCACCTTGTGCAAAGAGTCAACTCATTGGAAAGGATTCTGAGCTGGGAAATATTGTGGAACTGTAAGATGAGATGATAAGGCTATGAAGCCAGATGATGTCATTCAGCCAGTGACAGCAAGGAGGAAAACTCAGACCCCGAGTCCTGGGCACTGCCACAATCAGAAGTCAGCAAGTGCAAGATCCATAAGGAAGCTAGGAGGAAGCAGCTGGTGAGTCAGGTTAAACAGGTCAATCAGCTATGAGAGTGTGGCTTCAAAGGACTCATACCGCACCAATAGGTACCTGGATTCTTAGAGGAATGCCCAAGTCAGAGCAGTGTGCCATTTCAGGAACAAAAAGGTGATCAAAGGCTGGTAGGTCAGGTCTAGATTTGGACCAAATAGAAGAGCTGCCCACTGGCTAAAAATGAGACAGTTTGATGTTATTAAGGATAGTAATTACAATACATTCAAATACATCAAATACATTCAATATGAATTCATAATAATACAAAAAAACTTAGTCACCATTGGAGAATGCTAACGAATCAATTCAATGTTTTTGAACTGCTCCTGATAAAGAAAGAAGCAAGTGTGCTGTTTCTCCTACATGAACTGAAGCCCAAAGGAATCGGAGAGTAGAGGAGGAAGTTCATCTTTGTAGGTGGAATTAGAGGGTATTAACCTAAGTGAAACGAGTCAGACAGGAAAAGAAAATACCGTATGACTCCACTTACATTTTGAATCTAAAAACAAATAAGCAAACAGAACCGAAATAGACTCACAGATACAGAGAATAAATGAGTGGTCGCCAGAAGGGGGGACACTAAAGGGGATAAACAGGTGAAGGGAATGTACAAAAAATAAATCACTGGGCTGTCATATGCAGCATAAGGGATGTAGTCAAAAGTGTTGTAAAAACTGTGTGTGGGGACAGATGGTTACCAGACTTGTTCAAGTGATCATTTCATAATATATGTAAATGTCAAATCACTATGCTGTACACCAGAAACTAACATAGGATTCAACATCAACTATAACACACACAGACTCACATACATACTACAATTAAAAATATGTTCGCATGGCCAGGCTCACCTGAGATAATGTATGTGAATAAAACACCTCAAGCAATGACTAGTACAAAAGATATGATTGATGGGTAAATTTTAATTGTGCCCTAATGGGTGATGATTCCAAAGAGAAACCAAATATTTAATCTTTCTTTCATACTTCACCCAAACCAAATATCCATAACCCTGTTTTAAATAACAAGAATGATAATTTAAATACATGGCCAAAATACTCCCTAAAGTGAGTCTGATGCCAGTAGGAATAATTTTGGCTGAGTGCCTCTCACATAGGAGAGAGGTCAGGGGTCTGAGGCAAAATCTTATTTCCATTTGGGGCAGAAACTCTCTTGGGCTCCTGGTCTATCATCTAAGGGCATGGAGGGTATTTGCACTGGAGTTGGTGCCCAGAACTCCAGTCACAGCATTCACCTTTCTCATCTAGGATAGAAAAAATGATTTATTTTTATATTACACACATTTAGAGAAAAAATCATGAAGTCATATTTACTCATAGAATTCACCATCTTGCAGCTAAAGAGAATGAAATTTGCCTAAATGCCACTATAACTTTTGCCTGTTCAAAATTGTTGTCCTCCAAAGTTAAAGATTTTCATGATTTTATAGATTGATGCTATCCGCCCTTGATAGAGTTCCTACACAATGAACAAACTGATTAAACATAGAATGCACCATGTCAAAGGATATCCAAAGGAATTAAGGAAAAGAAGCAGGAGGAAAATGTCCTGAAAAAAATTACTTCCTCTAAGTGCTATTGCAGCGGAAACTGCAGTGTTGTCATATATCTAGTATAAAAATGAGAAAATGCCAATGCCTGAAAATACTTTGAAAACTTAGGAGAATTCATTGGCAGCAGGAAACACAGATAAAAACAAAAGGGTAGAGATTTAGCACCTTATGAAAGTAAGGGTAAATGGGGAAACAAAGAATCCTACTGCTCATTTTGTTTCGTTGGTAAAATCATGTCAAGAAATACTTAGGCAGATAAGTGGCTAAATAGTATGTGATGCAGTTGCTCATGAAGCGTGCTGAAGGGGCAGAATGATTTACAGCAAGGACAATTCACCCTCTTGTTCTCATGGAAGTTATGAATGTAGGCAGTCCAGACCCATAGAGACTTGGTGAAAAAACTGCAACAGAAGAGAGGAATTGTCATGGATTATCAATCCTCTGTTCATGGGGTTCTCAGTGCAAGAATACTGAAGTGGTTTGCCGTTCCTTTCTCCAGGCTTCAACAGTATGTGAACCATGAACTTCCAGATGTTCAAGCTGGGTTTAGAAAAGGCAGAGGAGCCAGAGATCAAATTGCCAACATCCCCTGGATCATAGAAAAAGCAAGAGAGTTCCAGAAAAACATCTAATTCTGCTTTATTGCTATGCCAAAGCCTTTGACTGTGCAGATCACAGTAAACTGTGGAAAATCCTTCAAGAAATGGAAATACCAGGCCACCTGACCTCCCTCCTGAGAAATAAATCTGTATGCAGGTCAAGAAGAAACAGTTAGAATTGGACATGGAATAACAAACTGGTTCCAAATCAGGAAAGGAGTATGTCAAGGCTGTATATTGTCACCCTGCTTACTTAACTTGTCTGCAGAGTACATCATGAGAAACGCTGTGCTGGATGAAGCACAAGCTGGAATGAAGATTGACAGGAGAAATATCAATAACCTCAGATATGCAGATGACACCACCCTTCTGGCAGAAAGTGAAGAAGAACTAAAGAGCCTCTTGATGGAAGTGAAAGAGGAGAGTGAAAAAGTTGACTTAAAACTCAGCATTCAGAAAACTAAGATCATGGCATCCGGTCCCATCATTTCATGGCAGATAGATGGGGAAACAGTGAGAAACTTTGTTTTTATGGGCTCCAAAATCACTGCAGATGGTGACCGCAGCCATGAAATTAAAAGACACTTGCTCCTTGGAAGAAAAGTTTTGGCCAATCTAGACAGCTTATTAAAAAGCAGAGACATTACTTTTCCAGCAAAGGTCCATCTAGTCAAAGCTATGGTTTTCCCAGGAGTCATGTATGGATATGAGAGTTGGACTCTGAAGAAAGCTGAGTGCCAAAGAATTGATGCTTTTGAACTGTGGTGTTGGAGAAGACTCTTGAGAGTCCCTTGGATTGCAAGGAGATCCAATCAGTCCATACTAAAGGAAATGAGTCCTGAATATTCATTGGAAGGACTGATGCTGAAGCTGAAACTTCAGTACTTTGGCCATCTGATACAAAGCGCTGACTCATTTGAAAAGACCCTGATGCTGGGAAAGATTGAAGTCAGGAGAAGTGGATGACAGAGGTTGAGATGGCTGGATGGCATCACCGACTCAATGGACATGAGTTTCAGTAGACTCTGGGAGTTGGTGATGGACAGAGAGGCCTGGCATGCTTCAGTCCATGGGGTCGCAAAGAGTTGGGCACAACTGAGTGACTGAACTGACTGAACTGATCAACCCTCTGTGCCCACAGTTATCCAACACTGTGGTCACTGGAGCAGCTTATAGATCACTTCTCTCCCATGGAACCAGGACTTCTTAAAATGGAAAGTTTTAGAGTTGAGTAGAGTAATTGAATGGCAAAAACTAAGATGGAAGGAAAGGAACCTTAATAAAGTAAGATTAAGATGAGAAAATTAATGAGCTTAAAAAAAATGTGCCTTTCTACTCAGGAATACACATCTAGATATCCACTTAAGAGGGGAAGATGTCCATTGCATAATATTCGTTACTGAGTAAGGAATATAAAGAAAGAAACAACCTAAAGTGTCTCTACTAAGCAGATTCCACGAGTAAATTGTTGTACATTATCATGTTTAAAACAATTGAAATAACTGAACTAGAATATGGAATAACTGGGAAAGATGCTGAAGATCCCTGCAGAGTGCATTTTGACATAGAGCTGGAGAACAAGATAAAACAGTAAAGTGTATTGCTGACTTTGCCAAGTGAAAGCAGACTCCCTCACCACCCTCCTGCTTCAGTCACCAGGGCCACCATAGCTAATTAACACAAATTTGGTGACTTATAGCAAAAGGAATTTTACTCTTAGGTCATAATGCTGCTGCTGCTGCTGCTAAGTCGCTTCAGTCGTGTCCGACTCTGTGCGACCCCACAGACGGCAGCCCACCAGGCTCCCCCGTCCCTGGGATTCTCCAGGCAAGAACACTGAAGTGGGTTGCCATTTCCTTCTCCAATGCATGAAGGTGAAAAGTGAAAGTGAAGTTGTTCAGTCGTGTCCGATTCTTAGCGACCCCATGGACTGTAGCCCACCAGGCTCCTCCATCCATGGGACTTTCCAGGCAGGAGTACTGGAGTGGGGTGCCATTGCCTTCTCCAGAGGTCGTAATGATAGATGTTCAAAATCAAGTTGTCAGCAGGACCACTGCCCTTGAAAACTCTCGACAAACATTCTTCCTTGCGTCTTCCTGGAGGCTCCTGGCATCTGGGGCATTCCTCCCCCTGTGCTGCGTCCCTCCAACCTCCGTCCATCTTTACATGCGCTTTGCCCTGTGCCTTTGTGTCTCCGTGTCATTTTCTCTTCCTATAAAGACCCCCAGTCATTGGACTTAGGGCCTACCTAATCCAGCATGACCTCATGCTAGCCGATTCCTTTGGAAATAAGATCCTACTCTGGTTTTCTGGGTAGACATTATTATTTTTTTTTTTTTTTGGAGGGAGACACTTTTCACCTTATTACAGTGATATTCTGGTGTCTCGAGGGCATTTAAATTCTGCAGTTGCTGAGTGTTTTTGACTATTTGTGCTGAGGAGGTTCAATTAGTTAATATTTTAAATCTAACGTATTACTCTAATTTTCCCCTTGTTTTATCAATTACTGGGAGATGTATGATAAAATATGCACTATTATTTGGATGTATGTATTTCATTTTTAAATTAATTTCATTGGAGTGCAGTTGTTTTATGTTTCATTAATTTCTACTGAACAGCACAGTGAACTAGCTACACATACACATATATTCCCCCTTGGATTTTCTCCCCGTTCAGGCCACCACAGTGTGTTGGGTCCAGTCCCCTGAGCCATACAGTAGATTCTCATTAAGCGTCCATTTTATACATCGTATCAGTAGTGTATGTGGGTCAGTCCCAACCTCCCAATTATTTGGATGTATATATTAATTTAAATTATACTTTCTGTATTTTTCTAATAATCACATATCACCTTCAGACAGTGAAGAATCTGCCTGCAATGCAGGAAACTCAGGTTCAATCCCTGGGTTGGGAAGATCCCCTGGAGAATGGAATGGCAACCACTCCAGTATTCTTGCCTGGGCAATCCCATGGACAGAGGAGGCTGGTGGGCTACAATCCACGGGTTGGCAGAGAATCAGACACAACTAAACTACTCACTGTCTCATTTTCACTTTGGATTTCTAACCAGGATTACAGTGATCCAGCACATATATTTAAACTGATTTAGCACATATATTCAAGTCTTCATTGAGGGTCAGGCCACACCGAAGACAGGACACTATTTCTGTGCATCTAATGATAATAGATGCATAGAAAGGGCTGTGCTTGGAACACAGGTCCAGATTTCTTATCCATTGGTTTTCCTCAAAACAACCAGTGGGGGTGGGGCGGGGGTGGGGGGGTGGGGATGGGCCACGGACCAAGATGTCACACCTGCTGCCCGGAGGACACCGCTCCAAGGAGGGCCACTGGGCCCCTCTAAGTTCTCTTCCTTCTCTCCTGTTGGCCCCCCAGTGCTTCCTGAGGGGGTTCAGGCTTCTTGCCTCCTCTGTCTTGAATTGAGGGGAATCAGAGCAAGATTGGCCACGGGAGGGCAGCTTCCAGGGACCCAGGGAGTTGGGAGTCCCATTGCACTAAGAGCCCAAGTGTCACCTAATTGGCCATTTGAGGCCTGTATTCCCAGCTAACTGAGATAGATACATCTTCCCCAGCAGAGAGACCCTGAAGTGCAGGTTTCAGGACATACCACCCAAGCACAGGATCAGATCTAAAGGAGCAAGTGAACTGAATCCTCCTATCCCTTACTTGTTCTAAGACCCAGGAGCTTCCTACAGCAAGAACATGGACACAGGACAGACCCTCACTGGGAACACAGGAGTCCTCTGCTAACCCCTCCCCACTCTCACTTCCCTGCACAGGAAGCCAGAGCTGAACAGGGTAGTGTCCTGGGCTCCACGTCATTATCATCAGCACTGACCTGGGTCAGAAGTCCCATCCTCCCCGGGAGCACAGGGTCCTGAGTGAGCCGTCCCCCTCCTGACATCACAGGAGCAGGGCAGTCATCACTCAGCCGGGCGTGGTCAGCATCACTGACAGGTGAGTCCTGGGGGCCGGCCCCCCTCCACCCCTGCTGCACTGCACAGGGTCGTTGAGGGCAGCCGGTCTGAACTTAGAGAGAATAGAAATAATCAGTGGGTCTCTTATAAGTGTGGGGTTTAGTTCATTGCCTGAGGCTCTCTTTTCTGACAAGCTCCGGGCTCTGCTGGATGCTATAGGCCCTCAGACCACATGTGAGATCAGCTCACAAGGAAGGATTCAGCCATAGTTAATACAAATTGAGGCTTGCAGATAACAACTGATTTTTTTTGCTTTATTAGGCAAGACTTTCTCAGGCTCAATTCACACAGGTTTACTAAAGCCACTAAAATAGCCTCACTGGATCATCTCAACAAGCCAAAGGAATGTGTGAGTTTGTTTTTTATAACAAAGCTGGTAGCTTGGCTTCCTAGAAGAAAAGCCAGTCCCTCCTCTGGGGCTCCCCCAGGCATCCTAGGGTCACGGCTGTGATGACCCAAGGCCCCTGATGCAGACGAATTGTCCTGGAAAACATTCACAAACATGAAGCTAGGAACCCCAAGGACAGGAGCAAGGCCAGTCAGCCTGAGAGTGGTGGAAGATGGTCACTTTGGTCACATTTGCCAGGATTATGTTTGTGAGGACCTGGCTGAGCAGAGGGGGACAGCTAGGTCATGGCCACCTCAGCTGTGAGCACAGGGGCACAGGAACCGGCTGGGTACCAGGGTGTGCAGCCAACGTGTGTAGGGCAGACCCTCAACTCCACCCTGAGCACCAGCTCCAGCCCTGAATTTGAGAGGGATCTGCCTGGACATCCAGGTCAGACTGTCCTGCTCTGCTGTCATGTGAGGGTGGGGGTCAAATAGCCCAGGAGAGGAAAGCTGGACAACCTCCATGGTCATCAACCACTCCTTTGTTGGAAAGTATAGAATCTTTCAGGGCACCTTCTAAGAAAACTTCAAGAGAAGTTCCTGAGAAGAAACGTGGAGGTCATTGCTTCTCCAGAGGAACCACTGACCACCCAGCCTCTGCTGGCACACCCCCTCTCTTTCCAAAGTAAGCCAGCTCGCGATGCTATAGATCTGACCTCTAGACCACATGGGCTCTGCTCTGAAATACACCTTCTTATTGATCCTCATCTACACTGTGGGAGACGCTGCAGCTCTGGGCCCTCCATCCTTCACTACTCCTCCCCCTTCAGGCTGCATCTCCCCTGATAATTCCTCTGGCCATCACAGAGCTGGTCCCCATGTGCCATGAGAGTGTGGTGGTCAGCCCTGCTCAGGGCAGACCAGGGAGGTCTGGGCTGTTGCAGGGACAGGAAGCAGCACCCAGCAGGAGGACCGAGACACTGAGCAGATGTGACAGTGTTGGAGGCTCCCACTGCTCCAAGCAATCACTACACAGGGTGTGCAGAGGAGCCAGGGGCATGGAAGTAAGGACAGGAGAAGACATGCCCATCTCCTGAATGAGTCACAGCCCCTGTCCTGCCGCTTCTCACACTGTGCAGCTGGGTTATTTCCTTCCCAAATTTGTCCAACACTAGAGGTCCCCCGAGATCCTCAAGGATGCACAGTGCTCTGGGGACAGAACGATAGTGTAGTCCAGGTTCCAAACAGTGATGTTGAGATGGGGCTCAGGGTCTGCAAAACAAAACGACAGAAATTTGCCCGATCATTGCTAATTCCTGCTCTCCTTCCAGCTTGGTCTTCCATGTGGGCAGGAAGCACTCAGTAAACATTTCCAAAATTTGTGAATGGGTTAACAAGGCAAGAAAGTGTATGATTAGATGTTGAAGAAGGACAGGTAATGACACAATTCAGAAGCATCCCCTTGGGGATGGAAACCATGTATTAAAGGAGGCACAGGGGCTGCAACACTCCTCACACTGAAGGTCCTGAACTCTGCAAAGCCCCTGATATGCCCCCACCCCACAATGACAGCAGCTCAGAGCCTCTGACAGAGGGAATGAACTTGCATACTTATGAATCAGTGAACTGGAGGAAATGTTCCTTTCCAGGTCAGTCTGAGCTCATCTGGCAGCAGAACTGGGCAGCTGGTTGTCTCTTGGTCAGTGGGCAGTGAGACACTGAAGGGCTCCTATTCTCCAAGAGAGTGTGACCCTGTGGCCTTGACCTGCTCCCTTCTCCTTGCCTCCCACCAGCTCTCTGCTCTCTGCCCTGTGTCCCCCAGCTCAGGACCATGTCAACCCCCCAAAATGGAAACCTTTCAGCGATGCCTCTGCAGGAGTTTGTGCTGGATGGATTTGCGGGTGACCCACAGACCCAGGCCCTGCTCTTTGCTCTGTTCCTGGCCCTGTACGTGGTGGCCATCCTGGGGAACCTCACCATGATCGTGGTCATCACCCTTGATGCCCGTCTGCACTTCCCGATGTACTTCTTCCTCAAGAACCTCTCCTTTGTGGACCTGTGTTACTCATCTGTCATCTACCCCAAGGCCCTGGCCAACTTCCTGTCCTCCTCCAAGGTCATCACCTTTGCAGGATGTGCCACCCAGTTCTTTTTCTTCTCCATGCTGGTCACCACAGAGGGTTTCCTCCTGGCCCTGATGGCCTATGACCGCTTCATGGCCATCTGCAGCCCCCTGCGCTATCCCATCTCCATGTGCCCCTCGGTCTGTGCCTGCCTGGTGCTGGGCTGCTACTGTGGGGGCTCCTTAAACTCCATTGTGCAGACCCCCTTAACATTCACCCTCCCGTTCTGCGGCTCCAACCACATCGACCATTTCCACTGTGATGTGCCGCCTCTGCTCAAGCTTGCCTGTGCTGACACTATGACCAACGAGCTGGTCATGTTTGGCCTCTCTGGCCTCATCATCATGGGCACCACACTCGTGGTTCTCGTCTCCTATGGCTACATCACAGTGACCATCCTGAGGATGCGCTCAGGAGAAGGGAGACACAAGCTCTTCTCCACCTGTGGCTCCCACATGACAGCCGTGTCCCTCTTTTATGGGACCCTTTTTGTCATGTATGCCCAGCCAGGAGCTGTGGAGTCCATGGAGCAGGGCAAGGTGGTCTCTGTCTTCTACACCCTGGTCATCCCGATGCTCAACCCTCTCGTCTACAGTCTGAGAAACAAAGATGTGAAGGATGCCCTGTGGAGACTGGGCCAGAAACACACAGCCAAGTGAAGGAGGGTGACCAGAGAGACCCAGTGTCCTGAGGGCTGGACAAGAAGACTTGAGGGGAGGCACTGGGTTTGGTTTGAGGAATTCACTCTTTATTCATCTAATTCATTCTTTCATCCAGCATTTCATTCAACCCTTCCTGGAAACAAATCATGGGTCGCCCATTTCAAGGGTGAGTGGCAAAATCTTTGCCATCAGATAATTAATGGTTCATGATGATGAAGGCCCTAATCTCGAAGCTAGGGTAATATAGTCAGTAGAATCATGACTTTCCTGGTGGCTCAGATGGTAAAGAGTCTGCCTGTAATGCAGGAGACCTGGGTAGGACCCCTGGCTCAGGAAGATCCCCTGGAGAAGGGAATGGCAACCCACTCCAGTATTCTTGCCTGGAGAATTCCATGGACAGAGGAGACAATTCATGGGATTACATAGAGTTGGACAAGACTGGTGACTAGCACAACACACCAGAGTCATATAAGTAGGATAGGTAGGAGTCATAGAAACAGGCTACATTCTCTACCTCAACTCTACATGACAAGACCTTTCCATTCATGGCTGATACATGAATCTCTTGAGGCTGAATGGTTTACTGATGGGAGCAATTTTGTAGAAATAGGAACCTGAAAGGCAGGCTGTGCCAGTTAGTCTAGATGAAGTCATAGAAGAAGAAAGAGGAGGAGGAGGAGGATGAAGAGGGCAAGGGGGAAGGGAGTGGAGGAGAAGGGGAGTGGGGAGGAGGAAAAGGGGGGAGGGACTGGAGAAGTTGGGGAGGAGGACGGGGAGGAACTGAGATAGAGACACAGAGAGAGGAGAGACACAGAGAGGAGAGACACAGAGAGGAAGCCCGCCCTCTTAGGTGGGACTTAGAGACACTGAGACAATCACAGAGAGCATCTGTTTTGACACCAATTAAAATAAATGCCATTTAAAAGCATTTATTACATTTATGAGATAGATATTCAAGCAACAGCTGATATTTGATGATATTAAAGAATTTATTTATTGTGGATATTCTTTTCTTTTAGAGATGCATGCTGAAATACTTATAATTGAAACCCTATTTGTTTAATACTTACTTCAAAATAATACAGGGGCTATGGGAGTAGGGTAGGGGCTGGACAAGCCTGGCCAAGAGTTGATGGCTGTTAAAGCTGGGCATTGAGTAATCGGGGCTCATTACACCATGTGCTCGTCTTTTTTTTTTTTTTTTTTTTAAATTTACAATATTGTATTAGTTTTGCCAAATATCGAAATGAATCCGCCACCGGTACACCCGCATTCCCCATCCTGAACCCTCCTCCCTCCTCCCTCCCCTACCCTCCCTCTGGGTCGTCCCAGTGCACCAGCCCCAAGCATCCAGTACCGTGCATCGAACCTGGTCTGGCGACTCGTTTCATACATGATATTATACATGTTTCAATGCTATTCTCCCATATCTCCCCACCCTCTCCCTCTCCCACAGAGTCCATAAGACTGATCTATACATCGGTGTCTCTTTTGCTGTCTCATACACAGGGTTATTGTTACCATCTTTCTAAATTCCATATATATGCGTTAGTATACTGTATTGGTGTTTTTCTTTCTGGCTTACTTCACTCTGTATAATAGATTCCAGTTTCATCCATCTCATTAGAACTGATTCAAATGTATTCTTTTTAATGGCTGAGTAATACTCCATTGTGTATATGTACCACAGCTTTCTTATCCATTCATCTGCTGATGGGCATCTAGGTTGCTTCCATGTCCTGGCTGTTATAAACAGTGCTGCGATGAATATTGGGGTACACGTGTCTCTTTCAATTCTGGTTTCCTTAGTGTGTATGCCCAGCAGTGGGTTTGCTGGATCATAAGGCAGTTCTATTTCCAGTTTTTTAAGGAATCTCCACACTGTTCTCCATAGTGGCTGTACTAGTTTGCATTCCCACCAACAGTGTAAGAGAGTTCCCTTTTCTCCACACCCTCTCCAGCATTTATTGCTTGTAGACTTATGGATTGCAGCCATTCTGACTGGCGTGAAATGGTACCTCATAGTGGTTTTGATTTGCATTTCTCTGATAATGAGTGATGCTGAGCATCTTTTCATGTGTTTGTTAGCCATCTGTATATCTTCTTGTGTATTTAAAATTTCCTCCTCTCCCTCCTCATCCACATCACGATGCTTAGTCAGGATGTGTCTTGGAGTTAATCGCTCTGCAACACCCTCCCTTCCAAAAAACACATTGCCAATGGGATTCCTTCTTCTGTGCTCTAAGACTCTCTTCTATTCTGGTTTTGAAAATATTTTCTCTTCCATTGTTGGTTTTTCTCTGTCAACGTTAGTTAATTTTATATTGAATTTTACATATCTGTCCTTTATACTTATTAACTTCTCTTTAATACATTTTTTCTTTTTCTTTTTTTCTCTATATTTATCAAGAAAGTCTTAAGACTGTCTCCTGTGCCAGAAATATCTTGTTTGGTTGTGTAAAGTCCACTGGCTTTATAAACAGTTTCAACTCCAGTGTTATGAAAGCTGATATTCTAATTTTGTGTTTTTCGTAGCTCTAAACATGCTTAGCAAGATGACCTGTATGAACATGGTATTTTTCTCTTGGGTATAGGTGAGTTGCAGATTTTCTTTTTTTTACTATTTTATTTATTTATTATTATTAATATTTACTTTACAATATTGTATTGGTTTTGCCATACATCAACATGCATCTGCCACAGGTGTACATGTGTTCCCCATCCTGAACACCCCTCCCACCTCCCTCCCCATGCCATCCCTCTGGGTCATCCCAGTGCACCAGCCCCAAGCTTCCTGTATCCTGCATTGAACCTGGACTGGAGATTCGTTTCTTATATGATATTGTACATGTTTTCCATTACATGTTGGTTCCCAATAACAAAAATAATGGGAGAGCACATGTGAAATCTGAGCTTCCATTTCATTTGAAAATCAGTCCTTCCAATGCATATTCAGGACTGATTTCCTTTAGAATTGACTGGTTTGATCTACTTGCAGTCCAAGGGACTCTCAAGAGTCTTCTCCAACACCACAGTTCAGTTCAGTTCAGTTCAGTCGCTCAGTCTTGTCTGACTCCCTAGGACCCCATGAATCACAGCACGCCAGGCCTCCCTGTCCATCACCAACTCCCGGAGTTCACTCAAACTCATGTCCATCGAGTCAGTGATGCCATCCAGCCATCTCATTCTCTGTCATCCCCTTCTCCTTCTGCCCCCAATCCCTCCCAGCATCAGAGCCTTTTCCAATGATTCAACTCTTCGCATGAGGTGGCCAAAGTACTGCAGTTTCAGCTTTAGCACCATTCCTTCCAAAGAAATCCCATGGCTGATCTCCTTCAGAATGAACTGGTTGGATCTCCTTGCAGTCCAAGGCACTCTCAAGAGTCTTCTCCAACACCACAGTTCAAAAGCATCAATTCTTTGGCACTCAGCCTTCTTCACAGTCCAACTCTCACATCCATACTTGACCACTGGAAAAACCATAGCCTTGGCTAGACAGACCTTTGTTGGCAAAGTAATGTCTCTGCTTTTCAATATGCTATCTAGGTTGGTCATAACTTTTCTTCCAAGGAGTAAGCATCTTTTAATTTCATGGCTGCAGTCACCATCTGCAGTGATTTTGGAGCCCAACAAAATAAAGTCTGACACTGTTTCCACTGTTTCCCCATTTATTTCCCATGAAGTGATGGGACCAGATGTCATGATCTTAGTTTTATGAATGTTGAGCTTTAAGCCAACTTTTTCACTCTCGTCTTTCACTTTCATCAAGAGGCTTTTTAGTTCCTCTTCACTTTATGCCATAAGGGTGGTGTCATCTGCATATCTGAAGTTATTGATATTTCTCCCAGCAATCTTGATTGCAGCTTGTGCTTCTTCCATTCCATCATTTCTCATGATGTATTCTGCATATAAGTTAAATAAGCAGGGTGACAATATACAGCCTTGACGTCCTCTTTTTCCTATTTGGAACCAGTCTGTTGTTCCATATCCAGTTCTAACTGTTGCTTCCTGACCTGCATATAGGTTTCTCAAGAGGCAGGTCAGGTGGTCTGGTATTCCCGTCTCTTTCAGAATTTTCCACAGTTTATTGTGATCCACACAGTCAAAGGCTTTGCATAGTCAATAAAGCAGAAATAGATGTTTTTCTGGAACTCTCTTGCCTTTTCTTTAACTTCACTCAAAACTTTAAAATGCAAATCAAAATAGTAATATATGATTTTTCACCTATCAAATTTAAAAAATCATAAGTTTTGTAACATTGGTTGTCAGTGAAATTTGGAAAGCAGAGACAGTTTTATATTTTTTGAAGAAATAACTTTAAAATCAAAATGGTTTCAGTAACTATGGAAAGGTCAAAATATTCAGTAAACTTTTTCTGCTTGGGAAAAAAATAGCATCAGCTTCACAGAACACACCAGTGTGGATTCTGGACGTATTAACCATGTGATTGTTGAAAAAGTAAAGACTCCAAGGTTATGAGATGAACATGAAGAAGGAGTCTTCATTGAGGGTGTACTTGTTAGCTTGATGTGTAGTCAAGAGGGTAGTCAATCCTTAGGAAACCCCAATTTCCTCAGGAGGAGGGTGAGGAGAGGATGGGAGTATCCCTGGGGAAAGTCATATGAGAGCCAAGGAGACCACTCAAAAGCCAGCAGCACATTGAACAAATGTAAGATATACAAGGTATGTAAGATGGTTGGATGGCATCACCAACTCAAGGGACATGAGTTTGAGTAAACTCTGGGAGTTGGTGATGGACAGGGAAGCCTGGCATGCTGCAGTCTATGGGGTTGCAACGAGTCAGACACGAACAAGTGACTGAACTGAACTGAACTGAATATGGAAAGAGCTCAGAATCCATGAAAAAAATGAAAAATATGTTGTAAAATAGAAAGTAGAGACTGAGAGAGCAAAGATTGACTGTTGTGTGCGAAGTTTTCCTCCCAGTAGGGAATTGGACCAGGCTTTAGTCTAGGATGAGGCTGGGTAGGATTTTTAAGGCCAAAGACTGAAATAAATGGGACGAGCGCTGCCTCACACTGGAACAGCAAGTATGTGAGTCACTGAGCCCAGTGATACGGGCTATCAGGCCAGTGTTCCTGGGGCTGCAGTCCACAAAGTAGTGGGCAAGTCCAGGCTCAGCCTCCCCTGCTTGTCTAATTTGGATCATAGCCCCCAGGTAGGATTGCATTACAGTAATGTGCTTGTAAAGGAGCAAATAACAGAATTAGAAACACAAACAGCCAACAACTGTATGGAAAGATGTCTGTCCACACTAACAGTGGTGCTCGTTAGAAGTAGACACTAGTGCTAGCGGATCAGTCGGGGTTTCCCAGAGACCCAGAGCCTGTAGGACACGTACAGGCATGTTTAGGGCTTCCCTGGTGGCTCAGTGGTAAAGAACCCACCTGCCAATGCAGGAGACATGGGTTCAATCCCTGGGTCGGGATGATACTCTGGAGAAAGAAATGGCAACCCACTGCAGGAGTCTTGCCTGGGAAGTCCCATGGACAGAAGAGCCTGGCAGGCTACAGTCCATGGGGAAGCAAAGAGTCAGATATGACCTAGCAACTAAACAGCAATGCAGACATATATAGACAGAGAGTAACTATAAGAAATCACCCCCACACTATTATGGATGCCTGCAGGCCCCCAGATCTGTGGTTGGCAGGCTCAAGATTCAGGAAAAGCTGCTGTTTTCAGTTTCGAGTACCAGAACAGGAAAACCCTGATGTCCCAGCTTAAAAGGTAGTCAGGCAGATGGAATTCCTTCTTATTTAGAGGTGGGTCAAGGTCTTCTATTCCAGCTTTCAACTGATTGGACGAGGCCCACCTACATTAGGGAGTGCAGTCTGCTTTGCCCTGTGTACCAATTTAAAATCCATCCAAAAACACCCTCACCCAAATACCTAGAATCATGTTTGACCAAATATCTGGACATCCCCTGGCCCAGTCAAATTGATGCAACTAGTCGTCACACCATGTGAGATACACAAATATTCAGAAGATTAAAGATGTTAAGTACTGAGGGGAGACCCATGTGAATTTTTCATGTGCTGATGCCAGAGGCGGAAATTGTACCAGGTCTGAGAGGGCAGTAGGGAATAGGCATAAATATCAGCTGCCAGTCCCCAGCAATGTGACCAGAAGGACAGAGTGAGCATTCTTCCCCATATTGTTTATAACAGAAAAAATAGTCTCATGGTCCACTAATACGATGGATAAATAAATTTAGTTAATATATCCATTAAAGGCAAAAAACTGACTTAGATATTCATAGAATTAGTGAAAAGATCATCTTGTAGAATTAATGAATGTCGTGATCCATATTTTAGAAAAGTTAAAACCAATAAAATAAAACCCACCAGCATGCACACATGTCTGTAGGGAATCCACGTGGTTCTAAATAGGACTGAGGTTTTTTCATGGGTTAAAGTTTCTGTTTTTCCTTTGCCACGTCTTCATTGCTTGGATTTCTGCAAACAGATGTTCATTTTGAATTTTTTTTAAATAGATAATTTTAAATATGTATGTTAGAAATAAAAAATGTAAAAAAGGATGCTCTTAAATTAACTGATACGTGTGATAAGGACAGAGCTATTTGCACAAGGTCATGGGGCTTGAGCGAGGAGAACCATGATAGAAGGGAGGGACCCAGTTCCTCAAGGCAGGACTCTTTCACACCAGGTCACTTTTTCTCAACCAACATAGTGGGAATATAGCAGGAGGGCTTGGTTATGAGGAGGAGCTCTGGGCCCAGGGATTCACACCTCTTGCCCCTGAGGGAAGGCCATGGGCTCTGCTGTTAGACTCAGCACTTACCTCCTATTCATTGCTCTGGGGTTCAGAGGAATTTCTGGGTTCGGTTCCCAGCCCTGCAGGTGAGAGGGGTCAGAAAATGGTTGCCACAGGGGACACAGTAGAAGTGGAAGTCCCAGGCACTTTAGAGGCCAGAACACAAACAACTGCAGCTAATTGGCCATTCAAGGCCCAAAGACCTGCTGTGCCCTTGGAGAGATCTTCCCAGCAGAGTGTCCCCAAGGTGCAGGCAGCTTAATGTGCTTCCCAGCTGATGGACAGTGTGGAGGGGCAGGTGAACTGAGTTCATGCCCTGCTCTGCTTCTATCAAGACCCAGGAGTTCCTGCAGCCAGAGCCTGCTGCCCTCCTCTGTCCCCCTCCTCACTCTCACTTCCCTGCACAGGAGGCCAGAGGTGGACAAGGGAGGGGGCCCTAAACACCACATCATTATCATCAGCATAGACCTGGGTCAGGAGTCCTGTCCTCCCCGGGAGCACAGGGTCCTGGGTGAGCCATGTGCCTCCTGACATCACAGAGGCAGTGCGGTCATCACTCAGCAGGGTGTGGTCAGCCTTACTGACAGGTGAGTCCTGGGAACCTGGATCCTGGACAACAAGGTCCCCACTTCCCACTGCCCTGGGCAGGGTCAGTTAGGACAGTGGGTCTGAGCTTAATGAGAGTAGAAATAATCAGGGGTTCTACAGTAAATGTGGGTTTTACTTTGGTGCCCAAGATTCTGCATTTCTGACAAGCTCTTGGCTTCTCAAGCTGATGCTGTAGGAGCTTAGACCACACGAGTAACGAGAGTTCACAAGGAAAGGGCTCAGGACACAGTCACTACAAATAGACACTCATAGACGGCATGGATTCTTCTGCTTCGCCTGGGAAAGTACTTTTCAGGCTCAACTCAAAGGCAGGTTTACTGAACCTACCACCACAGCCCCACTTGGGTCAACTCAAAAGCCAAAGGAATGTGAGTTTGTTTTTTCAAAAACCAAACCAGGAACTTGGCTTCCCAAATGAAAACGCCAACTGCTTCTCATGTACTCCCCCAGGCATCCTAGGGTCACTGTTGTGATGACCCAAGGGCCCGTGAGGTGGACAAATTGTTCTGGGACATAGTTTCAAATATGAAGCTGGAAACCCCAGGGGACACAGAAGCAGGGTCACCCAATCTGGGGTGGTGGGTAGGAGATGGCCCCTCTGGTCACATTTGACATCATTATGTGGGTGAACACGTGGGTGGGCAAAGCAGAGGGCAAGGGCATGGCCCCTCAGGTGTGAGTGTGTGGGCACAGGGTCTGGCCAGGCGCACAGCTAAGGTGTATGGGGCAGACCCTCAACTCCACCCTGAGCACCAGGTCCAACCTTGAATTTGAGGGGGTCTACCAGCATCCTCTCTGCTGTGAGAGTGGCTCAAGTAGCCCAGGAGAGGAACACTGGACCACCCACTCTTTCACCACACCCTGTATTGTTAGAATGCCATGGCTCTCACAGACCACCTTCCAAGAGAACTTCAGGATGAGAGGGAACATGAGGATCATCCCTTCTTCTCCCTTCACTGACCATCCAGCCTCTGCCTGCACACCCCCACCTGCATGGAGCTCACTCCATGCAAAAAAAGCCAGACCCATGATGCTACAGTTCTGATCCCTAGAAAACATGGAATCTCTCTGAAATCAGCCTCCACCTTCTCACTGATCCTCTTCCTCTCCCTGGGAGGCACAGTTGCTCTGTGCCCACCTTCCTTCCCCACTCCTACCTCCTTAGACTCAATCTCCTTGGACCATTCCTCTGGCCATCACACAGTGAGTCCCCATGTCCCATATGAGTGTGGTGGTCAGCCCTGCTCAAGACAGACAATGGAGGTCTGGGCTGTGACAGACAGGAAGCAACACCCAGCAGGAGGACCCAGACACTGAGCAGATGTGACAGTGTTGGAGGGCTCCCATGACTCTGGGCAATCACCCACAAGGATATGCCAAAGAGCCAGGGGCATGGAAGTAAGGACAGGGGAGGACATGCTCAGGTCCTGAATGTGTCACAGCCCCTGTCCCACTGCCTCTCAGACCATAGAGTTGGGCTGTCCCCTTTCTATGAATTATCCAACATCTGGACATTAGCAAGAAGCACCCTGAGGTCCTCAATGATGCAGAGAACTGGCCCTGGCTCAAAAAAAAAAAAAAAAAAAAAAGATGCTGAGTTGGGGCTGAGCATCCGCAGGGGAGAGAGACAAAAAGCACTTGAATTAGCCTGGTGAGGACTGGTCCCTGCTCTGCTGCCAGCTTAGTGTAGCAGTGGAACAATTACTAGGTCAGTCCTGAAACAGAAAGTGCTTAATAATACTTCTGAAATTAGTGAATCAATAAAATAAGGTGCAGAAAACACAGGATTACATACTTAAGTGAGATGTGTAAATGCAACAGCTTAGGAGCATCCTTGAGGTGAAGCAATATTTCCTTGAAAGGAGTGAAACATGGTTATATTGCTGTTTTACACTGAAGGCTCTCAGCTCAGATAGACACCTGTGACGCCCCTTCAGATCCTCAGCAACACTCAGTTTCTCACGGAGGGAGTGCTCCAAGCAAGTATATGAAGATATGAATCAGAGGAATGTCTGCCATTTCAGGCCAGTCTGAGCTCATCTGAAAGCAGAACTGGGCAGCTGGTGGTCCCTTGGTCAGTGGGCAGTGAGGCACTGAAGGGCTCCTATTCTGCAAGAGAGTATGACCCTGTGGCCTTGACCTGCTCTCTCTCCCTGCCTCCCACCAGCTCTCTGCTCTCTGCCCTGTGTCCCCCAGCTCAGGACCATGTCAATTCCCAAAAATGGAAACCTCTCAGTGATGCCTCTGCAGGAGTTTGTGCTGGAGGGCTTTGAGGGTGTTCCGCAGACCCAAGCCCTGCTCTTTGCTCTGTTCCTGGCCCTGTACGTGGTGGCCATCCTGGGGAACCTCACCATGATCGTGGTCATCACCCTGGATACCCGTCTGCACTCCCCGATGTACTTCTTCCTGAAAAACCTCTCCTTTGTGGACCTGTGTTACTCATCTGTCATCGCCCCCAAGGCCCTGGCCAACTTTCTGTCCTCCTCCAAGGTCATCACCTTTGCAGGATGTGCCACACAGCTGTTCTTCTTCTCCTTACTGGCTACCACTGAGGCATTCCTCTTGGCCGTGATGGCCTATGACCGCTTCATGGCCATCTGCAGCCCCCTGCACTACCCCATCACTATGCATCCCTCGGTCTGTGCCTGCCTGGTGCTGAGCTCCTACTGCGGGGGCTGCCTCAACTCCATCCTGCAGACCAGCTTCACATTCACTCTCCCGTTCTGCGGCTCCAACCACATCGACCACTTCTTCTGTGATGTGCCTCCTTTGATCCAGATTGCCTGTGCTGACACTACCATCAATGAACTGCTCTTGTTTGGAATCTGTGGCCTCATCATCGTGGGCACCACACTCGTGGTCCTTGTCTCCTATGGCTACATCACAGTGACCATCTTGAGGATGCACTCAGGAGGAGGGAGACACAAGCTCTTCTCCACCTGTGGCTCCCACATGACAGCCGTGTCTCTCTTTTATGGGACTGTCTTTGTCATGTATGCCCAGCCGGGAGCTGTGGAGTCCATGGAGCAGGGCAAGGTGGTCTCTGTCTTCTACACCCTGGTCATCCCAATGCTGAACCCCCTCATCTACAGTCTGAGAAACAAGGATGTGCAGGAAGCCCTGTGGAGACTGGGGCAGAAACACACAGCCACGTGAAGGAGGGTGGACAGAGAGAGAGTGTCCTGAGAACATAACAAGAGGGTTTTATGGGAGGCACTGGGTTTTGTTTGAGGAATATATTCTTTCATGCAATTCATTTTTTCACCCATTTCACTCAGTCCTTTGTGGAAGCACATGTTGGACCACACATGCAAGTCTGAGATGCAGAGATAGATAATGCCACTGGAAAAATAATGGCCCATAATGGGGCAAGATTCTAATCTCAAAGTCTGGATAATGTAGCAGGCAGAGTAATGAGCAGAGTATTGAAACAAAACGTGTATTCCAGGTTCAACATCCTCCAGGAGAGGTATGAAACTAACAGGCTTAGGACTCTCTCTCCACTTCATCTATGAATCTAATGTAAATATGTGCTTAGCAATCTCCCCTGGAGCACATAGAAGGGGCGGGCATGATGACACTCATCCTGGCCCCTTCCTTGGTGATAGCCTGGGTCACCACAGCCAATTAGGGGGTTAGGAAGACCATACTTCCCCTCAGTCCTGCAGCGGGGCTGTTCCTCCTCCTCCCCCTTCTGTTCACTGAAGCCACCACCCAACAAGGCAGCAAGGAGCACCTGCGCTCCTGCTTCAGACACTCCTAGTGCTCCCTGTCCTGGGTTTCTCCCCTCAGACAGCAGCTGGGAGCCCCAGGGAGCCAACATGGATGCCTGACACCCAAAGTTCACCCTCCAACCTGACAGGTAACACTGTCCTGACTATTTGCAACCATAAGAAATGGGACCTTATCAGCACAGACACCTCTGAATAAGGATGAAGCTCACGGTGGCTGAAACAGAGAGCAGGCAGTGGAGAGGGAAGGTACACTTTCTTGCTGGTGAGCACAGCTCCCTGCTCTCTGTCCCAGACTTCCTGGACCCTTAATTTCGACCTGCCCATTCAGCCCTCTGTTCTTGTGCTCCATGGACCCAACACACAGCCTGGACTCAGAGCCCAGCGGCCTCCTTAACATGTCTCCTTTTAGTAGAATCATCCCCTCTCAGTCACTCCCAAGGCCCCTGGACATGGAGATGGTCTGTACTCTGTAGGGTCAGTAGGAATGTGGCCTGTCTGTCGGATCACGGCTCTCCATCTCCCTGCTCTCCCCTCCCAGGAGAACTGCCTGAAGGGGCTGACAGCTAAGTTATTGTTCTGCAGCTCACGATTACTCAATTTAACATGTATGACACGGTCTCTGTCAAACTCTTTTGCCCACTGATCTCCAAAATTAATTCTATGTCTGTCCTACTTGACTATATTTATCTGAGAATGCAATTTTTAAAACGAAATCCCCACATTTTCTGCTCCACAAATGACATGGTTTCTTAACTTTCAAGTGATAGTGTCGTTCCACCCCCAGCCTCTTTTCCCCACCCTCTTCCTGCTCCTCCTCTTCCCTCTTTTCTCTTCCTGCTTGTTTCACTCCCTGTCTCTCACTTGTTCTCCCATTCCATGGGTTTTCCAAAGCACTGGACTCCTAATCTTAAACCAGATTTGGAATGGAAAAAAGCAAGTGCAATCTTCTTTTCTTCTTACACAAGAGTGTAATTATCATCAACATGTAAAATTTAAATGTACAAACAGTGAAGTATCCATTGTTCTTAGGCTTCCCTGGTGGCTCAGTGGTAAAGAATCTGCCTGCTGATGCAGGAGATGCGGGTTCAATACCTGGTCTAGCAAGGTCCCCTGGAGAAGGAAATGGCAGTCCACTCCATTACTTTTGCCTGGAAAACCCCATGGACTGAGGAGCCTGCCAGGCAATAGGCCATCGGGTCGCAAAGAGTTGGACATGACTTAATGACTGGACAACAACAACTTATTGTTCTTAGAAAAGCATTAATTAAGACTTTGGAATAAATCAAGAAAGCTGGTCAGATATTGATGGAATAGAAATTCTCCAATAATCTGAAGAAAAAGATTTTTTTTTAATCCTACATATTGTCTTTTTGTTTACATTACGTACATTTCAGATATCAGTGGAAATCACTGCACAATGTTAGAAGTGATTTATTTTGTTTGTAGATCCCATAAAATGCTTTGTAAGCTGCTGTCATAGGTAAGTTCTCAGTACATATCTTTTGGTGATTATCAGTTCATTCAGTCACTCAGTCGTGTCCAGCTCTTTATGACCCCAAGGACTTCAGCATGCCAGGCCCCCCCTTTCCAACACCAACTCCCAGAGTTTACTCAAACTTTTGTCTGTTGAGTCAGTGATGACATCCAACCATCTCATCCTCTGTCATCCCCTTCTCCTCACGTCCTCAATCTTTCCCAGCACCAGGGTCTTTTCAAATGAGTCATTTCTTCCCATCAAGTGGCCAAAGTATTGGAGTTTCAGCTTCAGCATCAGTCCTTCCAATGAATATTCAGGACTGATTTCCTTTAGGATGGACTGGTTGGATCCCCTTGCAGTTCAAGGGACTCTCCAATACCACAGTTCAAAAGCATAAATTCCTTGGTGCTCAGCTTTCTTTATAGTCCAACTCTCACATCCATACATGACTACTGGAAAAGCCATAGCTTTGACTAGACGGACCTTTGCTGGAAAAGTAATGTCTCTACTTTTTAGTATGTTGTCTAGGTTGGTCACAGCTTTTCTTACAAGGAGTAAGTGTCTTTGAATTTCATGGCTGCAGTCACCATCTGCAGTGATTTTGGAGCCCTCAAAAATAAAGTATGTCAATGTTTCCATTGTTTCCCCACCTATTTGCTATGAAGTGATGGGACCAGATGCCATGATCTGGCATTGCCTTTCTTTGGGATTGGAATGAAAACTGATCTTTGCCAGTCCTGTTGGCACTGTTGAGTTTTCAAAATTTGCTGGCATATTGACTGCAGCACTTTCACAGCATAATCTTTTAGGATTTGAAATAGCTCAACTGGAATTCCATCACCTCAACTAGCTTTGTTTGTAGTGATGCTTCCTAAGGCCCACTTGACTTTGCATTCCAGGATGCCTGGCTCTAGGTGAGTGATCACACCATCATGATTATCTGGGTTGTGAGATCTTTTTTGTATAGTTCTGTGTATTCTTGCCACCCCTTGTTAATAACTTCTGCTTCTGTTAGGTCCATACCATTTCTGTCCTTTATTGTGCCCATCTTGGACATTCAGGTATGACCTAAATCAAATCTCTTACGATTATACAGTGGAAGTGAGACATAGATTCAAGGGATTAGATCTGATAGACAGAGTGCCTGAAGAACTATGGACAGAGGTTTGTGACATTGTACAGGAGGCAAGGATCAAGACCATCCCCAAGAAAAAGAAATGCAAAAAGCAAAAATGATTGTCTGAAGAGGCCTTACAAGTAGCTTTGACAAGAACAGAAGTGAAAGGAAAAGGAGAAAAGGAAAGATATGCTCTTTTGAATCCAGGGTTCCAAAGAAGAGCAAGGAGAGATAAGAACACCTTCCTCAGCATTCTCTTGGCAAAACTCTATTAGCCTTTGCCTGCTTCATTCCGTACTCAATAGCCAAATTTTCTTTGTTACTCCAGGTGTTTCTTGACTTCCTACTTTTGCATTCCAGTTCCCTATAACGAAAAGGACATCTTTTGGGGGTGTTAGTTCTAGAAGGTCTTGTAGGTCTTCATATAACCATTGAACTTCAGCTTCTTCAGCATTACTGGTTGGGGCATCGACTTGGATTACCGTGATATTGAATGGTTTGCCTTGGAAATGAACAGAGATCATTCTGTCGTTTTTGAGATTGCATCCAAGTACTGCATTTCAGACTCTTTTGTTGACTACTCTTTTGTTGACTACTACTATAATGGCTACTCCATTTCTTCTAAGGGATTCTTGCCCACAGTAGTAGATATAATGGTCATTTGAGTTAAATTAACCATTCCAGTCCATTTTAGTTAACTGATTCCTAAAATGTCGACGTTCACTCTTGCCATCTCCTGTGTGACCATTTCCAATTTGCCTTGGTTCATGGATATAACATTCCAGGTTCCTATGCAACATTGCTCTTTAGAGCATAGGACTTTACTTCCATCACCAGTCACATCCACAACTGGGTGTTGTTTTTGCTTTGGCTCCATCTCTTCATTCTTTCTGGATTTATTTCTCCACCCTTCTCCAGTAGCATTTTGGGCACCTACCGACCCAGGGAGTTCATCTTTCAGTGTCCTATCTTTTACCTTTTCATACTGTTCATGGGGTTCCCAAGGCAAGAATACTGAAGTGGTTTTCCATAAATGGCATAGATTTTATATACCCGTCAATATGACCAAGGATGGGACAAACAGAGACTCCTACACTGCTGGATGTGTTACATTGCTAGAAAAGTTTTGTAAGAAAATTGGCCAGATGAGTAGAGAAAGGAAGACTTTTATATGCTGCAGTTGCTCACCAAGAACACTGAACAGCCAGAATGATTTACAGCAAGAACAATTCATCCTCTTGTCCTCGTGGAAGTCATGAATGTAGACAGTCCAGACACACAGAGACTAGGTGAAGAAACTAGAACAGAAGAGATGGATCGGCATGGGTAACCTTTCTGCTGACGCTTAGTCAATACTGTGTCACTAGGGCACCTTATAGACTGCTTCAATTCCACAGAACTTCATTAAAAGGGAAGGCCTCTAGCCTGAGTACTGAGTAATTGGTTGACAAAAACGAAGAAAGATGTAAGGAAGGGAACCTTCATAATGTAAGATTAATATGAAACTTAATGAGATTGAGAAAAATGCATCTTTCTACTTAGGAATCCATTTCTTTTGTAGATATACACTTAGAGGGGGGAAATGTCCGTTACATAATATATATTATTGAAAAATTCAAAAGGGAAGCAATATAAACATTTCTCTAAAGAATATTTCAGAAGTAATTAGAGTACGTTATCACGTTTAAACAATAGAAATAAGTGAACTAGAATAAGGAAGAATTAAGAAAGGTGATGAAGATCTCTGAAGAGTGCATTTTACATAGAGCTGGAGAGATGGCCCACCCCTGAGATAGGAGAGTAGAGGTTATTGCTGGTCATGCCAGGAAAAAAAAAACTCCCTCCCTGCCCTCCTGTGTCAGTCACCAGGGCCACTGTAACTAGTTAACCCAAAACTGGTGACTTATAGCAACAGGAATTTACTCTCTTGAGGTCTGGAGAAAGATGTCCAAAATCAATTTGTCAGCAGGGCCTGCTGCCCTCGAAAGCTCTAGATAAGCATTCTTCCTTGCCTCTTCCTGGAGGCTCCTGGCATCCTTGGCGTTCATTACCCTGTTCCTGCATCATTCCAACCTCTGCCCAGTCTTTACATGCCTTTCATCCACGTGTCTTGTGTCTCTGTATCAGTCTCTTTTCTTATAAGGACACCGGTCATTGGATTTAGGGTCCGCCTAATCCAGCATGACCTCATCCTAACTCATTCATTTGGAAAGACCCTATATTAAAATAAGATCACCTTCTGAACGTCTGGGTCGACATTTTTGTGGGAGACACTATTCACCTTTCTACAGTGATGTTCAGTGTGCTTCAAGGGAATTTATGTTCTGCGATTGCTGAGTATAACGCTCATCTATGCCAAGTGGGTCCATTAAATTAGTATTTTGACTCAGTCTAACAAATGACTACAATTTTCCCTTGTTTCATTATTATTGAGAGGTATGTTAACACATCAACTATAATTTGAATGTATGCATTTCACTTTAATTCTATCAGTTTTTATATTTTAAATCTCCATTAATTGTACACAAATTTAAAATTTCACATTATCCAGTTGAAAGCTCACATTATCCAGGATAAAACATTCTCATTATAAAATGTCACCATATGAACATTTAGTACTGAAATCTGCTTTTTCAAATAATTATTGAGCCACCCAGTCTTATGTTTTTTTAAAAGAATGTTTACCATACAACATTATCCAGCATATTTTCTGTTTTAATATTAAACATTTATCACATTTGTATATTTGTTTTCCTTTTCCAGCCAGGATTACCATTTTTTTAGTGGATATATTTAGTGCTTCCCAGGTGATGCTAGTGGTAAAAAATTCTCTTGCCAATGTAGGAGACATAAGAAACGTGAGTTTGATCCTTGGGTCAGGAAGATCCCCCAGAGAACAAAATGGCAACCCATTCCAGTATTCTTGCCTGGAGAATCCCATGGACAGAGGATCCTGGTGGTCTACAGTCTATGGGGTTGCAAAGAGTTGGACACATCTGAAGTTACTGAACACACTGAGTGTAGGGCTGCCTTGAAGAGAATGCAAATAGCCAAAACAGGACAATTTTAGCATGAAAAAGGGTCATAAGGGTAAGAAGTGTCATAGAAAGGGCTGTGCTGTTGCCCTGGGTACAGACTCCCCACCTGTCACTTTTCCTCACAACAACAGATGAGGATGGAGCAGAGGAGGAGAAAGGGCTGTGGGCCAGGAGGTCCCACCTGCTGCCCAGGGAGATCTTTCCAAGGATATCCATAGACTCCGTATAAGTTGTCTGCATTTCTCTACTGTTTGCCCCACCCACACTCAGGGCTCCCTAATGGACTTCAGTCTTCCTGCCTCCCCTGTACTGGACTGAGATGTATCAAAGGATGATTGGCCACAGGATTGCAGCTCCTGGGACCCAGGGGTTGTGAGTTCCAGTGCACTCAGAAGCCCAGGTCTCACCTAATTGGCCATTTGAGGCCTCAAGTCCCAGACCTGCAAATAGAGAGCATTTTCCCAACAGAGTGGCCCCAAAGTACAGGAACCTGACATGTTGCCCAGATGACAGATAATGTGGAGAGTCAGGTGACTGAGTCCATCCCCTGCTCTGCTTCTATCAAGACCCAGGAGTTCCTGCAGCCAGAGCCTGCTTCCCCCCGTGTCCCCTCCTCCCTCTCACTTCCCTGCACAGCAAGCCAGAGGTGGATGATGGAGGGGGTTCTCAGTGCCACGTCATTATCATCAGCACAGACCTGGTGAGGAGTCCTGTCCTCCCCGGGAGCACAGGGTCCTGGGTGAGCCATGCCCCTCCTGACATCACAGGAGCAGTGTGGTCATCACTCAGCAGGGTGTGGTCAGCATCACTGACAGGTGAGTCCTGGGAGCCTGGATCCTGGACAGCTTGGTCCCCCACTCTCAATTGCCCTGGGCAGGGTCAGTTAGGGCAACGTGTCTGAGCTTAATGAGAGTAAAAATAATCAGGGAATGTTGTATAAATGTAGGTTTTAATTAGTGCCCAAGACTCTGAATTTCAGAATAGCTCACAGTCCTGCTGTTTCTGTGGGACCTCAGACCACACCCGAGTTACTAGATTCACAATGAAAGGATCCAGGATGCAGTCACTAAAATTGAGTCTCATAGACAACACTGATTCTTCTGCTTCATCTGGGAAAGTATTTGTCAGGATCAACTCAGAGGCAGGTTTACTGAAGCCACCACCACAGCCCTACTGGGTCATTTCAACAAGCCAAAGGAATGTGAGTTTGTTTTTCGAAAATCAAACCACAACTTGGCTTTCAGGATGAAAACGTCAACCTCTCCTCATAAGCTTCCCCAGGCATCCTAAGGGTCACTGTTGTGATGACCCAAGTTTTCTGAGGTGGGTGAATTGTCCTGGGAAACAGAACAGAAACAGGAAACTGGGAAGCCCAGGGGACAAAGAAACAAGACAGCCTGCCTGAGAATGGTGGATGAGAGAGCTGGTCACTCTGGTCAAAGTGGCTGCATTGTGTGCATGAGCAGGAGTGAGCAGAGACGGACAACAAGGGCATGGCCATCTGGGGAATGCACAGAGGGGGTCCATGTACGGGCTGGGTGACCAAGGTGTGTTGGGCAGACCCCAGCTCCACCCGTAACACCCAGCTCAAAACCTGATTTGAGAGGAGCCATCCTGGGCATCCCTGGTCTGACTGTCCCCTCTGCTGTCATGTGAGGGTTGGAGTCAAATAGCCCAGGAAAGAAATGCTGGACAACCCACTCTTTCACTTGCACTTCTACTGGAAAGTCTTGCCTCTCATGGATCACCTTCTAAGAACTTCAGGCTGGGAGGGAACATGGGGGCCATTGCTCCTCAACAGGCACCACTCACCACCACCCTCTGCCTGCACACACGCACTTCTGGGGAACTCTCTCCCTCCAAAGGCAGCCAGCTCCATGATGTTGCAGATCTGACCTCTAAGAAGCATGGGATCTCTTTGAAATCAGCCTTCACCCTCTCACAAACCCTCCGTCCCCACCCTCCACCCCCGAGAGGCACTGTGGCTCTGTGCCCACCATTCTTCCCCACTCAACCGTTCCTCAACCATCCCTCTGGCCACCACACAGCGGGTCCCCATGTCCCACGTGAGTGTGGTGGTCAGCCCCGTGCAGTGCAGACAAGGGAGGTCTGGGCTGTGACAGGGACAGGAAGCAGCACCCAGCAGGAGACACAGACACTGAGCAAATGTGACTGTTGGAGGCTCCCATGGCTCCAAGCAGTCACCTCACAGGGTGTTCCCAGGAGCCAGGGCGGGGAAGGACATGCCCATCTCCTGAGAGTGTCGCAGCCCCTGTCCTGCTGCTTCTCAGACTGTGGAGGTGGTGTCCCCTCTCCATTTTTTCCAACATTGGGACATTGGCAGGAGGCTCCCTGAGGTCCTCAAGAATACACAGCGCTCTGCTGACACCATGACACCGTGGTCCAGGCTCCAGACAGTGAAGCTGAGATGGGGCTCAGGGGTTGCAGGAGAAGCAGACAGAAAACACACATTTGCCTCATGGGGGCTGGTTCCTGCTCTGTTCCCTGCCTGGAGATGGAATCATCACCAACTCAAGAGCAGGTAGGTATGAGGCCCTCAGTTCGCATTTCTAAAATTAATGAATTAGTTACTGAGGCACAGTTAATTTAAGATAAAATACATGAGCAAGTGTGGAAATGGCACCATTAGGAGGCATTTCCTTGGGGGTGGAAAGCTTTTCTCTGAGAGGAGGGACAAGGGCCTGCAATGCTGCTCACACTGCAAGGTCTCACTGAAGCACCCAGCCCCTGCCCCAATAAATAGCAGCTCAGACTTTACCACAGAGGGAATGTTTGTGATTTAGTGAATTGGAGGAAATCTTTGCATTTCAGGTTAGTCTGAGTGCATCAGAAATGGGCAGCTGTGGTCTCTTAGTCAGTGGGCAGTGAAGGCTCTCTGGTCTGCAAGAGATATGACCTTGTGACCTTGACCTGCTTCCTCTTGCTGCCCCGGCCTGCTCTCTGCTGTCTACTCTGGGTATCATCAGCTCAGGGCCATGTCACCCCACAGAAATGGAAACCTCTCAGTGATGCCTCTGCAGGAGTTTGTGCTGGATGGATTTGAGGGTGGTCTGCAGACCCAGGCCCTGCTCTTTGCTCTGTTCCTGGTCCTGTATGTGGTGGCCGTCCTGGGGAACCTCACCATGATCGTGGTCATCATCCTGGATGCCCGTCTGCACTCCCCAATGTACTTCTTCCTCAAGAACCTCTCACTTGTGGACCTGTGTTACTCGTCTGTCATTGCACCTAAGGCCTTGGCCAACTTTCTGTCCTCCTCCAAGGTCATTACCTTTGAGGGATGTGCCACCCAGTTCTTCTTCTTCTCCATGCTGGTCACCACTGAGGGATTCCTCTTGGCTGTGATGGCCTATGACCGCTTCATGGCCATCTGCAGCCCCCTGCGCTATCCTATCTCCATGTGCCCCTCAGTCTGTGCTCGCCTGATGCTGGGCTGCTACTCTGGGGGCTGCCTCAACTCCATTCTGCAGACCAGCTTCACATTCAGCCTCCCGTTCTGCAGCTCCAACCACATTGACCACTTCTTCTGTGATGTGCCGCCTCTGCTCAAGCTGGCCTGTGCTGACACTACGATCAATGAACTGCTCTTGTTTGGCATTTGTGGCCTCATTATCATGGGCACCATACTTGTGATTGTCATCTCCTACAGCTACATCACAGTGACCATCCTGAGGATGCACTCAGGAGGAGGGAGACACAAGCTCTTATCTACCTGTGGCTCCCACATGACAGCCGTGTCCCTCCTTTATGGGACTGTCTTTGTCATGTATGCCCAGCCCGGAGCTGTGCAGTCCACGGAGCAGGGCAAGGTGGTCTCTGTCTTCTACACCCTGGTCATCCCGATGCTCAACCCCCTCATCTACAGTCTGAGAAACAAGGAGGTGAAGGATGCCCTGTGGAGACTGGGGCAGAAACACACAGCCACGTGAAGGAGGGTGACCAGATGGGGACAATGTGTCCTGAGGAGAGGACAAGAGGGCTTTGGGGGAGGCACTGCATTTGGTTTGACAAATTCATTCCTCATGACCCAATTCATTATTTCATTAAACATCTTATTCAACCTTTCAGGGAAGCACATCATGAAACACATATGCAAGTGTGAGATGCAAAGATAGATAAAGTATCTTTGCCACCAAAAGACTAATGGTCCACAGATAAGACCCTAAACTTGAAGGTTGATAACACACAGTGGACAGAGTTATTTACAGGGACTGTTTGAAGCAGGATATAGGTCCCAATTCAAAATCTACCAGTGAAGGTACATGACTAAAAAATTGTGAGATCTCTCTCTCTACTTTAAGGCCGAATCTTTGTAAATCTGCATTCAGCAATCTCCCTGAACTTCCTAGCAGGGGCCTTGGGACCCTCAGCCTTGGTCCTTCTTTAGAGATGGCATGGGATCACCCAGAACCAACCAGAGGCGTTAGGAAGACCATGCTTCCCTCAATCCCGACCTGGGCTGTTCCTCCCCTCCCCCTTCTGTTCACTGATGCTGCCACCCAACAGGGCAGCAGGGAGCACCTGTGCTCCTGCTTCAGATGCTCCTAGTGCTCCCTGCCCTGGGTTTCTCCCCTCAGACAGCATCTGGGAGCCCCAGGGAGCCAGCATGGATGCCTGACACCCAAAGTTCCACTGGCCCTTTGAGAAAGTTAACTTAGGCAGGTTGATAAGGAACCCAAGCCTAAGTAAGACCCTTCAAGGAGGAGGTAAACATTCCTTCTTTTTCACATTCTTTTGCCTTAGACAAGTAGGCAGCAGTATCTCTTGTTCAAAGGCATGCCTTTTTTTTTTTTTTTTTTTTTGAGCTTTGGATGTATGTTAAGGAAGACAGTCCAGGTGAAAACTTTCATAGCCTTGAGCTCGGGTTAACCTGTTCCTTCTGGGTAATCTCATACTAATGTCATCCCAGGATGTATGTTCTGGGAAAGGGTCTGGACAAAATTCCCACAGCCTTGAGGTATTTTTTATCTGTTCCCAGCAGCTAGTTGAGAAGTATACAAGGCCCTGCTTAAACTAGTGAGGTGGGTACTCTCCTGTCCCCTTCTGATGTCTATACCCCCTTATGATGTCTTCTATATGACAGAAGATTTCTCTGTCACTTTCACTTTAAGTAAAATTTACACAAAAGCCTGAGTGACTGAGACTGGCTTTGGTCCTGGAGTTAAATCTTTTCCTTTAGAGACCATGAATCCGGCAGCACCGTTCACCACTAAGCTATTGGCTTTACCATCTACCTAACCAGTGACAGTGTCCTGACTACTTGTGACCCTAACAAATGGTGTCTTGTGGCACAGACATCTCTGAATAAGGGTGGAGGTCCTGGTGCTGCTGCGGGGAGCAGTGGGGTGGAGAGAGAAGATGCACTTTCTTGTTGGTGAGCACAGCTCCCTGGCCCTCTGTCTCACACTCCCTGGGGGAAATGGATCCTTGGTCTTCACCTGCCTGTTCAGAGATCCATCCTTGTGCTTCATGGACCCAACACACAGCCTGGACTGAGAGTCAATGGCCTCCTTGTCGTATCTCCCCTTGGTAGAGTCATCACTCCCTTGGTCACTACCAGGAGGTTGTCCTCTCTTCCCTGTATCCTCAGTGGGGACGTGCCCTGTCTCTCTGATCACAGCTCTCCATCTCCCTGCTCTCCTGCTCAGGAGGGCTGGGGAGAAACTGTAACACCCAGGCCATCAGATTGCTGCTCACTACTACTCAAATGGAACATCCTTCAAGGTCTCTGCTCAATTCTTATTCCCACTATCTCATATCCGGCTTCATAATTGCTTCCACCTTTGCCAGTTCTTCTCCAAAATATCTTTTCTTTCCAAGTTGCATCACTCTGTCTCCCACTCTCCCTTGTTTCCTCTATTTCTCTCTTCATCTCACTGCTCCTCATTTTCCCTCCTTCCCCCCTTCCTTCCTTCATTGTTTTCTCTTTCCCTCTTCTTCCTCTTCCTCACTGTATTTTTTCATTCTATAAGTTTCCTTCTACTACCTTAATCAAAATTTCTAAAGGAAAATGGAAAATGTAATATTTTTCTATGAAGTGTAGATTTGCCATCATCTATTATAGTAAAATTTAATGGTACAAATATTAAGGAATCAGTGAATCTTAGTAAAAAATCATTAATTCTGAATTTGACTAAATCAGGAAAGCTGGTTCAATATTAGATATAGTAGAAATTCTCCAACAGTCTTGAAGAAAATGATTTTTAAACTCTGCACTTTGACTTTACCTCTATGTAAACCGACATGTCAGACTGTAGTGAAGATCACTGTACAATGTTAGAAGTGGTTTATTTGTCGTTTTTTTTTCATCATGTTATAGCTTTGCAAGCTGCTGGTACATAGTAGGTTCTCAACTCACACCTGTTGCCTGATTATAATTTGAGTTCAGTGTTAATTAGTCATTGAACTCCAAAATATACACGATTCAGCTCTAGTTTGTTTATTGTGTTTAGGTGGACAATAAACACATTACATTGGAAGACTATACTGTAGTTTTGATGTTGATTTTATAATAAGCTTCAGAAGTGTCTACTTTTTAATGTAAAATATAACTTTTGCTGTAACTAATTTTCCTTGTACAGTTCAGTAGTGTTTAGCATACTCACCTTGTGTGAATCAGATCTCCAGAATGTTTTCATCTTAAAAACCTGGAACTCCATATCCCTAGTCAATAACTTCCTGTTTCCCCCTTATCTCCACCACTGGCAGCCATCATTCTGCTTTCTGGCTCTATCAATGTGACTTCCTCAGGTGCCCCAGATAAGTAAAACATACAGCATTTGTCTTTCTGCGTCTGATTGTTTCACTTAGCACAGTGTCCTCAAGGTGTGCCCATGTTGCAAATGACAGGATTTCTATCCTTTTTAAGCCTGACTAATATTCCATCACATGCGTATGTGATGGATTTTTGTTTATCTCTTCATCCATCAAGGGACACTTGGGTTGCCTCCACCTTTTAGCTATGAGGAAGAATGTGCTGTGTAAATAGGCATGCACATATCTCAGAGAGACTGCTTTTTTAGTATATTATCAGACATTTAATTGTATCATTTTTTTTTTTAAATTTTGAAGAGAACTACATAGGACATTTCATCATGGCTGCACCTGATGTGAAGAACTGACTCAGTGGAAAAGACGCTGATGCTGGGAAAGATTGAAGGCAGGAGGAGAAAGGGACGACAGAAGATGAGATGGTTGGATGGCATCACCGACTCGATGGACATGAGTTTGAGGAAGCTCCCGGAGTTTGTAATGGGCAGTCAAGCCAGGCGTGCTGCAGTCCATGGGGTCACAAAGATTCATACATGACTGAGCGACTGAACTGAACTGTATCATTTCATATTCCCACCAACAGTCCATTCTTTGCAACCCATGGACTATAGCCTGCCACGATCCTCTGTCCGTAGAATTCTCCAGGCAAGAATACTGGAGTGGGTTACCATTTCCTCTTCCAGGGCATCTTCCCAGGGATCAAACCCAAGTCTCTTACATCTCCTGCATTAATAGGTGTGTTCTTTACCACGAATGCCACCTGTGAAGCCCATATAGTACTTTTCATCATGGCTGTACCATTTCATATCCCCACCAGCAGTGTGAAACAATTTCAGTTTCTTGATATCCTAATCAACATATGTTTTTTCTCACAGTATCCCTCATATGATTGTGAAGTGTTATATCTTTCTTCTTTTCACTTTCCTAATGATTAGCGATTTTGAGCATTTTCTTATATATTTGCTTGCAATTTATAAGTCGCCTTTAGAGAAATCGTCAAGTAGTGTGAACACCTTCAATTTGGTTATCGGTCTGTTTAATTGTAGAAATTATTTATATATTCTGAATATTATCCTCTTAGTAGAGATAAGATTTTTCAACATTTTTGGACTTCCCAGGTGGCTTTGTGGTCAAAGAATCTGCTTACCAATGCAGGTGACATGAGTTTGATCCCGATCCAGGAAGATCCCACATGCTGCGGAGCACAAAGCCTGCACACTGCAACTACTGAGCCTGTGCTCTAGACCTGGGGAGCTGCAGCTACTGACGCCTGCATGCCCCAGAGCCCGTGCTCCACAAAAGAGGAGCCAGGGCAGTGAGTGTGTGCCACAGCAATGAGAGTGTGCAAAGTGAGCAGCTGCACACCACAGTGAGGAGTAGCCCCATCATCTGCGACTAGAGGAAAGCCAGAAGAGCAACGAAGACCCAGCACAGCCAGCAAATATAAGTAAGATCATTTTCTAAAGGATTTCAACGTTTTCTTCCATGTTGTATGTTGCTTTCTCACAATGTCGTATATGTGCTTTAATGCTTTGATGTTTAATTTAAGTTGTAGGAACTCTCTCTATATATTCTGGATACTACCGTATATCAGACATACGATTTGCAAACATTTTCCACCATCCCACAGGTTGCCTTTTCATGCTGTTAAGACTTTAATGCACAGGTGTTCAACTTTGATGGAGTCCCTTGTGTCTATTTTTACTTTTATTTGGTTTGTTTCTATTAATTAATATATTTTTTAATTGAAGGATAATTGCTTTACAGAATTTTGTTTTCTGTCAAACCTCAAAATGAATCAGCCATAAGTACACTATATCCCCTCTCTTTTGAAACTCTCTCCCATGTCCCTTCCCATCCCACCCCTCTAGGTTGATACAGAGCCCCTGTTTGAGTTTCCTGTGCCATACAGAAAATTCCCGTTGGCTATATATTTTACATATGGTAATGTAAGTTTCCATGTTACTCTTTCCATACATCTCACCCTCTCCTCCCCCTCCCCATGTTCATAAGTCTATTCTCTATGACTGTTTCTCCATTGTTGCCCTGCAAATAAATTTTTCAGTACCATTTTCCTAGAGTCTGTATATATGTATTAGAATATGATATTTACCTTTCTCTGACTTACTTCACTCTGTATAATAGGCTCTAGGTTCATCCGCCTCATTAGAACAGACTTAAATGCATTCCTTTTTATGGCTGAGTAATATTCCATTGTGTATATGTACCACAACTTCTTTATCCATTCATCTGTCAATGGACATCTAGGTTGCTTCCATGTTCTAACTATTGTAACTAGTGCTGCAATGAACAATGGGATACATGTGTCTTTTTCAATTTTGGTTTCCTCAGGGTATATGCCTAGGTGGGGTTGCTGGGTCACATGGTGGTTTTATTCCTAGTTTTTAAAGGAATCTCCATACTGTATTCCATAGTGGCTGTATCAATTTACAGTCCCACTAACAGTGCAAGAGCATTCCCTTTTCTACACACCCTCTCCAGCATTTATTGCTTGTAGACTTTTTGATGATGGCCATTCTGACTGGTGTGAGGTGATTGATATCTCATTGTAATTTTGATTTGCATTCCTCTAATAATGAGCGATGTTGAGCATCTTTTCATGTGCTTGTTAGCCATCTGCACGTCTTCTTTGGAGAAATGTCTGTTTATGTCTTTTTTTCCCACTTTTTGATTGGGTTGTTTATTTTTCTGGTATTGAGTTGTATGAGCTGTTTGAATATTTTGGAAATTAATCCTTTGTCAGTTTCATTTGCTATTATTTTCTCCCATTCTAAGGGTTGTCTTTTCACCTTGCTTATAGCTTCCTTTGCTGTGCAAAAGCTTTTAAGTTTAATCAGGTCCCAGTTGTTTACTTTCGTTTTAAATTCCATTTCTCTAGGAGATGGGTCAGAGAGGATCTTGCTTTGATTTGTGTCATGGAGTGTTGTGCCTATGTTTTCCTTGGAAGAGTTTTATAGCTTCTGGTCTTATATTTAGGTCTTTAATCCATTTTGAATTTATCTTTGTGTATGGTGTTAGGAATTGTTCTAATTTAATTCTTTTACATGTAGCTGTCCAGTTTTTCTAGCACCATTGACTGAAGAGGCGGTTTTTGCCCCGTTGTATATTTCTTGCCTCCTTTGTCAAAAATAAGGTACCCATAGGTGCGTGGGTTTATTTCTGGGCTTTCTATCTTGTTCCATTGGTATATATTTCTGTTTTTGTGCCAGTACCATACTGCCTTGATGACTGTAGCTTTGTAGTATAATCTGAAGTCAGGAAGGTTGATTCCTTCAGCTCCATACTTCTTTCTCAAGACTGCTTTGACTATTCGGGGCCTTTTGTGTTTTCATATGAATTGTGAAATTTTTTGTTCTAGTTCTGTGAAAAATTCCATTGGTAATTTGATAGTGATTACATTGAATCTGTAGGTTGCATTTGGTAGTATAGCCATTTTAACAATATTGATTCTTCCTACCCAGGAACAGGGAATATCTCTCCATCTGTTAATGTCATCTTTGATTTCTTTTATTAGTGTCTTGTAAGTTTCTGTGTACAGTTCTTTTGTCTCCTTAGGTCGGTTTGTTCCTAGATATTTAATTCTTTTTGTTGCAGTGGTGAATGGGATTGATTCCTTAATTTCTCCTTCTGATTTTGCATTGTTAGTATATAGAGATGCAAGTGAGTTCTGTGTATTGATTTTGCATCCTGCTGCTACTGCTAAGTCACTTCAGTCATGTCCAACTCTGTGCAACCCCATAGATGGCAGCCCACCAGGCTCCTCTGTCTATGGGATTCTCCAGGCAAGAACACTGGAGTGGGTTGCCATTTCCTCCTCCAATGCATGAAAGTGAAAAGTCAAAGTGAAGTTGCTCAGTCGCATCCTGCAACTTTGCTAAATTTACTGATTAGCTCTAATAATTTTCTGATACTATCCTTAGGGTTTTCTGTGTATCGTTTCATGTCATCTGAAAAATGGTGAGAGCTTTACTTCTTCTTTTCAATATGGATTCCTTTTATTTCTTTTTCTTCTCTGATTGCTGTAGCTATGACTCTCAGAACTATGTTGAATAATAGTGGTGAAAGTGGACACCCTTGTCCTGTTGATCTTAGGGGGAATGCTTTCAGCTTTTCACCATTGAGAATAATATTTGCTGTAGGCTTATCATATATGGCCTTCACTATGTTGAGGTAGATTTCTTTTATGCCCATTTTTTGAAGAGTTTTAATCATAAATGGGTGCTGAATTTTGTCAAAGGCTTTTTCTGCATCTATTGAGATTATCATTTGGCTTTTATCTTTCAATTTGTTAATATGGTATATCACGTTGTTTGATTTTCTTATACTGAAGAATCCTTGCATCTCTGAATAAAACCAATTTGCTCATGGTGTATGAGCTTTTTGATGTGTTGCTGAATTCTGTTTGCTAAATTTTTGTTGAGGATTTTTGCATCTATGTTCATCACTGATATGGCCTGTAGTTTTCTTTTTTTGTGTTGTCTTTGAATTGGTATCAGGGTGATGATACTCATCGAATGAGTTTGGAAATGTTCCTTCCTCTGCAATTTTCTGGAAACAGTTTTAGATGGCTAGGCATTAGCTCCTCTCTAAATATTTGATAGCATTCCCCTGTGAAGTCATCCAGTCCTTTGCTCTTGTTTTTTGGGATATGTTTTATCACAGCTTCAATTTCAGTCCTTGTAATTGGTTTGTTCATAATTTCTATTTCTACTTGGTTCAATCTTAAAAGATTGAACTTTTCTAAGAATCTGTCCATTTCTTCCAGGTTATCCACTTTATTGCCATTTAGTTCTTCATAATAGTCTCTTATAATCATTTGTATTTCTGTTGTAACCTCTCCTTTTTCATTTCTAATTTTGTTGATTTGATTCTTCTTTCTTTTTTCTTGATGAGTCTGGATAAAGTTTCTTAATTTTCTTTATCTTCTCAAAGAATCAACTTTTAGTTTTATTAATCTTTACTGTTGTTTCCTTCATTTCTTTTTCATTTATTTCTACTCTGATCTTTATGATTTCTTTCCTTCTACTAATCTTGGGTTTTTTTTTTTATTTTTTGGTTCTTCTTTTCCAGTCACTTTAGGTGTAAAGTTAGGTTGTCTGCTCGATGTTTTTTCTTGTTTCTTGAGGTAGGATTGTAATTGCTATAAACTTCCCTCTTAGAACTGCTTTTGCTGCCTCCCATAGGTTTGGAGTTGTCATATTTTCATTGTCATTTGTTTCTAGAATTTTTTGATTTCCCTTTTGATTTCCTCAGTAACCTGTTGATTATTTAGAAATGTACTGTGGTATTTGTGTTTTTTACATCTGTTTTTTTTTTTTCTTGTAATTGAGATCTAGTTTCATGGCATTGTGATCAGAGAAGATGCTTGATATGATTTCAGTTTTCTTAAACTTACTGAGTTGTGACCCAAGACATGGTCTGTCCTGGAGAATTTCCTATGGGCACTTGAGAAGAAGGTGTATTCTTCTGCCTTTAGATGGAATGTCCTGAAGACATCAATGAGATCCATCTCATCTAATGTATCTTTTAAGACTTGTGTTTCCTTATTAATTTTCTGGTTTGATGATCTGTCTATTGGTGTGAGTGGTGTGTTAAAGTCTCCTGCTATTATTGTGTTACTGTCAGTTTCTCCCTTTATGTCTGTTAGTGTTTGTCTTATGTACTGAGGCACTCCTATGTTGGGTACAGAGATATTTACAATTGTTATGTCTTCCTCTTGGACTGATCCCTTGATCATTATGTAGAGTCCTTCCTTATCTCTTGTAATCTTCTTTATTTTAAGGTCTATTTTGTCTGATATGAGGATTGCTACTCTGGCTTTCTTTTGCTTCCCATTTGCATGGAATATATTTTTCCATCCTCTCACTTTTGGTCTATATGTGTTGTTAGGTCTGAAATGGGTTTCTTGTAGACAGAATTTATATATAGGTCTTATTTGTTCATCCATTCAGCCAGTCTGTGTCTTTTGGTTGGAGCATTTAATCTGTTTACATTTAAAGTAATTATTGATCTTTATGCTCCTATTGCCATTTTCTTAAATGTTTGGGGTTGATTTTGTAGATTTTCTTCTCTTGTATTTCTTGACTATACAGGTCCCTTTAACATTTGTTGTAAAGCTGGTTTGGTGGTACTGAATTCTCTTAACTTTTGCTTGCCTGGAAAACTTTCTATTTCCCCATCAATTTTGAATGAAATCCTTGCCAGGTACAGTAATCTTGGTTGTAGATTTTTCCGTTTTTTACTTTAAATATATCCTGTCATTGCCTTTTGGCCTGCAGAGTTTTCTGCTGAAAAATCAGCTGTTAAGCACAGGGGATTTCCCTTGTATGTTACTTGTTGCTTTTCCCTTGCTGCTTTTAATATTCTTTCTTTGTGTTTAGTCTTAGTTTGATTAGTATGTGTCTTGGTGTGTTTCTGCTTGGGTTTGTCCTGTATGGAACTCTTTGTACCTCTCAAACTTGATTGACTATTTCCTTTTCCATGTTGGGCAGATTTTCAACTATAATCTCTTCCAAAATTTTCTCATATTCTTTCTTTTTCTCTTCTTCTTCTGGGATCCCTATAATTCGAATATTGGTGCATTTGATATTGTCCAAGAGTTCTCTGAGACTATCTTCAGTTCTTTTCATTCTTTTTACTTTATTCTGCTCTTCAGAAGTTATTTCCACCATTTTATCTTCTGGCTCACTGATTCGTTCTTCTGCTTCAGATATTCTGCTATTGATTCCTTTTAGAGTATTTTTGATTTCAGGAACTGTGTTGTTTGTCTCTGTATGTTTATTCTTTAATTCTTGTAGCTCTTTCTTAATTGATTCTTGCATTTTCTCCACTCTGTCTTCAAGGTTTTTGATTACCTTTACTATCATTATTCTGAATTCTTTTTCAGGTAGTTTGCATATTTCCTCTTCGTTTATTTGGACTTCTGTATTTCTAGTTTGTTCTTTCATTTGTGTATTATTTATCTGTCTTTTCATCATTTTTTTTTTAACTTATTGTGTTTGAGGTCTCCTTTTCCCAGCCTTCAAGGTTGAATTCTTTCTTCCTTTTAGTTTCTTCCCTCCTAAGATTAGTCCAGTGGTTTGTATAAAATTCGTATATGGTGAGCTTTGTGCTGAGTTTTTTCTTTTCTTTTTTTTTTTTAACATCTTATGATTTTATTTTTTTAATTTAAATTTATTTATTTTAATTGGAGGCTAATTACTTTACAATATTGTATTGGTTCTGCCACACATCATCATGAATCCACCACGGCCATACATGTGTTCCCCATCCTGAACCCCCCTCCCACCTCCCTCCCCATACCATCACTCCACGTCATCCCAGTGCACCAGCCGCAAGGATCCTGTATTGAACCTGGACTGGCGATTTGATTCTTACATGATATTATACATGTTTCCATGACATTCCCCCAAATCACCCCACCAAAAGACTGTTCTATACATCTATGTCTCGTTTGCTGTCTCGCATACAGGGTTATCATTACCATCTTTCTAAATTCCATATATATGCGTTAGTATATTGAGTTTTTTCCTTTGTTTTTTTTTTTTGTTTGTTTGTTTTATCTCTGATGGGCAAGGCTGAGTGAGGTGGTAGTCCTGTCTGCTGATGATTGGGTCTGTAATTTTGCTTCGTTTGCTGTTTAGATGAGGCATCCTGCATAGGGTGCTACTGGTGGTTGAGTGATGTCGGGTCTTGTATTCAAGCAGTTTCCTTTGTGTGAGTTCTCACTATTTGGTACTCCCTAGGGTTAGTTTTCTGGTATTCTAGGGTCTTGGAGTCAGTGCTCCCACTCCAAAGGCTCTGGGCTTGATCTCTGGTCAGATTCCACAAGTAGTTTCTTATGGCATTAAGTGAGATTAAAACAAATACCCCAAAACGAGTAACCAAAGATGAACCCTGACAAATGGCAGTTACAAAATCAGGCAAATAATAATTAAGATAATGGAATATACACATATACATATACACCCATAAGCAAAATCAAAACAGCCCAACAAAAATAAAGTACAGCAGATTGACCCAGCAAACCAAGTTAATCAAAAATTATATTTACCAGTTAAGAACAAAACTAACTATAGCACAAACTGGGAAGGAAAACTAATGCAGGGTGCCAAGGGGAGAATAAAGCAATGAAAACAAAACTAACAAATATGTTGAGAAGAAAGGAAAGGAAAAAAAAAAAACTGAATAGATATGCAAAGTTAAATAGAGGTAGATGAAGAGGATTTATATACATTACAGATTAACTGCAAGGAGAAAAGAATAGTAGGAAAAGCAAACAAAGGAATAGATGTAGAAAAAATAACAATAAATTAAAAATAATTAAACTTTAAAAAAAGAGAGAGAGAAAAAGGAAAACTCCACAGAACTGCAAAAGCCCAATGTAGACACAGAGGTTTACAACAGTAGTAAAAAATATGACTGAGGAAAAAAAAGAAAAGCTCAAAAGCTTAATTAGATTTCATAGAGACAAAAAATTGACAACTGCAACAGAGCGGGGAGGAGGGAAAGGCGGGGGAGAAAAAAACCCAAAGAATCTACAGAAAAAGTCTAAATATAAGAATAATAAATGTTTTTCTTGAGTCACTGCTGTCAGAGTCCTTTTCCTCACTGGGAGTCACAGTCCACCCCACCTCCCTAGGATGTCCTCCAACACTGTGCTGGTCTCTGGACCTGCTGTGAGGGCAGCTCAGATTATAATCTGGTGCTAATCTTGTGTGTTCTTGCCTTCAATGTCCACAGCTATCAGAACAAGTGTGTTTTCTTTTGTGGGAGATCTCAATGTCCTTGTATATATTCCATAGACACAGAGTCTGCCCAGTTGATCACATAGATTTAATGTGCAGCTTGTACAGCTGGTGCGAAGGTTTTGGGTCTTCTTTCTTAACCACACTGCCCTTGAGTTTCAATTGTGATTTTATTTCCACCTCTGCATGTGGGTCATCCATCCACTGGGGTTTGCTCCTGAGGCTGCCCTGGAGGACTTGGATCTGCCCCAGTAAAGGCCAGGTGTGGAGGTGGTGCAGCTGCTTGGGTTGCAGGAGTTCTGGCAGCACCAGATACTCAGGGGAGTGGTCAGCTATGGCAGCAGGAAATGTAGTGCTCTAGAAGGGTATGGCAATGAGTATTGGCCTATACACTTCAATATTCTAGCCTGAAGAACTCCTCAGACAGAGAAGCTTGGCAGGCCACAGTCCACAGGGTGGCAAAGAGCCAGAAATGGCAGAAGCAACCCTGCAAGCATAGACACAAGGCTTTTTTTTTTTTTTTTTTTTGCCTGTGGCAGCTCTGCCCCAGTGAGGGCTGGCATAAAGGTGCATAGCTGCTTGGCTTGCAGGGACCCTGGCTGCACCAAATGTGCAGGGACACAGATGGCCTCCAGTGCAGGAGTTACGGCCCTATCAGAGTCTTGTTTTGAGCCTCTTGTAGCTGGTGATCAGGAGGCCTCTTCAGCCAGTCTTTTTCTATAGATCCACCCATTTAGGAATTTAGGCGGCTCCCTTGCCTGGGGTCCTTCTCAGTTGTTTGGTGCATCATGAACATAGAGGGGCCCTCCTGGCTGGGGTCCTACTCTGTAGATTGGCACATCAGGCACTTAAAGGGACACCCTAGGTGGGGTTCTTGCCTTGAGAACCCCATGAACAATATGAAAAGGCAAAATGATAGGATACTGAAAGAGGAACTCCCCAGGTCAGTAGGTGCCCAATATGCTACTGGAGATCAGTGGAGAAATAATTTCAGAAAGAATGAAGGGATGGAGCCAAAGCAAAAACAATACTCAGTTGTGGATGTGACTGGTGATAGAAGCAAGGTCCGATGCTGTAAAGAGCAATATTGCATAGGAACCTGGAATGCCAGGTCCATGAATCCAGGCAAATTGGAAGTGGTCAAACAGGAGATGGCAAGAGTGAACGTTGACATTCTAGGAATCAGCAAACTCAAATGGACTGGAATGGGTGAATTTAACTCAGATGACCATTATATCTACTACTGCGGGCAGGAATCCCTTAGAAGAAATGGAGTAGCCACCATGGTCAACAAAAGAGTCTGAAATGCAGTACTTGGATGCAATCTCAAAAACGACAGAATGACCTCTGTTCATTTCCAAGGCAAACCATTCAATATCACAGTAATCCAAGTCTATGCCCCAACCAGTAACGCTGAAGAAGCTGAAGTTGAACGGTTCTATGAAGACCTACAAGACCTTTTAGAACTAACATCCAAAAAAGATGTCCTTTTCATTATAGGGGACTGGAATGCAAAAGTAGCAAGTCAAGAAACACTTGGAGTAACAGGCAAATTTGGCCTTGGAATACAGAATGAAGCAGGGCAAAGACTAATAGAGTTTTGCCAAGAAAATGCACTGGTCATAACAGACACCCTCTTCCAACAACACAAGAGAAGACTCTACACATGGACATCACCAGATGGTCAACACTGAAATCAGATTGATTATATTATTTGCAGCCAAAGATGGAGAAGCTGTATACAGTCAACAAAAACAAGGCCAGGAGCTGACTGTGGCTCAGATCATGAATTCCTTATTGCCAAATTCAGACTTAAATTGAAGAAAGTAGGGAAAACCACTAGGCCTTTCAGGTATGACCTAAATCAAATCCCTTATTATTATACAGTGGAAGTGAAAAATAGATTTAAGGGCCTAGATCTGATAGATAGAGTGCCTGATGAACTAAGGAATGAGGTTCGTGGCATTGTACAGGAGACAGGGATCAAGACTACCCCCATGGAAAAGAAATGCAAAAAAGCAAAATGGCTGTCTGGGGAGGCCTTACAAATAGCTGGGAAAAGAAGAGAAGTGAAAAGCAAAGGATAAAAGAAAAGATATAAACATCTGAATGCAGAGTTCCAAAGAATAGCAAGAAGAGATAAGAAAGCCTTCCTCGGCGATCAATGCAAAGAAATAGAGGAAAACAACAGAATGGGAAACACTAGAAATCTCTTCAAGAAAATTAGAGATACCAAGGGAACATTTTATGCAAAGATGGGCTCGATAAAGGACAGAAATGGTATGGACCTAACAGAAGCAGAAGATATTAAGAAGTGGTGGCAAGAATACAAAGAAGAACTGTACAAAAAAGGTCTTCAAGACCAAAATAATCACAATGGTGTAATCACTCACCTAGAGCCAGACATACTGGAATGTGAATTCAAGTGGGCCTTAGAGAGCATCACTACAAACAAAGCTAGTGGAGATGATGGAATTCCAGTTGAGCTATTTCAAATCCTGAAAGATGATGCTGTGAAAGTGCTGCACTCAATATGCCAGCAAAGTCGGAAAACTCAGCAGTGGCCATAGAACTGGAAAAGGTCAGTTTTCATTCCAATCCCAAAGAAAGGCAATGTCAAAGAATGCTCAAACTACCGCACAATTGCACTCATCTCACATGCTAGTAAAGCAATGCTCAAAATTCCCCAAGCCAGGCTTCAGCAATACGTGAACCACGAACTTCCAGATGTTCAAGCTGGTTTTAGAAAAGGCAGAGGAACCAGAGATCAAATTGCCAACATCTGCTGGATCATCAAAAAAGCAAGAGAGTTCCAGAAAAACATCTATTTCTGCTTTATTGACAATGCCAAAGCCTTTGACTGTGTGGATCACAATAAACTGTGGAAAATTCTGAAAGAGATGGGAAAACCAGACCACCTAACCTGCCTCTTGAGAAACCTATATGCAGGTCAGGAAGCAACAGTTAGAACTGGACATGGAACAACAGACTGGTTCCAAATAGGAAAAGGAGTACATCAAGGCTGTATATTGTCACCCTGCTTATTTAACTTATATGCAGAGTACATCATGAGAAACACTGGGCTGGAAGAAACACAAGCTGGAATCAAAATTGCCAGGAGAAATATCAATAACCTCAGATATGCTGATGACACCATCTTTGTGGCAGAAAGTGAAGAGGAACTAAAAAGTCTTTTGATGAAGGTGAAGGTGGAGAGTGAAAAAGTTGGCTTAAAGCTCAACATTCAGAAAATGAAGATCATGACATCTTGTCCCATCACTTCATGGGAAATAGATGGGGAAACAGTGTCAGACTTTTTTTGGAGGGGGGCTCCAAAATCACTGCAGATGGTGACTGCAGCCATGAAATTAAAAGACGGTTACTTCTTGGAAGGAAAGTTATGACCAACCTAGATAGCATATTGAAAAGCAGAGACATAACTTTGCCAACAAAGGTCTGTCTAGTCAAGGCTATGGTTTTTCCTGTGGTCATGTATGGATGTGAGAGTTGGACTGTGAAGAAAGCTGAGCGCAGAAGAATTGATGGTTTTGAACAGTGGTGTTGGAGAAGACTCTTGAGAGTCCCTTGGACTGCAGGGAGATCCAACCAGTCCATCCTAAAGGAGATCAGTCCTGGGTGTTCATTGGAAGGACTGATGCTGAAGCTGAAACTCCAATACTTTGGCCACCTCATGGGAAAAGTTGACTCATTGGAAAAGACTCTGATGCTGGGAGGGATTCGGGGCAGGAGGAGAAGGGGATGACAGAGGATGAGATGGCTGGATGGCATCACCGACTCGATGGACGTGAGTCTGAGTGAACTCCGGAAGTTGGTGATGGACAGGGAGGCCTGGCGTGCTGCGATTCATGGAGTCGCAAAGAGTCGGACACGACTGAGCGACTGATCTGAACTGAACTAGGTGGGGTCCTACTCTCTAATTCAGTGCCTCAGGCGTTTGATGGGCCAGCCTCTGTATTGTTCACCTGCCATGCTGGCGTATAGGGAGAGGCTATGGTGATGGCTCCACCCGCTTCGCGTGACTCTGCAGTCATGACTGCCTGGCTTTCCTCCACAGGCATTTCCCCCCACAATCTCCTCCCTCACATCCCCTCAATCAGTCTCTCTATTGTCAACAGCAGCTCTCACCCTGGGATTGCACCACAATCCCTAAACTCCAGTGCCCAGCCTCTATGCCTTCCAGGGGACCAGCATTCCTGTCCAGGATACATGTGGCTGCAGCAAGGACTGTCTCATTCTCATTCCATTTAGGCTGCCACTGATCAGCTGTTTCACTCTCAGCCTTAAATGTTCTCCTCTGCCTCACACAATTGCCCCTGTGTGGGGATCAGTACCCTGCTTCAGTTCCCCTGCCCGCTGAGGCAGGTCCAGTCCTTCTACACTCCTGTTCTTCCCCCTAGTTCCTTCATCCTACCGAGTTCTGCGTGGTTCTATAGATTCTTTTCCTCTGGTCAGGTCCTCCTGTCCGCTCTCAGCTGGTGTTCTGCATGCACTGCTGTCTGAAGGTGTATCACTGATGTATCTGTGGAGAGAGATGTACCCCACGTCCACCTCCTCCACCGCCATCTTGTTCTCCTATTTTTACTTTTGTGTCCTGTGCTTTTGGAGTCATAGCCGAAAAATCATTGCCAAATCCGACATCATAAAGCTTTTTCTTGTACGTTTTCTTCTGGGAATTTAGGAGGTTGATGTCATACAGTGATGTTTTTAATCCATTTTGAGTTACTTTTTGTTACGATGAAAGCTAAGGGGTCAACTTTATACTTTTGCACACAAACAGTCAGTTTCCCAATGCTCTTTGTTGAAAGATCTGTCTTTTCCCCATGAGATGTCTTGGCACTCTTGTTTTCAATCATTTGATTATATCCATGAAGTTTCATTTCTGGGCTCTCTGTTCACCTCCGTTGTTCTACAAGTCTGTCTTTGTGCCAGTACCATCAGTTTTGATTATTGTAGATTTGTAATATATTTCAAATTTAGAATTCTGAGACCACCAACTTTGTTTCCAAGATTTTTTTTTTTTTTTTAGCTATTTGATCTTTCTTGAGACTCCATATGAATTTTAAAACGTAATTTTCATTTTCTGCAAAAAAACAGCATTGTGATTTTGATAAGGATTACACTGAATCTTAGATCACAGTGGGTAACTTTCCCATTTTCCAACTCATGCACATGGGATATCTTTCATTTATGTTGATATCTTTAATCGCTTTCAGCTATGGTTTCTAGTTCTATAACTCTTTTGTTTCCCTGGCTAAGTTGAGTCCTCAGTACTTTTTCTTTCTGATATTTTTGTAAATGATTGGCTTTATTAATTCTTTGTTAAATAGTTCATTGACAGTGCATAGTAATGCTGCTGATTTTAATGTGTTGGCTTTGTATATTGACACTATGCTAAATTTGCTATTATAACAGATTTGTATCTATCTTTAGGATTTTATATATATTGTATATATATTTTTATATATTGGATTTACCAAAACACTCTTTTTGTTTTTAAGTAAAATAAAAGGCACATTTTTCATTTTCACAAAGAATTTATTGAACAATGTATTCACCATTTTGTTCCACTATCTTCTGCCATTTTTCAGGAAACTTTATAATTCCATCTTCCCAAAACTCTTGATCGTTTTGAGCCAAGAACTGCTTTAGGTACCTTTTACAGTCTTCCAGGAAATTAAAATGTTTTCCATTAAGAGAATTCTGTAAAGACCTAAATAAATCAAAATCTGAAGGTGTAGTGTTTGCTGAATATGGTGAATGAATCAGAACTTCCCAGCCAAGCTATAACAGTTTTGCCTGGTTATCAAAGAAACATGTGGTCTTGAATTATCCTGATGAAAGATTCTGCAGTTTATGTTGACTAATTCCGGATGCTTTTCATTGAGTGATGCTTCAGTTGGTCTCATTGGTAGTACTGCTTGTTGGAATTAATTGCTTTCTTTTCCAGGAGGAGCTCACGATAGACGACTCCCTTCCAAACCCACCATATATGCAACATCACTTACTTTGAATGAAGGTCAGTTTTTGATGTGATTGGTGGTGGTTCATTTCACTTGTCCCATCATCCTTTCTGTTCTACATTATTGTACAGTATCCACTTTTCATCCCGTGTCACAATTTGTTTTAAAAATGAAATATTTGTCACATTTAATTAGAAAATTGGAAGCTAAAATATGGTCAAGAAGGTTTTCTTTGCTTAACTTACATGGAACAACAGAGTGCTTAATATAACCAAGCTGAGTAAATGATTTACCATGCTGGATTTGGATATTTCCAATATGTTGGCTATCTCCATATTGATACAATATTGATTTTTCTCAGTTAATGTCTTGATTTTATCACTCTCATCTTCAATTGGTCTACCTCACCATGGATTATCGTTCAGTGAGAAATCTCCAGGACAAATTTTTTCAAATCACTTTGAAACATACAATGTTTCGATAAGGTCAGTCACAGCACCTTCTGCATACAGTGCACACTTTTTTTTTTTTTTTTTTTTCATTTCAGTTGCATTTCAACCTTTCTTGAAATAATAAAGCATAATATGCCAAAATGTTGCTTTTTTCTTTCATCTTCAATAATAAAATGGCTACACTGAATGCAACAGTGCATGCACAAGACTTTTGAACGAGGTTGCCATTATCTTCATTCACCTCAGTTCAGTCTCTCAGTGTCTGAGTGTCTGACTCTTTGCAACCCTATGGATTGCAGCATGCCAGGATTCCCTGTCCATCACCAACTCCCAGAGCTTACACAAACTCATGTCAACCAAGTTGGTGATACCATACAACCATCTCATCCTCTGTCATCTCCTTCTCCTGCCTTCAATCCTTATAGTCTTTATAGATTTTTTATACTCCAACTCTTACATCAATACATGTGATTATCTTCATTACACCTACCATTAAACGGGTTAAACAATAGGGGGGGAACACAGCCTTGCCCATCAACAGAAATTGGATTAAAATTTACTGAGCATGGTCCTACCCATCAGAACAACACCCATTTTTCCCTAAGTCAGTGTCTCCCATTAGGAAAATTCATAAGTCTCTTGTCTTTATCCATCAGAGGGCAGACAGAAGGAAAACCACAATCATAGAAAACTAATCAAACTGATCACATGGACCACAACCTTGTGTAACTCAAAGAAACTATGAACCATGCTATGTAGGGCCACCCAAGACAGTTGGGTCATGGTGGAGAGTTCTGACAAAACGTGGTCCACTGGAAAAGGGAATGTCAAACCACTTCAATATTCTTGCCTTGAGAACCCCAGGAAGGGTTTGAAAAGGGAAAAAGATAGGACACTAGAAGATGAATTCCCCAGGTCAGTAGGTGCCCAATATGCTACTGTAGAAGATTGATTATATTCTTTGCTATACAGTCAACAAAAACAAGACCAGGAGCAGACTGTGGCTCAGATCATGAACTCCTTATTGCCAAATTCAGACTGAAATTGAAGAAAGTAGGGAAAACCACCAGACCATTCAAGTTTGACCTAAATCAAACCCTTTATGATTATACAGTGGAAGTGAGAAATAGATTTAAGGGACTAGATCTGATAGACAGAGTGCCTGATGAACTATGGAATGAGGTTCATGACATTGTACAGGAGAGAGGGATCAGGACCATCCCCATGGAAAAGAAATGCAAAAAGGCAAAATGGCTGTCTGGGGAGGCCTTACAAATAGCTGTGAAAAGAAGAGAAGTGAAAAGCAAAGGAGAAAAGGAAAGATATAAGCATCTGAATGCAGAGTTCCAAAGAATAGCAAGAAGAGATAAGAAAGCCTTCCTCAGTGATCAATGCAAAGAAATAGAGGAAAACAACAGAATGGGAAACACTAGAGATCTTTTCAAGAAAATGAGAGATACCAAGGGAACATTTCGTGCAAAGATGGGCTTGATAAAGGACAGAAATGGTATGGACATAACAGAAGCAGAAGATATTAAGAAGAGATGGCAAGAATACACAGAACTGTACAAAAAAGACCTTCATGACCCAGATAATCACAATGGTGTGATCACTCACCTAGAGCCAGACATCCTGGAATGTGAAGTCAACTGGGCCTTAGAAAACATCACTACGAACAAAGCTAGTGGAGATGATGGAATTCCAGTTGAGCTCTTTCAAATCCTGAAAGATGATGCTGTGAAAGTGCTGCACTCAATATGCCAGCAAATTTGGAAAACTCAGCAGTGGCCACAGGACTGGAAAAGGTCAGTTTTCTTTCCAATTTCAAAGAAAGGCAATGCCAAAGAATGCTCACACTACTGCACAATTGCACTCATCTCACACGCTAGTAAAGGAATGCTGAAAATTCTCAAGCCAGGCTTCAGCAATACATGAACCGTGAACTTCCAGATGTTCAAGATGGTTTTAGAAAAGGCAGAGGAACCAGAGACCAATTTGCCAACATCTGCTGGATCATGGAAAAAGCAAGAGAGTTTCAAAAAAACATCTATTTCTGCTTTATTGACTATGCCAAAGCCTTTGACTGTGTGGATCACAATAAACTGAAAAATTCTGAAAGAGATAGGAACACCAGACCACCTGACCTGTCTCTTGAGAAATTTGTATGCAGGTCAGGAAGCAACAGTTAGAACTGGATATGGAACAACAGACTGGTTCCAAATAGGAAAAAGAGTACGTCAAGACTGTATATTGTCATCCTGCTTATTTAACTTCTATGCAGAGTACATCATGAGAAATGCTGGACTGGAAGAAACACAAGCTGGAATCAAGATTGTCAGGAGAAATATCAATAACCTCAGATATGCTGATGACACCACCCTTATGGCAGAAAGTGAAGAGGAACTAAAAAGCCTCTTGATGAAGGTGAAAGAGGAGAGTGAAAAGTTGGCTTAAAGCTCAACATTCAGAAAACGAAGATCATGGCATCTGGTCCCATCACTTCATGGGAAATAGATGGAGAAACAGTGGAAACAGTGTCAGACTTTATTTTTGGGGGCTCCAAAATCACTGCAGATGGTGACTGCAGCCATGAAATTAAAAGATGCTTACTCCTTGGAAGAAAAGTTATGACCAACCTAGATAGCATATTAAAAGCAGAGACATTACTTTGCCAACAAAGGTCTGGCTAGTCAAGGCTATGGTTTTTCCAGTGGTCATGTAGGGATGTGAGAGTTGGACTGTGAAGAAAGCTGAGTGCTGAAGAACTGATGCTTTTGAACTGTGGTGTTGGAGAAGACTCTTGAGAGTCCCTTGGACTGCAAGGAGATCCAACCAGTCCATTATGAAGGAGATCAGCCCTGGGATTTCTTTCTTTGAAAGGAATGATGCTAAAGCTGAAACTCCAGTACTTTGGCCGCCTCATGCGAAGAGTTGACCCATTGGAAAAGACCCTGATGCTGGGAGGGATTGGAGGCAGGAGGAGAAGGGGACGACAGAGGATGAGATGGCTGGATGGCATCACTGACTCGATGGACGTGAGTCTGAGTGAACTCCAGGAGTTGGTGATGGACAGGGAGGCCTGGCGTGCTGCATGGGGTCGCAAAGAGTCGGACACGACTGAGCGACTGAAGTGAACTGAATGAACTGTGAAGAGTGGAGAAATAACTCCAGAAAGAATGAAGAGACAGGGCCAAAGTAAAAACAACAGCCAATTGTGTAATTGACTGGTGATGGAAGTGAAGTCCAATGCTGTAGAGAACAATATTGCATAGGAACCTGGAATGTTAGGTCCATGAATCAAGGTAAATTGGAAATGGTCAAACAGGAGATGGCAAGAATAAACATCGACATTTTAGGAATCAGTGAACTAAAATGAACTGGAATGGGTGAATTTAATTCAGATGACCATTTTATCTACTACCGTGGGCAAAAATCCCTTAGAAGAAATAGAGTGGCCCTCATAGTAAACAAGAGTCCAAAATGCAGTACTGGAGTGCTTTCTTTAAAACGACAGAATGATCTCTGTTCATTTTCAAGGCAAACCATTCAATATCACAGTAATCCAAGTCTATGCCTCAACCACTAACGCCAAAGAAGGTGAAGTTGCAATGTTTCTGTGAAGACCTACACGACTGTCTAGAACTAACACCAAAAAAAACATGTCTTTCCATCATAGGGGATGGGGATGCAAAAGTAGGAAGTCAAGAAACACCTGGACTAACAGGCAAGTCTGGCCTTGGAGTACAAAATGAAGCAGAGCAAAGGCTAACAGAGTTTTGCCAAGAAAACACACTGGTCATAGCAAGTATCTTCTTCCATCAACACAAGAGATGACTCTACATATGGATATCACCAGATGGTAAATACAAAAATCAGATTGATTATATTCTTTGCAGCCAAAGATGGAGAAGCTCCATACAGTTAGCAAAAACAAGACTGGGAGCTGACTGTGGCAAGAATACACAGAAGAACTATACAAAAAAAGATCTTCATGACCCAGATAACCAGGATGGTGTGATCACTCACCTAGAGCCAGACATCCTGGAATGCAAAGTCAAGAGGGCCTTAGGAAGCATCACTATGAAGAAAGCTAGTGGAGGTGATGGAATACCAGTTGACCTAGTTCAAATCCTAAAAGATGATGCTATGAAAATGCTGCACTCAATATGTCAGAAAATTTTGAAAACTCAGCAGTGGCCACAGGACTGGAAAAGTCAGTTTTCATTCCAATCCCAAAGAAAGGCAATGCCAAAGAATGCTCAAACTACCGCACAATTGCACTCATCTCACATGCCAGCAAAGTATTGCTCAAAATTCCAGAAAAACATCTACTTCTGCTTCATTGACTACATCAAAGCTTTTGATTGTGTGGATCACCACAAACTGGAAAATTCTTCAAGAGATGGAAATACCAGAACACCTTACCTGCCTCCTTAGAAATCTGGATGCAGGTCAAGAAGGAACAGTTAGAACCAGACATGGAACAACACACTGATTTCAAATTGGGAAAAGAGTACATCAAGGCTGTATATTGTCTCCTCGTTATTTTACTTCTATGCAGAGTAAATCATGCAAAATGCCAGGCTGATGAAGCACAAGCTGGAATCAAGATTGCCGGGAGAAATATCAATAACCTCAGATATGCTGATGATACCACCCTAATGGCACAAAGTGAAGAACTAAAGAGCCGCTTGATGAAAGATAAAGAGGAGATTGAAAAAACTGGCTTAAAATTCAACATCCAGAAAACTAAGATCATGGCATCTGGTCCCATTACTTTATGGCAAATATATGGGGAAACAGTGGAAACAATGACAGATTTTATTTTGGGGGTGGAGCTCAAAAATCACTGCAGATGGTGACTGCAGCAATGAAATTCAAAGATGCTTGCTCCTTGGAAGAAAAGCTATGACCAACCTAGACAGCATATTAAAAAGCAGAGACATTATTTTGCCAACAAAAGTCCGTCTAGTCAAAGCTATGGTTTTTCCAGTAGTCGTGTATGGATGTGAGATTTGGACTATAAAGAAAGCTGAGCGCTGAAGAATTGATGCCTTTGAACTGTGGTGTTGGAGAAGACTCTTTAGAGTCCCTTGGACTGCAAGGAAATCAAACTAGTTAATCCTACAGGAAGTCAGTCCTGAGTATTCATTGGAAGGAATGATGCTGAAGCTGAAACTCCAATACCTTGGCTACCTGATGCAAAGAACTGACTAATTAGAAAAGACCCTAATGCTGGGAAAGATTGAAGGCAGGAGAAAAAGGGGACGACAGGGGATGAGATGGTTGGATGGCATCGTTGACTCATGGTTATGAGTTTGAGCAATTTTCCAGGAGTTGGTGATGTACAGGGAACCCTGGCTTGCTGCAATCCATGGGGTCTCAAAGAATCGGACACAACTGAGTGCTGAACTGAACTGAAGCCAGGGAGGTCCATGTGGTTGATACTTTGAACCAATTCTATCATATAACAATATTTCTGCTTGCTTTATCAGTTACAGAGAGAAGCATTGCCAGGGACCAGCCCCGGCTGATCCAGGGTATTCAAAGCGGGGACGGCGTCGGTGAGCATCAGGAAACAACTGCTTAATTAAACGTTAATTAAGGATATTAAGAGTAATAGAATGAGGATAGCTCAATAGGAAAATTCAGTGGAGAAAAGAGGCTGAGTAGCTTGTTTACGCGGGAGACCAATAAAACTTCAAGACAAGAAGTTTGCACCACTTACGTAGGCCGCAGGCGTCCTTCCGTTCTCCCGAAGGAGAGGAGACACTGAGGCCTCCCCAGTCAGATCATAGAAGCCCAGGCATAATTAGCAAGCATGGCAGGTTCCGCGCTCCAGATGGAGACTCAGCCAGAATTTGAGAGAGAGAGCAACATGGGACGACCAAGTTTCGGTGAACAAGGCCCGCACTTTATTTTCCGAAGTAGTTTTTATACCTTAAGTTGTGCATAGAGGATAATGGGGGAAGGCGTGGAGTCATGCAAGGACAGCAGTTCCTGGTCCTAATCGAAGCCAGGCTTTCAAACTTATCATATGCAAAAGTTCAGGTGAATTACATCATCTTCTGGCCAGGAGGCCTGTTAACATTTTAAGAAACTTATCTTTCTGTAAAGGTGATTATTCCAAATTCAGGCACCAGCATCCAAAAAAGCATTGGACAAAGCTGCATTCCTATAGGGCAAAGGTGAGGTGGGCTCAATCAAGAAAAGAATTAACTCAAGGGTCCCAGGTTACAAACATTGAGGCTACTACTTACATTTCTATACACCCATTATATCAATCAATACACTGCCAAGGACACAGTAGGTAAGGAGTATGGAGACTTAGCAGCAAACATTGGCCCAATAAGTGAAAAACCCTTCACCAATACAATTTCTAATCAATCTTTTAACTACTCAAAGGAATCTGTGTTTAGACAGTTTAGAACATCTCCTCCCTCTCGCAGTTGGGAGGCTCTGAACAATCACATGTGGCCGGAAAAACCTATTCAGGCAGGTTAGAGGATTTCCAAAGGAGTTTGTAGGTTAAACACTGTCACACCCAGGAATTATTAACTGGAGCTGTAAGCTAACTCTTTTTTCAGAGAGAGGTAGTGGGGGACAGTTCCCCATAAAGTCAAAGGTGTAGGTGAAAGCACAAAGCAGAAAGTAGGCAGACTCTGGTTTTGGGGGTAGATGCTCGAGAATTTCCAGGGAGACTCCCGAGGCTTGATCCTGCCTTTGCGTATGCCGAGCCTCCTTCCTCATGACCTTTGCCACGGGTGGAGTGCCTCACGCTGGCTCCCAGCAGTGATAGAATTCTAGTTGAGCTATTCCAGATCCTGAAAGATGATGCTGTGGAAAGTGCTGCACTCAATATGCAATTTGCAATATGCACTCAATATGCAATATGCCGGCTCCCGGCAAAGCATGATAAAATATCAACCATGCTTTGGAGATTTACATTTCTTTTCACTTCTGTCAGTTTTTACATTACATATTTTAAATCTTTATTAGTTGTATACATATTTATATTTTTCACATTACCCAGTTTGATTGAACATTTGAATTATGAAATGGCCCTTTATGAGCAAAATTTTCTCCTGAGGTCTATTTTGTATTTTAATGATTATTAAGACACAAAAGCCTTGGTTTTCTTAGGATATTCATGATCCAAGTTTCTCCAGCTTTTCACTTGCATACTTTCTATATTTTAATGTGTGTATGTTCAGTCGCTCAGTCATGTCTGACTCGTTGTGACCAATGGGCTATAGCCTGACAGGCTCCTCTGTTCATGGAATCTTCCAGGCAAGAATACTGGAGTGGTGGCCATTTCTTTCTCCAGGGGATCTCCCCAAGCCAGGGATGGAGCCCACATCTTCTGTGTCTTTGGCGGTAGGCAGATTCTTTACCACTGTGCAACCAGGTTGGCCCCTATATTTTAATAGTAAATATAAATCACATTTATGCTTTGGTTTGGGATTTCTGTCCAGGATTAAAATATTTTGTTTTAACAGATACTTTTACTCGACCTGCCCTGAGGGAAGGACCATATTATGACTTAGAGTGGGCTGTGTGGCTCCTGCAGACACAGAGTCCTGCACATCTTCATCACACCAACACGCCAGGATGGAGCAGAGGAGGAGGAAGAGCTGCGGGCCAGGAGGTCACACCTGCAGCCCTAGGGAAGTCTTTCCAAGGATGGCCACTGGGTCCCTCTGATTTGCTTCTCATCTGGTGGACTGCAGCACTCCCAGAGGAATTTCAGGCTCCATTACCCCTCTTGTTTTGGGCTGAGATGCATCAAAGGAATTTTACCCACAGGACTACCTCTTTTAGGGACTCAGAGTGTTGGAAGTCCCAGGGTACTCAAAGCTTAGGCAGCAGCTAATTGGCAACTTGAGGCCTCGAATCCCAGCTGTGCCAGGTGGAGAGATCCTCTCCATAAAAAGATCCTAGTGTGCAGGTGCCACGGATGCTGGCCAGCTGAGGGGACAGAGAGAGGAGCAGGTGAGTTCAACATGGTTCACTCTGGTTGAACTGTGTTGTGGGAGCTCCTGGTACCCAGAACTAGAGGACCTGGACAGACTATCACTGGCACCTCGGGGGTCCACCTCTGCCCCCTCCTCAGTCTCACTTCACTGCAAGGAAGGCAGAGCTGAAGAGGGAGAGGGGACGGTTCCTTGTGCCACTTAGAGTACAGGGCTATTTGCACAGGGGTGGGTGGCCAAGATGGGTAGGTGCCACCACACTTAGCACTAGCTTCAAACATATTCGAGAGGATCTTGGGCATCCAAGGTCAGACTATCCGCCTCTGCTCTCATGTGAGAGTTGGGGTCAAATATTCCAGAAAGGAAAGCCTAAATATTCCAAATAGGACAGCCTATTCTTTCACCCACATCCTGTATTAAGAGAGAGCCCTGGCTCTCATAGATAACCTTCTAAGAGAACTTCAGTCTCAGAGGGAACGTGGGGGTCATCACTCCTCCACAGGCACCACTGACCTCCAGCCTCTGCCCGCACACCCCGACTCCTGGGGAACTCACACTTCCAAAGTCAGATAGCTCGGTGATGCTGCAGATCTGACCTCTAGAAAACATGAAACTCTATAAAATCAGCTTTCACCCTCTCACTAATCCTCCTCCCCTCCCTCGGAGGCACTGTGGCTCTGTGCTAATGATCCATCCTTCCCACTCCTCCTCTTAAGTTGCATCATATCCTGTTAATTCCTCTGGCCATCACACAACTGGTCCCCATGTTTCATGAGAGTGTGTGGCAGACAAGGGAGGTCTGGGCTGTGACAGGGACAGGAAGCAGCATCCAGAGGGGGACCCAGACATTGAGGCAGATGTGACCATGTTGGTGGCTCCCATTGCTCCAAGCAATCACTACACGTAGTGCCAAGGTGCCAGTGGCATGGAAGTAAGGACAGGGGAAGGACATGGCACGCCCTGAGTGTGTGACAGTCCCTGTCTGGCAGGTTCTCAGGCTGTGTAGCTGGGCAATCTGCTCTCCATGAATTATGCCACATCAGGACTTAGCAGGAAAGAACCCTTAGATTCTCAAAGATGCAGAGAGCTCTGCTGATGGTTGCCATAATAGTCAAATCTCAGAGACAATGAAGCTGAGATATCTCTCATGGTCTACAGGGGTGACAGACAAATCACCCACATTAGCCTGGTGAGGACTGGTCCCTGCTCTGGTCCCTGCCTGGCCTAGAGATAGGACCATCACTGGGTTGAGTCAGGATGGCAAAAAGGGCTTTACAATTTCTGAAATTAAAGTAGGGCTAAAATAAAGAGCTTCCCTGGTGGCTCAGAGGTTAAAGCATCTGTCTGCAATGTGGGAGACCTGGGTTAGATCCCTTGGTCAGGAAGATCCCCTGGAAAAGGAAATGGTAACCCACTCCAGTATTCTTGCCTGGAGAATCCCATGGACTGAGGAGCCCGGTGGGCTACAGTCCATGGGGTCGCAAAGAGTTGGACATGACTGAGTGACTTCACTCACTCACTTCACTCAAAATAAGGAACAGAACGTGCAGTATTAGATACTCAAACAAAGTGTAGAAATGGCACGACTCAGAAGTATCCCCATGGGGAGGGAAAACATGTTCTTCATAAATGACCAGGAGATGCAAGCCATACTTACACAGTAGACACTCAGCTCTGGAGGAGCCCTGGACAAACCCCATGACAACAGCTCAGAGTCTCCCGGAGAGGGAGGGCTCCATGCATGATTATGAAGGTGCAAGTCAGTGGAAATGTTTACAGTTTCAGGTCAGTCTGAGCTCATCTGAAAGGAGGAATGGGCAGTGGATAGTGTGTTGGTCAGTGGGCAGTGAAACACGGAAGGGTGTGTGTGATCCACGGGAGGATCACCGTGTGACCTTGACCTGTTCCATCTCACTATCTCTCTCCTGCTCTTTACTCTCTGCTCCTGTCGCCCAGTTCAGGGAAATGTCACCCTATGGAAATAGAAACCTTTCAGCGATGCCTTTGCAGAAGTTTGTACTGGATGGATTTCAGACCCAGGCCTTGCTGTTTGCTCTTTTCCTGGCCCTGTACGTGGTGGCCATCCTGGGGAACCTCACCATGATCGTGGTCGTCATCCTGGATGCCCGTCTGCACTCCCCAATGTACTTCTTCCTCAAGAACCTCTCCTTTGTGGACTTGTGCTACTCATCTGTCATCTACCCCAAAACCCTGGCCAACTTCCTGTCCTCCTCCAAGGTCATCACCTTTGCAGGATGTGCCACTCAGTTCTTCTTCTTCTCCATGGTGGGTACCACTGAGGCATTCCTCTTGGCCGTGATGGCCTATGACCGCTTAGTGGCCATCTGCAGCCCCCTGTGCTACCCTATCTCCATGCGCCCTTCGGTGTGTGCCTGCCTGGTATTGGGCACCTACTGTGGGGGCTGTGTCAACTCCATTATTCAGACCAGCTTCACATTCAGCCTCCCATTCTGCAGCTCCAACCACATCGACCACTTCTTCTGTGATGTGCTTCCCTTACTTAAGCTTGCCTGTGCTGACACTACCATCAATGAGCTGGTCATGTTTGGCCTTTGTGGGCTCATAACTGTGGGCTCCATACTTGTGATCCTCACCTCCTATGGCTACATCACAGTGACCATCCTGAAGATGCGATCAGGAAGAGGGAGACACAAGCTCTTCTCCACCTGCGGCTCCCACTTGACAGCTGTGTCCATCTATTATGGGACAGTTTTTGTCATGTATGTCCAGCCAGGAGCTGTGGAGTCCATGGAGCAGGGCAAGATGGTCTCTGTTTTCTACACCCTGGTCATCCCGATGCTCAACCCCCTCATCTACAGTCTGAGAAACAAGGAGGTGAAGGATGCCCTGTGGAGACTGGGCCAGAAGCACACAGCCACATGAAGGAGTGTGGCCAGAAGGGGCAGTGCATCTTGATGTCAGGACAAGATGGCTTCATGGGAGGCACTAGGTTTGGTTGGAAGAATTTGTTCCTTATTCCCTCAATTCATTCTTTCATCCAACATTTCATTCAATCCTTCACATACCATCGGCCGCTCATTTTGAGTGCGAGATACAAAGTGAATGAGACATTTTCTTTGGCATCAGAAAATTAATATCATCAATGGGGCATGACTCTAATCTTGAACTTTGTAGGTAGAGTGACGAACAGAGAGTCTTTGAGGCATAGTATGTGTCCCAAGTTCAACTCTACCAGTGAAGGTACATAACTAGACAAAGTCTCTGGCCATTTCCTTCACTTCTTTCCTGAATCAAATGCAAATGTGTGCTCAGAATTCTCCCCTGGACCACCTAGAAGGGGGGCTTTAGCACACTCAGCCTCGCATCTTCCTTCGTGGTAGCCTGAGGTTACTACTGCCAATTAGGAGGAGGTAGGAAGACCAGGTTCCCCCTTAATTCTGCAGTGTGGTTGTTCTTCCACCTTCCCCCCCTGTTCACTGGTACTACCGCACCAACGAGGCAGCAGGGTGCACCTGTGCCCGGCTTCAGAGGCTCTCAGTGCACCCTGTCCTGGGTTTATCCCCTCAGACAGCAGCTGGGAACCCCAGGGAGTCAACGTGGATGCCTGATTCTCAAAGCTCAACTGACCCTTTACCACACAGCCTGGCAGGTGACACTGTCCTGACTACTTATGACCCTGACAAATGGTGCTTTGTCAGCGCAGACATCTGTTAATAAGGGTAATGTTATTAACATTATTCTGGTGGCTGCAGAAGAAATCAGGGGTTGCTAAGAGATGGTGAACTTTCTTGGCAGGGAACATAACTTTCTAGTCCTGTCCTGCACTCCCCAGGAGCCTGGTCCCTCAATCTTGACCTGCCCATTCAGAGATCCATCCTCGTGCTCCATGGACCCAACACACAGCCTGGACTCAGGGCCCAGAGGCCTCCTCATGGTGTCTTTCTTTGGTAGCGTCATCCACTCCCATGGTTACTACAAGGAACTTGTCCAGTGAACTTGGGAGTGGTCTCTGATCATAATTCTCCATCTCTTGCTCAGGAGAACTGTGGGGAGGAGCCCACACCCAAGCATCAAATTGCTACTCACCATCACTTATTCCCAGCACACTCCAAGGTATCTGTTGGCCCCATTTGTCTTCGCTTTGAGTTCTCCAAAATTATTTCTGTCTCTGTAGTATATTTCTGTAATCATCTGATACAATATATTTTTTGTTGAGTTCCCCGAATTACCTCTCCATGATATCGTGCTTCTCATCCTCTCATGCTGTAATATTGTTCTATCTCCCACCCACTTTCCCCTTGTCCTCCTCATCATCCTCATTCCCCACTCCCTCCTCCTCCACTTCCCCTCCTCCTCTCCTCTGCCCCCTCCTCCCCCTCCAATGCCCCCTCCTCCTCCTTTTCTCTCTCCCTCTCATTTGTCCTGTATCATTCTATGGGGGTTCAAATAGATATTCTTTTACCTGTACCATCTTACAAGAATATCTTTCACACTCATTTAGAGCTGGGCATTGTAGAATGTGTAGTCAGGTTGGCCTTAGAAAGCATCACTATGAACAAAGCTAGTGGAGGTGATGGAATTCCAGTTGAGCTATTTCAAATCCTAAAAGATGATGCTGTGACAGTGCTGCACTCAATATGCCAGCAAACTCGGAAAACTCAGCAGTGGCCACAGGACTGGAAAAGGTCAGTTTTCATTCCAATCCCAAAGCCAAAGAATGCTCAAACTACCACACAATTGCACTCATCTCACATGCTAGTAAAGTAATGATCAAAATTCCTCAAGCCAGGCTTCAGCAATATGTGAGCCATGAACTTCCAGATGTTCAAGCTCGTTTTAGAAAAGGCAGAGGAATCAGAGATCAAATTGCCAACATCTGCTGGATCATTGAATAAGTAAGAGAGTTCCAGAAAAACATCTATTTCTGCTTTATTGACTATGCCAAAGCCTTTGACTGTGTGGATCTCAATAAACTGTGGAAAATTCTGAAAGAGATGGGAATACCAGACCACCTGACCTGCCTCTTGAGAAACCTATATGCAGGTCAGGAAGCAACAGTTAGGACTGGACATGGAACAACAGACTGGTTCCAAATAGGAAAAGGAATATGTCAAGGCTGTATATTGTCACCCTGCTTATTTAATTCTGTACATGCTTTGCAATCTTCTGCCACTTAATAGGTTCTCAGTCTACATCTACTGGCTGATTATAATTTGAGTTCAGTGTTGATTAGCCACTGAACTCCAAAATGTAACTTAAATAGTTCTAGCTACATTATTGAGTTAGTGTAGAATAAACATCTTGGATTTCAAGACCATACTGTACTTTAAATTGTTTCTATGTTAACTTGTTTTAAGGTCATAAGTTTCTAATTGTGTTTAAAAAGCAACATTTTTGTTGTACCTGCTTTTAAGTGTACAGTTCAGCAGTGCTCAGCATATGCATCTTCTCGTGTAACAAATCTCCAGAACTTATTTCATCTTTTTTCATCTTGCAAAACTGAACTGCATACCCCTCAGCAGTAACTCCCTATTTTCCCTGCCTCAACCCCTGGCAGCCAACACTTTGATTTGTCTCTACAAATGCGACTACTTTAGATACCTCACATAAGTAAAGCCTACGATGTTTGTCTTTTTGTGTGTCTGGTTATCTCACTTAACAAAATGTCTTCAAGTTTCACCCATGCTGCAGTAAATATCAGTATTTTAATCTTTTAAAAGGCTAAATAATATTCCCTCATATATACACCACAACATTTTGTTTACCATTTTATTCACCAATGAACACTTGTGTTTCTTCCACCTTCTGCCTATGAAGAATTCTGCTATGTATGTATGTCTGCCAATTTCTCTTGTAGTTACTGCTGTCAAATTGAGGCAGGATATACACTCAAATATGTGATTACTGGATCATATAGTAATTTTTTTTAATTTTGGGGGAACCTGCAAAGAATTTTCCATAGTACTTTTTACATTCCCATCAACAGCGCAAGAATGTTCCAATTTCTTCTAGTCAACATATATACTTACATACATACAACATACATACTTTTGTTTCTTTTGTATATCCATCCTGATAGTTCCAACGTATTATCACATTGTTTTTTATTTTCATTTCACTAATGATTATTTCTGTTGAGTATATTTTCATGTTAGTTGTCAATGTGTATAACATATTTAGAGAAATAAGCATTTATATTTAAAGAAATATATATTCATAGCTTGAAGATTTTTCATTGAGTCTTTAATTGTTGTTGCTGTCATTCAGTTGCTCAGTTGAGTCTGACATTTTACAACCTCATGGACTGCAGCACTCCAGGCTTCTCTGTTCTTCACCATCTCCCAGAGTTTGCTCACACTCATGTCCATTGAGTCGACAAATGCCATCCAACCATCTCATTCTTGGTCACCCTATCTCCTCCAGCCCTCAATATTTCCCAGCATCAGGATCTTTTCCAATCAGTCAGCTCTTCCTATCAGGTAGCAAATATATTGGAGCTTAAGCCATAGTATCAGTCTTTTCAAAGAATATTTAGATTTGATTTCCTTTAGGACTGACTAGTTTGATCTCCTTGCTGTCCAAGGAACTCTCAAGTTTTCTCCAACACCACAGTTTAAAAGAATCAATTCTTTGGCACTCAGACTTCTTTATGGTCCAACTCTCACATCCATACATGACTAATGGAAAAATCATGGATTCAACTAGATGGACCTTTGTTGGCAGTTATATCTCTGCTTTTGAATATGCTGTCTAGGTTTGTCATAGCTTTGCTCTGAATTTCTTGGCTGCAGTCACCATCCACAGTAATTTTGGAGTCCAGGAAAATAAAATCTGTCACTGTGTCCATTGTTGCCCCAACTATTTGCCATGACGTGATGAGATCTGGATGACAAGATCTTAGTTTTTTGAATGTTGAGCTTTAAGCCAGCTTTTACACTCTCCTCTTTCACCTCATCAAGAGGCTCTTTAGTTCATCTTCACTTTCTGCCTTTAGGGTGGTGTCATCTGCATATCTGAAGTTGTTGATATTTTTCTCAGAAGTCTTGATTCCAGCTTGTGAGTCATGCAGCATGGCATATCGAATGATGTACTCTTGAGAGAGTTAATACTTAGGCAGGTTGATAGGGAGTCTAAGGCCCCTTTAAGGTTGAGGTGAACATTTTTGTTCACAATCTTTTGCATTAATCATGTAGGCTGCCGAGGCATCAATATGTCGTGCTCATGCTTTCATTAAATCTTGTGCAACAATGTATATTGCCCCAGAAACTGTTTTTTTTTTTTTTTTTTTTTTAGATATGGAACTAATAACTCTGCAGCAGTAATATATCTTATTCATGGGTATGATTTTCTTTGTCTGTATGTTAATGATTATAATTGTAACAAATCTTGCCTGGGAACCTGTTTTCTCATATCCGTTGCTTTAATCTCGCCAAGAGACATTCTGCCAGGAACCCATTCTCCTTGACTAATCTTGGATCGATGTTATTTGGGGATGTACCCTGTGGGAGAAGGATTCTGGTAAAACTTTTGCAAACTTGTACAGTCTTGAAGTATTCTTTTTATCTTCTTAGCAGCCAACAGAAAAGTATATCAGTGAGTTCAGTCAGTTCAGTCACTCAGTCGTGTCCGACTCTTTGCGACCCCATGAATCGCAGCACGCCAGGCCTCCCTGTCAATTACCAACTCCCGGAGTCCACTCAAACTCATGTCCATCGAGTCAGTGATGCCATCCAGCCATCTCATCCTCTGTCGTCCCCTTCTCCTCCTGCCCCAATCCCTCCAAGCATCAGAGTCTTTTCCAATGAGTCAAATCTTCACATCAGGTGGCCAAAGTATTGGAGTTTCAGCTTTAGCATCAGTCCTTCCAAACAATTCCCAGGACTGATCTCCTTTAGAATGGACTGATTAGATCTCCTTTCAGTCCAAGGGACTCTCAAGAGTCTTCTCCAGCACCACAGTTCAAAATCATCAATTCTTCGGAGCTCAGCTTTCTTCACAGTCCAACTCTCACATCCATACATGACTACTGGAAAAACCATAGCCTTGACTAGATGGACCTTTGTTGGCAAAGTAATGTCTCTGCTTTTTAATATGCTGTCTAGGTTGGTCATAACTTTCCTTCCAAGGAGTAAGCGTCTTTTAATTTCATGGCTGCAGCCACCATCTACAGTGATTTTGGAACCCAAAAATATAAATACTGTTTCCCCATCTATTTGCCATGAAGGGATGGGACTAGATGCCATGATATTACTGCCCTGCTAAAACTAGTGAGGAGGGTGTACTCTTTCTTCCCCCTTCTGATGTCTATGTCAGAAGCTTTCCTATTCTTTCACTTTAGTAAATTTTCTGCTGCACAAAGCTCTGAATGACTGAAACCATGTCTTTGGTCCCAGGGTGACATTTCCTTTGAATATCATGAACTTGACACCAACCACCGGAAGATATCACTCTGAATATCAGTTAAATAAGCAGGATGACAATATACAGCTTTGACATACTCCTTTCCCAGTTTTGAACTGGTTTGTTGCTCCATGTCTGGTTCAAACTGTTGCTTCTTCACCTGCGTACATATTTCCAAGGAGCCAAGTGAAGTGGTCTGGTATTCCCATCACTTTAAGAATTTTCCACAGTTTGTTGTGGTCAACAGAGTCAAAGGCTTTAGCATAGTCAATGAAGCAGAAGTAGACTCTTTGGGTATTCCCTTACTTTTTTGCGATTTCCCTTGCTTTTTTAGAATAGATTCAAAGGAGTAGATATGGTAGACTGCGTGCCTGAAGAACTATGGACAGAGGTTTGTCACATTGTACAGGAGGTGGTGACCAAAATTATCCCCAAAAAAAGAATTGCAAGAAGGCAAAGTGATTGTCTGAGGAGGCCTTACAAATAGCTGAGAAAAGAAGAAAAACAAAAGGCAAAGAAGAAAAGGAAAGATATACCCAGATGAATGCAGAGTTACAGAGAATAGCAAGGAAAGATAAGAAAGCCTTCTTAATGAGCAATGCAAAGAAATAGAGGGGGAAAATAGAATGCAGGTCTCTTTAAGAAAATTGGAGATACCACGGGAACATTTCAAGCAAAGATAGGCACAATAAAGGTAAGGAACTAACAGAAGTAAAGGAGATTAAGAAGAGGTGGCAAGAATACACAGAAGAACTATACAAAAAGGATCTTAATGACCCAGTTAACCATGATGATGTGGTCACTCACCTAGAACCAGAACTGTGAAGTCCACTGGGCCTTAGGAAGCATTAATATGAACAAAATAGTGGAAGTGATGGAATTCCAGCTGAGCTATTGCAAATCCTAAAAGATGATGCTGTCAAAGTGCTTCAGTCACTATGCCTACAAATTTGGAACACTCAGCAGTGGCCACAGGACTGGAAAAGGTCAGTTTCCATTCCATTTGCAAAGAGAAGGCATGCCAAACATAGTTCAAATTGCCATACAGTTGCATTCGTTTCATACACCAAACAAATTACGCTCAAATACTTCAAGCTAGGCTTCAACAGTATGTGAACCAAAAACTTCCAGATATACAAGCTGGATTTAGAAAAGGGAGAGGAACCAGAGCTCAAACTGCCAACATATACTGGATCATAGAAAAACCAAGGGAATTCCACATGTGAGTGATACAATGTTTGTTTCTGTCTGATTTTCTTTGCATCGGATGATAATCTCTAGGTCCATCCATGTTGCTGCAAATGGCATTATTTCATTGTTTTCCTGGCTGAGCAATACTCCATTGAACATATTTGCAAAACAGAAATATGCTTACAGATATATATATATATATATATATATATATATATATATATAACATATAATTACCAAACAGAAAATGTGCAAGGCAGATAAATGATCAAACAGGAGTTTGGGATTAACATACACAGACTACTATGTGTAAGAGAGATAAGCAAGAAGGATCTACTAGTTAGCACAGGAAAATCTACTTAATGGCCCGTGATAGTCTAAACCAAAAAAGAATGTAAAAAAGAATGAGATTTTGCAAATAGTTGAGCAAAGAAGAGAAGCAAAAGGAAAGGGAGAAAGGGAAAGATATACCCCCACTTGAATGCAGAGTCTCGAGAATAGCAAGGAGAGATAAGAAGGCCTTCTTAAAGGAACTATGCAAAGAAATAGAGGAAAACAATAGAATGGGAAAGACTAGAGATCTCTTTAAGAAAATGAGATATCAAGGAAACATTTCATGCAAGGATGGGCACAATAACAGACAAAAATGGTAAGGACCTAACAAAAGCAGAGAAGATTAAGAAGAAGCAGCAAGAATACACAGAAGTCTACAAAAAGATCTTAATGGCCCAGATAACCATGTTGGTGTGGTCACTCACCTAAAGCCGAACACCTTGGAGTGTGAAGTCAAGTGAGTCTTAGGAAGCATTTATATAAACAATGCTAGTGGAGGTGATAGAATTCCAGCTGAGCTATTTTACATTCTGAAAGATGATGCAGTTAAAGTGCTGCACTCAACAAGTCAGAGAATCTGAAAAACTCAGCAGTGGCCACAGGACTGGAAAAGGTCAGTTCTCATTCCAAACCCCAATATCAAAGGGCAATATCAAAGACTGTTTTAATGATCCTACAACTACTCATTTCACATGCTAGCAAGGTTATGCTCAAATTCCTTCAAACTAGGCTTCAGCAATACAGGAACTGAGAACTTCCAGATATACAAGCTGGATTTTGAAAAGGCAGAAGAACCAGTGATCAAATTGGCAACATTTGTTGGATCTTGGAGAAAGCAAGGCAATTTCAGAAAAAGTCTGCTTCTGCTACATTGACTAAGCTAATGCCTTTGACTGTGAATCTCAACAAACTGTGGAGAATACTTAAAGAGATTAGAGTACCACATCAACTTACCTGCCCCCTGAGAAACTTGCATGTGAATTAAGAAGGAACAGTTAGAACTGAACATGAAACAACTGACTGGTTTGAAGTTGGGGAAGGAGTACAACGCTGTATATTGTCACACTGCTTATTTAACTTCTATGTGGAGTACATATGGAGAAGGCAATGGCACCCTACTCCAGTACTCTTGCCTGGAAAATCCCATGTATGGAGAAGCCTGGTGGGCTGCAGTCCATGGGTCGCTGAGTCAGACACGACTGAGCAACTTCACTTTCACTTTTCACTTTCATGCATTGGAGAAGGAAATGGCAACCCACTCCAGTGTTGTTGCCAAAAAATCCCAGGGGGAGCCTGGTGGGCTGCCGTCTATGGGGTCGCACAGAGTTGAACACAACTGAAGTGACTTAGCAGTAGCAGTAGCAGTGGAGTACATCATGCAAAATGCCAGGCTTGTTGAAGAATAAGCTAGAATCAAGATTGCTGGGATCAACAACCTCAGATATGCAGAAGACACGACCCTAATGGCAGAATGTGAAGAGGAAGTAAATAACATCTAGATAAGGGTGAAAGAGGAGAGTGAAAAGGCTAGCCTAAAGCTCAACACTCAAAAGCTAAGAATATGGCATCTGGTCCCATCACTTCATGACAGATAGAAGAGGGAATATTGGAAGCAGGGACAGATTTTATTTTGGGGCTCCAAAATCACTGTGGACAGTGACGGAGGCCATGAAATTCAAAGGTGCTTGCTCCTTGGAAGGAAAGCTATGACAAACCTAGACAGCATATTAAAAAATAGAGACATCACTTTGCCCACGATCGTCCATATAGTCCAAGCGACTGGCGCACTAAGCATGACTGAGAGGAGCTACCCCACATCCGACGTCAGGGGCAGAAGCCGAGAGTGCCAGGCTGCGACGGCACAGGAATGGCCAAGAGGAGCTACCCCACGTCCGAGGTCAGGGGCAGCGGCTGAGAGGAGCTACCCCACGTCCGAGGTCAGGGGCAGCGGCCAAGAGGATCTACCCCGAATCCGAGGTCAGGGGTGGCGGCCAGGAGGAGCTACCCCACGCCCCCACGCCCGAGACCAGAGGTGGCGGACGGGAGGAGCTACCTCACGCCCCTACACCCGAGGTCAGGGTCAGTGGCCTGGAGGAGCAACCCCACGTCCAAGGAGCAGTGGCTGTGCAGGCGCAGGAGGGCCTAGAGGAGCTATCCCACGTTGAAGGGCAGGAAGGGCGGTAGTGAGGAGATACCCCTTGTCCAAGGTAAGGAGCAGCAGCAGTGCTTTGCTAGAGCAACCGGGAAGAGATACCCCACGCCCAAGGTAAGAGAAACCCAAGTAAGACGGTAGGTGTTGCAAGAGGGCATCATAGGGCAGATATACTGAAACCATACTCAGAGAAAACTAGTCAATCTAATCACACTAGGACCACAGCCTTGTCTAACTCAATGAAACTAAGCCAAGCCTGTGGGGCAACCCGAGATGGGCGGGTCATGGTGCAGAGATCTGAAAGAATGTGGTCCACTGGAGAAGGGAATGGCAAACCATTTCACTATTCTTGCCTTGAGAACCCCATGAACAGTATGAAAAGGCAAAATGATAGGAGACTGAAAGAGGAACTCCCCAGGTCAGTAGGTGCCCAATATGCTACTGGAGATCAGTGGACAAATAACTCCAGAGAGAATGAAGGGATGGAGCCAAAGCAAAAAGAATACCCAGCTGTATATGTGACTGGTGATAGAAGCAAGGTCCGATGTTGTAAAGAGCAATATTGCATAGGAACCTGGAATGTCAGGTCCATGAATCAAGGCAGATTGGAAGTGGCCAAACAAGAGATGGCAAGAGTGAATGTCGACATTCTAGGAATCAGCGAACTAAAATGGACTGGAAAGGGTGAATTTAACTCAGATGACCATTGTATCTACTACCGCGGGCAGGAATCCCTCAGAAGAAATGGAGTAGCCATCATGGTCAACAAAAGAGTCCTAAATGCAATACTTGGATGCAATCTCAGAAACGACAGAATGATCTCTGTTCATTTCCAAGGCAAACCATTCAATATCACAGTAATCCAAGTCTATGCCCCAACCAGTAACGCAGAAGAAGCTGAAGTTGAACGGTTCTATGAAGACCTACAAGACCTTTTATAACTAACACCCAAAAAAGATGTCCTTTTCATTATAGGGGACTGGAATGCAAAAGTAGGAAGTCAAGAAACACCTGGAGTAACAGGCAAATTTGGCCTTGGAATACAGAATGAAGCAGGGCAAAGACTAATAGAGTTTTGCCAAGAAAATGCACTGATCATAGCAAACACCCTCTTCCAACAACACAAGAGAAGACTTAAACATGGATATCACCAGATGGTCAACACCGAAATCAGATTGATTACATTCTTTGCAGCCAAAGATAGAGAAGCTCTATACAGTCAACAAAAATAAGACCAGGAGCTGACTGTGGCTCAGATCATGAATTCCTTATTACCAAATTCAGACTTAAATTGAAGAAAGTAGGGAAAACCACTAGACCATTCAGGTATGACCTAAATCAAATCCCTTATGATTATATAGTGGAAGTGAGAAATAGATTTAAGGGCCTAGATCTGATAGACAGAGTGCCTGATGAATTATGGAATGAGGTTCGTGACGTTGTACAGGAGGAAGGGATCAAGACCATCCCCATTGAAAAGAAATGCAAAAAAGCAAAATGGCTGTCCAGGGAGGTCTTACAAATAGCTGTGAAAAGAAGAGAACTGAAAAGCAATGGAGAAAAGGAAAGATATAAGCATCTGGATGCAGAGCTCCAAAGAATAGCAAGAAGACATAAGAAAGCCTTCTTTAGTGATCAATGCAAAGAAATAGAGAAAAACAACAGAATGGGAAAATAGAGATCTCTTCAAGAAAATTAGAGATACCAAGGGAACATTTCATACAAAGATGGGCTTGATAAAGGACAGAAATGGTATGGACCTAATAGAAGCAGAAGATATTAAGAACAGACAGCAAGAATACACAGAGGAACTGTACAAAAAAGATCTTCATGACCCAGATAATCACAATGGTGTGATCACTGATCTAGAGCCAGACATCTTGGAATGTGAAGTCAAGTGGGCCTTAGAAAGCATCACTACGAAGCTAGTGGAGGTGATGGCATTCCAGTTGAGCTATTTCAAACCCTGAAAGATGATGCTGTAAAAGTGCTGCACTCAATATGCCAGCAAATTTGGAAAACTCAGCAGTGGCCACAGGACTGGAAAAGGTCAGTTTTCATTCCAATCCCAAAGAAAGGCAATGCCAAAGAATGCTCAAACTACTGCACGATTGCACTCATCTCACATGCTAGTAAAGTAATCCTCAAAATTCTCCAAGCCAGGCTTCAGCAATACGTGAACCGTGAAATTCCAGATGTTCAAGCTGGTTTTAGAAAAGGCAGAGGAACCAGAGATCAGATTGCCAACATCCACTATATCATGGAAAAAGCAAGAGAGTTCCAGAAAAACATCTATTTCTGCTTTATTGACTATGCCAAAGCCTTTTGGCATAGTGTGGATCACAATAAACTGTGGAAAATTCTGAAAGAGATGGGAATACCAGACCACCTGACCTGCCTCTTGAGAAATCTGTATGCAGGTCAGGAAGCAACAGTTAGAACTGGACATGGAACAACAGACTAGTTCCAAAAAGGAAAAGGAGTACATCAAGGCTGTATATCGTCACCCTGCTTATTTAACTTCTATGCAGAGTACATCATGAGAAACGCTGGACTGGAAGGAACAGAAGCTGGAATCAAGATTGCCAGGAGAAATATCAATAACCTCAGATATGCAGATGACACCACCCTTATGGCAGAAAGTGAAGAAGAACTAAAAAGCCTCTTGATGAAAGTGAAAGAGGAGAGTGAAAAAGTTGGCTTAAAGCTCAACATTCAGAAAACAAAGATCATGGCATCCGGTCCCATCACTTCATGGGAAATAGATGGGGAAACAGTGGAAACAGTGTCAGAATTTATTTTGGGGGGGCTCCAAAATCACTACAGATGGTGACTGCAGCCAGGAAATTAAAAGACGCTTACTCCTTGAAAGGAAAGTTATGACCAACCTAGACAGCATATTCAAAAGCAGAGACATAACTTTGCCAACAAAGGTCCGTCTAGTCAAGGCTATGGTTTTTTCTGTGGTCATGTATGGATGTGAGAGTTGGACTGTGAAGAAGGCTGAGCGCCAAAGAATTGATGGTTTTGAACTGTGGTTTTGAACAAGACTCTTGAGAGTCTCTTGGACTGCAAGGAGATCCAACCAGTCCATTCTGAAGGAGATCAGCCCTGGGATTTCTTTGGAAGGAATGATGCTAAAGCTGAAACTCCAATACTTTGGCCACCTCATGTGAAGTGTTGACTCTTTGGGAAAGACTCTGAGGCTGGCAGGGATTGGGGGCAGGAAGAGAAGGGAACTATAGAGGATGAGATGGATGGATGGCATCACTGACTCGATGGATTTGATTCTGAGTGAACTCTGGGAGTTGGTGATGGACAGGGAGGCCTGGCGTGCTGCGATTCATGGGGTTGCAAAGAGTCAGACACGACTGAGCGACTGAACTGAACTGATGGCTTTTCCAGTAGTCATGTATGGATGTGAGAGATGTACCATAAAGAAGGTTGAGCACCAAAGAAGTGATGCTTTCGAATTGTGGTGCTGAAGAAGACTCCTGAGAGTCCCTTGAATTGCAAGGAAATCTAACCATTCAATCCCAGAGGAAATTAACCTGGAATATTCATTGAAAGGACTGATTCTGAAGCTGAAGGTTCAATACTTTGACTACTGGGTGTGAAGAGACAATTCACTGGGGGAAAAAAAAAAAAAAAACCCTGATGCTGGGAAGATTGAAGACTAAGAAGGGGGCAGAAGAAGATGAGATGGTTAAATAGCATCACCAACTCAGTGGACATGAATTTGAGCAAACTTCTTGACATAGAGGAGAACAGAGGAACCTGGTGTAGTACAGTTTATTGGGTAGAAAGAGTCAAACATGACTTAGCGATTGAACAACAACAACAAAATAACTGAATTACTTTGTTGTGCTTTTGAAACTAGCAAACATTGTAAATCAACTATAGTTCAATAAAATAAAAATTCCAAAAACCAAAAAGCAAACCACCCAATTAAAAATTGGCTGAGTACCTAAATAAACCTTTATCAGAGGAGACATACCATGGCTAACATGCACTTGAAAAGACTCTCAACACCACTCATCCTCAGGGCAATGCAAATCAACAGCAAATTGAGATATCACTTCACACCTATTTGAATGATTATCATAAAAAGTGAAAAATAGTGAGTATTGATAAGAATGTAGAGAAAAGGAACTCTCAGTCGCCATTGTTGGAATTTAAATTTGCTGTGGCCACTGTGGAGAACAATATGGCATGCTCCCCCACTTACCAAAACTGAAAATAGGACGTCTATGACATCTAGCAATTCCCCTTCTGCATATTTCCCTGAAGAAAACAAAAACACTCTTTTGAAAATACATACACACATTGATTCTTTTTCTGCAGCATTCTATACAATAGTCAACATAAGGAAGCAATCTAAGTGTCCCTCAAAAGAAGAATAAACAAATATGTGACACATAGTTGAATAGACACACAAACACTGGAGTATTAATCAACTATAAAGTAATGAAATCCTTTCCTGCTTTTTGTGACAAATGGATGGATTTAGATGGTTTTATCCTTTGTGAAAGAAGTCATTTAGGAAAAAGAAATACCATATGACCTCACATATATGTGGCTTTTTTAAAATTAAAAAAAATAATAAATCAGAATCAGATTCATACATACATAGAAGAAATGGTGGTTGCCAGAAGGGAAGGCATTGAGGGGCCAAATTGATAAAGGGAGTATACAGGCATAAACTCTGTAATAAATTAAAAAAGAAATCTGGGGATATGATTTACAGCATAAAGAATATGTATTCTTAGTCATTGTATTATTAATATAAAAACTTACATGGGGACAGATGGTTATTAGATTTATTGAGATGGTCATTTCATAATGTATGTGCTGTGTGTACGTAGTCACTCAGTCATGTCTGACTCTTTGCGACCCCATGGACTGTAGCCAGCCAGCCTCCTCTGTCCATGGGGAACTCCAGGCAAGAATAATGGAGTGGGCTGCCGTGCCCTCCTCCAGGGGATCTTCCCAACCCAGGAATTGAACCCAGGTCTCCCGCATTGCAGGCAGATTCTTCACCATCTGAGCCACCAGGGAATATAACTGTCACATCACTAGGCAGTGCACCAGAAACTAACCCAGCATTACAGTCGGCTACACTGCAATTAAAGCATATTCACATGGCCAGGCTCACCAGAGCTACGGTGCACAATAACACACCTTAGGCAATGGTTAGTATATAAAAGATTATTGATGGATAAATATTCATTGTGCCCTTATGGGTGATTATTTCAAAGAAAAGTTAAATCCTTAGCTTTTTTCCTTCATACTTCACCTCAACCAATAAGGCCAATACTCAAGATCCAGCTTTTTGTAAACTCTTTACTGAATTTATTACAATATTGCTTCTGTTGTATTTATATTTGTTCATTTGGCCATGAGACACGTGGAGTATGTTGAGGCTGTATACTGTCACCCTGCTCATTTAACTTATATACAAAGTACATTATGAGAAATGCTGGGCTGGAAGAAGCACAAGCTGGAATCAAGATTTCTGGGAGAAATATCAAAACCTCAGATATGCAGATGACACCATCCTTATGGCAGAAAGTGAAGAGGAACTAAAAAGCCATGAAAGTGATAGAGGAGAGTGAAAACGTTGGCTTAAAGCTCAACATTCAGAAAACAAAGATCATGGCATCTGGTCCCATCACTTCATGGGAAATAGATGGGGAAACAGTGGAAACAGTGTCAGACTTCATTTGGGGGGGGGGGCTCCAAAATCACTGCAGATGGTGACTGTAGCCATGAAATTAAAAGACGCTTACTCCTTGGAAGGAAAGCTATGACCAACCTAGACAACATATTAAAAAGCAGAGACATTACTTTGCTGACAAAGGTCCGACTAGTCAAGGCTATGATTTTTCCAGTGGTCATGTATGGATGTGAGAGTTGGACTGTGCAGAAAGCTGAGTCCCAAAAAATTGATGCTTTTGAACTGTGGTGTTGGAGAAGACTCTTGAGAGTCCCTTGGACTGCAAGGAGGTCCAACCAGTTCATCCTAAATTAGATCAGTCCTGGGTGTTCTTTGGAAGGAATGACGCTAAAGCTGAAACTCCAATACTTTGGACACCTCATGCAAAGAGTTGACTCATTGGAAAAGACCCTGATGCTGGGAGGGATTGGGGGCAGGAGGAGAAGGGGACGACAAAGGATGAGATGGCTGGATGGCATCACTGACTCGATGGACATGAGTTTGAGTAGACTCCGGGAGTTGGTGATAGACAGGGAGGCCTGGCATGCTGCGATTCATGGAGTCTCAAAGAGTCAGACACAACTGAGCAACTGAACTGAACTAAACTGAACACATCAAACCTTAGGGAGGACAAAAATGTCCATTGCATAATATGCTTTACTGAAAAAATAAAAAAGGAAGTAACCTAAACATCTCTGTAAAGAAGATTCTACAAGTAAATTGTGATGTGTGATCATGTTTAAAACAATTGAAATAAGTGACCTAGAATATGGAAAAGGGGATCAATATCTCTGCAGAGTACATTCTGACATAGAGCTGGAGAGAGGACATAGCTCTGAGATAGGACAATGAAGGTGTATTGCTGACCTTGCCAAGTGAAAGCAGACTGCCTCACTGCTCTTCTGTGTCAGTGACCAGGGCTGCCAGAACTAATTAACACATGGTGATTTTCACAACAGGAATTTGCTCTCTTGAAGGTCTAGAGGAAAGATGTCCAAAATCAAGTTGTCTCCAGGGTCTGCTGCTTTTGAAAATTTGGGCAAACACTTTTCCATGACTTTTCCAGGCTTCTGCAGCCTCTGCCATCCTTGGCACTCCTTCCCTGGCCCTACTGATGCATCACTCCAACCTGTGCCCAGCTTTTACTTGCCCTTCTTCCTTGTGTCTTGTGTCTCTGTTTCATCTCTTCTTCTCAGAAGAACACCTATGAATGCATTTAGGGCCCACCTAATCTAGGGTGACCTCATCCTAACTAATTTATTTTGAAAGATCTTATTTCCAATTAAGATCACTCTTTGCATTTTCAGGCAGACATTTATTGAGGTGAGGGGGTCACTATGGAGCCTACTAGAATCCTGTTCCATGTGCTAAAGGTAATTTACTCTGCAGTTGCTGAATGTATTGTTCTCTCTATGTCAAGTAGAATCAATGTGGTTGATAGGTATATTCAATTGCAACATGACTACAGTTTTTCTCTTGCATTATTATTTAGAGAGATGGTAAAACATCACTATATCACCCATAATTTGAATATGTGTGTATCTTAATCACTCAGTTGTGTCTGACTCTTTGAAAACCCTTGGAATGTGCCCACCAGGCTCCTCTGTCCATGAAATTTTCCAGGCAAGAATACTGAAGTGCATTGCCATTCTTTTTCTTTTTTTTAAAAATTTATTTATTTTAATTGAAGGCTGATTACTTTACAATATTGTAGTGATTTTTGCCATACATTGACATGAATCAGCCATGGGTGTACATGTATTCCTTATTCTGAACCCCCTCCCACCTCCCTTCCCATCCCATTCCGCAGGGTCATCCCAGTGCACCAGCCCTGAGCACCATCTCATGTATCGAACCTGGACTGGTGATCTATTTCACATATGATAATATACAAGATTCAATGCTATTCTCTCAAATCATCCCACCTTTCGCCTTTTCCCATTGAATCCAAAAGTTGGTTCTTTACATCTGTGTCTCTTTTGCTGTATCACATATAGGGTCATCATTACCATCTTTCTAAATTCCATATATATGTGTTAATATACTGTATTGGTGTTTTTCTTTCTGACTTACTTCACTCTGTATAATAGGCTCCAGTTTCATTCACCTCATTAGAACTTATTCAAAAGCATTCTTTTTAATAGCTGGGTAATATTCCATTATGTATATGTACCACAGCTTTCTTATCCATTCATCTGCCAATGGACATCTAGGTTGCTTCCATGTCCTAGATATTGTAAACAGTGCTCTGATGAACATTGGTGTACATGTGTCACTTTTAATTCTGGTTTCCTTGGTGTGTATGCCCAGAAGTGGGATTATTTCTTTTTAATTCTGTTGGGTTTTACTTCCTATATTTTAAGTCTCTGTTAGTTGTATACACATTTAAATTTTCCTATGATCCAGGTGGATAAAACATTTTCAGTATGACATGTCCCTTTACAAATAAACTTTTTCCCAGAAGTCTAATTTGTCTAATAATTATTAAGGCATGGGAGCCTTGTTTATCTTAAAATGTATATGATACAATTTTATCCAGCATTTCCATTTCAAATTTTCTATATTAAATTAAACATTAAATACATATCATGTTTATAATTTTGTTTTGGTTTTCCAACTGAGATTAAAATATTTTGTTTCAATGGAAGTGATATATTTAAGCTATATTCAGTGACTGTGGGGCTGCCTTGAAGAGAATCCAAATAGCCAAAAACAGGACAGTTTCAGCATAAAAAGGATCATAATGGTAATAGGTGTCATAGAAAGGGCTGTGCTGTTGCCCTGGGTCAGACTCCCCACCTGTCACTTTTCTTCACAACCACAGATGAGGATGGAGCAGAGGACGAGAAAGGGCTGTGGGCCAGGAGGTCCCACCTGCTGCCCAGGGAGACCTTTCCAAGGACATCCATAGTGTCCGTATAAGTTGTCTGCATTTCTCTACTGTTTGCCCCAACCACACTCAGGGCTCCCTAATGGTCTTCTTGCCTCCCTTGTACAAAGGATGATTGGCCACAGGATTGCAGCTCCTGGGACCCAGGGGGCTGTGAGTCCCAGTGTACTCAGAAGCCCAGGTCTCACCTAATTGGCCATTCGAGGCCTCAAGTCCCAGACCTGCAAATAGCATCTTCTGAGCAGAGTGACCCTCAGGTACAGGAACCTGACATATTGCCCAGATGGCAGATAATGTGGAGAGTCAGGTGACTGAGTCCATCCCCTGCTCTGCTTCTATCAAGACCCAGGAGTTCCTGCAGCCAGAGCCTGCTTCCCCCTGTGTCCCCTCCTCCCTCTCACTTCCCTGCACAGACAAGGGAAGGGGCCCTCAACACCACATCAGCAGCAGCAGCACAGACCTGGTGAGGAGTCCTGTCCTCTGCAGGAGCACAGGGTCCTGCGTGAGCCATGCCCCTCCTGACATCACAGGAGTGGTGTGGTCATCACTCAGCAGGGCGTGGTCAGCATCACTGACAGGTGAGTCCTGGGAGCCTGGATCCTGGACAACATGGTCCCCCACTCCCCACTGCCCTGGGCAGGATCAGTTAGGGCAGCAGGTCTGAGTTTAACAGGAGTGGAAATAATCAGGGGTCCTCGTACAAAGGTGGATTTTAAGTCAATGGCCTGAGATCCTGAACCGAACAAGCATCAGGCACTGCTGGTGCTGAAGGAGCTCAGATCACACTTGAGTGATGAGAGTTTGCAAGGAAAGAATTCAGGACACAGTCACTACAAATATTCAATAGATCCTCAATAGCAACGCTGGGTTTCTCTGCTCCACCCTGGAGGTATTTGTTAGGCTCAACTCAGAGGCAGGTTTACTAAAGAAACTGCAGTAGCCTCACTTGGCCATCTTAACAAGCCAGAAGAATGTGTTTGTTCAGTTTTTCAAAACAAGTTTGGAAGCTTGGCTTCCCAGGTGAAAATGCCAAGCACTGGTCATGTGCTCCACAGGTATGCGAGGGGTCACTGCGGTGATGACTCAAGGCCCCTAAGGTGTATGAATTGTCCCAGGAAACAGCCAAATAAATAAAGCTGGGAACCCCCAGGGATATAACAGCAAGGTCACCAAATCTGGGGATAGTGGGTGAAGGTGGGTCACTTTGAGATTATTATGAGATGAGGACCTGGATGGGCAGACAGGGTGTGTGTGTGTGTGTGTGTGTGTGTGTGTGTGCAGGACAGGCCTCGGTGCATAGGGCTGGTGGCCAACATGTGTAGGGCAGCACCCTGTCCAGCCTCAGTGCCCATATCCAAATTCACATTTGAGTGGACCCTGCCCGCTCAAATGAGAGCCCCTTGAGATCCTCAAGGATGCACAGTGCTCTGCAGACAGAATGAAGCTGTGGTCCAGGTTCACATATTGATGCTACATGGGGCTCATGGTCTTCAGGACAGACTGAGAGAAAATTTCCTGGTTGGTGCTGGTTCCTGCTCTGGTCCCAGCCTGGTCTGGAGGTACAATCATCAACAATACACCACCAGGCTGGCATGAGGTGTTCAATAAATATTTATAAAATTAGTGAATGAATTAATAAGACAGGAAAGTGCAGGATTAGATACTTGAGTGAGGAGTGGAAATTACACAGCTCAGGAACATCCCTATGGAGATGGAAAGCATTTATTGAGAAGAGACAGAGGAGGTTACAACACTCCTCACACTTCAAGTTTTCAGCCTCTAAAGCTCTTGGCAGCCACTACACACCCCATAACAGCAGCCCAGAGTAACCCAGAGAGAATAAACTTCCATATTTATGCATTAATGAATCAGAGGAAATGTTCCCTTTTCAGGTCAGTCCATACTCATCTGGAAGCACAACTGGGCAGCTGGTGGTCTCTTGGTCACTGTGCAGTGAGGTGGTGCAATGTCCTTGATCTCCAAGGCAGGACGATCATGTGACATTGACCTGCTCCCTCTCCCTGCCTCCCACCTGCTCTCTGCTCTCTGCACCGTGTCATGGTCAGGATCATGTCACCCCACAGAAATGGAAACCTCTCAGTGATGCCTCTGCAGGAGTTTGTGCTGGATGGGTTTGGGGGTGGCCCACAGACCCAGGCCCTGCTGTTTGCTCTGTTCCTTGTTCTGTACTTGGTGGACGTCCTGGGGAACCTCACCATGATCGTGGTCATCACGCTGGATGCCCGTCTGCACTCCCCAATGTACTTCTTCCTCAAGAACCTCTCCTTCCTGGACTTGTGCTACTCATCTGTCATCTACCCTAAGACCCTCAGTGACCTCCTTTCCTCCTCCAAGGTCATCACCTTAGGGGGATGTGCCACCCAGTTCTTCTTCATCTCCCTGCTCCTCACCACTGAGGGATTCCTCTTGGCCGTGATGGCCTATGACCGCTTCATGGCCATCTGCAGCCCCCTGCGCTACCCCATTTCCATGTGCCCGTTGGTCTGTGTCCGCCTGATGCTGACCTGCTACTGTGGTGGCTGCCTCAACTCCATCCTGCAGACCAGCTTCACATTCAGCCTTCCGTTCTGCAGCTCCAACCACATTGACCACTTCCTGTGTGATGTCCCTCCATTGCTCAAGCTTGCTTGTGCTGACACTACCGTCAATGAGCTGGTCTTGTTTAGCATTTGTGGCCTCATTATTGTGGGCACCACACTCGTGGTCCTCATCTCCTATGGCTACATCACAGTGACCATCCTGAGGATGTGCTCAGGAGGAGGGAGACACAAGCTCTTCTCCACCTGTGGCTCCCACATGACAGCTGTGTCCCTCTTTTATGGGACCCTTTTTGTCATGTATGCCCAGCCGGGAGCTGTGGAGTCCATGGAGCAGGGCAAGGTGGTCTCTGTCTTCTACACCTTGGTCATCCCGATGCTAAACCCCCTCATTTACAGTCTGAGAAACAAGGAGGTCAAGGATGCCCTGAGGAGACTGAGGCAGAAACACACAGCCACGTGAAGGAGAGTGACCAGAGAGACTGGTTGTTCCAAGACAGGAAAAGAGGGCTCTGGGAGAGGTACAGGCTTTGGTTTGAGGTATTCATTCCTCATTCATCCAACTCATTTCTTTCATCTAAACTTTCATTCAGCCCTTCATAGGAGTACTTCATGGAGCATACATTGCATGGATGAGATGCAATAAAGAACCAAGCTCTTTTGCCAGCAGAAAAGTAACAGTGCAAGGATGGAGCAAGGCCATAATCTTGAACTCTGGGTAACACGGTGGGCAGCATCATGAACAGAGAATCTCTGAGCAGTCTGTATGTCTCAAGTTCAACTTCCTCCAGGGAAAATACATAGACTAGACAGATTTTGAGGCTTCTCCCTTCAAGTTGTTGCTGAACCTAATGTAAGTAAGTGTTCAGCTGTCTCCCCTGGACCACCTAGCAGGGGGGCCTTAGGACACTCAGCCTTGGTGATAGCCTGGGCATTCCCACAGCCAATTAGGGCAGTTAGGAAGACCATGCTTCCCCTCAGTCCTGCAGTGGGGCTGTTCCTCCTCTTCCCCTTCCTGTTCACTGAAGCCACCACCCAACAAGGCAGCAGGGAGCACCTGTGCTCCTGCTTCAGACACTCCTAGTGCTCCCTGTCCTGGGTTTCTCCCCTCAGACAGCAGCTGGGAGCCCCAGGGAGACAACATGGATGCCTGACACCCAAAGTTCACCATCCAACCTGACAGGTGACACTCTTCTGACTACTTATGACCCTAAGAAATGGGACCTTGTTAGCACAGACACCTCTGAGTAAGGATGGAGGTCCTGGTGGCTGAAGCAGAGAGCAGATGGTAGAGAAAGAAGGTGTCCTTTCTTGCTGGTGAACACAGCTCCCTGCTCTCTGTCCCACACTCCCTGGGAGCCTGGCCCCTCAGGCTTAACCTGCCCATTCAGAGCTCCATCCTCATTCTCTGAGGACCTAAGACACGGCCTGGATGCAGAGCCCAGCAGCCTCCTTAACTGGTCTCCCTTTGGTAAAGTCATCCACTCCCATGGTCACTCCCAGGAAGTTGTCCTCTGGAAGAAGGGTGGTCTGTACCCTGTAGGGGCAGGGGGACATGCCCTGTGTCTCTGATCACAGACTCAATCTTCTTGCTTCTTTGCTCAGGAGACATGAGGAGGGGCTAATAGCCCAGTGAGAAGATTTCTGCTCACAATAGTCAACTGAAACACACTCCAAGGTCTTCACTCACTTGTTCCTGTTCCTTCTCATTTCTGGACTTTCTGTAAAACTATTTCTATCTCTGCCAGTTTACTGTATTCCCTCGATGTAACGCCTGTTTCTTTGAGGAGTTCTCTAGTTTTCAGCTATTAGGGACACTCCTTTTCTTCTCGAGCTGTAAGAATGTTGTTTCCCATGCTCCCTTCTTCCTCTCTTTTTCTCTACTCTGTTTCCTCCTGACCTCTTCCTCCTTTCTCTGCTTTTCCTTCTTTCTTTCATTCCTTTCCCCTTCCCTCCACAACCACCTCTCTTTCCCTCCACTTACCCCTCCTTCCTTTCTCCCACTTCCCCCACTCCCAGCTCGCTCTTCCTCCATCCCTTGTTGTATTTTCTCATTTCATTTTTAGTCATTGATCCACCTGCAATGCAGGAGACCTGGGTTTGATCCCTGGGTTGGAAAGATTCCCTGGAGAAAGGAAAGGTTACCCATTCCAGTATTCTGGCCTGGAGAATTCCATGGCCTGTATAGTCCATGGAATTACAAAGAGTCTGACATGACTGAGCGACTTTCACTTTCACATGTCTTTTCACAAGACAAAACTTCGGTTGTCTACTATTTCAGTTAACATTTCTAAAGGAAATGGAAAAACACAGTCTTTGTTTTCCTATACAAGTGGAGATTTATCATCATTATTTCATACCTAATGGTATTAAAGAAGTCAGGTGTTCTTAGTAGAAAAACATTAATTATGACTTTGGAATAAGTTGTGAAAGCTGATCCAATATTGCATGGAGTAGAAATTCTCCAAAAGTCTGGAAAAAAATTATTTTAAGACGCTACAGATTATCTTTATGTCTGTGTTAACCTACATATCAGACTATAGTGAAGATAGCTGCACAATGCTAAAAGTGGTTTGCCAGCAAATTTGGAAAAGTCTGCAGGGGCCACAGGACTGGAAAAGTTCAGTTTTCACTTCATCCCAAAGAAAGGCAATGCCAAAGAATGCTCAAACTACTGCATAATTGCACTCATCTCATGCGCTAGTAAAGTAATGCTCAAAATTCTCCAAGCCAGGCTTCCGCCATATGTGAACCATGAACTTCCAGATGTTCAAGCTGGTTTTAGAAAAGGCAGAGGAACCAGAGATCAAATTGCCAACATCCGCTGGATCATCGAGAAAAAAGAGAGTTCCAGAAAAACATCTATTTCTGCTTTATTGACTATGCCAAAGCCTTTGACTGTGTGGATCACAATAATCTGTGGAAAATTCTGAAAGAGATGGGCAAACCAGACCACCTGACCTGCCTCTTGAGAAACCTATATGCAGGTCAGGAAGCAACAGTTAGGACTGGACATGGACCAAAAGACTGGTTCCAAATAGGAAAAGGAGTATGTCAAGGCTGTATATTGTCACTCTGCTTATTTAACTTAAAGGCAAAGTACATCATGAGAAATGCTGGGCTGGAAGAAGCCCAAACAGGAATCAAGATTTCCAGGAGAAATACCAACAAACTCAGATATGCACATGACACTATCCTTATGGCAGAAAGTGAAGAGGAACTAAAAGCCTCTTGATGAAAGTGGAAGTGGAGAGTGAAAAAGTTGGCTTAAAGCTCAACATTCAGAAAACGAAGATCATGGCATCTGGTCCCATCACTTCATGGGAAATAGATGGAGAAACAGTGGAAACAGTGTCAGACTTTATTTTGGGGGGCTTCAAAATCACTGCAGATGGTGATTGCAGCCATGAAATTAGAAGATGCTTACGCCTTGGAAGGAAAGTTATGACCAACCTAGACAGCATATTGAAAAGCAGAGACATTACTTTGCTAACAAAGGTCTGTCTAGTCAAGGCTATGGCTTTTCTAGTAGTCATGTATGGATGTGAGATTTGGACTGTGACGAAAGCTGAGCACCATAGAATTGATGCTTTTGAACTGTGGTGTTGGAGAAGACTCTTGAGAGTCCCTTGGACAGAAAGGAAACCCAACCAGTCCATTCTAAAGGAGATCAGTCCTGGGTGTTCATTTGAAGGACTGATGCTAAAGCTGAAACTTCAATGCTTTGGCTACCTCATGAGAAGAGTTGACTCATTGGAAAAGACCCTGATGCTGGGAAAGATTGAAGTCAGGAGGAGAAGGGGACAACAGAGGATGAGATGGCTGGATGGCATCACTGAGTCGATGAACATGAGTTTGAGTAAATTCTGGGAGTTGGTGATGGACAGGAAGGACTGGCATGCTGCAATTCATGGGGTTACAAAGAGTCAGACACGACTGAGCAACTGAGCTGATCTAAACCGAACTGAAACCCATTCTATACTTTGCAGGTTGCTGTAACATAGTTCATTCTCATTTCATATCTACTGGCTGATTACAACTTGAGTTTACTGTTAACTCATCATTGAACTCCAAAGTATAATTGACATAGCTCTAGTTGTATTAATGTAAAATAAACACCTTACATTCAAGATCATATTACATTTTTAAGTCTGATTCTGCATTAACTTTTAACAAAGCTTAACAACTTTATCGTGCTTGTGTCTAAAAGTAATCTTCTGTTGTAACTAATTTTAAGTGTAGAGTTTAGCCACTCTATTGAGAGTCCCTTGGACTGTAAAGAGATCCAACCAGTCCATTCTGAAGGATATCAGCCCTGGGATTTCTTTGGAAGGAATGATGCTAAAGCTGAAACTCCAGTACTTTGGCCACCTCATGTGAAGAGTTAACTCATTGGAAAAGACTCTGATGCTGGGAGGGATTGGGGACAAGAGGAGAAGGGGACGACAGGGGATGAGATGGCTGGATGGCATCACTGACTCGATGGACGTGAGTCTGAGTGAACTCTGGGAGTTGGTGATGGACAGGGAGGCCTGGCATGTTGCTATTCATGGGGTTGCAAAGAGTCGGACACCCCTGAGCGACTGATCTGATCTGATCTGATCAGTTAGTCAGTTCAGTCACTCAGTCCTGTGTGACTCTTCATGACACCATGGACTGCAGCACACCAGAATTCCCTGTCCATCATCAACTGGAGATTGCTCAGACTCATGTCCATCAAGTCTGTGATGCCATCCAACAATCTCATCCTCTGCTGTCCCCTTCTCCTCCTGCCTTCAATCTTTACCAGCATCAGGGTCTTTTCCAATGAGTCAGTTCTTCGCATCAGGTGGTCAAAGTACTGGAGCTTCAGTTTCAGCATCAGTCTTCCAATGAATATTGAGAATTGATTTCTTTCAGGATTGACTGCTTTGATCTCCTTGCAGTCCAAGGGACTCTCAAGAGTCTTCTCCAACACCACAGTTCAAAAGCATCTATTCTTTGGTGCTCAGCTTTCTTTATGGTCCAAATCTGACACCCATACACAACTACTGGAAAAACCATAGCTTTGACTAGAGAAACCTAGGTTGGCAAAGTAATGTCTCAGTTTTTTAATATGCCGTCTAAGTTTGTCATAGCTTTCCTTCTAAGGAGCATGCGTCTTTCAATTCATGGCTGCAGTCACCATCTGCCGTGATTTTGGTGCCGCCAAAATAAAGTCTTTCAGTGCTTCCACTGTTTCTCCATCTATTTGCCATGAAGTGATAGGACCAGATGCCATAATCTTCATTTTCTGAATGCTGAGCTTTAAGTCTGACTTTTTCAGTCTTCTCTTTTACCTTCATCAAGAGGTTCTTTAGTTCCTCTTCACTTTCTGCCATAAGGGTGTTGTCATTTGCATATCTGAGGTGAGTGGTATTTCTCCTAGTAATCTCATGCTTCATCCAACCCAGCATTTCACATGACATACTCTGCATATAAGTTAAATAAGCAGGATGTCAATATACAGCCTGGATGTAATACTTTCCCAATTTGGAACCAGCCCATTGTTCCATGTCCTGTTCTCACTGTGGCTTCTTGTTCTGCACACAAGTTGCTCATGTGGCAGGTAAGGTGTTCTGGTATTCTCATCTCTTGAAGAGTTTTCTACAGTTTGTTATGATACATATAGTCAAAGGCTTTAGCATAGTCAATGAAGCAGAAGTAGATATTTTTCTGGAATTCTCTTGCTTTTTCTATGATCCAATGGATCATAGAATTGGCAATTTGATCTCTGGTTCTGCTGCCTTTTCCAAATCCAGCTTGAATATCTGGAAGTTCTCAGTTCATGTACTGTTGAAGCTAAGCTTGGAGAATTTTGGTAGCTCAGACAATAAAGAACCTGCCTGCAATGCAGGTGACCCAGGATTGATCTCTGAGTCAGAAAAGTCCCCCAGAGAAGGCAATGGCTACCCAGTCCAGTATTCTTGCCTGGAGAATCCCATGGATAGAGGGGCCTGGTGGGCTATAGTCCATGGGCTCAAATACAGTCAGACACGACTGAGTGACTAACACTTTTCTCTGCCTTTTCTAAATCCAACTTGAACATCTGGAAGTTCTTGGTTCATGTGCTTTTGAAGCCTAGCTTGGAGAATTTTGAGCATTACTTGGCTAGCATGTGGAATGAATGCAATTGTGTGGTAGTTCGAACATGCTTTGGCATTCCCTTTCTTTGGAATTGGAGAGAAAACCTTGTTGTGTAACAGATCTCCAGAACTTTTTCATCTTGCAAAATTGAACTTGCATACCCCTTCAGCAAAGCCTCCCTATTTCCCCCTTACCTCCAGTACTAGAAGCCAGCATTTTACTTTCTGTTTTTTGAATGTGACTACTTTAGATACCTCGTGTAAATAAAACATAGAATATTTGTCTTCTTGTGTCTGGTTATGAGACTTAACATGTCTTCAGGGTTCATACATGTTGCAGTAAATTAATGGATTTACATCTTTTTAAAAGCTGAATAATATTCCATCATATGTTTATGCCACATTTTGTTTATTTATTCATCCACCAGTGAATACCTTGGTTGTGTCCATCTTTTGCCTATTGTGAAAAATGCTGCTATGAGATGGATGCACAAATATCTCTGATAGTCACCTTTTTTTTTATTTTGGGGAAATATATACACAACCATGTGACTACTGAATCATAGAGTAAATATGTTTTAAGTTGGAGGGAACCTCCAAAGAACTTTACATAGTGGCTATACCATTTTACATTCCCATCAATAGTGCAAAATGTTCCAATTTCTTGACTTCCTAGCCAAACTAACTTCTCTCTTTCTTTCTTTTTGAATACTCATTCTAATACTTGTGAAATATCATCTTGTTGTGCATTTCACTAATGATTATTGGTGTTAGGCATCTTTTCATACTTTGTTGGAAACATGTAGTTCATCTTTGAAATTTTTCTATTGGGTTATTGGTCTTTTTTTATATAAAGGAGTTTATTTTCTAATTTATTCAAGTATAGTTGATTTACAGTGGTGTGTTAACTTCTGCTGTACAACAAAGTGATTCCAGTTATATATGTATCTACACACATTATTTTTTTCCTTTTTTTTTTTTGATTTTTGATTTTATTTTTAAACTTTACAATATTGTATCGGTTTTGCGAAATATCTAAATGAATCCGCCACAGTTATACATGTGTTCCCCATCCTGAACCCTCCTCCCTCCTCCCTCCCCATACCATCCCTCTGGGTCGTCCCAGTGCACCAGCCCCAAGCATCCAGTATTGTGCATCGAACCTGGACTGGCAACTCATTTCATATATGATATTATATGTATTTCAATGCCATTCTCCCAAATCATCCTACCCTCTCCCTCTCCCACAGAGTCCAAAAGACTGTTCTATACATCAGTGTCTCTTTTGCTGTCTCGTATACAGGGTTATTGTTACCATCTTTCTAAATTCCATATATATGTGTTAGTATACTGTATTGGTGTTTTTCTTTCAGGCTTGCTTCACTCTGTATAATAGGCTACAGTTTCATCCACCTCATTAGAACTGATTCAACTGTATTCTTTTTAATGGCTAATACTCCATTGTGTATATGTACCACAGCTTTCTTATCCATTCATCTGCTGATGGACATCTAGGTTGCTTCCATGTCCTGGCTATTATAAACAGTGCTGCGATGAATATTGGGGTACACGTGTCTCTTTCAATTCTGGTTTCCTCAGTGTGTATGCCCAGCAGTAGGATTGCTGGATCATAAGGCAGTTCTATTTCCAGTTTTTTAAGGAATCTCCACACTGTTCTCCATAGTGGCTATACTAGTTTGCATTCCCACCAACAGTGTAAGAGGGTTGCCTTTTCTCCACACCCTCTCCAGCATTTATTATTTGTAGACTTTTGGATCGCAGCCATTCTGACTGGCATGAAATGGTACCTCATAGTGGTTTTGATTTGCATTTCTCTGATAATGAGAGATGTTGAGCATCTTTTCATGTGTTTGTTAGCCATCTGTATGTCTTCTTTGGAGAAATGTCTATTTAGTTCTTTGGCCCATTTTTTGATTGGGTCATTTATTTTTCTGGAATTGAGCTGCAGTAGTTGCTTGTATATTTTTGAGATTAGTTGTTTGTCAGTTGCTTCATTTGCTATTATTTTCTCCCATTCTGAAGGCTGTCTTTTCACCTTGCTTATAGTTTCCTTTGTTGTGCATAAGCTTTTAAGTTTAATTAGGTCCCATTTGTTTATTTTTGCTTTTATTTCCAATATTCTGGGAGGTGGGTCATAGAGGATCCTGCTGTGATGTATGTTGGAGAGTGTTTTGCCTATGTTCTCCTCTCGGAGTTTTATAGTTTCTGGTCTTACGTTTAGATCTTTAATCCATTTTGAGTTTATTTTTGTGTATGGTGTTAGAAAGTGCTCTAGTTTCATTCTTTTACAAGTGGTTGACCAGTTTTCCCAGCACCACTTGTTAAAGAGATTGTTTTTAATCCATTGTATATTCTTGCCTCCTTTGTCAAAGATAAGGTGTCCATATGTGCTTGGCTTTATCTCTGGGCTTTCTATTTTGTTCCATTGATCTATATTTCTGTCTTTGTGCCAGTACCATACTGTCTTGATGACTGTGGCTTTGTAGTAGAGCCTGAAGTCAGGTAGGTTGATTCCTCCAGTTTCATTCTTCTTTCTCAAGATAGCTTTGGCTATTCGAGGTTTTTTGTATTTCCATACAAATTGTGAAATTATTTGTTCTAGCTCTGTGAAGAATAACGTTGGTAGCTTGATAGGGATTGCATTGAATCTATAAATTGCTTTGGGTAGTATACTCATTTTCACTATATTGATTCTTCCAATCCATGAACATGGTATGTTTCTCCATCTATTAGTGTCCTCTTTGAAGTCTTTCACCAGTGTTTTATAGTTTTCTATATATAGGTCTTTAGTTTCTTTAGGTAGATATATTCCTAAGTATTTTATTCTTTCTGTTGGAATGGTGAATGGAATTGTTTCCTTAATTTCTTTTTCTGTTTTCTCATTATTAGTGTATAGGAATGCAAGGGATTTCTGTGTGTTGACTTTATATCCTGCAACTTTACTATATTCATTGATTAGTTCTAGTAATTTTCTGGTGGAGTCTTTAGGGTTTTCTATGTAGAAGATCATGTCATCTGCAAACAGTGAGAGTTTTACTTCTTCTTTTCCCGTTTGGATTCCTTTTATTTCTTTTTCTGCTCTGATTGCTGTGGCCAAAACTTCCAAAACTATGTTGAATAGTAATGGTGAAAGTGGGCACCCTTGTCTTGTTCCTGACTTTAGAGGAAATGCTTTCAATTTTTCACCATTGAGGATAATGTTTGCTGTGGGTCTGTCATATATAGCTTTTATTATGTTGAGGTATGTTCCTTCTATTCCTGCTTTCTGGAGAGGTTTTTTTTTTTTTATCATAAATGGATGTTGAGTTTTGTCAAAGGCTTTCTCTGCATCTATTGAGATAATCATATGTTTGTTTGTTTGTTTTTCAATTTGGGTTATTGGTCTTTTTAATTGTAGAAAAACATTTTATATTCGGATATTACCCCTTATCAGATATAAGATTTGGAAACGTTATCTCCCATCTCATAGGTTTTTGTTTTTTTTTTTTTCAACAGTGTTTCTTAGGTTTTTTTAGTACACTGGTTTCTCATCTTCATTTTGCCTATTTTGTCTACTTTTATTTTTTGTTTCGGTGCTTTTGTTATCATTTTCACTACATTAAACCAACAAGAAGAGTCAACAGTTGTATATGCACACCAAATGTAGGAGCACCAAAAACAAAACATACACTAAGAAACATGAAGGGAATAATTTAAACTAATACAATAACAGTAGGGGGTTTAACCACTGAATTCAATCAATGGAAAATCACACAGACAGAAAATCAATATGGAAATACTGTCCTAAATGACACTTTGGACATATGGATTTAGTGGAAATATACAGAATATTTTATTAAAAAACAGAAGAATACATCTTGTCAGGTGCATGTGGAATGTTTTTCCAGGATAGATCACATACGAGGCCTGCTAAACAACTCCCATTAACTTTAAGATAATTAAAATTATATCAAGAATTTTTTCTTATCATGGAAGCATGAAGAGAAACAGACGACAAGAAAAAACAACAAAAACCAAAAACACATAAACAATATGCTCTTAAAAAACAAATGGGTGACTAAATTAATCAAAGAGGAAATTTTTAAAAATATGGAGTTAAATGAAAAGGAAGATGAGACTATTCAAAATCTATGGGATTCAACTAATGGAGTTCTATGAGAGAAGTTTACAGTGATAAAAGTCTACTTCAGAAAATAAAAATATCAAATAAAAAATCAAATTTCACAACTAAGGGGGCTAGGAAAAGAGAAAAAACAAAATCCAAATTTACTGGAAGGAATGAAATAATACAGATCAGCCCCAAAACAAAAGGGACTAAAAAACAATAGAAGAGATCAATGAGACTAAGAACTGGTTCTTTTAATAGATAAAGAAAAGTAATAAATGTGTAGCTAGACTCACTATGAAAAAAAACAGAGGGCCCAAGTAAGTAAAATTGGATGGGAAAAGAAAATACAAGGAACACCACAGAAATACAAAAGATTATAAGAGATTATTAGTAACTATTTTATGTCAATAAAACAGAAGATCTAGAAGAAGTGAATAAAAACTGTACAAGCCCTCAAAACTTAATTAGGAAAAAATAGAAAATATTATAAGTCCAATAATGAATAAGGAGATTTAATCAGTAATGAAAAATCACCCAGTAAAGAAAAGCCAAGGATCAGATGGCTTCAGGATGCATTCTAGAAAATATTAAAAATAATTAATGCCCAAAGTTCTCGAATTATTCCAAAACATTGAACAGGAGGGAATACTCCCATACTCATTGTACAAGGCCAGCACTAGTCTAATACGAAAACAAGATAAGGCCACCACAGGAAAAGAAAACTAGAGCTCTATATCTGATAAATATAGATTGAAAAGTTCTCAATACAGCATTAGGAAACTGAATTCAATAGCAATTAAAATGATCGATCATATACCATTGTCAAAGAGGATTCATCCGCGGGATGCAAGAATGTTTCAACATACACAATCAATCAAAGTGATAAAACACATTAACAAATTGAAGAGTAAAAATCATATGATCATCTCAATGGATGCAGAAAACACTGCTACCAAAACTAACTATGAGTTTGTGATAAAAACTCTCAACAAAGTAGATATAGAGGGAACATGTAAGTGAAGTGAAAGTCACTCAGTCGTGACTCTTTGTGAGCCCAGGGACTATACAGTCCGTGGAATTCTCCAGGCTAGGATACTGGAGTGGGTAGCCTTTCCCTTTTGCAGGGGATCATCCCAACCCAGGAATCAAACCCAGGTCTTCTACATGGCGGGCAGTTTCTTTACCAGCTGAGCCACAAGCAAAGCCTATACAAACCATACATATGTGAGAAACCCACAGTCAGCATCACACCCAGTGGTGAAAAGTTCCAAACTTTTCAACAGATGGGAGTGCCAACTCTTGCCATTTGCATTCAACATAGTACTGCAAGTCCTAGCCACAGCAATCAAACAAGAAAAAGACAAAAAGGATCCTAATTGGAAAGGAAGAAGTAAAACCGTCACTGTTTGCGGATGACATGATACTATATAAAGTAAATCTTCCGTTCAGTTCAGTTCTCGCTCAGTCGTGTCCAACTCTTTGTCATCCCATGAATCACAGCCCCCAAAGATAAAGTCTGACACTGTCTCCACTGTTTCCCCATCTATTTCCCATGAAGTGATGGGACCAGATGCCATGATCTTCATTTTCTGAATGTTAAGCTTTAAGTCAATTTTTTCACTCTCCTCTTTCACTTTCATCAAGAGGCTTTTTAGTTCCTCTTCACTTTCTGCCATAAGGGTGGTGTCATCTGCATATCTGAGGTTACTGATATTTCTCCCGGAAATCTTGATTCCAGCTTGTGCTTCTTCCAGCCCAGGGTTTCTCATGATGTACTCTGCATATAAGTTAAATAAGCAGGGTGACAATATACAGCCTTGACGTACTCCTTTTCCTATTTAGAACTAGAGTGTTGTTCCATGTCCAGTTCTAACTGTTGCTTAAACACTACCAAAAAGCTTTTATGGCTTAAGAAATGAATTCCTTAAGTTTCTCTAAAAGAATGAATATACAGAAATCCTTATGCTGCACTTAGTCGTTCAGTCGTGTCCGACTCTTTGTGATCCCATGTACTGTAGCTCACCAGGCTCCTCCACCCATGGGATTTTCCAGGCAAGAATACTGGAATGGGTTGCCATTTCCTTCTCCAGGACAGAAATAATTACCTACACATTAATAAATATCTGCTGAAAAAAGAAATTAGCAAGACTATCCTGTTTATAATTACATCAGAAAATATAAAATACCTAGGAATATATCTGAACAAAGAGGTAAAAGACTTGTACTCTGAAAAATGAAAAACAGTGATGAAAGGAATGGAAAACACAAATGGGGAGATATATATCATACAATTCATATGAAAATGCCAATGGCATTTTCCACAGAGCTAGAGTGAATAATGATAAGATTTCCTTGGTGGTCCAGTGGCTAAGACTTCATCTTCCACTGCAGGCTGCAAGGGTTCGATCTCTCGCAGGAAACTAAGATTCCACATGCTGTGTGGTACAGCCAAAAAAGGGAGGGGGTCTCAAAAGACTATTTATAGCCAACACAATCTTAAGAAAGAAAAGCAAAAATGAAAGCATCACATTCCCTGATTTTAAACTATACTACAAAGCGACAGTAGTGAAAAAAGTATAATACTGGTACAAAAACAGACATATATTAATTGAACAAACTGGAGAGCCCAGAAATAAACTCATCCTTTAACAGTCTAATGCTCTATGGCAAAGGACCCAAGAATACACAATTTGGAAAAAGGCAGAGGCTTCAATAAGTGATACTGAGAAAACTAAACAGGTATAGGTAAAAGAGTGAATCTGGACCACATTCTTACTTTATGTAAAAAAGAAAAAATTCACAAAATAGGTTAAAGGTTTAAAGGTAAGTCCTGAAACCATTCCATGAAATCAAAAGACACTTACCCCTTGGAAGGAAAGTTATGACCAACCTAGATAACATATTAAAAAGCAGAGACATTACTTTGTCAACAAAGATCCATCTGGTAAAGGTTATGTTTTTACAGTAGTCATGTATGGATGTGAGAGTTGAATTGTGAAGAAAGCTGAGCACAGAAGAATTGATGCTTTTGAACTGTGGTGTTGGAGAAGACTCTTGAGAGTCCCTTGGACTGCAAGGAGATCCAACCAGTCCATCCTAAAGGAGATCAGTCCTGGGTGTTCATTGGAAGGACTGATGCTGAAGCTGAAATGCCAATACTTTGGCTACCTGATGAGAAGAGCTGACTCATTGGAAAAGACCCTGATGCTGGGAAAGATTGAAGGCAGGAGGAGAAGGGGACGACAGAGGATAAGATGGTTGGATGGCACCACCGACTCAATGGACATGAGTTTGGGTAAACTCTGGGAGTTGGTAATGGGCAGGGAGGCCTGGTGTGCTGCGGTTCGTGAGGTCTCAAAGGGTCCGACACGACTGAGTGACTGAACTGAACTGAACTGAACTGAAACCATTAATCTCCGAGAAGAAACATAGGCAGTATGTTCTTTCGCATCTCAGTTAGCAATATTTTTTGGATATACTTCCTCAAGCAATGGAAATGAAAGCAAAAATAAACAAATGGTGTTACAGGAAAGCAAAAAATCTTTTGTACAATGAAGAAAATCATCAACAAAATGAAATAGCAAACTAATGAGTGAGAAAGATATTTGCAAGTGATATGTTTGATAAGACTTTAATATCCAAAACACATGAAGAAATCTACAACAACTATAAATTAAAAACTAAACCACCCAATTAAAATGGACAGAGGAATGGATTAGACATTTTCCAAAGATGCAGATGGCTACAGGCATTTAAAAAGATGTTCAATATCACTTGTCATCAGATATCTAAACCAAATTTCAATATTACTTCATACCTGTTCAAACAATTATCTTCTGAAAGACAACAAATGACAATCATTGGCAAGTATGTGGAGAAAAAGGAACCCTGAGGAACTGTTGGTGGGATTGAAATTTGTTGTGGCCACTGTACAGAAGGGTATGGAGTTTCCTCAAAAAATAGAAAAGAGAACTGCTATGTGATCCAGGATTTTCACTTCTGGGTATTTATCTGAAGAAAAGAATAAACCTAATTTTAAAAAATGTACACATTTCAATTTTTTTTTTCAGCATTCTTAACAATAGTCAGGATAAGAAAATAACCTAAGTGTCCATTGAGAGATGGATGGATAAAAAAATGTAATATACACATGTATATACACAGAGGCACAAACAAAATGGAATGAAACCCAACCATACAATAAGGAAAGCCCGCTATTTGGTACCACATTGATGGAATTAAAGGGTATTACCCTAACTGAACAGACAGGGAAAGTAAATGCCATATGAATTCACTTACATGTGCAATTTAAAAAGCAATGAAAAAAAATAACAAAGCTGAAGAAGACTCACAGACACAGAGAACAAATTGCTAGTTGCCAGAAGAGAGGATGTTGAAGGGGATAAACATGTGAAGGAATGTAGAGGTATAAACCTTACGTATATAATAAATAAACCACTGGTGTGTCATACACAGCATAACAAAAAGTGGTTAGTAGTCTTTTAAAACTTTGTAAAGGGTCAGATGGCTATTAGACTTACTGAGGTGATCATTTCATAATGTATGTGAATGTCAAATCACTATGCAGTACACCAGAAAATAACATCGTATTAATCATAAACTATCAGTTCAGTTAAGACGCTCAGTCGTGTCCAACTGTTTGCGACTCCATGGACTGCAGCATGCCAGCCTTCCAGGTCCATCAGCAACTCCCTGAGTTCACCCAAACTCATATCCGTTGAGTCGGTGATGCCGCACAACCATCTCATCCTCTGTTGTCCCTTTCTCCTCCTGACTTCAATCTTTCCCAGCATCAGGGTCTTTTCCAAGCAGTCCATTTTTCACATCAGGTGGCCAAAGTATTGGAGTTTCAGCTTCAGCATCAGTCCTTCCAATGAATATTCAGGACTGATTTCCTTTAGGATGGACTGGTTGGATCTCCTTGCTGTCCAAGGCACACTCAGAAATCTTCTCCAACACCACAGTTCAACAGTATCAATTCTTTGGTGTTCAGCTTCTTTAGGTCTAACCTTCCCATCCATACCTCACTACTGGAAAAACCATAGCTTTAACTAGACAGACCTTTGTTGGTCTCTGCTTTTTCATATGCTGTCTAGATTGGTCCTAGCTTTCTTCCAAGGAGCAAGTGTCTTTTAATTTCATGGCTGCAGTGATTCTGGAGCCAAAGAAAATAAAGTCTCTCACTGTTTTCATTGTTTCCCCACTATTTGCCATGGAGTGATGGGACCAGCGAAAAAGCAAGAGAGTTCCAGAAAAACATCTATTTCTGCTTTATTGACTATGCCAAAGCCTTTGACTGTGTGGATCACAATAAACTATAGAAAATTCTGAAAGAGATGGGCATATCAGACTACCTAACCTGCCTCTTGAGAAACCTATATGAAGGTCAGGAATAAACAGTTAGAAATGGACATGGAACAACAGACTGGTTTCAAATTGGGAAAGGAGTACCTCAAGGCTGTATATTGTCACCCTGCTTATTTAACTTATATGCAGGGTACAGCATGAGAAATGCTGGGCTGGAGGAAGCCCAAACAGGAATCAAGATTGCCAGGAGAAACATCAATAACCTCAGATATGCAGATGACACCACCCTTACGGCAGAAAGTGAAGAGGAACTAAAAAGCCTCTTGATGAAAGTGAAAGAGGAGAGTGAAAAAGTTGGTTTAAAGCTCAACATTCAGAAAACAAAGATCATGGCATCCAGTGCCCTCACTTCATAGAAAATAGATGGGGAAACAGTGGAAACAGTATCAGACTTTATTTTTCTTGGTATTCCCATCTCTCTAAGAATTTTCCACAGTTTGTGTGACCCACACAGTCAAAGGATTTGGCATAGTCAATAAAGCAGAAGTAGATGCTTTTCTGGAACTCTATTGTTTTTTTGATGATCCAACACAAGTTGGAATTTTGATCTCTGGTTCTTCTGCCTTTTCTAAATCCAGCTTGAACATCTACGGGTTCACAGTTCATGTACAGTTGAAGCCTGGCTTGGAGAATTTTGAACATTACTTTGCTAGCGTGTGAGATGAGGGCAATTGTGTAGTAGTTAGAACATTTTTCAGCATTACCTTTCTTTGGGGTGGGAATTAAAACTGACCTTTTCCAGTCCTGTGGCCACTGCTGAGTTTTCCAAATTTGCTGACACATTGAGTACAGCATTTTCACAGAATCATCTTTTAGGATTTGAAATAGCTCAACTGGATTTCCATCACCTCCACTAGCTTTGTTCCTAATGACGTATCCTAAGGCCCACTTGACTTTGCATTCCAGGATGTCTGCCTCTACATGAGTGATCACACCATCGTGATTATCTGGGTCATGAAGATCTTTTTTGTGTAGTTCTTCTGTATATGCTTGCCACCTCTTCTTAATATCTTCTGCTTCTGTTAGGTTCATACCATTTCCGTCCTTTACTGAGCCCATCTTTGCATGAAATGGTCCCTTGGTATCTCTAATTTCCTCGAAGAGATCTCTAGTCTTTTCCATTCTATTGTTACCCCCTATTTCTTTGCATTGATCACTGAGGAAGGCTTTCTGATCTCTCCTTGCTATTCTTAGGAACTCTACATTCAAGTGGGTATATCTTTCCTTTTCTCCTTTGCCTTTAGCCTTTCTTCTTTTCACAGATATTTGTAAGGCCTCCTCAGACAACCATTTTGTCTTTTTGCATTTCTTTTTCTTGGGGATTATTTTGGTGACTGCCTCTTCTACAATGTCACAAACCTCCGTCCTTCAGGCACTCTATCAGATCTCATCCCTTCAATCTATTTGTCACTTCCACTGTATAATTGTAAGGGATTTGATTTAGGTGATACCCAAATAGTCTGGAGGTTTTCCCTACTTTCTTCGATTTAAGTCTGAATTTGGCAATGAGTTCATGTCCTGAGACACAGTCAGCTCTTGGTGTTCCTTTTGCTGGCTGTATAGAGATTCTCCATATTTGGCTGCAAAGAATATAATCAATCTGATTTCAGTACTGACCATCTGGTGATGTCCATGTGTAGAGTCTTCTCTTGTGTTGTTGGAAGAGGGTGTTTGCCATGACCAGTGCGTTCTTTGGCAAAACTCTACTATCCTTTGCCCTGCTTCATGCTGTACTCCAAGGCCAAATTTTCCTGTTACTCTAGGTATCTCTTGACGTCCTACTTTTGCATTCCAGTCCCCTTTAATGAAAAGGACATCTATTTTGGGTGTTAGTTCTAGAAGGTCTTGTAGGTCTTCATAGAAGCTCTCTACTTCAGCCTCATCAGCATTACTGGTTGGGGCATAGACTTGGATTACTGTGTTAATGAATGGTTTGCCTTGGAAACTAACAGAGATCATTCTGTCATTTCTGAGATTGCATCCAAGTACTGAATTTCAGACTCTTTATTTGACTATGATGGCTAATCCATTTCTTCTAAGGGATTCTTGCCCACAGTAATAGATATAATGGTCATCTGAGTTAAATTCACCCATTCCAGTCCATTTTAGTTCACTGATTCCTAAAATGTTGATGTTCACTCTTGCCATCTTCTGTTTGACCACTTTTAATTTACCTTGATTAATGGACCTAACTTCCCAGGTTCCAATGCAATATTGCCCTTTACAGCATCAGACTTCACTTCCATCACCAGTACATCCACAACTGGGTATTGTTTTCTGCTTTGGCTTCATCTTTTCATTCTTTCTGGAATTATTTCTCCACCGATCTCCAGTAGCATATTGGGCACCTTCCGACCTGGAGAGTTCATCTTTCAGTGTCCCATCCTTTTGCCTTTTCATACCGTTCATAGAGTTCTCAAGGCATGAGTACTTAAGTGCTTTCCCAGTCCCTTCCCCAGTGGACCATGTTTTGTCAGAACCCTGTGATTGTGGCTTTCATCTGTCTGCCCTCTGAAGGAGAAGGTTGTCCTTCTTTGATTCTAAACATATTTTGCCCCTCCTACTATCTTGCTGGAGCTTCTCCTTTGCCCTTGGATGTGGGGTATCTGTTTTTGGTGAGATCCAACATTCTCCTGTTGACGGTTGTTCAGCAGTGAGCTGTAATTTTAGCACATCCTTCTACTCCATCATCTTGAAACAGCCACCAACTATACTACAACTTAAAAACTCTTCATGTAGCAACATCAACTATACTGAAACTTAAAAACTATTTATGTGGCAAGACTCACCTGAGATAATGGACATAAATAAAACACCTTAGATAATGGCTGGTATAGAAGAGACGATTGTTGGATAAATATTCATTGTGACCTGATAACTGATCATCCCAAAGAGAAATTAAATCTTTAAACTTTGTTCCTTGGTATTTCACCACAATCAAATATGAATGACCTAGTTTTAAATAGCAATAATAATTAAAATAATAATTTAAATACATGGCCAAAGTGTCCCCCTTGTGACTTTGATGTCAGTAGAAATAGTCTGGGCTTGAATGACTCGGATTTGACAAACAGTATCTCTCACAGAATAGAGAGGAGGGGGTCTGATGAAAAATCTTTGCTCCTGTTAGAGCAGAAGCTCTCTTGGGCTCCTGTTCAACCACCCTAAGGGCATGGATAACATTGCCTTGAACTCCAGTCATAGCATTCACATTTCTCATCTAGGATAGGAAAAATGAAGTATTCATGTTTGTATTTTATGTTTATATATTTATAGAAAAAAAAAATCACCGCATCATACCTACTCATGGAATTCACCACAATCCAAGATAGATAAATATTTTTACCTAAATGTCATTGTCATTCTGCCCACTCCCAAATCTTGTTCTCCAAAGGTAATCATTATCATGACTCTATAAGTTAATGCCATTCATTCTTTTTCTTAATTTACTTATTTTTAATTGGTGAATAATTGCTTTACAGCTATCTATTCTTGATTCAGTTTTTACATAATGAACAAATTGATTGAAAATAGAATGCACCATGTCAAAGCATGTCCAAAGGACTTGGAAAAAAAGAAGGAGAATGGGGAGGGCGAGAGGCAGGAGAAGGAGGAAAAGAACCTGAAAAAATGAAGATTTCTTTTACTGACATCCCAATCGAAACTGCAGTGTTGTCAAATATCTAATAGAAAAATAACTAAATTCGACTACCTAAAAATACTTTGAAAACTTATAAGAACTCATTGGCAGTAGGAAACCCAAATGAAAATAAAAGGCATAGATTTAACACACTATCAGAATAAGAAAGGATGAGGAAAACAGACTCCTACTACTGGTTGTGATTCATTCAGTTCAGTTCAGTTCAGTCTCTCAGTCATGTCCGACTCTTTGCAACCCCATGGACTGCAACACCCCAGGGTTCGCTGTCCATCACCAACTCCTGAAGCTTGCTCAAACTCATGTCCATTTTTAAACCCACCTTAAACACCTGGGAGTCCTCAGCTGAGGGGGAAAAAAGTGTCTTATGTGTCTTTTGATTCAGGAATCCACATCTAGATATACACATTAGAGGTAGGGTGGGGGCGGGGGGCGGGAAGATCCATTACATAACATACTTTATTGAAAAAAACAAAGAAAAAGTGAGTAAATTAGTGTCTTTCTAAAGATGTGTTCGCAAGCAGTTAGGCTATATTTCCATGTTTAAAGCAATTTAAATAACTAAACTAGAAAATGGAAGGTTTGGGAAAGGTGATCAAGATCTATACAGAGTACATTTTGACATAAAGTTGGACAGAGGGCATACTCCTAAGATAGGGAAATGAAGGTATATATTGCTGACCTTGCCAGGTGAAAGCAAGCTCCCTTACTACCCTCCTGTGTCAGTCACCAGGACCACCACACTAATTAACAAATCTCTAGGAAAACATTCTTCCTTGCCTCTACCTGGCTTCTGGAGACTCCTTGGCACTCCTTCCCCTGCTGCTGCATCACTCCAAACTCTGTCCCATCTTTACATGCCCACCGCCCTGGGTCTTGTCTCTGTATCATTTCCTCTTCTTAGAAGGACACCAGTCTTTGGATGTGCTGCTGCTGCTGCTGCTAAGTCACTTCAGTCATGTCCGACTCTACACCACCCCATAGACGGCAGCCCACCAGGCTCCCCAGTCCCTGGGATTCTCCAGGCAAGAACACTGGAGTGGATTGCCATTTCCTTCTCCATGCATGCAAGTGAAAAGTGAAAGTGAAATCGCTCAGTCGTGTCCGACTCTTAGCGAACCCATGGACTGCAGCCCACCAGGCTCCTCCATCCATGGGATTTTCCAGGCAAGAGTACTGGAGTGGGGCACCGTTGCCTTCTCCTCTTTGGATGTGGGGCCCACCTAATGCAGCATGGGGCTTCCCAGGTGGCTCAGTGGTAAAGAACCTGCCTGCAATGTAGGAGACGTGGATTTGATCTCTGGATCAGGAAGATCCCCTGGACAAAAAAATGGCAACCCACTCCAGTATTCTTGCCTGGGAAATCCAGTGGACAGAGGAGCAGAGGGGGCTACAGTTCATGGGGTCACAAAAGACTTGGACATGACTGAGCAACTTAACAACAATGAGCATGACCTCCTTCTAATAATTCATTAAAAAAAAAACAACCTTAGTTCAGTGATATTTTATGAGTTTCAAGAGAATTTATATTCTGCAGTTGTGATTACAATGTTCTATCTATGCCCAGTAGGTCCATTTAGCTAATATTTTGAACCAATTCTAACATGTGACTACAATTTTTCTGTTTCTTTTGTTAGTTACTGAATGAGATGAAAATCAACCATAATGGATGTTTTTCATTTCTTCTTAACTCTGTCAGTTTCTACTATGTATTTATTTAAAATCATATTAGTCACATAAAATTTAAACTTTCCAGATATGCACTTGGATTGAACATTTTCCTTAATAAACATCCCTTTATAAGCATTTTTTTCTCCTGAAATCCTTTTTGTCTAATGATTATTGAGATATAGCTGCCTTCTTCTTATTTTTAGAATATTTATGATACTACTTTTTCTGCTTTTTACTTTCATACTTTCTATATTTTAATGTTACACACATATCACCTTTATACTTTGGTTTTGGATTTCTGTCCAGGATTTAAATGTTTTGTTTTTGCAGACACATTTACTCAACCTGCACTGAAGGAAGGGCCACAGTGTGACTTAGAGAGGGCTGTGTCATTTCCACAGGCACAGGGTCCTGCACATCACCCTTCATCACACCAACATACCAGGATGAAGCAGAGGAAGAAGGCAGCCTGTGGGCCAGGAGGACACACCTGCAGTCCTGGGGAAGCCTTTCCAAAGAGGGCCACTGGGTCACTCTAAGTTAACTTGCTTCCCATTGGATGAACCCCAGTACTCCTGGAGGGAGATTGGGCTTCCTGTCTCCTCTGTTTGGGCTGAGAGGTATCAGAGGAAGTTTGGCCACAGGACTGCATCTTCCTGGGACCCGGGGAGTTGGGAGTCCCAGTGCACTTAGAGGCCAAGTAACAGCTAATTGGCCATTTGAGGCCAAGAGTCCCAGCTGCACCACACGGAGAGCATCTTCCCAGTAGAGTGACCTAAAGATGCAGATGCCATGAATACTAGCCAGCTCAGGGGACAGGACAAAGAGGAACAGGTGAGTTGAGTCCACCCTACTTCCTACTTGTACCAAGACTAAAGACCCGAGTGTTTCCGACATCAACTTGGAGTACCTGGCCTGCCTCTCACTGTGACCCCAGGTGCCTTCCTCTGAAACCTTTCCAATCACACTTCATTGCACAGAAAGCTAGACCTGAACAGGCTGGAGAGTCCTCTGTACCAACTCATTATCATCAACACAGCCCTGGGTCAGGAGCCCTGTCGACCCTGGGAGCAAAAGGTCCTTGGTGAGTCATGCCCCTTCTGACATCATCACTAAGCAGGGTGTGGGTCAGCATCACTGATAGATGAGTCCTGGGAGCCTGAAGCCTGATCAACACTCTCCCCCCACCCACCTACTACTATAAGCCGGGGTCAGTTATGGCAGAGGTCCAAAATTTAAAGCGAGTAGAAATAATAAGGGGTCTCATATAAATGCAGGCTTTAATCTAATGCCTGAGATTCTATATTTCTGACAATCTCCAGGTGATGCTGGTGCTGTAGGAGCAACAAGTTTACCTGAAGGACTCAAGTGTAGTTAATACAAATGGAGGCTTACAGACATCAGTAGACTTTTTGCTTTATCTGGGAAGGTACATCTCAGGCTCAGCTCACAAGTAGGTTTACTGAAGCAGCAACCATAAGCCCATTGAGTCATTTCAATAACTCAAGGCAATGTGTGAGTTTGTTTTCTCAGAAACCAAGCTCGATTTCTAAGGTAAACATGTCAATCTCTACTCATGGGCTTCCTCAGACATCCTAGGAGTCACTGTTGTGATGATCAAAGGCCCCTGAGGTGGACAAACTGTCCTGGAAACAGAACAGAAACCCCAGGGGACATAGAAGCAAGACAGCTGGCCTGGGGTTGTGGGGAGAAGATGGTCACTGTGGTCACAGTGAATCTATTGTGTGTATGGCCAGGGAGTGAACAGAATGGACAGCAAAAGTTTGGCCATGATGACTGCGACTGTTTGCACAGGACAGAGGTGGGAGGCAAGGGTCGGTGACCATGGAGTGTAAGGCAGACCACCAACTCTGCTCTTAGCACCAGCTTCAAACACATATTATATTAAACCCTGCCTGAGCATCCAGGCCAGACTGTCCCCTCTGCCAGCATGTGAGAGTTGGAGTCAAGTCTGCCAGAAGAGGAAAACTGGACAATCTACATGGTCATCTACGTTCTGTTTTGTTGGAAAGAATGAACTCTCTCAGACCACCTTCTAAGAAAACTTAAGGTTGAGGGAACTTCAGGATCATCAGTCCTCTATAGGCACCACTGACCACCCATCCTCTGCCCACACACCCCCACTCCCAGGCTAGCACTGTGATGCTGCAGGTATGACCTCTAGAAAACATGAAAGAGCTCTAAAATTGACTTCCACCCTCTTACTAATCCTCTTTGTCTTCCTAGGAGGCACTATGGCTCTGTATCCATCTTCCTTCACCACTCCTTCTTATTTAGGATAGATCTTCCCCCAAGAATTCCTCTGGCCATTACAGAGCTGGTTCCCATGTCCCATGTGAGTGTAGTGGTCAACTCTGCTCAGGAAAGTGCTAGGCTGTGACAGGGACAGGAAGAAGCACCTTATGGAAGATCCAAAGGGTGCAGATGTGACAGTGTTGAAAGTGAAAGTATCAGTCGCTGAGTCGTGTCTGACTCTTTGTGACCCCATAGACTGTAGCCTGCCAGGCTCCTCTGTCCATGGAATTCTCCAGGCAAGAATGCTGGAGTGGGTAGCCATTCCCTCCTCCAGGGGATCTTCCTGAACCAGGGATTGTACGCAGGTCTCCTACATTGCAGGCAGATTCCTTACAGTCTGAGCCACCAATGTTAATGGTTCCCATTGTTCAAAGTAATCAAGCCCTCGTGGTGTGCCAAGGAGCCAGATGCATGGAGTAAGGACAGAGAGATGACATACCCATGTGCTGAATGTGTGAAAGTGTCTGTCTTGCTGGGTCTGTGGCCATAGAGCTGGGCTGTCCCCTGTCCACAGATTGTCCAGTATCTGGACATTGCAAGAAAGAACCTTTAAAATATCAAAGATGCAGAGATCTCTAACAATGATTGCCATCATGGTCCCAGTTCAGTGACAAAGATGCCAAGTTAAATCTCAGGGCCTGCAGGAGAGACAGGCAAAGCACCACACTAGCCTGGTGATGGCAGGGCCCTTATATGCTTGTAGACTAGCCTGGGGATAGAACTATCATTGAGTAACATCCTGATGGCAAGACGTGTTTAACACTTTCTGAAATTAAAGAATGAGTTAAAAAAAAAAAAAAAAAGGGAAAGTGAAGTCACTCAGTCATGTCTGACTCTGCGACCCCATGGACTACAGCCTACCAGGCTCCTCCATCCATAGCATTTTCCAGGCAAGAATACTGGAGTCGGGCGCCATTTCCTTCAGGGGCAAAAATGCAGGATAAGATATCAGAGAAGGTTCAGAAATGGCACAGCTCAGGATCAAACCCATGGGAAGGGAGAACATGTCCTTTAAAGCAAGGACAAGGAGATGGAAGCCATTCTTACACAGTAGACTCTCAGCTTGACATGACCCCTGGAACCATCTCATAGCAAACACTCAGAGTCTCCCACAGAGTGAGTGTTTCAAGCATACTTTGTTGCTGTTTAGTAGCTTGGTTGTGTGTGACTCTTTGTGACCCCATGACTGTAAATCTCCAAGCTCCTCTGTCCATGAGTTCTCCCAGGTAAGAATACCTGAGTGGGTTGCCATTTCTTCTCCAGGGGATCTTCCCAACCCAGGGATTGAACCTGAATCTCCTGCATTGCAGGCAGTCTTTACCTCTCAGCCACCAAGGAAATCCTCCAAGCACACTTAGATATTAGTAAATGAGAGGAAACGTTTGCCATTTCAGGTCAGTCTGAGTTCATCAGGAGACGAACAGACCAGCTGGTGGTCTGTTGGTCAGTGGACTGTAAGGCCTTGAAGTGTTTCTGTTTTCCAAGAGAGTGTCCCCTTGTGACTTTGACCTGCTCCCTCTCACTGCGTCTCAGCTGCTCTCTGCTGTCTGCCGCTTGTTGCTCAGCTGAGAGCCATGTCACCCCAAGGCGATGGAAACCTCTCGGTGATGTCTTTGCAGGAGTTTGTGCTGGATGGATTTGAGGGTGGTCCACAGACCCAGGCCCTGCTCTTTGCTCTGTTCCTGGCTCTGTATGTGGTGGCCGTCCTGGGGAACATCACCATGATGGTGGTCATCACCCTGGATGCCCGTCTGCACTCTCCAATGTACTTCTTCCTCAAGAACCTCTCCTTTGTGGACCTGTGTTACTCATCTGTCATCGCCCCCAAGGCCCTGGTCAACTTCCTGTCCTCCTCCAAGGTCATCACCTTTGAGGGATGTATCATTCAATTTTTCTTTTTTGCCCTACTGGGCACCACAGAGGCATTACTCCTGGCCGTGATGGCCTATGACCGCTTTGTGGCCGTCTGCAGCCCCCTACACTACCCCGTCACCATGTGCCCCTCGGTGTGTGCCCGCCTGGTGCTGGTCTCCTACTGTGGAGGCTGCCTCAACTCCATCCTGCAGGCCAGCTTCACATTCACTCTCCCGTTCTGCAGCTCCAACCACATCAACCACTTCTTCTGTGATGTGCCGCCTCTGCTCAAGCTTGCCTGTGCTGACACTACAACCAACGAGCTGGTCATGTTTGGCCTCTGTGGCTTCTTCATTGTGGACACCACACTCGTGGTCCTCGTCTCCTATGGCTACATCACAGTGACCATCCTGAGGATGCGCTCAGGAGGAGGGAGACACAAGCTCTTCTCCACCTGTGGCTCCCACATGACAGCCGTATCCCTTTTTTATGGGACCCTTTTTGTCATGTATGCCCAGCCGGGAGCTGTGGAGTCCATGGAGCAGGGCAAGGTGGTCTCTGTCATCTACACCCTGGTCATCCCGATGCTCAACCCCCTCATCTACAGTCTGAGAAACAAGGACGTGAAGGATGCCTTGTGGAGACTGGGGCAGAGACACACAGCCACGTGAAGGATTATAGCCAGAGAGACAGTGTCCTGAGAACAAGACAAGATGGCTTCATGGAAGGGACTGGATTTGGTTTGGAAAATCATGCCCTATTTATCTAACCCACTCTTTCATTCAGTGTTACATTCTACTGTTTATGAAGCAATGATGCTCCACAAACTGCAAGTGTGAGAAATAAAGATAGATAAGGCTTCTTCATTCCCCCTAGAGAACTAATGACACATGTTACCCAAGACCTTAGTCTTGAAATCTGAAAAGCACAGTGGGCAGAGTGATTAGCAGAGAGTCTTTGAAACAGCATGTGTGTCCCAAGTTCAACTTCCTCTGGTGCAGGTATTAAACGACGCAAACTCTGATGCCTCTTTTTCCTTCATTCCTAAATCTATGTAATTATGTGCTCAGCAATCTCCCTGGACCACCTAGAAGAGGGCCTAGGACACTTGGCCTTGCCCCTTTCCTGGTGATGGCCTGGGTCACCAGAGCCAATTAAGAGTTAGGAAGACCATGCTTGCCCACGATCCTGCATGTGCCTTCTCTTCTTCCACCTCCGCCTTCTGTTCACTGGTGCTGCCACCCAACAAGGCAGCAGGGAGCACCTGTGCCCCTGCTTCAGAGGCTCCTAGTGCTCCCTGTCCTGGGTTCTCCCCTCAGACAGAGGCTGGGAGCCCTAGAGAGACAGCGTGGATACCCAAAGTTCAACTGACACTTTATACCACCCAGCCTGGCAGGTGACACTTTCCCATTTGTGATCCTTCGTCAGCACAGACATCTCTGAATAAGGACGAAGGTCCTGGTAGCTGCAGCTGAGAGCAGGTGAGGAAAGGGAAGGTGCACTTTCTTGTAGAAAGCATAGCTCCTTGCTCTCTCTCACACTCCGTTAGGAGCCTGGTCCCTTAAGCTTGAGCCGCATGTTCAGAGCTTCATCGTCATGCTCCATGGAACTCAACACACAGTCTGGACTCAGAACCCAGTGGCCTCCTTATGGCATCTTCTTTTGGAAGAGTCATCCACTCCCATGGTCACTACCAGGAGGTTCTCCTCTGGACACAAGGGTGGTCTGTCCCTAGTAGGGTCGGTCGGGACGGGCCCTGCCTCTCTGGTCACAGCTCTCCATCTTTTCTCTTTGCTCAGGAGGACCGTGGGGAGGGGCTCACACCCTGTCATCAGGCTGCCACTCACCGTTGCTCAGTTGGGACCTACTCAGAGGCCTCTACCCTATTCTTGTTCTCATTGTCTCATATTTGGGCTCCAAACTTAATTCTAAGTCTTCCATAAACTACTGTATTCTCTTGACATAATGATGCAAGTCTTTGAAAAGTTCCCCTAGTTTTCAGGAGCAAGATGACATGTCTCATGATTGTTTCATGCTGTATCATTCTATCTCCTATTTTCCTTTCTTCCTCTCTTTTGTCTCCTCTCCTCCTTTTCTCCCTTTCTTTCTTCCTTCTTTCTTTTCCTTTCCTTTCTTTCTAATCTCTCTCTTTCCCTCACCTATCTCTCTCTTTCATTTTATTGTTTTCCATTCCATGAAATTTCAGAAGAATTATCTTGGTCTTCTACCATATTAATTTAAATTTCTAAAGGAAACAGAAAAGTGCAATCTTTTTATACAAGTGTATATTTCTCATCAGACGTGCAAGTTAATGGTGCCAACAGTATAATGCCAGTGGTTCTTAGTAGAGCAACATTAATTTCCACTTTCAAATAAACCAGGGAAGCAAGTTAAGTATTAGAAGAAATAGAAATTGCCCTATACTGTGCAAGAAAATCATTTTTAAAACCCTGTAAGTTGGCTTTACTCTATGTAAACCTATGTTTCAGACTGTAGTGAAGGGAATTACACAATGTTAGAAGTAGTTTGTTTTTTGGTTCATCCTGTATAATGCTTTTCAAGCTGCTGACACATGCTTGGTTCTTTGTTCACATCTAATTCTGGTGTATAAATGGAGTTCAGTGTTAAGTAGACATTGAACTCCAAAATATACATGATACAGCTCTCATTTGCTTATTGTGTCTCAGTGGAAAATAAACACATCACATTTCAACACAAAACATTTTGGAGTTTTGATGCTGACCCTATAGTAAAGTTTAGAAGTTTCTACCTACTAATGTAAAAATCAATTGTTGTAACTAATTTTGAGTGTAGTTCAGTAGTGTTAGCATACTCACCTCACTGTGTATCAGATCTCCAGAACTTTATCATCTTGCAAACCTGGAACTCCATGCCCCTAAATAATAACTCCCTGTTTCCCCTTTACCTTCACCACTGGCGGTCACCATTCTACTTTCTGTTGCCACACATGTGACTTCTTTAGATGGCCCAGATAAGTAAAGCATACGGTATTTGTCTTTTTGTGTCTGGTCTTTTCATTTAACATAGAATCCTCAAGGTTTACCATGTTGCAGCATGTGACAGGATTTCTATCATTTTCAGGGCTGACTAGTAATCCATCACATGTGTATACAACTTTTTGCTTATCCCTTCATCCACCTAGGAACACGTGGGTTGCCTCCACATTTCGACTATGTTGAAGAACATGCTATGTAAATGGGCATGCAAATATCTCAGAGAGACTGTCTTTTTTCTTTCTTTTCTTTCTTTTAGTATATATTCAGATGTTCAATTGTATCATATGGTTATCTTTTCTCATTTTGAGGGAAATCTTATATGACTTTTCTAAGTGGCTGTATCACTTTGCTTCCTTCCAACAGTGCAAAACTGTTCCATTTTCTCCACATAATAGTTAATATATGTTCTTTTCTCTTTCATTTGAGCCATCATAAATGATGGGGAAGTATTATCTCTTTTGCTTTTATTTCCCTAACCATTCGTGATTTTGAGCATTTTCTCATGTTTGATGGCAATCTATAGATCATCTTTTAGAGAAATAGCTTCAAGTATTAAGGTTTGTGCAAAAGTAATTGTGGTTTTGCATTGTTGAACTTGCCATTTTATATTGGAATACATTCTTAAATAAATGTGGTTATATTATACATCATTTCAATGCATGCTTCTCACTTTATATTTTTTGCTAATGTCATTACTTGCTGTGTATTTTATATTTATTTTAGACTAGAGAAATGCTGTTAGACAAAAAGTAAATCTGACTGATTTTCTTATTCAAGTTCAAAATGGATAGTAAAGCAGCAGAGACATCATGAGTAAAGCTCACAACATCAATAATGCATTTGGCCCAGGAATTGCTAATGAGCATAGAGTACAGTGGTGGGTCAAGAAGTTTTGCAAAGGAGATGGGAGCCTTGAAGTTGAGGGGGACGGTGGCCGACCATCCGAAGATGACACCAACCAATTGAGAGGACCATCAAAGCTTATCCTCTTACAACTACACAAGAAGTTGCTGAAGAGCTCATTGTCGACCATTCTGTGGTCATTTGGCATTTGAAGCAAATTGGAAAGATAAAAAAGCTCAGTCAGTGGGTGCCTCATGAGCTGATTGCAAGTCAAAAAATCATTGTCTTGAAATGTCATCGTCTCTTAGTCTATGCAACAACAAAAAACCATTTCTTGATCAGACTGTGACTTGTGGGAGCATATGGAGAAAGGTGGAAACATACATTACTATATATAAAATAGATAGCCAGTGGGAATTTGCTGTATGACTCAAGGAACTCAAATCAGGACTAAGTAACAACCTAGTGAAAGGTTGTTGTTATGAGCGAATGACACTGGGATTATTGGCCTCTGGAAGAGAGGAATTCATTGTGGGGCCTGTGACAAGGCTTCATTGATCAGAGCTTTTGTGTAACAAAGTTTTATTAAAGTTTAAGAGAGATAGAGAAAGCTTCTGACTGACATCAGAAAGAGACAGAAAGAGTCCCCCCTTGCTAGTTTTTAGCAAGGAGCTATATACCTATTGCTGCTAAGTCACTTCAGTCATGTCCGACTCTGTGCGACCCCATAGATGGCAGCCCACCAGGCTCCCCCATCCCTGGGATTCTCCAGGCAAGAACACTAGAGTGGGTTGCCATTTCCTTCTCCAATGCATGAAAGTGAAAAGAGACAGTGAAGTCACTCAGTCCTGTCTGACTTAATGACCCCATGGACTGCAGCCTACCAAGCTTCTCTGTCCATGGGATTCTCCAGGCAAGAGTACTGGAATGGGGTGAGAGAAAGGAAATGTCTCAAAACTTAGAGGTGCACCAGACGCCTCACTCACAACATGCATTTTGAGACAGCATTGGCAGAAGCTGAGTCATCCTGGGCCACAACACAACTGACATGAATCTTGAAGAAAGGCAGATTTCCAAGCAAATGCATAGTTCATTAACATAACTTAAGAAAGACATCTCCGTGAGCACTGGTTAGCTCAAGGTTTGAGATAAAGTTCAGTTCAGTCAGAACCAGGTGCTGTCATGACAACACAGAAAAGTAAAAAAAAAATGGTGTGGTCCAGGCATGGGTTGGAAAAGAATTTCCAGACATGAGACAGAATGAGAGGGAAATAAAGTTTATTAGAGTGGGAGATGTTGTTAGAACAGCAGGCCATCTCAAGGGAGATCCAACATTGAACAGGGGTCCTTAGTCCACTTTTATATTCAGGATACAAGAAGTAGGATAGGGGGTTTGAGGGTCATTTGCTGATTGGATGAGGCATGTATACAGGGCTGGGGGAAGAGTAAGGCAAACACCTTCTCCCTGTGTCAGGTAGAAGGGGAGACAGGTTACACTGTTCAGGAGGACCTGAAATCCATTAATAGTTACAACATGGAGGAGGGAAGGACGATAAGGGTCTGGTTTTCCATTCCTTATTCCAAAACCCTCCTTGGTCTTATTGCTCTTTAGTCCCTGGGTCACCACGTTCCTCCCTCTCTTTATTTTTAGGGCCAATTCTTTGGCCCCTGTTGATACCCTGCTCATACCTACCTATCTACCTATTTCACTTCTCAGGCCTTTGGGAACCCAGTCTCAAAGGAAAAGAGGCAATGACTGCTTTGACTTCCTCAGGCTGTCCAGGGACGTACTGGGGCTCTGGGTTCCCTTTGTTTGCTCCTCATCAGGGTGCATTTATGGAGGGATCTGAGAGTCCATGGAGTGATAAGGTGACTTGTTTCAGTGTTGTCTGGGTGTTGGTGAGGGAATATTCTTGTCATACTACCACTTGGAGATTTGTTGTATTCTAGAAGAAATAAATGGCACCCCACTCCAGTACTCTTGCCTGGAAAATCCCATGGACAGAGGGGCCTGCTGGGCTGCAATCCATGGAGTCACTAGGAATCGGACACGACTGAGCGACTTCACTTTATTTTTTCACTTTAATGCATTGGAGAAGGAATGGCAACCCACTTTAGTGTTCTTGCCTGGAGAATCCCAGGGACGGTGGAGCCTGCTGGGCTGCTGTCTATGGGGTTGCACAGAGTCGGACACGACTGAAGCAACTTAGCAGAAGAAATAAACTTAACAAGAAAGTTAAAGGTACATGGTCCAAAGATTAATAGAAGTAGAAAAGCTGCTCAGGGCTAGCCAGGAGAACCAGGAAGAGATATTGGTTCATGACATTAGTGTTTCTCTAGGTACAAGAAGAGGCAAGAATTTGGGCTTATAAAATCTTTACCTGAAAACATCTGAGTTTCTGAAAGCCAGTTCTTCTGGGTTTTTCCCACAGTACAGAGTGCCTTATTTCTGATCTCCACCATGAACTCCTTTCAGGGGTGTTGAAGGTCAGCAGTTTGCAGTGGTCATGATGAAATCTTTGTAGAAGCAGCTGGCAAGTGCCAACTTCCAGTCAGCAGGGTCCCTTCAGAGCCACATATTTGACCATGCTTTGGGGGCATTTCATGGCTGTTGTGTCCCAGGGTGCTGGGAAGGCTCATTCCCAGGTCTAGGGAAGATTCCATTGACGGGCCACACTGTGCTGTTATTGGACCAGGCCTTGCAAGTAGCAAACGTTTCTGGGCCATACCTTTCTTACTAGCCTCTTGGTCCAGGAAAATATTCCCTCTTGTTGCTTCTTCCCGTATCTAGAGTTACGTTATTAAAATCATTGATCTCATAAGGAACTTCATATCAGCATTTTATCACAGGCTCAGTCACACGTCTAGTAATGTCAGAAACAATCTTCTGAAACAAGTGACATAGAAAATAATACAGCTAGCAGGCATTAGTAAGGTCACAAGCAAGAATTTAAGTCAAGAGCTTTCATTAGATAAAGCTCAGTATACCCCAGGTCATCTGACTTAGTTAAATGATTATACCCAGGTATTAATCTCCTGGTTGTCCATCATGGAGCATCTGACCTTTATCCAAAGACTGGTTACTGCAGGCGGTCCTAAGATGTCAGAGGAATAGGACAGGGAGATCACTTTTTTGCCCACAAATTCATCAAAAGAACATTTAAACGCTGAGTAAAATCCACAAAACAAATTCTGAATGCTGGCAGAGGACATCAGGCACCCAGATAAGCAGCCCATTGTCTTCAAAAGGAGGTAGGAAAATTATAAAAGACAAAAAAAAAAAAAAAAAGAGAGAGAGACAAAAGAGGTAGGGACGGAGCTCCATCCTGGGAAGGGAGTCTTAAAAAGAGAGAAGTTTCCAAACACCAGGAAACACTCTCACTGCCAAGTCTGTGCTGAGCCTTGGAAACACAGAGGACAACATAATAGGGAGGAAAAATAAGTAAACAATTAAAACCCACAGATTACGAGCCCAACGGTAACTTCCCCAGCAGAGAAGCAACGCAGATGCCTGCGCCCGCCACTAGCAAGCGGGGGCTGGGCAGGGAGGCACGGGCTGCATTGCTTAGACTAAGGATCAGGCCTGAATGCCCCCAAGGATAAACAGAGCGAACTAATTTGGGCTAGCAAGCCAGACTGTGGGATAGCTACCACGCGAAAAGCCCTAAGACACTGCCAGGCCCGTGCACAGAGCAAAGGGCGGAACAAAACTAGCTGGCTGCAGACCTTCCCCCTCCGGTGACAGGCAGCCAGAGCTGGAAGGGGGCAATCGCAGCCCCAGAGAGACATTATCTATCAAACTGCAAGCAGGCTTCTTTGCTTACTAAGACTTCTTGGGGTTCTGGACAGTCATCTGCCTGAGAAGGTGCGCTGGTTGTATACCCAGAAAACTGAGTGGCATGGACGGGAGAGGCGATAAGTCGCAGTGACCGTGCTCACCAAACACCTCATCACCCGAGCTGCTCGGAGCTGGGAAGGGCACAAAATGCAGGCCCAACGGAGTCTGCACCTCTGAGGACTACCTGAGTGCCTGAACCTGAGAGGCTTAGACCTGGGAGGTGCATGCAGCCTAGGGCTGGCCTCCAATGGTTCCCGGCGGAGCAACCTAGAGCCTGGGCTGTGTGGGCAGGGAGGGTGCACGCACCGTGAGCGGGGGCAGGCCCAGTGTGGCGGATACTGCGAGCACACGCCAGTGTTCCTCCCTCCCCACAGCGACGGAACAAGTGAGCCTAAAAAAAAAAAAAAAAAGTGTCCACCACCGCCCCCTTGTGTCAGGGCGGAAATCAGACACTGAAGAGACCAGCAAACAGAAGCTAAAACCCAGGGAACCGCCTTGGAAGTGACAGGTGCAATAGATTAAAACCCTGTAGTTAGTACCGACTACATAGGAAGAGGCCTATAGATCTTGAGAAATATAAGCCAGACCAAGAAACTATCCGAAAATGAACTGACCCCACACTGCCCACAACAACACCAGAGAAAGTCCTAGATTTATTTTTACTATTTTTACGATCATTCTTTTCTTTTTTCTTCTTCTTCTTCTTTTCTTTTCCTTTTCTTTAACTTTTTTATTTTTTTCAGAATTCAATTATATTTCACAATGATAGAAACCGCGAAAAAGACTTCCATTTTCCCACGTTATAGCACAGCATTTCAATGGAATATTTCTTGCCATAAGTTAGATCTTGCTGATTTGTGTCAGTGAAACAACAGTTTATATTCTTCAAGGTAAAGCAAAATGACTTAGTAAGTGATTGTTTAAAAACTGTGAATCCAGACATAAACATATGGCTTCATCATTCACATGCTCTATGTAGTCCACACCAAGTCATTTCCATCATCAAATAGCACCCATTTATGAAAATGCCATCCTAACACTGTCCTAGTCAGCTGGAATACAGCAGAACAATGACCAGTTCAGAAATATCAAGTGTACATTTTTGGTATGTATTAAACTGTGTGGTAACTACACCACATGTATTGAGTTCTGACTAACTGTTGTTACCCATAAATTTATTTTCAAGTAATTTTAACCAATAATTTGAAAAATCTGATTATTTAAAATTAAATAATTGCTATTTTTACATTTGCATAAAAGCTAACTTAAAAAGATCATTTGATACCATCTTTCTAAATTCCATATATATGCGTTAGTATACTGTATTGGTGTTTTTCTTTCTGGCTTAATAGGTTCCAGTTTCATCCATCTCATTAGAACTGATTCAAATGTATTCTTTTTAATGGCTGAGTAATACTCCATTGTGTATATGTACCACAGCTTTCTTATCCATTCATCGGCTGATGGGCATCTAGAAAAGAGACACTGATGTATAGATCAGTCTTATGGACTCTGTGGGAGAGGGAGAGGGTGGGATGATTTGGGAGCATAGCATTGAAACATGTATAATATCATGTATGAAACGAGTCGCCAGTCCAGGTTTGATGCACGATACTGGATGCTTGGGGCTGGTGCAATGGGACGACCCAGAGGGAGGGTATGGGGAGGGAGGAGGGAGGAGGGTTCAGGATGGGGAGCACAGGTATACCTGTGGCGGATTCATTTTGATATTTGGCAAAACTAATACAATATTTTAAAGTTTAAAAATAAAATAAAATTTTAAAAAAAATTTTTAATTAGAAAAAAATAAAAAAGATCATTTAACTACAGTGAAAATTTTAAATGAGTCTGTTGGCAGAGAAAAGTAAAGCAAAATTTTTGAAAGGATTGTTCATTTCCTACAGCAGTCGGTTTCAAACATATGTGCAGAATAAGTAAATTCTATACTATGAGGAGAATCACCTTAGAGCAAATCATCTTAGAGATTGCAGTTTTTAAGATCCGTTTTAAATATTCCAGAACATACTAGAATATGAACTAACTATTCTTTCAGTTAATTACAGGAAAATGCAACCACAGAATTATTTTCATTACCTGCACTGAAGATTCTAGTAAGTCTGCAGGTCCAAAATGTGGACTAAACTCCAGTTTAGGAAGTAGTGTACAAACTCTGAAGGGATGTCAGGTTTCTTTCTATAAGTATCAATACATTTTTAGCCCACCACATCTGTGATTCAGAATGTCAAATTACAGCATATATTGACTGTAGGTGTCCATGGCAAGGAGGCAATATTTGGTCTTTTATGAAGGATAAAAAGAAGAAAGAACATATTTCTAGAGAGGAAAAAAGAATATTAAATAGAACAGAAATTATATTCAGCAAACAAAAACCTGGTCCCCAACATAAAAGGGCCATAAGTTCTAGAGAGCAATATTACTCTTTATGGACACTGAGAAGCATTATCCCTCTTATAAGGAATAATGTAATAACACCTCATTCTTAATATTATAATCATTAAGTATATAAGAACACATATATAAAAATATGGATACTGCATGGTGACTGTGTAATTTGGGGATGTGTCCACAGTCCTAAGTCACAGCACGTATAAACCCTTTATGTCTTAACTGCTCATTTACACCTGAACAAGGTTTCATTAAGCATACTAGTAATTTTCAAGTGATGTAGTAAAAAAAAGTCCGGTTGCAGTATTTTATGATTTTGCTGAATTACATTTGGGAGAAAGAAGCTAGCTGCTTCATCTATTTTAATACTAGTGTATCCTGGATCATATCATACAAATACGTATAGAGAAATGTCAAAGATCATACATTTCCCACGAGGAGGTTTATTTAGTTTGTGTCATTGGTGTATATTTGCAAAACTTTTAACACTGCAAACATTAGAGGTTTCAAGGTCGGGCACAGGAAGAAGTGTGTGCTCCACTGGACGATGCTGGTGTGCACTTCTACACAAGGCCTCTTGGCGGCGTCAGCCAACTGGAGGTAGGAGCTTATAAATGAACTGCTTGATGTCCATCATTTCCTGTTGACATGAACTGTGCATCATGCCTGCGTAGGTTCTGAAGGTCACATTGGCTGGATTCACCAGTGTCTTCAGCTTCTCAGCAGTGAGAGAACCGAACATCAGGGTGACTAGAGGAACCAGGTCCCCGTGGCACTAAAGAATAGAAATCTCTCTGTTCACGCCACTGGTAGGGCCCTGTGGAAACAAAGCCAGCAGTGGCAGCCAGTAGCTGAGAGTGGTGACCCCGGCCAGCTTCTGCTGTATGGTCAGAGCCGTGTACAGAGATAAAGCTCCTCCCTGAGAAAATCCTCCCAAAATAATTCTGTTAGAAGGAATGCCGTTCTTCACCTCGTGATCTATCAAAGGTTTTACATTTTCTGCTGCCTGTTTAATTCCAGTTTCATCCTCCAGTGAATCTGGCGAAAGCCCAATAATGTCAAACCATGATGGCATGGCCATGTTCATATTTAATGTTACAGGCATAACCGGCGCATGCGGGCAGATGTATTTGATGTGGGCACTTCTGATCCTGGCAAAGGCTTCTGCCCATCCATGCCCTGTGTCTCCCAATCCATGAAGGAAGATCACGTGGGATTTTAGCACTTCTTGAGGTTCCCGTCAGATGTGCTTCTGGGCAAACAATCACATTCTACAGAACACAGTTGTCTCTTTCAGGTCAGACCATGAGAGTCTCACCGCAGCAGTGGCCTTCAGGATGGCAGGCACAATGGCGGGCAGCAGAGCCGACATGTTATTGTCATACATACACCGGCTCCAGTGGCTGCGCCTAACTTTTTTTCAATTTTAAGTCCTCTATTACTCCTTTAATTTTCATTTTTATAACCTACTATTACTTTTCAAAAAAAATACTATTTTTTAAAGCAAACTTCATATATATATATATATATATTTAATAACTTTTGTGACTTTGTTTTTTTCTTCTTCTTCTTTTCTTTAATATTGTATTTTTGAAAATCTAACCTCTACTCTAGAATTTTAATCTTTACTTTTTGGTATTTGTTATCAATTTTGTACCTTTAAGAACCCAATCTTCAGTACCTATTTTTACTTGGGAGCGAGATTACTGGCTTGACTGCTCTCTTCCCCTTTGGACTCTCCTTTCTCTCCACTAGGTCACCTCTGTCTCCTCCCTCCCCCTTCTCTTCTCTACCCAACTCTCTGAATCTCTGTGTATTCCAGAAGGTGGAGGACATTTAGGGAACTGATTACTGGCTGGATCTGTCACTCTCCTTTTTATTTCCTCCTTTTATTCTCCTGGCCACCTCTGTCTCCTTCCTCCCTCTTCTCTTCTCTGTATAATTCCATGGACATCTCTGAGTGGTCCAGACTGTGGAGCGCACATAAGGAAGTGATTACTGGCTAGCTTGCTCTCTCCTCTTTTGATTCCACCTCATCTCATTCGGGTCACCTCTAACTCCCTCCTCTCTCTTCTCTTCTCCATGTAAGTCTGTGAACCTCTCTGGGTGTCCCTCACTGTGGAGAAACTTTTCATCTTTAACCTAGATGTTTTATCAATGGTGCTGTATAGAAGGAGAAGTCTTGAGACTACTGTAAAAATAAGACTGAAAAACCAGAAGCAGGAGGTTTAAGTCCAAATCCTGAGAACATCATAGAACACCTGACTCCAGGGATCATTAAGCAACAGGAGCTCATCAAATGCCTCCATACCTACACTGAAACCAAGCATTACCCAAGGGCCAACAAGTTCCAGAGCAAGACATACCACACAAATTCTCCATCAACACAGGAACACAGCCCTGAGCTTCAACATACAGGCTGCCCAAAGTTACTCCCAAACCACTGACATCTCATAACTCATTACTAGACACTTCATTGCACTCCAGAGAGAAGAAATACAGCTCCACCCACCAGAACACCGACACAAGCTTCCCTAACCAAGAAGCCTTGACAAGCCACTGACAAAACCCCACCCACAGCGAGGAAACTCCATAATAAAGAACTCCACAAACTGCCAGAATACAGAAAGGCCACCCCAAACTCAGCAATATAAACAAGATGAAGAGACAGAGGAATACCCATCAGGTAAAGGAACAGGATAAATGCCCACCAAACCAAACAAAAGAGGAAGAGATAGGGAATCTACCTGATAAAGAATTCTGAATAATGATTGTGAAAATGATCCAAAATCTTAAAATCAAAATGGAATCACAGATAAATAGCCTGGAGGCAAGGATTGAGAAAATGGAAGAAAGGTTTAACAAGGACCTAGAAGAAATAAAAAAGAGTCAATATATAATGAATAATACAATAAATGAGATCAAAAACACTCTGGAGGCAACAAATAGTAGAATAACAGAGGCAGAAGATAGGATTAGTGAAATAAAAGATAGAATGGTAGAAATAAATGAATCAGAGAGGAAAAAAGAAAAACGAATTAAAAGAAATGAGGACAACCTCAGAGCCCTCCAGGACAGTGTTAAATGCCACAACATTCGAATCATAGGAGTCCCAGAAGAAGAAGACAAAAAGAAAGACCATGAGAAAATACTAGAGGAGATAATAGTTGAAAAATTCCCTAAAATGGGGAAGGAAATAATCAACCAAGTCCAAGAAACCCAGAGAGTCCCAAACAGGATAAACCCAAGGCGAAACACCCCAAGACACATATTAATCAAATCAACAAAGATCAAATACAAAGAACAAATATTAAAAGCAGCAACGGAAAAACAACAAATAACACACAAGGGAATTCCCATAAGGATAATAGCTGATCTTTCAATAGAAATTCTTCATGCCAGGAAGGAATGGCAAGACATACTTAAAGTGATGAAAGAAAATAACCTACAGCCCAGGTTACTGCACCCAGCAAGGATCTCATTCAAATATGAAGGGGAAATCAAAAGCTTTACAGACAAGCAAAAGCTGAGAGAATTCAGCACGACCAAACCAGCTCTCCAACAAATGCTAAAGGATATTATCTAGACAGGAGACACAAAAACGGTGTATAAACTCAAACCCAAGACAATAAAATAAATGGCAATGGGATCATACTTATCAATAATTACCTTAAACGTAAATGGGTTGAATGCCCCAACCAAAAGACAAAGACTGGCTGAATGGACACAAAAACAAGACCCCTGCTTATGTTGTCTACAAGAGACCCACCTCAAAACAGGGGACACATACAGACCGAAAGTGAAGGGCTGGAAAAAGATTTTCCATGCAAATAGAGATCAAAAGATTGCAGGAGTAGCAATACTCATATCAGATAAAATAGACTTTAAAACAAAGGCTGTAAAAAGAGACAGAAAAGGACACTACATAATGATCAAAGGATCAATACAAGAAGAAGACATAACAATTATAAATATATATGCACCCAACATAGGAGCACTGCAATATGTAAGACAAATGCTAACAAGTATGGAAGGGGAAATTAACAATAACACAATAATAGTGGGAGACTTTAATACCCTACTTGCCAGGAGCCGGTGAGGCATTCCGCTCGTGACAAAGTCATGAGGAAGGAGGCTCGGCATATGCAAAGGCGGGATCGAGCCTCAGAAGTCCGCCCGGATATTCTCGAGCATTTTCCCCAAAAAAAACAGAGTCTGCCTACTTTATTGCTTTGTGCTCTCACCTCTGACTTTACTGGAGGCTGTCCCCTACCACCATCTCGCTCTCTCTGTCGAAGAGTTAACTTACAGCTCCAATTAATAAAGTTCCTGGGCAATTAGGAGTGTTTAAATCCAAACCCCTCAGATGGCTCTCTAACTCGCCTGACAAGTTTACCTGGACTCCTACAGCTATGCATACGATTGTTTACAGTCTCCCAGCCTCAAGAGGCACGGGAAGCTTAAGATATTCAAATAGCTTAGAGCCTCTCAGAGAGTTAGAAACTGTCAGAATAAACTAGTAAAGGATTTCATTGATGAGCCAATGCTTGTTGCCAAGTTTTCACATCCCCTGAATTGTATCCTTGAATATGTATTAATTAATAGTTGGTATGTAGAAAAAATAAGTAGTGGCCTTGGTGTTAGTAACTTTAGACCCTTAAGGTAATAAATTCTTTTCTTTGTTGTAAACACATCACACATCCGCCCTATAGGAATGCAATTTTATCTTTGGAAGATGGCGCCAAACCTTAAAATAATTACTCTTAGAGAAAATAAGTCTTTGTTGATAAGTCCTTGTCAAGAGTCATAAAATGTTAATAGGCCTTCTGGCCAGAAGATGATGTAAATCACCTAAACCATTTGTATACGATAAATTTCCAGGAAAGAAACCCTGGTTTTTGATAAGAATCAAAGACTGCTGACTTTGCATCCCCTATTATCCTCTATGTGTAACTTAGGGTATAAAAGCCCCTGTTAAAAATAAAGCTACGGGCCTTGCTCACCAATGCTTGGTCTCCCCATGTCATTCTTCTCCTTAACTTCCGGCTGAAGTCTCCATCTAGAGCGTGGATATCCTCTGCGACCACTTATTTGCCTGGGCTTCTAAGACCCACTCGAGAAGGTATCTAAGGTGGGGCACCTTCCGCTATTCGAGAGGGCGCCTGCGGCCTCCGTGGTCAGAGCTAACCTGGTGTCACGGGTTATATTGATTTTCCGTGTAAACCAAGCTACTCAGCCTCTTTGCTCCACTGAATTTTCCTACTGAGATATCCTCATTCTATTACTCTTTATATCTCTAATTACCATTTGAATAGGTCGCCGACGCCGTCTCCCCTTCGAATACCCTGGATCAGCCGGGGCTGGTCCTCGGCACCTACTCACACCTATGGATAGATCAACTAAACAGAAAATTAACAAAGAAACACAAACTTTAAATGATACAATAGACCAGTTAGACCTAATTGATATCTATAGGACATTTCACCCCAAAACAATGAATTTCACCTTTTTCTCAAGTGCACATGAAACCTTCTCCAGGATAGATCACATCCTGGGCCATAAATCTAGCCTTGGTAAGTTCAAAAAAATTGAAATCATTCCAAACATCTTTTCTGACCAAAATGCAGTAAGATTAGATCTCAATTACAGGAGAAAAAATATTTAAAATTGCAACATACAGAGGCTGAACAACACGCTGCTGAATAACCAACAAATCACAGAAGAAATAAAAAAAGAAATAAAAATATGCATAGAAACGAATGAAAATGAAAACAAAACAACCCCAAACCTATGGGACACTGTAAAAGCAGTGCTAAGGGGAAAGTTCATAGCAATACAGGCATACCTTAAGAAACAAGAAAAAAGTCAAATAAATAACCTAACTCTACACCTAAAGCACACCCCACTCCAGTACTTTTGCCTGGAGAATCCCATGGACAGAGGAGCCTGATGGGCTGCAGTCCATGGGGTCGCTAGAGTCGGAGACGACTGAGCGACTTCACTTTCACTTTTCACTTTCTTGCATCAGAGAAGGAAATGGCAACCCGCTCCAGTGTTCTTGCCTGGAGAATCCCAGGGACGGGGAAGCCTGGTGGGCTGATGTTATGGGGTCGCACGGAGTTGGACACGGAAGTGACTTAGCAGCAGCAGCACACCTAAAGCAACTAGAAAAGGAAGAAATGAAGAACCCCAGGGTTAGTAGATGGAAAGAAATCTTAAAAATTAGGGCAGAAATAAATGCAAAAGAAACAAAAGGAGAACATAGCAAAAATCAACAAAGCCAAAAGCTGGTTCTTTGAAAGGATAAATAAAATTGACAAACCATTAGCCAGACTCATCAAGAAACAAAGGGAGAAAAATCAAATAAATAAAATTAGAAATGAAAATGGGGAGATCACAACAGACAACTCAGAAATACAAAGGATCATAAGAAACTACTATCAGCAATTATATGCCAGTAAAATGGACAACGTGAAAGAAATGGATAAATTCTTAGAAAAGTACAACTTTCCAAAACTGAACCAGGAAGAAATAGAAAATCTTAACAGACCCATCACAAGCACGGAAATTGAAACTGTAATCAGAAATCTTCCAACAAATAAAAGCCCAGGTCCAGATGGCTTCACAACTGAATTATACCAAAAGTTTAGAGAAAAGCTGACACCTATCCTACTCAAACTCTTCCAGAAAATTGCAGAGGAAGGTAAACTTCCAAACTCATTCTATGAGGCCACCATCACCCTAATACCAAAACATGATAAAGATGCCACAAAACAAGAAAACTACAGGCCAACATCACTGATGAACATAGATGCAAAAATCCTTAATAAAATTCTATCAATCAGAATCCAGCAACACATTAAAAAGATCATACACCATGACCAAGGGGGCTTTATCCCAGGGATGCAAGGATTCTTCAATATCCACAAATCAGTGTAATACACTGCCGGGGACCAGCCCCGGCTGATCCAGGGTATTCGAAGGAGAGACGGCATAGGCGAGGATCAGGATACAATAGCTTCAATTAGATATTAATTAGAGATATAAAGAGTAATAGAATAAGGATAGCTCAGTAGGAAAATTCAGTGGAGAAAAGAGGCTGAGTAGCTTGGTTTACGCGGGAGACCAATAAAACTTCAAGACAAGAAGTTTGCACCACTTACGTAGGCCGCAGGTGTCCTTCCGTTCTCCCGAAGGAGAGGAGACACTGAGGCCTCCCCGGTCGGATCTTAGAAGCCCAGGCATAATTAGTAAGCATGGTGGGTTCCACGCTCCAGATGGAGACTCAGCCAGAGTGAGAGAGAGAGGGACATGGGGAGACCAGTATTTCGAGAAACTGATCCCAATTCTTTATTTTCCATGGTCTACTTTTATACACTGAGATGTTATGCAAAAGTCACGCGGGGTCAGCAGTCCTGACTTTTATCAAAGTCAGGTGCTTCATACAAATGTATACAGAGGTCTTAGGGGTGTTACATCATCTTCTGGCCAGGGCGGCCTGCTGACAATTTACGACCCTCTCCTTGTGACAGCGGTCAGTCAATCAGGACACTTATTTCTCCAGGGCTGATTATTCTCAAAACAGACGCCACCCAAATAAAGTTACATTCCTACAGGGTGAGGGTGTAGTGGATTTTAGTTAAGGAAAGAATTTACTTAGCCTAAGGTCTAACGTGATTAATATCAAAGGTTAATACTTATTCCTTCTATATACTCATTAATGTGTGTAAGGGCAGGGGATGTGGAGACGTAGCAACAAACATTGGCTCAACAAATGAAAAACCCTTCACCAACACAATTTCTAATCAGCCCATTATACTTACACTAATAGTTTTCTAACTTTTCTAAGGAACCTGTTTTTAGAAGGTTTAAAGCATCTCGTGCCTCTCATGATTGGGAGGCTGTGAGCAATCACATGTGGCCGGACGAGCCAGTCAGGCAGGCTAGAGAACCTTCAGAGGAGTTTGAGGGTTAAAACACTCTTGTCACACCCAAGAGTTTTTATTGACTGGAGCTCTAGGTTAACTCCTTCTCCAAAAGAGGTGGTGGGGGACAGCCCCCTGTAAAGTCAGAGATGTAGGTAAGAGCACAAAGTAGTAAAGTAGGCAGGCTCTGGTAATGGGGGTAGATGCTCGAGGAGTTCCAGGGGGACTCCTGAGGCTCGATCCCGCCTTTGCGTATGTCGAGCCTCCTTCCTCATGACCTTTGTCATGGGCGGAGTACCTCACTCTGGCCCCCAACATCACACCACATTAACAAATTGAAAAATAAAAGCCATATGATTATCTCAATAGATGCAGAGAAACTCTTTGATAAAATTCAACATCTATTGATGATAAAAACTCCCCAGAGAGCAGGAATAGGAGGAACATACCTCAACATAATAAAAGCTATATATGACAAACCCACAGCAAACATTATCCTCAATGGTGAAAAATTGAAAGCATTTCCCCTAAACTAAGGAACAAGACAAAGGTGCCCACTCTCACCACTACTATTCAACATAGTTTTGGAAGTTTTGGCCACAGCAATCAGAGCAGAAAAAGAAATAAAAAGAATCCAAATGGGAAAAGAGAAGTAAAACTCTCACTGTTTGCAGATGACATGATCCTCTACATAGAAAACCCTAAAGACTCCACCAGAAAATTACTAGAACTAATCAATTAATATAGTAAAGTTGCATGATATAAAATCAGCACACAGAAATCCCTTGCATTCTTATACACTAATAATGAGAAAATAGAAAGAAAACTTAAGGAAACCATTCCATTCACCATTGCAATGAAAAGAATAAAATACTTAGGAATATATCTACCTAAAGAAACTAAGACCTATATATAGAAGACTATAAAACAATGATGAAAGAAATGAAAGAGGACACTAATAGATGGAGAAATATACCATGTTCATGGATCAGAAGAATCAATATAGTGAAAATGAGTATACTACCCAAAGCAATATATAGATTCAATGCAATCCCTATCAAGCTACCAACGGTATTTTTCACAGAGCTAGAACAAATAATTTCATAATTTGTATGGAAATACAAAAAACCTCGACTAGCCAAAGCAATCTTGAGAAAGAAGAATGGAACTGGAGGAATCAACCTGCCTGACTTCAGGCTCTACTACAAAGCCACAGTCATAAAGACAGTATGGTACTGGTACAAAGACAGAAATATAGATCAATGGAACAAAATAGAAAGCCCAGAGATAAACCCACACACCTATGGACACCTTATCTTTGACAAAGGAGGCAAAAATATACAATGGAAAAAAGACAATCTCTTTAACAAGTGGTGCTGGGGAAACTGGTCAACCACTTGTAAAAGAAAGAAACTAGACCACTTTCTAACACCATACACAAAAATAAACTCAAAATGGATTAAAGATCTAAATGTAAGACCAGAAACTATAAAACTCTTAGAGGAGAACATAGGCAAAACACTCTCCAACATACATCACAGCAAGATCCTCTATGACCCACCTCCCAGAATATTGGAAATAAAAGCAGAAGTAAACAAATGGGACCTAATTAAACTTAAAAGCTTCTGCACAACAAAAGAAACTATAAGCCAGGTGAAAAGACAGCCTTCAAAATGGGAGAAAATAATAGCAAATGAGGCAACTGACAAACAACTAATCTCAAAAATATACAAGCAACTACTGCAGCTCAATTCCAGAAAACTAAACGACCCAATCAAAAAATGGGCCAAAGAACTAAATAGACATTTCTCCAAAGAAGACATACAGATGGCTAACAAACACATGAAAAGATGCTCAACATCACTCATTATCAGAGAAATGCAAATCAAAACCACTATGAGGTACCATTTCACGCCAGTCAGAATGGCTGCGATCCAAAAGTCTACAAGCAGTAAATGCTGGAGAAGGTGTGGAGAAAAGGGAACCCTCTTACACTGTTGGTGGGAATGCAAAGTAGTACAGCCACTATGGAGAACAGTGTGGAGATTCCTTAAAAAACTGGAAATAGAACTGCCATATGACCCAGCAATCCCACTGCTGGGCATACACACTGAGGAAACCAGAATTGAAAGAGACACATGTACCTCAATGTTCACCGCAGCACTGTTTATAATAGCCAGGACATGGAAGCAACCTAGATGTCCATCAGCAGATGAATGGATAAGAAAGCTGTGGTACATATACACAGTGGAGTATTACTCAGCCATTAAAAAGAATACATTTGAATCAGTTCTAATGAGGTGGATGAAACTGGAGCTTATTATACAGAGTAAAGTAAGCCAGAAAGAAAAACACCAATACAGTATACTAATGCATATATATGGAATTTAGAAAGATGATAACGACAACCCTGTATGCGAGACAGCAAAAGAGACACAGATGTATAGAACAGTCCTTTGGACTCTGTGGGAGAGGGAGGGGGGTTGACTTGGGAGAATGGCATTAAAACATGTATAATATCATATAAGAAATGAATCATCAGTCCAGGTTCAATGCAAGATACAGAAAGCTTGGGGCTGGTGCACTGGGATGACCCAGAGGGATGGTATGGGGAGGGAGGTGGCAGGGGGGTTCAGGATGGGGAACACGTGTACATCCGTAGCAGATGCATGCTGATGTATGGCAAAACCAATACAATATTGTAAACTAAAATAATAATAATAATAATAAAAATATTTAAAAAAAATTTAAAGCCACATATATGTGAGGTCATATGGTATTTATTTTCCCTAAATTATTTCTTTCACAAAGGATGAAACCATCTAAATCCATCCATTTATCACAAAAAGCAGGAAAGGATTTCATTATTTTATCGTTGATGTAAGCGTCTTTTAATTTCATGGCTGCAGTCACCACCTGCAGTGATTTTAGAGCCCCCAAAAATAAAGTCTGACACTATTTCCACTGTTTCCCCATCTATTTCCCATGAAGTGATGGGACCAGATGCCATGATCTTTGTTTTCTGAATGTTGAGCTTTAAGCCAACTTTTTCACTCTCCTCTTTCACTTTCATCAAGAGGCTTTTTAGTTCCTCTTCACTTTCTGCCATAAGGGTGATGTCATCTACATATCTGAGGTTATTGATATTTCTCCCAGCAATCTTGATTCCAGCTTGTGCTTCTTCCAGCCCAGCGTTTCTCATGATGTACTTTGGCGTAGAGGTTAAATAAGCAGGGTGACAATATACAGCCTCGTACTCCTTCCCCAACTTTGAACCAGTCAGTTGTCTCATGTTCAGTTCTAACTATTCCTTCTTAATTCATATGCAAGTTTCTCAGGGAGCAGGTAAGTTGATGTGGTACTCCCATCTCTTTAAGAATTTTCAACGGTTTGTTGAAATTCACAGTCAAAGGCAATAGCTTAGTCAATGTAGCAGAAGTAGACGTTTGTCTGCAATTGCCTTGCTTTCTCCAAGATCCAACAGATGTTGCCAATTTGATCATTGGTTCTTCTGCCTTTTCAAAATCCATTTTGTGTATCTGGAAGTTCTCAGATCATGTATTGATGAAGCCTAGTTTGAAGGAGTTCGAACATAACCTTGCCAGCATGTCAAATGAGTAGTTGTAGGATCATTAAAACATTCTTTGATATTGCCCTTCTTGGGGATTGGAATGAGAACTGACCCTTTCCAGTCCTGTGGCCACTGCTGAGTTTTTCAGATTTTCTGGCATGTTGAGTGCAGCACTTTAACTGTGTTATCTTTCAGAATTTAAAATAGCTCAGCTGGAATTCTATCACATCCACTAGCATTGTTTATATAAATGCTTCCTAAGAATCACTTGACTTCACACTCCAAGATGTTCAGCTTTAGGTGAGTGACAACAGCATCATGGTTATCTGGGCCATTAAGTTCTTTTTGTAGACTTCTGTGTATTCTTGCCACTTCTTCTTAATCTCTTCTGCTTCTGTTAGGTCCTTACCATTTTTGTCTGTTATCATGCCCATCCTTGCATGAAATGCTCCCTTGATATCTCATTTTCTTAAAGAGATCTCTAGTCTTCCCCATTCTATTGTTTTCCTCTATTTCTTTGCATAGTTCATTTAAGAAGGCCTTCTTGTCTCTCTTTGCTATTCTTGAGACTCTGCATTCAAGTGGGGTATATCTTTCCCTTTCTCCCTTTCCTTTTGCTTCTCTTCTTTGCTCAACTACTTGCAAAATCTCGTTCTTTTTTACATTCTTTTTTTTTTTTTTTTTAGACTATCACGGGCCATTAAGTAGATTTCCCTGTGCTATCTAGCAGGTCCTTCTTGGTTATCTTTCTTATACACAGTAGTCTGTGTACGTTAATCCCAAACTCCTGTTTGATCATTTCTCTGCCTTGCACATTTTCTGTTTGGTAATTATAAGTTGTTTTTATATCTGTAAACATATTTCTGTTTTGCAAATATGTTCAATGGAGTATTGCTCAGCCAGGAAAACAATGAAATAATGCCATTTGCAGCAACATGGATGGACCTAGAGATTATCATATGATGCAAAGAAAGTCAGACAGAGAAACAAACATTGTATCACTCATATGTGGAATTCCCTTGCTTTTTTTATGATCCAGTATATGTTGGCAGCTTGATCTCTGGTTCCTCTGCCTTTTCTAAATCCAGCTTGTATATCTGGAAGTTCTTGGTTCACATACTGTTGAAGCCTAGCTTGAAGTATTTTGAGTGTAATTTGGTTGGCGTATGAAATGAATGCAACTGTATGGCAGTTTGAACTGTTTGGCATGCCTTTTCTTTGCAAATGGAATGGAAACAGACCTTTTCCAGTCCTGTGGCCACTGCTGAGTGTTCCAAATTTGCTGGCATAGTGAGTGAAGTGTTTTGGCAGCATCATCTTTTAGGATTTGCAATAGCTCAGCTGGAATTCCATCACATCAACTAGTTTTCTTTGTAGTAATGCTTCCTAAGGCCCAGGTGACTTCACACTTCTTGTTCTAGGTGAGTGACCACACCATTGTGGTTATCTGGGTCATTAAAATCCTTTTTGTATAGTTCTTCTGTGTATTCTTGCCACCTCTTCTTAATAGCCTATACTTCTGTTAGTTCCTTGCCGTTTTTGCCCTTTATTGTGCCTATCTTTGCTTGAAATGTTCCCATGGTATCTCTAATTTTCTTAAAGAGACCTGTAGTGATTTCTACCGGGGTCCAGCCCTGGTTGGATTCAGGGATTCCCTCAGGATGACAGCGTCGGCGATTAGAATAGCAATAGCTTAATTAAGTATTAATTAGAGATATTAGAGATATAAAGAGTGGTTAAATAGGGATAGCTCAGTGAGAAAATTCAGTGGAGAAAAGAGGCTGAATAACTTGGCTTACATGGAAAACCAATAAAACTCCAAGACAAGAGTTTGCGTCACCTACATAGGCTGCAGGCATCCTGCCATTCTCCCGAAGGAGAGGAGACACTAAGGCCTCCCTGGTCAGATCTTAGAAGCCCAGGCAAAATTAGTAGGCTTGATGAGCCTCCATGCTCCAGATGGGAATTCAGCCAGAAGGTGAGAGAAAGAACGACATGGGGAGACCAAGCTTTGCTGAGCAAGGCCCATAGCTTTATTTTCAACAGGGGCTTTTATACCCTAAGTTGCACATAGAGGATAATAGGGGTGTGAAATCATGCAAAGTCAGCAGTCTTTGATCCTTATTGAAACCAGGGTTTCTTTTCTGCAAACTTATCATATACAAATGATTTAGGTGATTTACATTATCTTCTGGCCAGAAGGCCTGTTAACATTTTATGACTCTGACAAAGGTTTGTCAACCATAAGACTTATTTTCTCCAAGAGTAATTATTTTAAAGTTTGGCGCCATCCTCTGAAGGTGTTAGATAAAGTTGCATTCCTATAGGGCAGAGGTGCAGTGGGTTTACAACAAAGGAAAGAATTTATTACCTTAAGGGTCTAAAGTTGTTAACACCAAGGCCACTACTTATTTTTCCTACATACCAACTATATTAATTAATAAACTTCCAAGGATACAATACAGGGGATGTGGAAACTTGGCAGCAAGCATTGGCTCAACAATGAACTCTTCTACTAGTTCTATTCTGACAATTTCTAACTCTTCGAGAGGCTCTATAGTATTTGAATATCTTAAGCTCCCCGTGCCTCTCAGGGCTGGGAGACTGTAAACAATCATATGCATAGCTGTAGGAGTCTGGGTAAACCTGTCAGGCAAGTTAGAGAGCCATCTAAGGGGTTTGTGAACTAAAACACTCTTGTCATGCCCAGGAACTTTATTAACTGGAGCTGTAAGTTAACCCTTTTTCAGAGAGAGAGATGGTGGTGGGGGACAGTTCCCAATAAAGTCAGAGGTGTAGGTGAACGCACAAAGCAGTAAAGTAGGCAGACTCTGGTTTTGGGGATAGATGCTCGAGAATTTCCAGGGGGACTCCTGAGGCTCGATCCTGCCTTTGCATATGTCGAGCCTCCTTCCTCATGACCTTTGCCACGGGCAGAATTCCTCACGCTGGCTCCCGGAAGATTTCCATTCTATTTCCCTCCCTCTATTTCTTTGCATTGCTCATTAAGAAGGCTTTCTTATCTTTCCTTGCTATTCTCTGGAACTCTGCATTCAACTGGGTATATATTTCCCTTTCTTCTTTGCCTTTTGCTTTTCTTCTTTCTCAGCTATTTGTAAGGCCTCCTCAGACAATCACTTTGCCTTCTTGCAATTCTTTTTCTTGGGGATAATTTTGGTCACCACCTCCTGTACAATATGGCAAACCTCTGTCCATAGTTCTTCAGGCACGCAGTCTACCATATCTACTCCCTTGAATCTATTCCAAAAAAGCAAGGGAAATCCCAAAAAAGTCTACTTCTGCTTCATTGACTATGCTAAAGCCCTTGACTGTGTTGATCACAGAAAACTGTGGAAAATTCTTAAAGTGATGAGAATACCAGACTACTTCACCTGGCTCCTGGAAAATCTGTATGCAGCTGAAGAAGCAACAGTTCGAACCAGACATGGAGCAACAAACTGGTTCAAAATTGGGAAAGGAGTATGTCAAGCTGTATATTGCCATCCTGCTTATTTAACTGATATGCAGGGTGATATCTTACAGTGGCTGGTGTCAAATTCGTGGTATTCAAAGAAAATTTCACTCTGGGATCAAAGACACAGTCTCAGCCATTCAGAGCTTTGTGCAGCAGAGAATTTACTAAAGTGAAAGAATAGGAAAGCCTCTGACATGGACATCAGAAGGGGGAAGAAAGAGTACACCCCCCTCACTAGTTTTAGCAGGGCAGTATACACTTTTCAGTCAGCTGCTAAGAAGATAAAAAGAATACTTCAAGACTGTACAAGGTTGTAAGTTTTACCAGAATCCTTCTCCCACAGGGTACATCCCAAGACAACATCGATCCAAGGTTAGTTGAGGAGAATGGGTTCCTGGCAGAATATCTCTGGGTGAGACATATTGTTGCTGTGTAAGCAACGGATATGAGAAAATAGGTTCTCAGGCAAGATTTGCTACAATTATAATCATTAACATACAGACGAAGAAAACCATACCCATGATTAAGATATATTACTGCTGCACATTCATTAGCTCCATATCTAAAGAAAAGCCAGCTCTCTGGGGCAAGATACATTGTTGCAAAGGCCTTAATGAAAGCATGAGCAAGATATACTGTTGCCTGGGCAGCTTACATGATTAATGCAAAACAATGTGAACAAAAATGTTCACCTCAACCTTAAAGGGGCCTTGGACTCCCTATCAACCTGCCTAAGTCTTAACTCTCTCAAGAGTACATCATGTGATATGCCATGCTGCATGACTCACAAGCTGGAATCAAGACTGCTGGGAAAAATATCAACAACCTCAGATATGCAGATGACACCACCCCAATGGCAGAAAGTGAAGATGAACTAAAGAGCCTCTTGATGAGGTGAAAGAGGAGAGTGTAAAAGCCGGCTTAAAGCTCAACATTCAAAAAACTAAGATCTTGTCATCCAGATCTCTTCACGTCATGGCAAATAGTTGGGGCAACACTGGACACAGTGACAGATTTTATTTTCCTGGACTCCAAAATCACTATGGATGGTGACTGCAGCCAAGAAATTCAGAGCAAAGCTATGACAAACCTAGACAGCATATTCAAAAGCAGAGATATAACTGCCAACAAAGGTCCATCTAGTTGAATCCATGATTTTTCCATTAGTCATGTATGGATGTGAGAGTTGGACCATAAAGAAAGCTGAGTGCCAAAGAATTGGTGCTTTTGAACTGTGGTGTTGGAGAAGACTCTTGAGAGTTCCTTGGACAGCAAGGAGATCAAGCTAGTCAATCCTAAAGGAAATCAAATCTAAATATTCATTGAAAGGACTGATACTATGGTCTAAATGCCAATATCAATCTAGATCTGATAGTTAGAGTGCCTGATGAACTATGTAATGAGGCTCGTGACATTGTACAGGAGACAGGGATCAAGACCATCCCCATGGAAAAGAAATGCAAAAAAGCAAAATGGCTGTCTGGGGAGGCCTTACAAATAGCTGTGAAAAGAAGAGAAGCAAAAAGCAAAGGAGAAAAGGAAAGATATAAGCATCTGAATGCAGAGTTTCAAAGAATAGCAAGAAGAGATAAGAAAGCTTTCTTCAGCGATCAATGCAAAGAAATAGAGGAAAACAACAGAATGGGAAAGACTAGGGATCTCTTCAAGAAAATCAGAGATACCAAAGGAACATTTCATGCAAAGATGGGCTCGATAAAGGACAGAAATAGTATGGACCTAGCAGAAGATATTAAGAAGAGATGGCAAGAATACAAAGAAGAACTGTACAAAAAAGATCTTCACTACTCAGATGATCATGATGGTGTGATCACTGACCCAGAGCCAGACATCCTGGACATCCAGGCTTTTTAGTTCCAGACATCCAGACATCCAGGCTTTTTAGTTCCTCTTCACTTTCTGCCATAAGGGTGGTGTCATCTGCATATCTGAGGTTACTGATATTTCTCCTGGCAATCTTGATTCCAGCTTGTACAAGTCAGGGTATAAAAGCTCCTTTTGAAAATAAAGTTACGGGTCTCATTCACTGAAGCTTGGGCTCCCCATCTCATTCATTCTCCAACGCCATTCACCCTGAGAATTCCCCTGGATCCTGCTGGGGCTGGACCCCGGCACCCAGGTATCATTCACAAGTAGAGGGGACAGGTGGCTAGTGTGTCATACCTGTTCAGCCCCACACCCCAAGAAGCAGGTATTTCTGTGGTGAATTCAAAGATTCTGAGCTCATGGTTTTGTGCTCAGTATTACTTGACCATTTCTCTTGACAAGCCCTTAGCAAGATAAAATAGTGACTCCTTCTGGTAAGCTGAAAACAAAGAGAAATTTCCATTTCCAAAGCCAGGCTCTTTGTTTGTTTTTTTTTGTTGTTGTTGTTGTTTTGTTTTGTTTTTTGAACAACAAATAAGCAGGGGGCTCCAGCCTGCTGAGGTCACCCAGGGCCATCCATGGGCATCATTGACATGAGGAAGCCTTTAATCCAAGCCTAAGGTATGCACTTGATGAGGTCAAAGCAGCTGGACAATTCTCTGCAGTGGCACATAGCCTGTCCTAACAGTCGGCGCTAACCCTCCTAACTGAAAGTGTGGTCCAGAGACCAGGAGCATCACCACCACCTACGAGCTGGTTAGAAATGCAGATGCTCCAGTCAAACACACCTGTTGAATCAGAACTTGCTACTGAACAAGTTTCTCAGAGGACTCATTCACTGGCTAAAGAAGCACTGCTTTCACAACCTTGAAGCTGAGGTCGGGGTAGGGAGGCAGGAGAGTGGACATCACTCCAACTGCTGGGAACAAGCCCTGGCTGCTTACTGTGGACAGAGCCCTGTTGCCCTTACCCTCCTGTAGCCCTGATGGGTGCCTGCCTTGACCTTACCTTTTCCAGGTGAGGGTCATGACACACCCAAGTGCACACAGCCAGGATCTGCTTTCCCAGGGCCTCCCAAGCTCCTGATCCAGGTCTGTGCTGATGAAGACCAGTGGACACTGAGGACTCCTGCCTCTCCCACCTCTGGCTTCCTGTGCAGTGAACCAAGAATGGGAGGGGACACTTGGGGTCCCACCAAGAGTCTGGCTGCAGGAGGGCTCTGGGGCTTGGTGCAAGCAGAGAAGGGGATGAACTCAGCTCACCTGCCCCTCTACATCTTGTCCCATCATCCGTGCGGTGCCTGGACCCTGGGGGTGCCTGCTGCGGAAGATTCTCTCCACCTGCCATACATGGGACTTGAGGCCACAAATGGCCAATTAGGTGAGACTTGGGCTCTGAGTGCATTGGGACTCACAACTCCCTGGGTCCCAGGAAGCTGCAGTCCTGAGGCCAATCTTCCCCTGACCCCCACTTGGCCCAAGGTAGGGGAGGTGGGAAGCCTGAGGTCCTCAGGAAATAGTGGGGGCCAACAGGGGAGGAACACAAGTTAGAGGGATCCAGAGGATCCCTCCTCCGAAAAGTCCTCAGGCAGCCAGTGTGATCTCCTGGCCCACAGCCCCTGCTGTCCTCCACCTCCACACTTGTATAGTGTTGAGACAAGTGGCATGCAGGAAATATTTCCCTGGGGCAGCAGCACAGCTGTCTCTATGCTTCAAGTGGCCATGCACTCAGTCCATAAAGAGTAAAGGTATCTTCTTAAAAAATATTTTAATTTGGAATAGAAATAAAAACCAAAGTACAAAGGTGGTGCATGTTTATTATTTTTTAAATTTAAATTTATTTATTTTAATTAGAGGCTAATTACTTTACAATATTGTATTGGTTTTGCCATACATCAACATGAATCCGCCAAGGGTGTACACGTGTTCCCAATCCTGAACCCCCCTCCTCCCTCCCTCCCCATACCATCCCTCTGGGTCATCCCAGTGCACCAACCCCAAGCATCCTGTATCCTGCACAGAACCTGGACTGGCGATTCATTTCTTATATGATATTATACATGTTTCAATGCCATTCTCCCAAATCATCCCCCTCTCCCTCTCCCACAGAGTGCAAAAGACTGTTCTATACATCTGTGTCTCTTTTGCTGTCTCGCATACAGGGTTATTGATGGTCCATGTTTAATATAAAAAGACAGTATATAAATAAAAGCCTGAAAAAGTTGTATTACAAGCATTCTAAGAAAAAGAATGCTGATGTGGCTCAATAATTATTACAGAAAGTAGGGTTCAGGAAAAAAAAGTTACTAAAGAGGCATTTCACAAAGAAAGTTAAATTCAACTGGATAATGTGAAAATTAAAAAAATTTGTATATGACTAATAGAAATTTTAAATGTATAAAGCAAAAACTGATGCAATTAAAAGCAAATGCATATATCCAAATCATAGTTGATATTTTGTATACCTCTCTTAGTAATTGATAAAACAATTACCAGATAATAAACAGATAATAAATAGTAAGTTAGAACTGAATTAAAATATCAACCATATGGACCTACTTGACATAAATAGAACAATACACTTAGCAACTGTACAGTATGTGGAAGCACATGGAAGATCACTGTATGAAGGTGAATAGTATCTTCTCCCCCAAAATCATCTAGCTTGGAATGCAGAATGTGACCTTATTTGGAAATAAGGTCCTTCCAAATAAGTTAGCATGAGACCATGCTGGATTAAAAGGGCCTTAAATCCAATGACTGGTGTCCTTTTAGGAAGAGGAAATGACACAGAGACACAAAGACACAAGGACTAAGGGCATGAAAGACTGGCCAGAGGTTGGAATGGTGCAGCAAAGGGGAAGGAAGGAATGCCAAGGATACCAAGAGCCTCCAGGAAGAGGCGTATGTTTTCCTAGAACTTTCACGGGCAGTGGATGCTGCTGACAACTTGATTTTGAACATCTATCCTGCAGGCCTGTGAGAGAGTAAATTCTTGTTGCTATAAGTCACCAAGTTTGTGTTACCTAGTTATGGCGGCCCTGGTGACTGACACAGGGGGTGGTGAGGGAGTTTGCTTTCACCCGGAAAGGTCAGCAATACACCTTCACTCTCCTGTCTCAGGGCTATGGCACCTCTCCAGCTCTATGTCAAAGTGCACTCTGGAGGATCTTGATCACATTTCCCAATCCTTCCATGTTCTAGTTCACTTATTTCAATTGTTTTAAAAATGAAATTATGCCCCCAACTACTTATGGCATCTTCTTTACAGAGACTTTTAGGTTACTTCCATTTCCTTTTTTAAATTTGGTTTTTCAATATTGAAAATTTTGTAATGGACATTTTCCCCCTCCAAAGTGTATATATCTGGAGGTGGATTCCTGAGTAGAAAGGCATATTGTTTCTCAACCTCATTAACTTTCATATTAATCGTACATTATGGAGGTTCTTTTTCTTGAATCTTTCTTTTTATTAACCAATTACTCTACTCAAAGGCTGGAGGCCTTCCCTTTTAAGAGGCTCTGGTTCTCTGGGACTGAAGCAGTCTATGACGTGCCCTAGTGACACAGTATTGGCTAAGGGTCAGCAGGGAGGTTATCCATGATAATCCCTCTCCTCTGTTGCAGTTTCTTCACCAAGTTTGTGTGTCTGGACTGTCCACAACTTTCACAAGGACAGGCGTGTGAGTTGTTCTTGCTGTAAATCATTCTGTCCTTTCACTGTTCTTGGTGAGCAACTGCATCATATAAAATTCTTCCTTCTTTATCCACTCATGTGGCCAATTTTCTCTCAAAATGATTGTACCAATGAAGAACATCCAGCAATGTGGGAGTCCTTGTTTTCCTCATCCTTCCACCTTCTGATGGATAGGTTAATCTCTTCTGTTTTACTTTAATTTGATTTCCTAACTGCAAATGAGCTCCAGTAATTTATCAAAGTATTTTCATTTGAGTTTCCTTCTTTTTCTATCGTATTTCTTTGCAAACGGCATTGAAAATGGGCTGAAAAGAATCAAAGTGGAGGTAAGGTGTCCATCAGTCAAGGCTGATGAGTAGCCAAGAGGAGATGGCAAAGCCCTGTATCCTGGTGGGGTTGGGGGAATGGAGGTACATTGTGTTTGAAAATTATTATGGATTTTCCTTTTAAAATTTGTGTCAGTGTGACAACACACCCAATTCCACATTTTCTACAGAAATACAGTTGAATGACAACACATTCTATCTATCATCTATCTATCTATCTCTTTCTCTACTGAGAGAGAGAGAGGGCGATGGGGAAGAGGTGAAAAGAGGCAGGGATGAAGATCACTTCAGAGCTAGAATGTAAGTAAACACTATCAAAAGAGGTGTTTTTAGAAAATCAACCACTGTCTATACCCCATTAACAGAATGAAGGATAACTCCCCCACAACCACCCCCATACATGATCATTCAACTTATTCAAAAAAGAATTTGACAAAATTCAACATCTTGACATAAAAAAAAAAAAAAACTCAATGAAGTAGTAATAGAAGGAATATACCTAAATACGTGGACCGTGAACTTCCAGATGTTCAAGCTGGTTTTAGAAAAGGCAGAGCAAACAGAGATCAAATTGCCAACATCTGCTGGATCATCGAAAAAGCAAGAGAGTTCCATAAAAAGCATCTATTTCTGCTTTATTGACTATGCCAAAAACTTTGACTGTGTGGATCACAATAAACTGTGGAAAATTCTGAAAGAGATGGGAATACCAGACCACCTGACATGCCTCTTCAGAAACCTATATTCAGGTCAGGAAGCCACAGTTAGAACTGGACATGGAACAACAGACTAGTTCCAAATAGGAAAAGGAGTACGTCAAGGCTGTATATTGTCAGCCTGCTTATTTAACTTCTATGCAGAGTACATCATGAGACATGCTGGGCTGGAAGAAGCACAAGCTGGAATCAAGATTGCTGGGAGAAATATCAATAACCTCAGATATGCAGATGACACCACCCTTATGGCAGAAAGTGAAGAGGAACTAAAAAGCCTCTTGATGAAAGTGAAAGAGGCGAGTGAGAACGTTGGCTTAAAGCTCAACATTCAGAAAACCAAGATCATGGCATCTGGTCCCATCACTTCATGGGAAATAGATGGGGAAACAGTGGAAACAGTGTCAGACTTTATTTTGGGGGGCTCCAAAATCACTGCAGATGGTGATTGCAGCCATGAAATTAAAAGATGCTTACTCTTTGGAAGGAGAGTTATGACCAACCTAGATAGCATATTTGGAGAAGGCAATGGCACCCGACTCCAGTACTCTTGCCTGGAAAATCCCATGGACGGAGGAGCCTGGTAGGCTGCAGTCCATGAGGTCCCTAAGAGTCGGACACGACTGAGCAACTTCACTTTCATTTTTCACTTTTCATTTTCATACATTGGAGAAGGAAATGGCAACCCACTCCAGTGTTCTTGCCTGGAGAATCCCAGGGACAGAGGAGCCTGGTAGGAGGCCATCTATGGGGTCGCACAGAGTCAGACAGAACTGAAGCGACTTAGTAGCAGCAGATAGCATATTCAAAAGCAGAGACATTACTTTGCCAACAAAGGTCTGGCTAGTCAAGGCTATGGTTTTTTCAGTGGTCATGTGTGGACGTGACAGTTGGACTGTGAGGAAAGCTGAGTGCCGAAGAATTGATGCTTTTGAACTGTGGTGTTGGAGAAGACTCTTGAGAGTCCCTTGGACTGCAAGGAGAGCCAACAAGTCCGTTCTGAAGGAGATCAATCCTGGACGTTCTTTGGAAGGAATGATGCTAAAGCTGAAACTCCAATACTTTGGCCACCTCATGCGGAGAGTTGACTCATTGGAAAAAGACTCTGATGCTGGGAGGGATTGGGGGCAGGAGGAGAAGGGGACGAAAGAGGATGAGATGGCTGGATGGCATCACTGACTCGATGGACGTGAGTCTGAGTGAACTCCAGGAGTTGGTGATGGACAGGGAGGCCTGGCGTGCTGCAATTCATGGGGTTGCAAAGAGTCAGACACAACTGAGCAACTGAACTGACTGACTGACTGACTGACCTAAACATAACGAAAGCCATATATGAAAAGCCCACAGCTAACTTCGTACTTGATGAAAACCCAGAAGCTTTCCCATTAGGATCAGAAACAAGACAGGACGTCCACTCTCACCATGTCTATTCAACACGGTACTGGAAGTTCTAAGCAGAGCAGCGAGGCAAGACTACAATGGTTAACTTCATGTTATATATTTTTTGACCACAAAGAAATCTTGAAAATTGTAAATAATTGTCAGTGTACAGTTCAGTGTCTGCTCAGTCACTTCAGTCGTGTCCAACTCTTTGCAATCCCATGGACTGATTCTCCAGGCAAGGATATTGGAGTGGATAGCCATGCCCTCCTTCAGGGGATCTTCCTGACTTAGGGTTCAAACCTGTGCCTCATGTCTCCTGCGTTGGCAGGTGGGTTCTTTACTGCTAGCGCCACCGGGGAAACCCACTTAGTTCAGTAGCGTTTTGTATATCCGCATTTCTGCACAACAAGTGTCCAGAATGTTTTATCTTGGACTCAGTTCAGTTCAGTTGAATTCAGTCGCTCAGTCGTGTCCGACTCTTTGCGACCCCATGAATTGCAGCATGCCAGGCCTCCCTGTCCATCACCAACTCCCGGAGTTCACTCAGACTCACGTCCATCGAGTCAGTGATGCCATCCAGACATCTCATCCTTTGTCGTCCCCTTCTCCTCCTGCCCCCAATCACTCCCAGCATCAGAGGTGTTTTCCAATGAGTCAACTCTTCACACGAGGTGGCCAGAGTACTGGAGTTTCAGCTTTAGCATCATTTCTTCCAAAGAAATCCCAGGGCTGATCTCCTTCAGAATGGACTGGGTGGACCTCCTTGCAGTCCAAGGGACTCTCAAGAGTCTTCTCCAACACCACAGTTCAAAAGCATCAATTCTTTGGTGCTCAGCCTTCTTCACAGTCCAACTCTCACATCCATACATGACATTCCAATCCCAAAGAAAGGCAATGCCAAAGAATGCTGAAACTACCACACAATTGCCCTCATCTCACACACTAGTAAAGTAATGCTCAAAATTCTCCAAGCCAGGCTTCAGCAATACGTGGACCATGAACTTGCTGATGTTCAAGTTGGTTTTAGAAAAGGCAGAGGAACCAAAGATCAAATTGCCAACATCCACTGGATCATGGAAAAAGCAAGAGAGTTCCAGAAAAACATCTATTTCTGCTTTATTGACTATGCCAAAGCCTTTGACTGTGTGGATCTTGGACTCACCCCCTTTAAAAACATTCTCTTTCCACCCCCACCCCCCACCCCACCCCGCAACCTCACCACTGAGAACCACCTTTCTACTTTCTGTCTCTGTGAATGTGACTGTTTTACTGCATGTTAGTAATATACAGCCTTTGTCTTTTTGCATCTGGCTTATTTCACTAGCACAATGTCCTAAGCTTTATCTGTGTTGCATCTGGTGACAGGATTTTCATCCCTTTTAAGGTGGGTGCCTTTCCATCATACGTATGTGCATCATTTTGTTTATTATCTCACCCACAATGAACACGTGGCTTGTTTCTACCTTTTGGCCACCACAAATAATGCTGCTGTGTACTTGGGTTTGCAAATATCTCTTAGAGAGCAGTCTATAATTATTTTGGATACATACTCAAACGTGGATCATGTGGCAATTCTTTTTTTTTTTTTTTTTTTTAGTTTTTTGGGGAAATTCTGTACTGTTCCCCATAATGGTTGCATCATTTTACTATCTACCAAAAGTGTATAAGGGTTCCAATTGATCTGGATCCTTTACAACACTGGTTATGTTTTTACCTGTTTTTCTTTTTTTGCTTCTAATACAGCAATTCTCACGGATGTAAGTGGTATGTCCTTGTGATTTGACTTGCATTTCCTCAGGGATTAGTGATGACGAGCATCTCCTCATATGTTTGTTGCCCATCTGTAGATCATCTTTAGTGAAATAACTATTCAAATCCTCTGCTCATTTTTAACAGGATTATTTAAGTTGTAGGAATTCTTCACATACTCTGGATGTTACCCCATATCAGACACAAGAGTTGCAGTCATTCTCTCCCATCCCACAGGTTGCCTTTTCAAGCTATTATTTAAGTCTTTAATGCACAGATTTTTAAGTTTAATGGAGTCCCTTGTGTCTCTTTGCACTTTTGTTTCCTGTGCTTTTCAGTTATATCCAAGAAATCATTGCCAAATCCAAGCTCATAAGTATAATGCTATGCCAAGTATATTTTGGAGTTCAATGACTAGTTAACAAGGAAGTCAAATTATAATCATCCAGTAGATATGTACCACTGAGAATCTACTCTGTGGAGCTAGCATACAAAACGTTGTATAAGATGAACAAAGCAAAGTGAATTGCCTCTAACGTTGTACTGTGTTCATCACTACAATCTGAAATGTAGGTAATTTAGGAAGAAACAATCTACGATTTGCTGTTTTGTTTGTTTGTTTGTTTGTTTTACATTTCTCTTGCAGAAATGTAAAGTTTTTGTTCCATCTAAAGTCAGACCTTTTATTTATTCCTAATTCAGGATAGATGCTCCTTTACTATGGACCCTTAACTGATTTCTTACTATGTATAACTTTAAATTCTACAGAATTAAGATAAATCTACACTTGTGCATGGAATGAATATATATTATACGTATGCATATTCCAAATTTGGATCAAGTAGAAGACCCAAGAATATTCCTGTAACATTCCATGGAATGACGAAAAAAATCACAGCAGACAGACAGAGGATAGCGCGTGTGAGAGGGAATAGCTGCGGCATGAGACGACAACAAGGGCTATCATGGTGAGGCAGAATATTTGGGGAAGCCTCAAGTAACAGTTTGTTATCAGAAGAATACAACAATCTATGGCAGACGTAGAACTAGTTTTGGAGCCCAAAGACAATGTGAATAGGAATCCAGCAGGAAGCTTGGAGGCGGTTCCACTTGAGTAATGGGGAGCAGCAGTCTGACAACTTAGCTGCCAGCCCCTCCCCCTGTCCCCCGGAGCAGGGAGAGAGGGGGGTGGAGAGCTGTGACGGCCAGGGAGCTGTGCTTCTACCAAGAAACTGCTCCCTCTCTCTACCCGCTGCTCTCTGCAGCAGCACCTGGACCTCTATCCTTATTCAGAGGTGTTGGTGCTGACAAGGCTCCATTTCTTAGGGTCACAAATAGTCAGGACAGTATCACCTGTCAGGTTGGATGGTGAACTATGGGTGTCCACGTGGGCATCCACGTTGACTCCCTGGGGCTCCCAGCTGCTGTCTGAGGGGAGAAACCCAGGACAGGGAGCACTAGGAGCCTCTGAAGCAGGAGCACGGGTGCTCCCTGCTGCCTTGTTGGGTGGCGGCATCAGTGAACAGAAGGGGGAGGGGAGGAACAGCCCCGCTGCAGGATTGAGGGGAAGCATGGTCTTCCTAACTCCCCTAATTGGCTGTGGGGATGCCCAGGCTATCACCAAGGAAGGGGCTGGGCTGAGTGTCCTAAAGCCCCCAGCTAGTTGTCCCAGGGTAGTTTGCTGGGTACATATTTACACTAGATTCAATAAAGAAGTGAAGGGATAAGGTCAGAGAGTTTGTCTAGTCCACATACCTTCACCAATTGATGTTGAACTGGGACGCATACTGTGCTTCAAAGACTCCCAGTTCATGACTCTGCCCACCGTTACACAAACTTCAAGTTCAGTGTCTTGCCCCACTGTGGGCCATTAGATTTTTGGTGGCAAACAAGATGCCTTATTCATCTCTGCATCTTACACTTGTAGTGTGTGGTTCATGATGTGCTTCAAAGAAGGGTTGGATAAAATGCTGGGTGAAAGAATGAATTAGCTGAATAAAGAATGAATTCCTCAAACCAAATCCAGTGCCTCCCCTCAAGTCTTCTTGTTCAGCCCTCAGGACACTGGGTCTCTCTGGTCACCCTCCGTCACGTGGCTGTGTGCTTCTGGCCCAGTCTCCGCAGGGCATCCTTCACGTCCTTGTTTCTCAGACTGTAGATGAGGGGATTCAGCATTGGGATGACCAGGGTGTAGAAGACAGAGACCACCTTGCCCTGCTCCACGGACTCTACAGCTCCCGGCTGGGCATACATGACAAAAAGGGTCCCATAAAAAAGGGATACGGCTGTCATGTGGGAGCCACAGGTGGAGAAGAGCTTGTGTCTCCCTCCTCCTGAGTGCATCCTCAGGATGGTCACTGTGATGTAGCCATAGGAGGTGAGGACCACGAGTGTGGTGCCCACGATGATGAGGCCACACATAGCAAACAAGACCAGCTCACTGACGGCCGTGCTGGCACAAGTGAGCTGGAGCAGGGGGATCACATTACAGAAGAAGTGGTTGATGTGGTTGGAGCTGCAGAACAGGAGGCTGAATGCGAGGATCATCTGCACCCCAGAGTTGAGGCAGCCCCCACAGTGTGTTCCCAGCACTGGGCAGGCACAGACCGAGGGGCGCATGGAGATGGGGTAGCTCAGGGGGCTGCAGATGGCCACGAAGTGGTCATAGGCCATCACAGCCAAGAGGAGAGTCTCAGTCATACCCATCATGGAGAAGAAGAAGAACTGGGTGGCACATCCTGCCGGGGTCCAGCCCTGGCTAATCCAGAGATTTTGAAGCGGGGACGGTGTCAGCGAGGATCAGAATACAATAGCTTCAATTAGATATTAATTAGAGATATAAAGAGTAATAGAATGAGGATAGCTCAGTAGGAAAATTCAGTGGAGAAAAGAGGCTGAGTAGCTTGGTTTACGCGGGAGACCAATAAAACTTCAAGACAAGAAGCTTGCACCACTTACGTAGGCCGCAGGCATCCTTCCGTCCTCCCAAAGGAGAGGAGACACTGAGGCCTCCCCAGTCAGATCTTAGAAGCCCAGGCATAATTAGTAAGCATGGCGGGTTCTGCACTCCAGATGGAGACTCAGCCAGAGTTTGAGAGAGAGAGAGAGACATGGGGAGACCAGTCTTTCAAGGAACTGATCCCAATTCTTTATTTTCCATCGTCTACTTTTATACACTGAGATGTTATGCAAAAGTCACGCGGGGTCAGCAGTCCTGACTTTTATCAAAGTCAGGTGCTTCATACAAATGTATACAGAGGTCTTAAGGGTGTTACATAATCTTCTGGCCAGGGGGTCCTGCTGACAATTTATGACCCTCTCCTTGTGACAGCGGTCAGTCAACCAGGACACTTATTTCTCCAGGGGTGATTATTCTTAAAACAGATGCCACCCAAATAAAGTTACATTCCTATAGGGTGAGGGTGTAGTGGGTTTTAGTTAAGAAAAGAATTTACTTAGCCTAAGGTCTAACGTGATTAATATCAAAGGTTAATACTTATTTCTTCTATATATTCATTAATGTGTGTAAGGGCAGGGGATGTGGAGACTTAGCAACAAACATTGGCTCAACAAATGAAAAACCCTTCACCAATACAATTTCTAATCAGCCCACTATACTTATACTAATGGTTTTCTAATTTTTCTAAGGAACCTGTTTTTAGAAGGTTTAAAGCATCTCGTGCCTCTCATGATTGGGAGGCTGTGAGCAATCACATGTGGCGGGACAAGCCTGTCAGGCAGGCTAGAGAACCTTCAGAAGAGTTTGTAGGTTAAAACAGTCCTATCACGCCCAGGAATTATTAGTAACTGGAGCTCTAAGTTAACTCTTTCTCCAAAAGAGGTGGTGGGGGACAGCCCCCTGTAAAGTCAGAGGTGTAGGTGAGAGCACAAAGTAGTAAAGTAGGCAGGCTCTGGTTATGGGGGTAGATGCTTGAGGATTTCCAGGGGGACTCCTGAGGCTCAATCCCACCTTTGCGTATGTTGAGCCTCCTTCCTCATGACCTTTGCCATGGGCGGAGTGCCTCACGCTGGCCCCCAACAACATCCCTTAAAGGTGATGACCTTGGAGGAGGACAGGAAGTTGACCAGGGCTTGGGGGCGATGACAGATGAGTAGCACAGGTCCAGGAAGGAGAGGTTCTTGAGGAAGAAGTACATTGGGGCGTGTAGATGGGCATCCAGAGTGATGACCACGATCATGGTGAGGTTCCCCAGGACGGCCACCACATACAGGGCCAGGAACAGAACAAAGCAGGGCCTGGGTCTGTGGGCCACCCTCAAATCCCTCCAGCATGAACTCCTGCAGAGGCATCTCTGAGAGGTTTCCATTTCTGTGGGATGCCATGGCCCTGAGCTGGGGGACATGTGGCAGAGAGCAAGCGGGAGGCAGGGAGAGGGAAGAGGTGAGGGTCACAAGGTCATTCTCTCTTGGAGCACAGGGACCCTTCAGTGCCCAGTCCTCCAGGCGAGCTCAGATTGACCTGAAAAGGCAACATTTTCTCCGATTGGCTAATTCACAAATTTGCAGGGAGCACTCAGCCTTTGGGGACTCTGAACAGTCACTGTAGGGTGGGGTGGGGTGCCAGGAGGGTTGCAGAGCTGAGTCTGGAGTGCAGAAATGGCGCCACAGCCGCCTGTCTTCCCAGCGACGCTGCCAGCTTTCTGCTCTTTTCTCACGTATCTAACCCTGCACGTTCTGCCCCTTCGTGTACTCTTCATTAATCTCAGAAAAGTTTCCTGGGTGTCTCTGCCCACCACGTCTTGGACAGGCCAGGAGCAAGGCAGGGGCCAGGTCTCCCTGGGCTAATGCTGGTGTTTCCTGTTTCTCTCCCCTGCACGCCTAGATTCCCATCTCAGCATCACTGCCTCTGAGCCTGGACTGGGGCATTATCTGCGAGACGAGTCCAGGGCTGGCCAGGCAGGAGGGTGTCCCCAATTCCCCTGCTGAGAGCAGACCTGAGTGCTTACTGTATGCATGGCCCTGCCCCCTTACCCACATGGTCTCCTCCCACTCCTGCAGCCCTGAGGGTGGCTGCCCTGACCTTACCTTGTCCAGGTGAGGGCTGTGATTGCCCAGCCAGGAACTGCTCTCCCAGGGCCTCCTGAGCTCTTGACCCAGGTCTGTGCTGATGATAATCAGTCAGCACCAGGACCCCTGTCTACTGCCCTTTCAGCTCTGCCTTCCTGTATAGTGAAGGGAGAATGAGGGGGTGCCAAGGAGGGTGCCCAGGGTCTCAGAGAGCCTCAGACTGGTGCCCCAGATTCTGGAGTGGGAACTACTGGATCTTGGAGGAAGCTCATCTGCTCTTCCATGCCCTGCCCACACCTCTGGGTCACTCAGTGGGGCAAGGTGTTCTCTACCTACAGGTCTGGGACTCAAGGCCTCTGATGGCCAATTAGGTGAGGCTTGGGCTCTGAGTGCACTGGGACTGCCAACCCCCAGGTCCCAGGAGCTGCAGTCCCAAGGCCAATCTTCCCCTGACCCCTCTCGACCCAAGGCAGGACAGACAGGAAGCCTGAAGTCTTCAGCAAGCAGTAGGGGGCCAACAGGAGAGGAACACAGACAAGTTAGAGGGACCCAGTGCCCCTCGTTGGATGAGTCTCCCCAGGGGGCAGGTGTGACCTCCTGGCCCTCAGCCTTCACTCCTGCCCATCCTTGGAGGTTGTCAGTGTCAGGAAAGGGGGCAGGTGTGCAATCTGTGCCCAGGCCAGCACACGGCCCTCTCTACTCCAGACTTAGAAACTCTGCCTCCACAAGCCTGAATTGTGGGCACATCCTTACCCCCTTGAATAATGGGAATGTGGAAATGGACTCTGAATCCCCTCTGTTGTTTTTGTTGTTGCTGGCATGTATAAAATTCTCCTTGTGTGTGTGTGTGTGTGTGTGTGTGAAATTTCAGAATAAACACATGCTTGATGAAATTCAAGAATTAAGATGTGATATAGTACAATGGGGACTTCCCAGGTGGTGCTAGTGATAAAGAACCCACCTGTCAATGTAGGACACGCGAGTTCCATCCCTGGGTCAGGAAGATTCCCTGGAGAAAGAAATGGCAACCCACTCCACTATTCTTGTCTGGAAAATCCCACGGACAGAGGAGCCTGGCGGCTAGAGTCCATGGGGCCACAGAGTCAGACATGACTGAGCAGTTGAGCGCACAACGGTACCATGGAAATGCTTTTTCCTTTGGCCCCAGTAAAGCCTCGCCTCTCTTAGTAGTTGAGGGTGTCTGCCCAAGGTGTGTCTGCATGCATGAAGCCTTTCTTTTAGGATCTTTGTGTGAATCAGGTCACGCTGTCCTTAGCTCGCAGCTGGGGCCTTCACTTAACAGACAGCCTAGCAAGGGGGTCTTCCCGGGTCAGTTCTGAACGTCTCCACGGTGTTCCCCTGTGTGGGCGCAGCCAGCGTCACAGGTTTCCTGTCCTGACAGCCACTCCCTCACTCTCCTTCCTCTCACAAACCACGACTCAACCTATGTTCATTCTGGGCTCCTGCTAATATTTCTGTGGGCTAAGGTCCTACAACCACAACAGGGGTCATTACGGCATAGACAGCTTGCTTTGTCTTTATTTTTTTATTAATACAGTCTATTTCCTCCAGAAATGTACAACTTATTTTCTTCCAATGGCTCACAAAGATTTGAATTTCCTTCCCTCACCATGGCTCATCGTCATCCACCCTGACATTTGCACACTTAGCAGGCAGGTAGTGCCTATGAACGTGCTGGTCGCTCAGTCGTGTCTGACTCTGTGCAACCCCATGGATGGTAGACCACCAGGCTCCTCTGTCCATAGGATTTTCCAGGCAAGAATATTGGAGTGGGTTGCCATTTTCTTCTCCAGGGGTTTTCCCGACCCAGGGACTGAACCTGGGTCTCCTGCATTGCAGACAGATTCTTTACTGTCTGAGCCATCAGGGAAGCCCAGGCCTCTATTTCCTTGTGAGGCTGCATATTTTTTCATGTATTAATATTTGTTGACCATTGGCATTTCTGGGACTGGTTTCCTTAAAATGGTTTCCTGGGTCCTTGCTGCCCAGCTTTCAAGAGACCTGTGGGTTGGACTAGGCACCCCCATGAATTCTGTTACATCTGGAGGAGGGCACTGGGGGTGGCTGAGCCACACCTGAGGCGGGAGGTCCCTGCCCCAGACTGAGAGCCCCATCTTTGTCAGTAATTGATAAAACAAGAAGACAAAGTTAGTAGTTATATATTATAAATGATTTAAAATATCAGCCAAGCATACTTTCTTGGTGTAAATAGAACATGACATTCAGAAACTGCAGAATATAAATTCCCTTGAAGAACATGGAACATCACTGTGGCAAGGTGAACAGTATCACCCCCTCCCTCCTCCCCCAACAAACGATGTCTACTTGGAACTTCAGAAAGAAAGTGAAAGTCGCTCAGTCATGTCCAACTCTTTGCAATCCCATGGACTGTACCCCTCCAGGCTCCTCTGTCCATGGGATTCTCCAGGACAGAATACTGGAGTGGGTAGCCATTCCCTTTTCCAGGGGATCTTCTCAACGCAGGAACTGAACCCAGATTTCCTGCATTGCAGGCAGATTCTTTCCCATCTGAGCCACCAGAGAAGCCCCCAAACACTGGAGTGGCTAGACTATCCCTTCTCCAGGGGATCTTCCCAATCCAGAAGTTGAACTGGAGTCTCCTGCCTTGTAGGCATATTCTTTACCAGCTGAGCTACCAGGGAAGCCCAAAGGGCATGTTGCTTCCCCATCAGGGAATTAAACCCCAGTCTGTCACATGACAGGCAGGGATACGCAACCACTATACTAAGAGGATGGCAAAGTTGCTCAATTGTGTTCAACTGTTTGTGACCCCATGAACTATATAGTCCGTGGAATTCTCCAGACCAGAATATTGGAGCCTTTCCCATCTCCAGGGGATCTTACCAACCCAGGGATCGAACCCAGGTCTCCTGCATTGCAGGTGGATTCTTTACCATCTGAGCCAGCACGGAAGCCCAAGAATACTGGAGTGGGTAGCCTATCTCTTCTCCAGGGGATCTTCCTGACCCAGGAATCAAACCAGGGTCCCCTCCTTTGCAGGTGGATTCTTCACCAGCTGAAATACCAGAGAAGTCCTGGTAACTCAGACTATTACCCTATTTGGAAATAGGGTCTTTCCAAATGAATTAGTTAGGAAGAGGCCATACTGGATTAGAAGGACCCTAAATCCAAAAGACTTCCCTGGTGGCTCAGACTGTAAAGAATTTCGTAATATGTTGAGAATTTTGGCATCTATGCTCATTAGAGATAATAGTTGGTAGTTTTTCTTTCCTGTTGTGACCTTTTCTGGCTTCTGTATCGGGGTACTGCTGGACTTGAACGAGTTTGAGAGTGTTCCCTCTTCTCCAACACTTTGAAGTTGCTTGAGAAGTATTGGCGTTGATAACTCTTTAGTGTTTTGTAGAATTCACCATGAAACCATCTGGCCTGTGGCTTTTCTTTCTTAGAAGGTTCTTCATTACTGATTCAATCTTCTTATCCATTTTTGAACTTTTTAGATTTTCTGTTTTTTCCTAATTCAGTCTTTGGAAGCCACATGATTGTGAACTTGCCCAATTTCTTGCAGGCTGTCAGTTTTATTGGCTTATAACAGGTCATAGTAATCTCTTAAAATATTTTGCATATTTTGTGTTGGTTGTAGCTTCTCCTGTTTCATGCTGCTGTTGCTGCTAAGTCGCTTCAGTCATGTCTGACTCTGTGCGACCCCATAGTCAGAAGCCCACCAGGCTCCCCTGTCCCTGGAATTCTCCAGGCAAGAACACTGGAGTGGGGTGCCATTTTCTTCTCCAATGCATGAAAGTGAAAAGTGAAAGTGAAGTCACTCAGCCGTGTCCGACTCTCAGTGACCACATGGACTGCAGCCTACCAGGCTCCTCCATTCATGGGATTTTCCAGGCAAGAGTACTGGAGTGGGGTGCCATTGCCTTCTCCGTGTTTATTTGGGCCTTCTCTTTTTCTTAATGTATCTGGCTAAAGGCTTATCAATTTAGTTTATCTTTTCAAAGAACCAATTATGATTTCATTGATCTTTTCTAGTTTTTTTCTTTTAGTCTGATTTATTTATTTCTGGCCTGATATTTTAAAAAGATTTCTTTGATGTGGACCACTTTTAACGTCTGTATTGAATTTGTTACAACATTACTTCTGTTTTATGGTTTTTGTTTTTGTTTTGTTTTGGCCCCAAGGCATGTGGGATCTTAGCTCCCCAACCAGGAATCAAATTTGCACCCTATGCATTGGAAGATGAAGTCTTGACCACTGGACTTCCAAGCAAGTCCCTGGTCTGACTTTTATTATTTTGTTTCTTCTAGTAAATTTGGATTTTGTTTATTCTCTTTTTCTATTTTCTTTTGGTGTAAAGTTGGATTGTTTATTGGATATTTTTCTTATTTTATGAATTAGTTTGTATTGCTATAAACTTCACTCTTAGAACTGTTTTAGCTGTATCACCTAGATTTTTGATTGATGTGTTTTTCTTTTCATTTGACTCCAGGTATTTTAAAACTTTTCTTCTTTGATTAATTCAGTGATCTATAGGTAGTTTAAGTGAAAGTGAAGTCACTCAGTTGTGTCTGACTCTTTGCGACCCCATGGCCTGTAGCCTACCAGGCTCCTCGGTCCATGGGATTCTCCAGGCAAGAATACTGGAGTGGGTTGCCATTTCCTTCTCCAGGGGATCTTCCTGAACCAAGGATTGAACCTGGGTCTCCCACATTGCAGGCAGACGCTTTAACCTCTGAACCACCAGGGAAGCCCATAGGTGGTTTAGGAACATATTGTTTAAGTCTCTGTGTTTGTCGGGTGTGTGGCAGTTTTATTTTTTTGCAGTTGGCTTCTAGTTTCATACCTTTGTGGTCAGAATAAAGGTGTGTTATGATTTCAATATTCTTGAAGTTATTGATACTTATTTAGTGGCCTTGCATGTGATCTGTCCTAGAGAATATTCCACACGCACTTTGAAGAATGTGTATTCTGCTGTTTGGGGATAAAATATTCTGTATATAGCAATTCATTCTATCTGATATAATAGGTCATTTAAAAGCACTGTTTCCTTACTGATTTTCTGTGACATTAAAAAACAGCAATGTGATAACTACTTCACAAGTATTAGAATGGCTACTCTTAAAAACAAATAAAGAAAAGAGGATAGACTGACTAGGAAGTGGAGAAATTGAAAGATTTTTGCTCTGTTGATGGGAATGTAAATTGATACAACTACTATGGAAAGTACTTTGGAGATTTTCTCCCAGATTAAAAAACCATTTACTATATGATCCAGTAATTGCATGTATGAACTTAGAAAGCAGTATCTATAAGAGATATTTGGACAACAATAGCAGCCTTCACAGCAGGTGAAAGGTAGAAGTAACCTAGGTGTTGAATAGATAAACAAAATGATAGATGAATAGATAAGCAAAATGTGGTGTATATACATGATGGAATGTTATTCAACCTTTAAAAATGAAAATATGTTCATTTACAGCAATATGAATGAACCTTGAAAAAATTATGCCAAGTGAAATAACCAGAGAGAAAAAGGCATATTCTGTGTTTTACTTACCTGTGGAATTGAAAGTAGCCACTTTCATAGAGATAGAAAGTAAATGTTGTCTATCAGTGGAGGAGGTGAGGGGAAAATAAGGAGTTGTTGCTGAAGGGGTATGCAGTTCAGTTTTGCAGGATGAAATTTTCTGGAGATCTGTTACACAACAAGGTGAATATATTGAGCAATACTAAACTGTACACTTATGATGGTTAGATGGTTGGAAGGCATCAGTGGCTCAATGGACATGAGTTTGGGCCAACTCAGGGAGACAGTGAAGGACAGGGAAGTCTGAAGTCTGGTGTGCTGCAGTTCACAGGGTCACAAAGAGTCAGACATGACTTAGCAGCTGAACATCAACAACAAGCTGTACACTTATAATTGGTTACAACAGAAATGTTATTTTAAACACAATAAAAATCGTTAATCTTTTAAAAAAGTAAGGAAACAGAATTAAAACTACAACATGGTCTTCAAACTTAAGATGTTTATTCTACACTTAATTAAGATAACTAGAGTTATGTCAGGTGTATTTCAGAGTACAATGGCTAGTTAGCACTGAACTCAAATTATAATCAGCCAGGAGATATGTGCTGAAAACCTGCAATGTGGTACAGGATGCAATGAATGTATAGCATGCTGCTAAGTCACTTTAGTCGTGTCCGACTCTGTGGGACCCCATAGATGGCAGCCCACCAGGCTCCGCCATCCCTGGGATTCTCTAGGCAAGAAGACTGGAGTGGGTTGCCATTTCCTTCTCCATGTATAGCATGAACAAACCTAATAAACTACTTCTAAAATTGTAAAGAGGTGTTCACTACAATCTGAAATCTGGGTAACAGACAAATGGAGATGTGCAGGGTTTTTACAAGTCATGTTTTCCAGACTATTGGAGAATTTCTACTCCATTGACTATCTGATGAACTTCCTAAATTTATTCCAAAGTCAGAATTAATGCTCTTCTACTAGAACCACTAGATCAGATGAGATCAGATCAGTCAGTCAGTCGTGTCCGACTCTTTGCGACCCCATGAATCATAGCACGCCAGGCCTCCCTGTCCATCACCAACTCCCAGAGTTCACTCAGACTCACGTCCATCGAGTCAGTGATGCCATCCAGACATCTCATCCTCTGTCATCCCCTTCTCCTCTTGCCCCCAATCCCTCCCAGCATCAGAGTCTTTTCCAATGAGTCAACTCTTTGCATGAGGTGGCCAAAGTACTGGAGTTTCAGCTTTAGCATCATTCCTTCCTAAGAAATCCCAGGGCAGATCTCCTTCAGAATGGACTGGTTGGATCTCCTTGCAGTCCAAGGGACTCTCAAGAGTCTTCTCCAACACCACAGTTCAAAAGCATCAATTCTTTGGTGCTCAGCCTTCTTCACAGTCCAACTCTCACATCCATACATGACCACAGGAAAAACCATAGCCTTGACTAGATGAACCTTTGTTGGCAAAGTAATGTCTCTGCTTTTGACTATGCTATCTAGGTTGGTCATAACTTTCCTTCCAAGGAGTAAGCATCTTTTAATTTCCTGGCTGCAGTCACCATCTGCAGTGATTTTGGAGCCCAGAAAAATAAAGTCTGACACTGTTTCCACTGTTTCCCCATATATTTCCCATGAAGTGATGGAACCGGATGCCATGATCTTCATTTTCTGAATGTTGAGCTTTAAGCCAACTTTTTCACTAGTCCCTTATCATATGTATAATTGCATTTACATATGGATGATAATTGTACTATTCTGTAAGAGAAAAAATGTGTTTCCTCATTTTGGATTCAGATTCTCTGTGCTGTTCTTAGTCATGTCCGAATCTTTGTGACCCCATGGACTGTAGCCCACCAGGCTTCTCTATCCTTGGGATCCCAGGCAAGAATACTGGAGTGGGTTGCCATGCCCTCCTCCAGGGGATCTTCTCAACCCAGGGATCAAACCCAGGTCTTCCTCATTGCAGGCAGATCATTTACTGTCTGAGGCCCAAGGGAAGTCCAAGAATATCGAAGCTGGTAACTTATCCCTTCTCCAGGGGAACTTCCTGACTCAGGAATTGAACTAGGGTCTCCTGCATTGCAGGCAGATTCTTTCCCAGCTGAGTCACCAGGGAAGGCCCTAAGATATTATAAGTTGAAGAATTAAGATTAAGATATTATAAATCCTGGAATATCCTTTTGAAAATCCACAGAATGAAGAATAAGAGAGAGAGAAGGGAGAAGAAGGAGGAGAAGGAGAAAGAAAAAAAAAGGAGAAGGAGGAAGAGAAATGTAAGAAGAGAAAGAAGGAGGAAGAGAAAGACTAGGAAGAAGAGGAGGAGGACCAGAGGAGAATGAGGGGCAGAATTTGGAAGATGGAACAGTCGTGTAGCATGAGAAGATACCAAGGCATGCCAGACGTGGAGCAGAACACCATGGGAACTTCTCAAAGAAAGAAATTCATTATATTAGACAAATACAGTAATATATGTCAGCATGCTCAGAGATGAGACAAATGGGGACAAGAATCAAGCAGAGACCTTGGAGTAGCTTCCTACTGAGTAACTGTGAGCAGCAACCAGATAAGTTAGCTGTCAGTCTCTCCCCACAGTCCTCCCAAGCAGGCAGAGAAGGAGATGGAGAGTTGTGGTTAGAGAGGCAGGACACATCCCTACTGACCATCCAGGGTAGAGACCACCCCTGTGTCCACAGGGCCACCTCCTCATGGTGACCATGGGAGTGGATGACCCCATCAAAGGGAGGCATAATGAGGCCACTGGGATCTGAATCCAGGCAGCGTGTTGGGTCCATGGAGCATGAGGGTGGAGCTCTGAATGGGCAGGTCAAGACAGAGGGTCCAGGATCTCCCAGGGAGTGTGGGACAGAGAGCAAGGAGCTGTGGTCTCTGCCAAGAAAGGGCATCTTCTCTCTCCATATCCTGTCTCTAGGGCAGCCATCAGAACCTTCAGAGATGTTTGAGCCGATAAAGCACCATTTTCTGTGATCAGAAGTAGTCTGGTTGTGTGGTAGAAAGTCGCTGGATCTTTGGGTATGAGACATCCACATTGACTCCCTGGGGCTCCCAGCTGCTGTCTGAGGCGAGAAACCCTGGACAGGGAGCACTAGGAGCATCTGAAACAGGAGCACAGGTGCTCCCTGCTGCCTTGTTGGGTGGCAGCATCAGTGAACAGAAGGGGGAGGGGAGGAACAGCCCCACTCAGGATTGAGGGGAAGCATGGTCTTTGTAACTCCCCCTAGTTGGCTGTGGTGACCCAGGCTATCACCAAGAAAGGGGCAAGGCTGAGTGTCCTCAGGTTCCCCTTCTATGTGGTTCAGGGGAGATTACCAACCTCATAATTACAGTAGATTTAGGGAAGGAGGGATAGGAATGGCCTGAGAGTTTATCTACTTACATACCTTCACTGGAAGTTGTTAAACTTGGGACATAAATTCTGTTTCAATACTCTGTTCACTGCTCTAACAGTTGTGTTATTCAAACTTCAAGATTAGGGTCTTGCCCCATCATTCACCATCATTTTTCTGGTGCCTTATCTGATCTCTTCATCTCACACTTGCATGGGGGGCCCATGATGTGCTTCCTCAGTGTTGAATGAAATGAATGAAAGAATCACTTGGATGAAGAACGAATACTTCCAAACAAACCTCTGTCTCCCCCAGAGCCCTCATGTCCAGCCCTCAGGACATTCTGTCTCTTCAGTCACCCTCCTTCACGTGGCTACGTGCTTTTGGACCAGTCTCCGCAGGGCATCCTTCACGTCCTTGTTTCTCAGGCTGTAGATGAGGGGGTTGAGCATCGGGATGACCAGGGTGTAGAAGACAGAGACCACCTTGCCCTGCTCCATGGACTCCACAGCTCCCGGCTGGGCATACATGACAAAGACAGTCCTATAAAAGAGGGACATGGCTGTCATGTGGGAGCCACAGATGGAGAGGAGCTTGTGTCTCCCTCCTCCTGAGTGCATCCTCAGGATGGTCACTGTGATGTAGCCATAGGAGGTGAGGACCACAAGTGTGGTGCCCACGATGATGAGGCCACAGAGGCCAAACATGACAAGCTTGTTGATGGCTGTGTTGGCACAAGTGAGCTGTAGCAGGGGAATCACATCACAGAAGAAGTGGTCGATGTGGTTAGAACTGCAGAATGGGAGGCTGAATGTGAAGCTGGTCTGCAGGATGGAATTGAAGCAACCTCCACAGTAGGAGCCCAGCACCAGGCAGGCACAGACCGAGGGGCGCATGGAGATGGGGTAACGCAGGGGGTTGCAGATGGCCATGAAGCGGTCATAGGCCATCACAGCCAAGAGGAATGCCTCAGTGGTGCCCATCATGGAGAAGAAGAAGAACTGGGTGGCACATCCCTTAAAGGTAATGACCTTGGAGGAGGATAGGAAGTTGATCAGGGCCTTGGGGCTGATGACAGATGAGTAGCACAGGTCCAGGAAGGAGAGGTTCTTGAGGAAGAAGTACATTGGGGAGTGCAGATGGGCATCCAGGGTGATGACCACGATCATGGTGAGGTTCCCTAAGACGGCCATGAAGTACAGGGCCAGGAACACTGCAAAGAGCAGGGCATGGTTCTGCGGACCACCGTCAAATCCCTCGAACACAAACTCCTGCAGAAGCATCTCTGAGAGGTTTCCACTTTTGGGGGGTTGCATGGCCCTGCACTGGGGGACATGGGGCAGAGAGCAGAGAATAAGTGGGAGACAGCAAGGGGAAGTCAGTCTAAGTCAGATCATCTTCTCTTGGATAACAGGGGCCCTTCAGCACCTTACTGTTCACTGACTAAGAGACCACCGGCTACACAGTTCTGCTCCAGATGAGCTCAGGTCGACCTGAAATGTAAACATTTCCTCTGATGTACTAATTCCTAAGAATGCTTGAAACACTCACTCTTGAGATGGCTCCAGGGGTCCTGCTGAGCTGAGAGTCTCCAGCGTAAGGATGGCTTCCATCTCCCTGTCCTTGTTTTGCAGGACATGCTCTCCCTTCCCATGGGGATGGTCCTGAGTGGTGCCATTCCTGCACCTGCTCAAGTATCCAATCCTGCACCTTCCACCCCTATTTTACTCATTTTTAATTTTAGAAATCATTAAGCACCTGATGCTATCAGGAACAGACCCAGTGATGGTTCTAACTCCAGGCCAGTGCGGGAGCAGATCAGGGACCAGCCTTCACCAGGCTAAAGTGAAACTATGTCTGTCTCTCCTGCAGACCCCGAGACCTATCTCAGCATCTTTATCTCTAATAAGACTGTGATGGCAACCAACAACAGAGTCCTCCACATCCTTGAGAATCTAAGGATTCTTTCTTGCAAAGCCCAGATGTTAGGCAGTTCATGGACAGGGGAGAGCCCAGCTGCATGGTCTGAGAACAGCAGGACAGGGGCTGTGACACATTCAGGACATGGCATTTCCTCCCCCATCGTTACTTTTGTGCTCCTGGCTCCTCTGCACACCCCATGGGGTGATTGCTTGGGAGCCACCAATATGGTCACATCTGCTCAATGACTGGGCCCTCCTGCTGGGTGCTGCTTCCTGTCCCTGTCACAGCCCAGACCTCCCTTGTCTGCCTTGAGCAGGGCTGACCACCACACTTTCATCCGACATGGGGACCAGCTGCGTGATGGCCACAAGAGTGGTTGAGGGGAATCCTGCCCAAAGACGGAGGAATGAAAAAGGAAGTTGGACGCTGAGCCATCGTGCTTCCTTGGAAGGCAAGCAGATTAGTCAGTGGGTGGAAGTATATTTCAGAGCAGATTCCACATTTTGTAAAGGTCAGATCTGCAGTATCATGGAGCTGGCTTTCTTTGGATGGAGTGAGTTCCCTGGCAGTGGGGATATACAGGCAGAGGTTGGGTGGTCAGTGGTATCTGTGGAGGAGAGATTACCCCAAGCTCCCCTAAGCAGGGGAGGTAGTCTCTTAGAAGGTAGTCTGAGAGGATCCATACTTCCCCAAAAAAGGACAGGTTGATTACAGTGAAGGCTGTCCAGTTTCCCTCTCCTGGGAGACTTGACTCCAACCATCACATGAATGAGATGGGACAGTATGACTTGGGATATCTAGGCAGGTTCACGGTAATATTGGTTTGGAGCCAGTGCTAAAAGTGGAGTTGGTCACTGCTGTACACTCCGTGGCTGCCCACCCCTTTGCTACAGCCCTGACCTGTGCACACACTCACATTCACCAAGGCCAAGGTTTTGCTTCCATCTCTGCCCACACCTTGCTCATACATACAGCAGAGCCGTTGTGACCAGAGTGACTGTCTTCTCCCCACCACCCCATGCTGGCTGTCTTGCTCCTGTGTCCACTAGTTTTCCCAGCTTCCTGTTTCTGTTCTGTTTCCCAAGACCATTCATCCACCTCAGTAGCCTTAGGTCATCAAAACAGTGACCCTTAGGATGCCTGGGGAAGCACATGAGCAGAGATCGACATCTTCATCTGGGAAGTCAAGCTCTTGGTCTTTTAAAAAAACAAACTCACACATTCCTTTGGTTGTTGAGATAACTCAGTGTGACTGTAGTGCTGGCCTCAGTAAACCTGCCTATGAGTTGAGCCTGATAAATGCCTTAATGGGGGAAGCAGAAGAATCCAGTGTTGTCTACAAGCCTCTGTTTTTAAAGACTGTTCTGCATCTATTCCTTGTAAACTGTAGCTTATCAAGTGTGGTCTGAGGTCTGATAGCAAGAGCATCACCTAAAGCTGGCCAGAAATGCAAGATCTCAGGCCACTGAATTTAAACCTATGGTGATACAAGACCCCCTAATTATTTCTACTGTTGTGAAAGTCCAGAACTTCTGCCTTGACTGGCCCTGCCCAGTCCATGGGGCTATAGGTGGTGATGTGTCCAGGTCCAGGCTCCCAGGACTCACCTGTCAGTGATGCTGACCACAATCTGTTGAGTGGTGATCACATTGCTCCTGTGATGTCAGGAGGGGCATGACCCACCCAGGACCCTGTGCTCCCGGGGAGGACTCCTGACCCAGGTCTGTGCTGATGGTAATGATGTGGTGCTGAGCACCCTCCTCCACCGTGTTCAGCTCTGGCCTCCTGTGCAGGGAAGTGAGAGTGGGGAGGGCGCAGAAGAGAGCACCTGGGTCACAGTGATAGGCAGGTCATGTGCTCCAAGTGCCTGCTGCAGGAAGAGCTTGGCTCTTGGTACCAGGGGAAGACGGGCTCAACTCACCTGTTACTCTGTCTTGCCCCCTCAGCTGGATAGTATTCATGGCACCTGCATCCTTGGTCCCTCTGCTGGGGAAGATGCTCTCCACTGGGGACAGCTGGGACTCTCATCCTCAATTGGCCAATTAGGTGAGACTTGGTCTGGGAGTGCACTGGGACTCCCAATTCCCTGGATCCCAGGAAGATGCAGTCCTGTGGCTAAATTTCCTCTGATACATCTCTGTCCAAACCAGGAGGGGCATGAAGCCAGAAATCCCCGTGGGAGCACTGTGGTCCACCAGACAAGAAGCAAGTCGTTTTAGAAGGACCAGGGGCCATCTTGGAATGGTCTTCTCAGGACTACAGGTGTGGCTTCCTGGCCTGCAGTCCTTCCTCCTCTGCTTCATCCTTGTATGCTGGTGTGGTAAAGAGCGATGGGAAGGACTCTGTGTCTGCAGAAGCTGCAAAACACTTTCTCATTTATAATGTGGCCCTTCCCTCAATGCAGGTTGAGTAAGCATATCTATTAAAACAAGATATTTTAATCCTGGACAGAAACCCCAAAACAAAGTATAAAGGTGATATATGGTTAATATTAAAATATAGGAAGTGTGAAAGTAAAAAGTTGGAAAATGTAGTATGATAAATAGCCTGAAAAAGCCAAGGCTGCTGTATTTCAATAATTATCAAAGTAGATTTCAGGAGAAAATTTTGCTCATAAAAGGACATTTTAAAATCCATTAAACATTTTTATTTATTTTTAATTGAAGATGATTGCTTTACAATATTGTGTTGGTTTCTGCCATACATCAACATGAGTCTGCTATAGGTCACATATGTCCCCTTCTTCTTGCAACTCCCTCCTAGCTCCCACCCCATTCCCCCGCTCTGGGTTGTCATAGAGTCCTGGTTCGAGTTCCCTGAGTCATAGGGCAAATTCCCACTAGTTGTCTATTTTACACATGGGAGTGTATATGTTTCCATGCTACTATCTCCCTTTGTCCCACCCTCTCCTTCCCCCACCCCATGTCCGTAAGATTGTTCTCCTCATCTGTGTTTTCATTGCTGCCCTGCAAATACGTTCATCAGTGCCATCTTTCGAGATTATATATATATGGATTAATATATGATACTTGGTTTTCTCTATCTGGCTGACTTCACTCTGCATAATAGGCTCTAGGTACATCCATCTCATTAGCACTGAGTCAGATGCATTCCTTTTTATGACTGAATAATATTCCATTGTATATATGTACCATTGCTTCTTTCTCCCTTCATCTGTCAATGGACATCTAGATTACATCCATGTCCTCAGTTCAGTTCAGTCGCTCAGTCGTGTCCGACTCTTTGCGACCCCATGAATCGCAGCACGCCAGGCCTCCCTGTCCATCACCAACTCCCGGAGTTCACTCAGACTCACGTCCATCAAGTCAGTGATGCCATCCAGCCATCTCATCCTCTGTTGTCCCCTTCTCCTCCTGCCCCCAATCCCTCCCAGCATCAGGGTCTTTTCCAATGAGTCAACTCTTCACATGAGGTGGCCAAAGTACTGGAATTTCAGCTTTAGCATCAGTCCTTCCAAAGAACACCCAGGACTGATGTCCTTTAAATGGACTGATTGGATCTCCTTGCAGTCCAAGGGACTCTCAAGAGTCTTCTCCAACACCACAGTTCAAAAGTATCAATTCTTTGGCACACAGCTTTCTTCACAGTCCAACTCTCACATCCATACATGACCACTGGAAAAACCATAGCCTTGACTAGATGGACTTTTGTTGGCAAAGTAATGTCTCTGCTTTTGAATATGCTGTCTAGGTTGGTCATAACTTTTCTTCCAAGGAGTGAGCATCTTTTCATTTCATGGCTGCAGTCACCATCTGCAGTGATTTTGGAGCCCCCATAAATGTCCTAGTTGTTGTAAATAAAGCTGTGATGAACATTGGGGTACACGTGTCTTTTTCATTAAAAGGACATATCAAATGAAATCGGAGAAGGAAATGGCAACCTACTCCAACATTCTTGCCTGGAAAATTCCATGAACAGAGGAGCTTGGCAGGGTACAGTCCACAGAGTCACAAAGAGTTGCACGTGACTGGGTGACTAACACTGACTGACTCATAGTAAAATATTCAATTTTCAATTCTCAATATTCAAGTGGATGATGTGAAAATTTTAAATTTGTTTGAAACTAAAAAAGATTAAGTATATAAAGGAAAATCTGACAGAATTAAAAAGAAATGCAAACATCCAAATCATGGTTTATCATACTGTCTCAGTAACTGATAAGCAAACAGAAAAAATGTAGTCGTATGTAGATTTAATTCAACATATTACCTAAATGAGATTATTGGGTATAGATAGAACACTATACTCAGAAACTGTAGAATGTAAATTCCCCTGAAGCATAGAGAACATCACTATGATAAGGTGAATAGAGTCTCCCTCCAAAAAAAATGTCCACCCCAAAAATCAGAAATTGATCTTATTTGAAAATAGGGTCTTTCAAAATGAAGGTGTTATGATGAGGTCATGCTGGGTTAGGTGGACTGTAAATCCAATGACTGATTTCCTTATAAGAGGAGGAAAGGACACAGAGATGTAAAGACACAGAGACATAAAGACAAAGGGCATGAAAAGACTGAGCGGAGGTTAGGGCAATACAGCAACAGGGGAAGGAGTGCCAAGGACACGGGGAGTCTCCAGCACCTAGGAAAAGGCAGGGAAGAATTTTTTTTTTTTTTAAGAAATTTAAAAGGCAGCAGGAACTGCTAAAAACTTGATATTGGACATCTATCCTTCTGACCTACGAGAGAGTAGGTTCCTGTCGCTATAAGTTGCCAACTTTGTGTTAATTATTTGCGGTGGCCCTGATGACTGACACAGGAGAGCAGTGAGGGAGTTTGCTTTTACCTGGCAAGGTCAGCAATACACTTTCTCTCTCCTATCTCAGGGGTGTATCACCTCTCCAGCTCTATGTCAAAAAGCACTCTGCAGGGACCTTGATCACCTTTCCCAATCCTTCCAGGTTCTAGTTCACTTATTTCAATTGCTTTAAACATGAAAGCATACCCTAATTACTTGCAGAAGCTTCTTTAGAGGGACATTTAGGTTACTTCATTTTTATGTGTTTTTTTAATAGTGCGTGTTGTGCAATGGATATTTTTTCCCCTTTAATGTATATATCTAGAGAAGGATTCTTGAGTACAAAGACATTTTTTCTCAACTTCATTAATTTTCATGTTAATTTTACATTATAGAGACTCCTTTTCTTCTGTTCTTATTCATTTTGCCATCCCCTTACTCTACACAACTGAAAAGATAAGGCTTCTCTTTTAAGAGGTCCTGGTTCCATGGGACTGAAGCAGTCTATAAGGTGCTCCATGACCATGGTGTTGTCTAATAAGGTGAGAATAGAGGTTACCCTTGCCAATCTCTCTTTTCTCTTCTAATTCTCTAGAAATATAGTTTGTCTACATCCGTAGCATCCAAAGCAAAAGGAGGGGGATTTATTCTTCCTATAAATCGTTCTAGCATTTTGCTCTTCTTGGTGAGCAACTGCATTGCATAAGCTTCTTTCCTACATTAACAGTTATCTGACCACTTTTCTCTCAAACTGATTGTACCAACGGGCTGCAATCAGCAGTGTGGGAGTCTTTGTTTTCACCATACTCCCTCATTTTCTGAGTGTGTTAAATACACGTTGCTTTGTTTTAATTTGAGTTTCCTAAATTCACAATGAATTCTAGTAACTTTCTGAATTATTTTGGCCATTTGAGTTTCCTTTCTTATTGTTCTTTTAGATATTTGACAAAACTAGTTTCAACTGTTTGCCCATGGACAGAGGACCCCGGTAGGCTGCAGTCCATGGGGTCGCTGAGGGTCGGACATGACTGAGCGACTTCACTTTCACTTTTCACTTTCATGCATTGGAGAAGGAAATGGCAACCCACTCCAGCGTTCTTGCCTGGAGAATCCCAGGGACGGGGGAGCCTGGTGGGCTGCTGTCTATGGGGTCACAAGAGTCGGACACGACTGAAGTGACTTAGCAGCAGCAGCAGTTTCAACTGTTTGCACTAAAACATATCTAGCTTTTTTTCAGGAATGGTCCCTCTTGCTTTTGCTTTTTAAAAAGTCCTCTACGTATTCTTTGACAAAGAACTGTACAAAAAAGATCTTCACAACCCAGATAATCACAATGGTGTTATCACTCACCTAGAGCCAGACCTCCTGGAATGTGAAGTCAAGTGGGCCTTAAGAAGCATCACTATGAACAAAGCTAGTGGAAGTGATGGAATTCCAGTTGAGCTCTTTCAAATCGTTTTAGGAGGATGCTGTTGAAAGTACTGCACTCAATATGCCAGCAAATTTGGAAAACTCAGCAGTAGCCACAGAAATGGAAAAGGTCAGTTTTCATTCCAATCCGAAAGAAAGGCAATGCCAAAGAATGCTCAAACTACCTCACGATTGCACTCATCTCACATGCTAGTAAAGTAATGCTCAAAATTCTCCAAGCCAGGCTTCAGCAATACGTGAACCGTGAACTTCCAGATGTTCAAGATGGTTTTAGAAAAGGCAGAGGAAACAGAGATCAAATTGCCAACATCCGCTGGATCATGGAAAAAGTAAGAGAGTTCCAGAAAAACATCTATTTCTGCTTTATTGACTATGCCAAAGCCTTTGACTGTGTGGATCACAATAAACTGTGGAAAATTCTGAAAGAGATGGGAATACCAGACCACCTGACCTGACTTCTGAGAAATCTGTATGCAGGTCAGGAAGCAACAGTTAGAACTGGACATGGAACAACAGACTGGTTCCAAATAGGAAAAGGAATACATCAAGGCTGTATATTGTCACCCTGCTTATTTAACTTCTATGCAGAGTACATCATGAGAAATGCTGAGCTGGAAGAAAGCACAAGCTGGAATCAAGATTTCTGGGAGAAACATCAATAATTTCAGATATCCACATGACACCATCCTTATGGCAGAAGAAGAACTAAAAAGCCTCTATATGAAAGTGAAAGAGGAGAGTGAAATAGTTGGCTTAAAGCTCAACATTCAGTAAACTAAGATCATGGCATCCAGTCCCATCACTTCATGGCAATTAGATGCGGAAACAGTGGAAACAGTGGCAGACTTTATTTTTTGGACTCTAAAATCACTGCAGATGGTGACTGCAGCCATGAAATTAAAAGACGTTTGCTCCTTGGAAGGAAAGTTATGACCAACCCAGACAGCATATTAAAAAGCAGAGACATTACTTTGCCGACAAAGGTCCGTCTAGTCAAGACTATGGTTTTTCCTGTGGTCATGTAAGGATGTGAGAGTTGGACTGTGAAGAAAGCTGAGCGCCGAAGAATTGATGCTTTTGAACTGTGGTGTTGGAGAAGACTCTTGAGAGTCCCTTGGACTGCAAGGAGATCCAACCAGTCCATCCTAAAGGAGATCAGTCCTGGGTGTTCACTGGAAGGACTGATGTTGAAACTGAAACTCCAATACTTTGGCCACCTGATGCGGAGAGCTGACTCATTTGAAAAGACCCTGATGCTGGGACGGATTGAGGGCAGGAGGAGAAGGGGACAACAGAGGATGAGATGGTTGGATGGCATCACTGACTCAATGGACATGAGCGTGTGTAAGCTCCAGGAGTTGGTGATGGACAGGGAGGCCTGGAGTGCTGTGGTCCATGGCGTCACAAAGTGTTGGACAGAGTGAGTGTCTGAACTGAACTGGTCCTATTTTAGAATCAATTTTTTCTGTTGTACATAAATTCTACCAAGAATTAATGGCATTGATTTTAGAGTCAAGATAGTATTTAACTTTGGAGGATAAGAAATGGGATTTAGAAAAATTTCTTTGTCTGTGTTTGGGTGATGAAAAGTTCCAGAAGTGGATTTTATTTTAGTATTTTATATATTATATAATATTAGTATAAATATGACATTTGTATTATAACTAAGCACTCATAAGTATAAATATAAGTATATTATACAGAAAGCATAGTATTAGTATGGATATAAATATTCGTGTCTTCCATTCTGAGACTAGGAAGGTGGATGCTGTGGCTGGAGGTCTGGATCATCATCTCTAATGACAGTGTCATCCATGCCCTTGGTGTGATGGGGCAGGAACCCTGGAAACATCTGACGCAAGTGGAACCACTGCATTCTCCTCAGACCACTGACCTGGCTCCTCCATGAGAGACACTGTTTGTCAGATCTGAGCCACTGATGCCAAGCCTATTCCTAGTGAAGTCAGTCTCTCCAGGTGGAAATTTGTCCGTGTATTTTGATTATTTCTCAAACAATTCTCTTTGATGATGGTAGTGAAAGTGAGTTGACAAGAGTCCAAGTGGAGGCAATGGGCCCTTTCAGTCAATGCTTATCATTGCTCGACAGGAGGTGGCAAAGCCCTGCATCCGGGTGGGCTCAGGATAAATGGTAAAGAGTATGGGGAAGGTATTGTGGGTTTTTTTTGTTGTTTTTTTTTTTTTCTGTGTGAAGTTTGAGTCAAGGTGATACAAGATATTTATTCTCTTTCCTACTAAATAAATGCTTTGATGACAACAAACATTTATGTGCATGATACATAAAAAAATGGGGGGGGGTAAGAGAGAAAATAGTGTTACTGACTAGTATGTAAGTAAATACATAAAGAAAGCTAAGCACTGAAGAATTGACGCTTTTGAACTGTGGTGTTGCCTGGATGGCCTCACTGACTGGATGGACATGAGTCCGAGTGAACTTCGGGAGTTGGTGATGGACAGGGAGGCCTGGCATGCTGCGATTCATGGGGTCACAAATAGTTGGGCACGACTGAGTGACTGAACTGAACTGAACTGATGTAAGTAAATACAATGAAAACTTGTGATGTTTTGGAAATCAAAGACTGTAACTCAGTACATTAAGAGGATGATGGGGGAAAATTCCAAGATCAGCTCAAGTAATGCAGGTGAGTGTTTTAAAAATCCAATTCCTTTTAATTGTATATTAAAAAACAAATAGAAAATGAAAGAAAAAGTTCAACTAAATGAAATCCACATAGGAACTTCCACAGCTAACATCATACTCACTAGTAAAAGCTTTTCTTCTAAGATTAGGAACAAAATAAGAATGTCTCTTGCCACCTCTATTTAACATAGTACTGGAGGTCCTGACTAGAGCAGGTAGGCATGAAAAAGATATAAAAGAGATCCAAGTTGATAAAGAATTTAAAAATATCTATATTTACAGATGACATGATATTATGTATCAGATCAGATCAGATCAGATCAGTCGCTGAGTCTTGTCCAAGCCTTTGCAATCCCGTGAATCGCAGCATGCCAGGCCTCCCTATCCATCACCAACTCCCAGAGTTCACTCAGACTCATGTACATCGAGTCAGTGATGCCATCCAGCCATCTCATCCTCTGTCATCCCCTTCTCTTCCTGCCACCAATCCCTCCCAGCATCAGAGTCTTTTCCAATGAGTCAACTCTACACATGAGGTGGCCAAAGTACTGGAGTTTCAGCTTTAGCATCATCCCTTCCAAAGAAATCCCAGGGCTGATCTCATTCAGAATGGACTGGTTGGATCTCCTTGCAGTCCAAGGGACTCTCAAGAGTCTTCTCCAACACCACAGTTCAAAAGCATCAATTCTTCGGCGCTCAGCCTTCTTCACAGTCCAACTCTCACATCCATACATGACCACAGGAAAAACCATAGCCTTGACTATCCAGACCTTTGTTGGCAAAGTAATGTCTCAGCTTTTGACTATGCTATCTAGGTTGGTCATAACTTTCCTTCCAAGGAGTAAGCGTCTTTTAATTTCCTGGCTGCAGTTACCATCTGTAGTGATTTTGGAGCCCAGAAAAATAAAGTCTGACACTGTTTCCACTATTTCCCCATCTATTTCCCATGAAGTGGTGGGACTGGGGGCCATGATCTTCATTTTCTGAATGTTGAGCTTTAAGCCAACTTTTTCACTCTCCACTTTCACTTTCATCAAGACGCTTTTGAGTTCCTCTTCACTTTCTGCCATAAGGGTGGTGTCATCTGCATATCTGAGGTTATTGTTATTTCTCCCAGCAATCTTGATTCCAGCTTGTGTTTCTTCCAGTCCAGCGTTTCTCATGATGTACTCTGCATAGAAGTTAAATAAACAGGGTGACAATATATAGCCTTGACGTACTTCTTTTCCTATTTGGAACCAGTCTGTTGTTCCATGTCCAGTTCTAACTGTTGCTTCCTGACCTGCATACAAATTTCTCAAGAGGCAGATCAGGTGGTCTGGTATTCCCATCTCTTTCAGAATTTTCCACAGTTTATTATGATCCACACAGTCAAAGGCTTTGGCATAGTCAATAAAGCATAAATAGATGTTTCTCTGGAACTCTCGTTTTTTTTTCCATGATCCAGCTGATGTTGGCAATTTGATTTCTGTTTCCTCTGCCTTTTCTAAAACCAGCTTGAACATCAGGAAGTTCACAGATGTATACAAAACCCTAAATATCCATGAAAAATGTGTTAGAAATACAAAATTTAGCAAAGTGTCAATATATAAAATCAATACATTAAAATGAGAAGCACTAATATGCACTATTAATGAACTACATAAAAAGGAATTAATAAAACCAATCCATTTACAAAAATATCAAAAAGAATAAAATACTAAGGACTAAACTTAGCCAAGGGGACAAAAGACTTAGAGATATAAAACTAGAAATCATAGCTGAAAGAAGTTAAAGGTATTCAACATAAATGAAAGATATCCCAAGTGCATGAGTTGGAAGATAACAATATTACCCGATGTGTTCTGAGATTCAATGCAACCTTTATCAAAATCACAATGTTATTTTTTCTAGAAAATGAAAACACATTTTAAATTCATATAGAGTCTCAAGGAGGCTATATGACCAAAACCAACTTGAAAAGAAATTTGAGGGTCTCAGACTTCTTTATTTCTTAACATAAAAGCTACAGTAATCAAAACAGTATGGTATTGGCACAAAGAGAGACTGGTTGAACAATAGGGCAGGATAGAGAGCTCAGAAGTGAACCTTCATGGTTTTAGTCAAATGACCTCCAACAAATGTCCCATGGAGAAAACACAGCCTCTTCAACAAATGTCATCGGAAAACTAGCTGTGTATGTACACCAGTATAAAGCTGGCCCTTTACCTTGCATCATGAACAAAAACCACCTTAAAATGGAATGAAAACCTAAATGGATGAGCCGAGTCTCTTAAATCCATGGGAAAAACATAAGAGAGAAGCTAATAGTCTTAGATTTAGGCATGGTTTCTTGGATATGACACCAACAGGATATGAAACAAAAGTGAAATAGACATGTGGGATGACATCAAACTTAAAAACGTGTTTGTTAAAGACTTAAATATTAATAACAGTGTGGAAAGGCAAGCTGTGGGGTGGGGGAAATGTTTGCAAATGTCCAATAAGAGGATAATATTTGGAATACATAAAAATTACTAGTTAAGCCAATAACCATATTTAAAATTTTCATATTACTTGAAGGCATTTCTCTAGAGATGGTCTACAATTGCCAACAAACATATAAGAAAATGTTCAAATCACTAATCATTAGTGAAATAAAAACAATAAAGATATAATACTTTACAATCATTAAATGGCTGACATAAAAGAGAAAAGAACATGTGTTGGCTATTATGTGGAGAAATTGCAATGATTTTGCACTGTTGATGGGAAGAAAAATGGTGCATCTACTATAACGAGTAATATAGGGTTCTTCCCAAAATTGAAAAAGAATTATTATATGATGCAATAAAACATCTAAATAGATAGTAAAAAAAAAGAAAAGAAAGAAAAGAGGTAGTCTGTCTAAGAGATATTTGCATGCCCATTTACATAGCAACACTCTTCCGCATGGTCTAAAAGTGGAGGCAACCCCAGCGTTCCTTGGTGGATGAAGACGGAAACAAAATATACACATGTGATGGGATACTCTTCAGCCTTAAAAAGGATGGAAATACAGTCAGATGCTTCAAAATGGCTAAATCTTGAGGACATTATGCTAAGTGAAATAAGCAACCCCCCAAAAGACGAATGCTGTAGGTTGTACTTTTCTGGAGTATCTGAAGAAGTCACATTCGTTAGGACAGAAAGTAGAATGGTGGCTGCCAGTGGTGGATAATGGGGAAACAGGGAGTTATTGTTTAGGGGCATGGAGTTTCAGGATTGCAAGATCGGAGATCTGATACACAACAAGTTCAGAGATCTGATTTACAACAGGTGAATATGCTAAACACTACTGAACTGCACGCTCAAAACTAGTTACAACAAAAATTGCTATTTTTTTGGATTATAAAAATGTAGAAACTTATAAAAGTTAGTATAGAATCAATGTCAAAACTACAGTATGGTCTTGAAGTGTAATGTGTTTATTTTCCACTTAAGGACAATAAAAAAACTAGAGCTGCATCATGCATATTTTGGGGTTCAATGACTAATTAACACTGAACTCAAATTGGAATCAGGCGGTAGGTTAGGTGTGAACTAAGAACCTACTGTGTACCAGCAGCTTGCAAAGCATTAACAGGATAAAAAGCCAAATAACCACTTCTGACACCTTACAGTGATCTTCAGTGTAAAGATCAACCAGGGTAAAGCCAACCTGTAGGGTTTTAAAAATAATTCTCTTTAACAGTGTTTGAGAATTCCTACTCAATCTAAAATCAGACAAGCTTTCCTGGTTTAGTCAAATTTATAATTAAGGATCTTCTAAGGTCCACAGATTCCTCTCTGTTTGTACCATTAAATGGACATAATGATGAGAAATCTAGAGTCGCATACAATATATTGTGCTTTTTCTTTCATTTGCAAATTGAAATGAAGTATTCCATGGAGTGACAAAAATAAAATAGATGAGAGAGAAAGAAGGAAGGAAGGAAGATGAGGAAAAGAGGAGGAGAGTGAGGAGAATAAAAGAGATGAAGAAAGAGAGAGTAGGAGATAGAATTATATAATAGCATGGGATGATAAGAAGCATGTCATTTGGGAATGGAAAATTGTAGGCACTCCTCAGAGTGAAGGCATTATGTGAGAGGAATACAGTAATCTATGGAAGACTCAGAATTAATTTTGGAGCCCAAAGATGAGACAATGGGATGAAGAATCCAGAAGAGACCTTGGATTATCTACCCCTTCAGTAATGGTGATCAACAGTCTGATGACTTGGGTGTTCTAGCCCCTCACCCACAGTTCTCCTGAGCAGGAGAGCAGGGAGATGGAGAGCTGTGATCAGAGGCAGGACACATCCCCACTGACCATATAGGGTGCAGACCATACCATGTCCAGGGGACCACCTTCTGGTAGTGATCATGGGAGTGGATGACTCTAGAGAGATATGACAAGGAGGCCATTGGGCTCTGAGTCCAGGCTGTGTGTTGAGCCCAGGAAGCAATGAAGATGGAGCTCTGAACAGGCAAGTCAGGATTGAGGGTCCAGGCTACCCTGGGGAGAGTGGGACAGAGAGCAGGGAGCTGTGCTCTCTGCCAAGAAAGTGCACCTTCCCTCTCTAACTCCTACCTCTGCAATAGATACCAGGACCTTCCTCCTTATTCAGAGATACCTGTGCTAACAAAGCACCATTTTCTGTGGTCTTAACTAGCCAGGACACTGTCACCTGTCAGGCTGGGTTGTGAAGGATCAGTAGAACTATGGATTTAGGGCATCTCTGGGACTCCTAAGGGGAGAAACCCAAGACAGGGAGCACTAGGAGCATCTAAAGCAGGAGCAGAGGTGTTCCCTGCTGTCTTGTTGGGTGGTAGCATCAGTGAACAGAAGGGGGAGGGGAGGAACAGCCCGCTGCAGGATTGAGGGTAAGCATGGTCTTCCTAACTCCCCGTAATTGACCCCCATGTTATCACTACGGAAGGGGCAAAGCTGAGCCTACCAATGCCCTCCTTCTAGGTGGCTGAGGGGAGAATGCAGAGCACATATTTACATGGATTCAGTGAAGTGAAGTGAAGGAGGAGGCATCAGAGTTTGTGTCGTTTCATGTCTTCAGTGAAGGATGTTGAATTCGGACACATATGCTGTTTCAGAGACTCTGCTCACCACTCTGCCTACTCTGTTACCCAGACTTTGAGATTGGAGTCTTACCCTTTAAGGATATTAATTTTCTGTTGGCAAGTAAATGCCTTATTCATTTTGAGTCTCACACTTGCAGTATTTTTTTGTCCAGGATATGCTTCCAAGAAGGATTAAATAAAATATAGGATGAAAGAATAAATTAAATGAATGAGGAATTAATTCCTCAAACTAAACCCAGGGCCTCCTCCAAAGCCCTATTATACTGCTCTCAGGAAAACCAGTCTCTCCAGTCACCCTCCTTCACGTTGCTGTGTGTTTCTGGCTCAGTCTCCACAGGGCATCCTTCACGTCCTTGTTTCTCAGACTGTAGATGAGGGGGTTGAGCATCGGGATGACCAGGGTGTAGAAGACAGAGACCACCTTGCCCTGCTCCATGGACTGTAGAGCTCCTGGCTGGGCATACATGATAAATGCAGTCCCATAAAGAAGGGACACAGCTGTCATGTGGGAGCCACAGGTGGAGAAGAGCTTGTGTCTCCCTCCTCCTGAGCGCATCCTCAGGATGGTCACTGTGATGTAGCCATAGGAGACGAGAACCACAAGTATGGTGCCCACAATTACGAGGCCACAGAGACCAAACATGACCAGCTCATTGATGGTAGTGTCAGCACAAGCAAGCTTGAGCAGAGGCGGCACATCACAGTGGAAGTGGTCGATGTGGTTGGAGCTGCAGAACGGGAGGCTGAATGTGAAGCTGGCCTGCAGGATGGAGTTGAAGGAGCCCCCACAGTAGCAGCCCAGCATTAGGAGGGCACAGACCAAGGGGCGCATGGAGATGGGGTAAAGCAGGGGGTTGCAGATGGCCATGAAGCGGTCATAGGCCATCACGGCCAAGAGGAATCCCTCAGTGGTGATCATGGTGGAGAAGAAGAAGAACTGGGTGACACATCCTGCAAAGGTGATGACCTTGGTCGACGACATTAAGTCAAACAGGGCCTTGGGGTAGATGACAGATGAGTAGCACAAGTCCAGGAAGGAGAGGTTCTTGAGGAAGAAGTACATTGGGGAGTGCAGACGGGCATCCAGCGTGATGACCACGATCATGGTGAGGTTCCCCAGGACGTCCACCAAGTACAGAACAAGGAACAGAGTAAACAGCAGGGCCTGGGTCTGCGGGCCACCCCCAAACCCATCCAGCACAAACTCCTGCAGAGGCATCACTGAGAGGTTTCCATTCCCATAGGGTGACATGGCTCTCAGCTAGGCAACAAGCAGCATACAGCAGAAAGCAGATGGGAGGCAATGAGAAGGAGCAGGTCAAGGTCACAAGGTTGTATTATTTTGGAGAACAGGATCCCCTCAGTGACCCACTGCCCCATGACCAAGGGACAACTAGATACCCACCCTTCTTTTAGATGAGCTCCAGCTGACCTGAAACATAAACATATCCTCTAATTCCTAAGTATGCTTGGACCATAAAAAAGGACAGGCACCAAAGAATTGACACTTTTGAATTGTGGTGCTGGAGAAGATGCTTGAGAGTCTCTTGGGCTGCAAGGAGATCAAACCAGTCAATCCTAAAGGAAATCAACCCTCAATATTCATTGGAAGGACTGAGAGTCTCCAGCATAAGGATGGCTTCCATCTCCTTGTCGTTGTTTGGCAGGACATGCTGTCCCTTCTCACGGGGATGGCCCTGAGCTGTGCCATTCCCGCACTGGCTCAGATATCTAATCCTGCACCTTCCACCCCTATTTTACTCATTCTTCATTTTAGAAATCATTAGGCACCTGATGCTATCAGGAACTGACCCAGTGATGGTTCTAACTCCAGGCCAGTCCGGGAGCAGATCAGGGACCAGCCCTCACCAGGCTAAAGTGGAGCTGCGTCTGCCTCTCCTGCAGACCCTGAGAGACAGACCCTATGTCTCTGAGCATTTTTGTCTCTGAGATAAGACTGTGGTGGCAAACATCAACAGAGCTCTCCACATTCTTGGGAGCCTAAGGGTTCTTTCTTAAAATGCCCAGAAGTTGGACAATTCGTGGAGAGGGGACAGCCCAGCTCCATGGTCTGAGAACAGCAGGACAGAGGCTGGGACACATTCAGGACGTGAGCAAATCCTCCCTGTCCTTACTCCCATGCCCCTGGCACCTCAGCACATCCCCTGAAGTAATTGCTTGGAGCCATGGTAGCCACCAATACGGTCACATCTGCCTCAATGTTTGAGTCCTCCTGCTGAGTGCTGTTTCCTGTTCCTGTCACAGCCCAGACCTCCCTTGTCTGAACTGGACAGGGCTGACCACCACACTCACATGGAACATGGGGACAAGCTGTATGATGGCCAGAGAAAGTGCTAGAGGAAATCTATCCTAAATAGAAAGGAGTGTGGAAGGCAGGGGACACAGAGCTATGGGGCCCCTAAAAAGTTGAGGGGATTAGTGAGAGGGTGAGGTCAATCAGCTTTAGAGCAGTTTCATATTTTCTAGAGGTGAGATCTTTGCCATCCTGGAACTGGCTGATTTTGGCAGGAGTGAGCTCCCTGGGAGTCAGGGTGTGCAGTTGGAGCCTGGTTGGTTAGGGGCTCCTTGAAGGAGCGATGACCCTCCCAGCCTGAAGTTCTCCTAGAAGGAGGCCTGAGAGAGTTCATTCTTTCCAACAGTAGAAGTGTGCATGACCATGTAGGTTGTCCAGCCTTCCTCTTCTGGCAGACTTGACTCCAAGCCTCACATGAGAACAGAGGGGACAGTCTGGCCTGGGGCAGGCAGGGTTCACTGTGATATGTGTTTGAAGCTGCTGCTAAGAGGGGAGTTGGTGGTCTGCCCTATGCTCCATGGCCAACCACCCTGGCCTCCCACCCATGGCCTGTGGAAGCAGTCACATTCATCATGACCAAGCTTTTCTGTCCGTCTCTGCTTACCCCCTGGTCATACGCACAATAGATTCACTGTGACCAGAGTGACTATCTTTTCCCCACACCCCAGGCTGGCTGTCTGCTCCTCTGCTCCTGGGGTTCCCAGCTTCCTGTTTCTGGTCTTTGGTTCCCAGGGCTATTTGTCCACCTCAGGAGCCTGGGTCATCAAAACAGTGACCATTAGGGTGCCTGGGGGAGCACATGAGGAACAATTTGCATTTTCATCTGGGAAGCCAGTCTCTCAGTTTGCTTTATAAAAACATACTCACACATTCCTTTGGCTGTTGAGATGACCCAGAGTGGCTGCAGTGCTGGCTTCACTGAATCTGTGAGTTGAGCCTGAGAAATGCCTTAAGGGGGTGAATCGGAATAATCCAGTGTTGTCAGAAGCCTCTATTTGTAATGACTGGGTCCTGAGTCCTTTCCTAATATATCTAGTTATCATGTGTGTCTGAGGCCCTACAGCAGCAGCAGCATCTAAGACCTGGTCAGAAATGCAAGGTCTCAGACACTGAATTTAAGGTCATATTTATTCAAGACCCCCTGCTTATTTCTATTCTCATTAGAGATAAACCCACATTTACATAACACCCCCTGATTATTTCCACTCTCATTAAAGTTCAGACCTGTGGCCCTGACTGATCTTGCCCAGTGCAGTGAGAGGTAGGGGATCGTGTTGTTCAGAGTCCAGGCTCCCAGGACTAATCTGTCAGTGATGCTGACCACACCCTGGTGAGTGATGACTGCAGTGCTCCTGTGATGTTAGGAGGGTCATGGCTCACCCAGGACATGTGCTCCTGGGGAGGACTTCTGACCCAAGTTTGTGCTGACAATAATGACGTGGTGTTGAGGATCCTGCTCCCTCCTTCACCTCTGGCTTCCTGTGCAGGGATGTGAGAGTGAGGAGGGGGCAGCAGAGAGCACCTAGGGTACCAGTCAGAGGCAGGCCATGTGCTCCAAGTGCCTGCTGCAGGAAAGTCTTGGGTCTTGGTGTAAGCAGGAGATGCTGCTGCTACTGCTGCTAAGTTGCTTCAGTCGTGTCCGACTCTGTGCGACCCTATAGACGACAGGCCACCAGGCTCCCCCGTCCCTGGGATTCTCCAGGCAAGAACACTGGAGTGGGTTGCCATTTCCTTCTCCAATGCGTGAAAGTTAAAAGTGAAAGTGAAGTCGCTCAGTCGTGTCTGACTCTTAGCGACCCCATGGACTGCAGCAGGAGATGCGACTGGCTCAATTCTACGTGTTACCCTCAGCTGGGTAGTATTCATGGCACCTGCATCTTTGGATGACTCTATTGAAGATACTCTCCACCTGGCACAGCTGGGATTCGAGGTCTCAAGTGGCCAATTAGCATTTACTTGAGCTCTGAGTACGCTGGGACTCCCAACTCCTTGAGTCCCTGAATGATGCAATCCTGTGGCTAACCTTCCTTTGATACATCTCAGCCCAAAACAGGAGGAGCAGGAAGCCTGAAATTCCTCTGGGAGCACTGGGGTCCACCGGGTGAGAAGCAACTCAGAGGGACCCAGTGGCCCTTCTTGGAAAGGTCTCCTCAGGCTGCAGGTGTGACCTCCTGGCCCACATCACACCATTCTCCTTTGCTTCATCCTGGCGTGTTGGTGTGACAAAGAGTTATGTGCAGAGCTCTGTGTCTGCAGAAGAAGCACAACCCTCTCTAAGTCATAATATGGCCCTTCCCTCATTGCAGGTCAAGTAAATGTATCTGTTAAGATATTTTAATCCTGCACTGAAAAATCAAAGCCAATTTATAAATGTGATATATGATTATTAGAAAATTATAGGAAGTATGAGAGTAAAATCCTGGAGAAAGTTGTGTTATGAATATGCTAAGGAAAATGAGGCTCTTAAGGCTCAAAAATTATTAGACAAAATAAATTTCAGGGGAAAAGTTTCCTTATAAAGGAATATTTCAAAATAAAAATGGTCAATCCACGTGGATTATCAGAAAATTTAAATTTGTATATCACTAAAGAGACTTCCCTGGTGGCTCAGATGGTAAAAGCATCTGCCTACAATGCAGAGACCTGGGTTCGATTCCTGGATTGGGAAGATCCCCTGGAGAAGGAAATGGAAACCCACTCCAGTATTATTGCCTGGAAAATTCCATGGACAGAGGAGCCTGGTAGGCTGCAGTCCACGGGGTTGCAAAGAGTTGACATGATTGAGCAACGCAACTTCGCTTCACTTCACCACTAATGAAGATTTCAAATATATGAATCAAAAACTGACAGAATTAGAAATGTAAACATCAAAATCATGATTGAAATTTATCATACTTCTCTCAGTAATTGATGAAACAAATAAAAATATTGTTGTCATGTATTAGACTGATTCAAAATATGAAACATGATATCACAACAAACTGCGGAAAATTCTTAGACAGATGGGAATTCTTAAAGAGATGCCTCCAAAGAAACCTGTATCCAGGTGAAGAAGCAACAGTTAGAACAGGACATGGAACAACAGACTGGTTCCAAATTGGGAAAAGAGTACGTCAAAGCTGTGTATTGTCACCCTGCTTATTTAACTTCTATGCAGAATATATCACGGGAAATGCCAGACTTGATGAATCACAAGCTGGAATCAAGATTGCTGGGAAAACCAGGATAACCTCAGATATGCAGCTGACACCACCACTATGGCAGAAGTTGTAGAGGAATTAAAGAGCCTCTTGATGAAGGTAAAAAGGAGAGTGAAAAAGCTGGCTTAAAGGTCAACAGTCAAAATACAAAGACTATGGCATCTGGTCCCATCACTTCATAGCAAATAGAAGGGGAAACAATGAAAACAGTGACAGATTTTATATTCTTGGGCTCCAAAATCACTGCAGGTGGTGACTGCAGCATTGAAATTGAAAGATGTTTGCTCCTTGGAAGAAAAGCTATGACAAACCTAGACAGCATATTAAAAAGCAGGGACATCACTTTGCTGACAAAGGACCATATAGTCAAAGCTAAGGCTTTTCCGGTAGTCATGTACAGATGTGAGAGTTGGACCATAAAGATAGCTAAGCACCGAAGAATTGATGCTTTTGAACAGTGATGTGGAAAAGACCCTTGAGAGTCCCTTGGACTGCTGAAATAGCTGAAAGAAATTAAAGGCAACCTTAAAAAGGAAAGATATCCCATGTGCTTGAGTTGGAAGAGAACAAAATTATCCAATGTGATCTAAGCTTCAATGTCTCACTTTCAAAATCACAGTTACGTTTTGCAGAAAATGAAAAGTACATTTTAAAATTCGTATGGAGTCTCAAGAAAGACAAATAGTCAGAACAATTTTGAAAGCAAAGTTGAAAGTCCCAGACTTTTTAAAGAAATTTGTGTATTTTTAATTGAAGGATAATTGCTTTACAATATTGTGTTGGTTTCTGCCATACATTAACATGAATGCCATAAGTATACACATGTCACCTCCCTCCTGAACCTCCCTCTCACCTCCCACCCCACCCCACCCCTCTAGCTTGTCACAGAGCCCAGTTTGAGTTCCGAGTCATATAGCCAATTCCCACTGGCTAACTGTTTTTTATGTGGTGATGTATGCGTTTCCATGACACTCTCTCTATTCGTCCCACCCCCTCTCCTCCTCCTGTGCATGTCCGTAAGTCTGTCCTCTATGTCTGCACCTCCACTGCACCTTGCCCTGCAACTAGGTTCATCAGAACCATTTTTTAGGTTCCACATATATGCATTCATATACAACACTTGTTTTTCTCTTTCTGACTTACTTCACTCTGTATCATACACTCGAGGTTCATCCACCTCATTAGAACGGACTCCAATGTGTTCCTTTTCATGGCTGAGTAATATTCCATCGTGTATATGTACTGCAGCTTCTTTATCCATTCATCTGTCCATGGACACCCAGGTTGTTTCCATGGCCTAGCTATTGTAAATAGTGGTTCAATGAACATTGAAAAAAGTGCATCTTTTTCAATTTTGGTTTCCTCAGGGTATATGCCTAGTAGTTGGATTACTGGACATACGGCAGTTTTGTTCCTAGTTCTTTTTAATTTTCTTTTTTAAAAATACACTTATTTTTAATTGATTGATGATTGATTTACAATATTGGCTTGATTTCACCCATACATTAACATGAATTAGCCATAAGTGGGAAGTTGAAGAGGGAGGGGACATGTGTACACGTATTCCTAGATTTTAAGCAATCTCCATACTGACTTCCTTAGTCACTATATCTATTTACATTCCCACCAACAGTGCAATAGTCTTCTGATTTCTCCACAGCCTTTCCAGCATTTATTGCTTGTGGATTCTTTAGATAATGGCCATTCTGACTGGTGTGAGGTGATAGCTCATTAGAAAGAAAGATTTTTAAAGATCCTGTCTTTTACATCCAACCCCAACAGTCTCACTCTAGAGAAGATAAAGCTAATGACTTTCCTTACAAGAACTCATGACTAATGTCACTTTGCTATGAAAATCTGTTATTTCTGATTCATTATGAGCACTGAGACAAGATTCAAATATTCGCAGAGAAAGAAGCATAATGCATGTTGTGATAGTGAGCACGGCATCCCAAACTATCTCATCCCAGGAATTAAATGAGGTCAGCCACGTTCATCAGTATTTACTCCACTATAGTATTGTAGGGGACTGGAATGCAAAAGTAGGAAGTCAAGAAACACCTGGAGTAACAGGCAAATTTGGCCTTGGAATATGGAATGAAGCAGGGCAAAGACTAATAGAGTTTTGCCAAGAAAATGCACTGGTCATAGCAAACACACTTTTCCAACAATACAAGAGAAGACTCTATACATGGACATCACCAGATGGTCAACACTGAAATCAGATTGATTGTATTCTTTGCAACCAAAGATGGAGAAGCTCTATACAGTCAGCAAAAACAAGACCAGGAGCTGACTGTGGCTCAGATCATGAACTCCTTATTGCCAAATTGAGACTTAAATTGAAGAAAGTAGGGAAAACCACTAGACCATTGAGGTATGACCTAAATCAAATCCCTTAGATCTGATGGATAGAGTGCCTGATGAACTATGGAATGAGGCTCGTGACATTGTACAGGAGACAGGGATCAAGACCATCCCCATGGAAAAGAAATGCAAAAAAGCAAAATGGCTGTCTGAGGAGGCCTCACAAATAGCTGTGAAAACAAGAGAAGCAAAAAGCAAAGGAGAAAAGGAAAGATATAAACATCTGAATGCAGAGTTCCAAAGAATAGCAAGAAGAGATAAGCCTTCTTCAGGGATCAATGCAAAGAAATAGAGGAAACCAAAAGAATGGGAAAGACTAGAGATCTCTTCAAGAAAATCAGAGATACCAAACGAACATTTCATGCAAAGATGGGCTCGATAAAGGACAGAAATGGTATGGACCTAACAGAAACAGAAGATATTAAGAACAGACGGCAAGAATACACAGAAGAACTGTACAAAAAAGATCTTCTGACCCAGATATTCACGATGGTGTGATCACTGACCTAGAGCCAGACATCCTGGAATGTGAAGTCAAGTGGGCCTTAGAAAGCATCACTACGAACAAAGCTAGTGGAAGTGATAGAATTCCAGTTGAGCTATTCCAAATCATGAAAGATGATGCTGTGAAAGTGCTGCACTCAATATGCCGCAAATTTGGAAAACTCAGCAGTGGCCACAGGACTGGAAAAGGTCAGTTTTCATTCCAGTCCCAAAGAAAGGCAATGCCAAAGAATGCTCAAACTACCACACAATTGCACTCATCTCACATGCTAGTAAAGTAATGCTCAAAATTCTCCAAGCCAGGCTTCAGCAATATGTGAACCGTGAACTTCCTGATGTTCAAGCTAGTTTTAGAAAAGGCAGAGGAACCAGAGATCAAATTGCCAACATCCGCTGGATCATCAAAAACCAAGAGAGCTCCAGAAAAACATCTATTTCTGCTTTATTGACTATGCCAAAGCCTTTGACTGTGTGGATCACAATAAACTGTGGAAAATTCTGAAAGAGATGGGAATACCAGACCACCTGACCTGCCTCCTGAGAAATCTGTATGCAGGTCAGGAAGCAACAGTTAGAACTGGACATGGAACAACAGACTGGTTCCAAATAGGAAAAGGAGTACGTCAAGGCTGTGTATTGTCACCCTGTTTATTTAACTTCTATGCAGAGTACATCATGAGAAACGCTGGACTGGAAGAAACACAAGCTGGAATCAAGGTTGCCAGGAGAAATATCAATAACCTCAGATATGCAGATGACACCACCCTTATGGCAGAAAGTGAGGAGGAACTCAAAAGCGTCTTGATGAAAGTGAAAGTGGAGAGTGAAAAAGTTGGCTTAAAGCTCAACATTCAGAAAACGAAGATCATGGCATCTGGTCCCATCACTTCATGGGAAATAGATGGGGAAACAGTGGAAACAGTGTCAGACTTTATTTTTCTGGGCTCCAAAATCACTGCAGATGGTGAGTGGAGCCATGAAATTAAAAGAAGGAAATTAAATAAGTTTCCTTGAAAGGAAAGTTATGACCAACCTAGATAGCATATTCAAAAGCAGAGACATTACTTTGCCAACAAAGACCCGCCTAGTCAAGGCTATGGTTTTTCCTGTGGTCATGTATGGATGTGAGAGTTGGACTGTGAAGAAAGCTGAGCACCAAAGAATTGATGCTTTTGAACAGTGGTGTTGGAGAAGACTCTTAAGAGTCCCTTGGGCTGCAAGGAGATCCAACCAGTCCATTAAAAGAGATCAGCCCTGGGTGTTCTTGGGAAGGACAGATGCTAAAGCTGAAACTCCAGTACTTTGGCCACCTCATGCGAAGAGTTAACTCATTGGAAAAGACCCTGATGCTGGGAAATATTGAAGGCAGGAGGAGAAGGGGACGACAGAGGATGAGATGGCTGGATGACATCACTGACTCGATGGACGTGAGTCTGAGTGAACCCCGGGAGTTGGTGATGGACAGGGAGGCCTGACGTGCTGCGATTCATGGGGTCACAAAGAGTCAGACACTACTGAGCAACTGAACTGAACTGAATACTCCACTGTGTATATGTACCACAGCTTTCTTATCCATTTGTCTGCTGATGGACATCTAGGTTGCTTCCATGTCCTGGCTATTATAAACAGTGCTGCGATGAACATTGGGCTACACTTGTCTCTTTCAATTCTGGTGTCCTCGGTGTGTATCCCCACAATGGGATTGCTGGGTCGTATGGCAGTTCTATTTCCAGTTTTTTAAGGAATCTCCACACTGTTCTCCATAGTGGCTGTACTAGTTTGCATTCCCACCAACAGTGTAAGAGGGTTCCCGTTTCTCCACACCCTCTCCAGCATTTATTGCTTGTAGACTTTTGGATGGCAGCCATTCTGACTGGCGTGAAATGGTACCTCATTGTGGTTTTGATTTGCATTTCTCTGAAAATGAGTGATGTTGAGCATCTTTTCATGTGTTTGTTAGCCATCTGTATGTCTTCTTTGGAGAAATGTCTATTTAGTCCTTTGGCCCATTTTTTGATTGGGTCGTTTATTTTTCTGGAATTGAGCTGCAGGAGTTCCCTGTATATTTTTGAGATTAGTTGTTTGTCATTTGCTTCATTTGCTATTATTTTCTCCCATTCTGAAGGCTGTCTTTTCACCTTGCTTATAGTTTCTTTTGTTGTGCAGAAGCTTTGAATTTTAATTAGATCCCATTTGTTTATTTTTGCTTTTATTTCCAATATTCTGGGAGGTGGGTCATAGAGGATCCTGCTGTGATGTATGTCATAGAGTGTTTTGCCTATGTTCTCCTCTAAGAGTTTATGTTTAGATCTTTAATCCATTTTGAGTTTATTTTTGTGTATGGTGTTAGAAAGTGTTCTAGTTTCATTCTTTTACAAGTGCTGACCAGTTTTCCCAGCACCGCCTGTTAAAGAGATTGTCTTTTCTCCACTGTATATTCTTGCCTCCTTTGTCAAAGATACGGTGTCCATATGTGCGTGGATTTATCTCTGGGCTTTCTATTTTGTTCCATTGATCTATATTTCTGTCTTTGTGCCAGTACCATACTGTCTTGATGACTGTGGCTTTGTAGTAGAGCCTGAAGTCAGGCAGGTTGATTCCTCCAGTTACATTCTTCTTTCTCAAGATTGCTTTGGCTAGTCGAGGTTTTTTGTATTTCCATACAAATTGTGAAGTTATTTGTTCCAGCTCTGTGAAAAATACCGTTGGTAGCTTGATAAGGATTGCATTGAATTTATAGATTACTTTGGGTACTATACTCATTTTCACTATATTGATTCTTCTGATCCATGAACATGGTATATTTCTCCATCTATTACTGTCTTCTTTGATTTCTTTCATCAGTGTTTTATAGTCTTCTGTATATAGGTCTTTAGTTTCTTTAGGTAGATATATTCCTAAGTATTTTATTCTTTTCGTTGCAATGGTGAATGGAATTGTTTCCTTAATTTCTCTTTCTATTTTCTCATTATTAGTGTATAGAAATGCAAGGGATTTCTGTGTGCTGATTTTATATCCTGTAACTTTACTATATTCATTGATTAGCTCTAGTAATTTTCTGGTGGAGTCTTTAGGGTTTTCTATGTAGAGGATCACGTTATCTGCAAACAGTGAGAGTTTTACTCTGTCTTTTCCAATTTGGATTCCTTTTATTTCTTTTTCTGCTCTGATTGCTGTGGCCAAAACTTCCAAAACTATGTTGAATAGTAGTGGTGAGAGTGGAGAGAGAACCCTTGTCTTATTCCTGACTTTAGGGGGCATGCTTTCAATTTTTCACCATTGAGGATAATGTTTGCTGTGGGTTTGTCATATATAGCTTTTATTATGTTGAGGTATGTTCCTCCTATTCCTGCTTTCTGGAGATTTTTATCATCAGTGGATGTTGAATTTTATCAAAGACTTTCTCTGCATCTATTGAGATAATCATATGGCTTTTATTTTTCAATGTGTTAGTGTGGTGTATTACATTTATTGATTTGTGGATATTGAAGAATCCTTGCATCCCTGGGATAAAGCCCACTTGGTCATGGTGTATGATCTTTTTTTTTTTTTTTTTCAAATTTGATCTTTTTAATGTGTTGTTGAATTCTGATTGCTAGAATTTTATTAAGATTTTTGCATCTATGTTCATCAGTGATATCGGCCTGTAGTTTTCTTGTTTTGTGGCATCTTTATCACGTTTTGGTATTAGGGTGATGGTGGCTTCATAGAATGAGTTTGGAAGCTTACCTTCCTCTGCAATTTTCTGGAACAGTTTGAGTAGGATAGGTGTCAGCTCTTCTCTAAACTTTTGGTAGAATTCAGCTGTGAAGCCGTCTGGACCTGGGTTTATATTTGCTGGAAGATTTCTGATTACAGTTTCAATTCCCGTGCTTGTGATGGATCTGTTAAGATTTTCTATTTCTTCCTGGTTCAGTTTTGGAAAGTTGTATTTTTCTAAGAATTTGTCCATTTCTTCCACGTTGTCCATTTTATTGGCATATAATTGTTGATAGTAGTCTCTTATGATCCTTTGTATTTCTGAGTTGTCTGTTGTGATCCCTCCATTTTCATTTCTAATTTTATTGATCTGATTTTTCTCCCTTTGTTTCTTGATGAGTCTGGCTAATGGTTTGTCCATTTTATTTATCCTTTCAAAGAACCAGCTTTTGGCTTTGTTGATTTTTGCTATGTTCTCCTTTGTTTCTTTGCATTTATTTCTGCCCTAATTTTTAGATTTCTTTCCTTCTACTAACCCTGGGGTTCTTCATTTCTTCCTTTTCTAGTTGCTTTAGGTGTGCTGCTGCTGCTAAGTTGCTTCCGTGTCTGACGCCATGTGACCCAATAGATGGCAGCCCATGAGGCTTCCCTGTCCCTGGGATTCTCCAGGCAAGAACACTGGAGCGGGTTGCCATTTCCTTCTCCGATGCATGAAAGTGAAAAGTGAAAGTGAAGTCGCTCAGTCATCTCCGACTCTAGCGACCCCATGGACTGCAGCCCTCCAGGCTCCTCTGTCCATGGGATTCTCCAGGCAAAAGTACTGGAGTGGTGTATCCTTTAGGTATAGAGTTAGGTTATTTATTTTACTTTTTTCTTGTTTCTTGAGGTATGCCTATATTGCTATGAACTTTACCCTTAGCACTGCTTTTACAGTGTTTCACAGGTTTTGGGTTGTTGTGTTTTCATTTTCATTTTCATTCATTTCTATGCATATTTTGATTTCTTTTTTGATTTCTTCTGTGATTAGTTGGTTATTCAGCAGCCTGTTGTTCAGCCTACATATGTTGCAATTTTTAATATTATTTCTCCTGTAATTGAGATCTAATCTTACTACATTTTGGTCAGAAAAGATGCTTGGAATGATTTCAATTTTTTGAATTTACCAAGGCTAGATTTATGGCCCAGGATGTCCTCTATCCTGGAGAATGTTCCATGTGCACTTGAGAAAAAGGTGAAATTCATTGTTTTGGGGTGAAATGTCCTATAGATATCAATTAGATCTAATTGGTCTATTGTATCATTTAAAGTTTGTGTTTCTTTGTTAATTTTCTGTTTAGTTGATCTATCCATAGGTGTGAGTGGGGTATTGAAGTCTCCCACTATTATTGTGTTATTGTTAATTTCCCCTTTCATACTTGTTAGCATTTGTCTTACATATTGCAGTGCTCCTATGTTGGGTGCATATATATTTATAATTGTTACATCTTCTTCTTGGATTGATCCTTTGATCATTATGTAGTGTCCTTTTCTGTCTCTTTTACAGCCTTTGTTTTAAAGTCTATTTTATCTGATATGAGTATTGCTACTCCTGCTTTCTTTTGATCTCTATTTGCATGGAAAATCTTTTTCCAGCCCTTCACTTTCAGTCTGTATGTGTCCCCTGTTTTGAGGTGGGTCTCTTGTAGACAACATATGTAGGCGTCTTGTTTTTGTGTCCATTCAGTCAGTCTTTGTCTTTTGGTTGGGGCATTCAACCCATTTACGTTTAAGGTAATTATTGATAAGTATGATCCCATTGCCATTTATTTTATTGTCTTGGGTTTGAGTTTATACACCGTTTTTTTGTCTCTTGTCTAGAGAATACCCTTTAGCATTTGTTGGAGAGCTGGTTTGGTGGTGCTGAATTCTCTCAGCTTTTGCTTGTCTGTAAAGCTTTTGATTTCTCCTTCATATTTGAATGAGATCCTTGCTTCGTACAGTAACCTGGGCTGTAGGTTATTTTCTTTCATCACTTTAAGTATGTCTTGCCATTCCCTCCTGGCATGAAGAGTTTCTATTGAAAGATCAGCTGTTATCCTTATGGGAATCCCCTTGTGTGTTGTTTGTTGTTTTTCCCTTGCTGCTTTTAATATTTGTTCTTTGTATTTGATCTTTGTTGATTTGATTAATATGTGTCTTGGGGTATTTCGCCTTGGGTTTATCCTGTTTGGGACTCTCTGGGTTTCTTGGACTTGGGTGATTATTTCCTTCCCCATTTTAGGGAATTTTTCAACTATTATCTCCTCTAGTATTTTCTCATGGTCTTTCTTTTTGTCTTCTTCTTCTGGGACTCCTATGATTTGAATGTTGTGGTGTTTAACACTGTCCTGGAGGTGTCTGAGATTGCCCTCATTTCTTTTAATTCGTTTTTCTTTTTTCCTCTCTGATTCATTTATTTCTACCATTCTATCTTTTATTTCACTAATCCTATCTTCTGCCTCTGTTATTCTACTACTTGTTGCCTCCAGAGTGTTTTTGATCTCATTTATTGTATTATTCATTATATATTGACTCTTTTTTATTTCTTCTAGGTCCTTGTTAAACCTTTCTTGCATTTTCTCAATCCTTGCCTCCAGGCTATTTATCTGTGATTCCATTTTGATTTTAAGATTTTGGATCATTTTCACTATCATTATTCAGAATTCTTTATCAGGTAGATTCCCTATCTCTTCCTCTTTTGTTTGGTTTGGTGGGCATTTATCCTGTTCCTTTACCTGATGGGTATTCCTCTGTCTCTTCATCTTGTTTATATTGCTGAGTTTGGGGTGGCCTTTCTGTATTCTGGCAGTTCGTGGAGTTCTCTTTATTATGGAGTTTCCTCACTGTGGGTGGGGTTTTATCGGTGGCTTGTCAAGGTTTCTTGGTTAGGGAAGCTTGTGTTGGTGTTCTGGTGGGTGGAGCTGGACTTCTCTCCGGAGTGCAATGAAGTGTCTAGTAACGAGTTATGAGATGTCAATGGATTTGCAGTAACTTTGGGCAGCCTGTATATTGAAGCTCAGGGCTGTGTTCCTGTGTTGCTGGAGATTTTGTGTGGTATGTCTTGCTCTGGAACTTGTTGGCCCTTGGGTGGTGCTTGGTTTCAGTGTAGGTATGGAGGTGTTTGATGAGCTCCTATCGCTTAATGTTCCCTGGAGTCAGGTGTTCTATGATGTTCTCAGGATTTGGACTTAAACCTCCTGCTTCTGGTTTTCAGTCTTATTTTTACAGTAGTCTCAAGACTTCTCCTTCTATACAGCACCGTTGATAAAACATCTAGGTTAAAGATTAAAAGTTTCTCCACAGTGGGGGACACCCAGAGAAGTTCACAGAGTTACATGGAGAAGAGAAGAGGGAGGAGGGAGTTAGAGGTGACCCGAATGAGATGAGGTGGAATCAAAAGAGGAGAGAGCAAGCTAGCCAGTAATCACTTCCTTATGTGCGCTCCACAGTCTGAACTGCTCAGAGATGTTCATGGATTTATACAGAGAAGAGAAGAGGGAGGAAGGAGACAGAAGTGGCCAGGAGGATAAAAGGGGGGAATGAAAAGGAGAGCGACAGATCCAGCCAGTAATCAGTTCCCAAAGTGTCCTCCACCATCTGGAATACACAGAGATTCAGAGAGTTGGGTAGAGAAGTGAAGGGGGAGGGAGGAGACAGAGGTGACCTAGTGGAGAGAAAGGAGAGTCCTAAGGGGGAGAGAGCAGTCAAGCCAGTAATCTCGCTCCCAAGTAAAAATAGGTACTGAAGATTGGGTTCTTAAAGGTACAAAATTGATAACAAAAAAAAAAAAAAACAAAGATTAAAATTCTAGAGTAGAGGTTAGATTCTCAAAAATACACTATTAAAGAAAAGAAGAAGAAGAAGAAGAAAAAGTCACAAAAGTTATTAAAAATATATATATATGAAGTTTGCTTTAAAAAATAGTCTTTTTTTTGAAAAGTAATAGTAGGTTATAAAAATGAAAACTAAAGGAGTAATAGAGGACTTAAAACTTAAAAAAAGTTTTAAAAAAAGACACACAAAAAAAAGAACAGGAAAGAAAAAAGAATGATCATAAAAAAGTAAAAATATATCTAGGAATTTCTGTGGTGTTGTTGTGGGCAGTGTGGGGTCAGTTCATTTTCGGATAGTTTCTTGGTCCGGCTTATATTTCTCAAGATCTATAGGCCCCTTCCTATGTAGTCGGTACTAACTACAGGGTTTTAATCTATTGCACCTGTCACTTCCAAGGCGGTTCCCTGGGTTTTAGCTTCTGTTTGCTGGTCTCTTCAAGGTCTGGTTTCCGCCCTGACACAAGGGGGCGGTAGTGGACACTTTTTTAGGCTCACCTGTTCAGTCGCACTGTGGGGAGGGAGGAACGCTGCAGACAAATAACACTGACGTGTGCTTGCAGTGTCTCTGCCACACTGGGCCTGCCCCCTCATGGCGCGTGCACCCTCCCTGCCCACACAGCTCAGTCTCTAGATTACTCCACCTGGACCATCCAAGGCTGGCCCTGGGCTGCATGTACCTCCCAGGTCTAAGCCGCTCAGGTTCAGGCACTCGGGTAGTCCTCAGAGGTGCAGACTCCATTGGGCCTGCGTTTTGTGCCCTTCCCAGCTCCGAGCAGCTCGGGTGATGAGATGTTTGGCAAGCGCGGTCACTGCGAATTATCACCTCTCCCATGCGTGTCACTCGGCTTTCTGGGTATACAACCAGCGCACCTTCTCAGGCGGATGACTGTCCAGAATCCCAAGAAGTCTTAGTAAGCAAAGAAGCCTGCTTGCAGTTTGGTAGACAGTCTCTCTGGGGTTGAGATTGCCCCCTTCCGGCTCTGGCTGCCTGTCACTGGAGGGGGAAGGTCTGCAGCCAGCTAGTTTTGTTCCGCCCTTTGTTCTGTGCACCGGCCTGGCAGTGTCTTAGGGCTTTTCGCGTGGTAGCTATCCCATAGTCTGGTTTGCTAACCCAAATTAGTTCTCTCTGATTATCCTTGGGGGCATTCAGGCCTGATCCTTAGTCTAAGCAATGCAGCCTGCGCCTCCCTGCCCAGCCCCCGCTTGCTAGTGGTGCGCAGGCGTCTGCGTTGCTTCTCCGCTGGGGGAGTTACCGTTGGGCTCGTAATCTGTGGGTTTTAATTATTTACTTATTTTTCCTCCCTATTATGTTGCCCTCTGTGCTTCCAAGGCTCGGCATAGATTTGGCAGTGAGAGTGTTTCCTGGTGTTTGGAAACTTCTCTCTTTTTAAGACTCCCTTCCCAGGATGGAGCTCCATCCCTCCCTCTTTTGTCTCTTTTTTTGTCTTTTATATTTTCCTACCTCCTTTCAAAGACAATAGGCTGCTTATCTGGGTGCCTGATGTTTTCTGCAGGCATTCAGAAGTTGTTTTGTGGATTTTACTCAGCGTTTAAATGTTCATTTGATGAATTTGTGGGTGAGAAAATGATCTCCCTATCCTATTCCTCTGCCATCTTAGGACCGCCTCCAGTAACCAGTCTTTGGATAAAGGTCAGATGCTCCATGATGTACAACGAGGAGATTAATACCTGGGTATAATCATTTAACTAAGTCAGATGACCTGGGGTATACTGACCTTTATCTAATGAAAGCTCTTGACTTAAATTCTTGCTTGTGACCTTACTAATACCTGCTAGCTGTATTATTTTCTATGTCACTTGTTTCAGAAGATTGTTTCTGACATTACTAGATGTGTGACTGAGCCTGTGATAAAATGCTGATATGAAGTTCCTTATGAGATCAATGATTTTAATAACGTAACTCTAGATACGGGAAGGAGCAACAAGAGGGAATATTTTCCTGGACCAAGAGGCTAGTAAGAAAGGTATGGCCCAGAAACGTTTGCTACTTGCAAGGCCTGGTCCAATAACAGCACAGTGTGGCCCGTCAGTGGAATCTTCCCTAGACCTGGGAATGAGCCTTCCCAGCACCCTGGGACACAAGGGCCATGAAATGCCCCCAAAGCATGGTCGAATATGTGGCTCTGAAGGGACCCTGCTGACTGGAAGCTGTCACTTGCCAGCTGCTTCTACAAAGATTTCATCATGACCACTGCAAGCTGCTGACCTTCAACACCCCTGAAAGGAGTTCAGGGTGGAGATCAGAAATAAGGCACTCTGTGCTATAGGAAAAACCCAGAAGAACTGGCCTTCAGAAACTCAGATGTTTTCAGGTAAAGATTTTATAAGCACAAATTCTTGCCTATTCTCGTACCTAGAGAAACAGTAATGTCATGAACCAATATCTCTTCCTGGTTCTCCTGGCTAGCCCCTGAGCAGCTTTTCTACTTCTATTAATCTTTGGACCATGTACCTTTAACTTTCTTGTTAAGTTTATTTCTTCTAGAATATAGCAAATCTCCATGTTGTAGTATGACAAGAATATTCCCTCACCAACACCCAGACAACACTGAAACAAGTCACCTTATCACTCTATGAACTCTCAGATCCCTCCACAAATGCACCCTGACAAAGAGCAAACAAAGGGAACCCAGAGCCCCAGTACGTTCCTGTTCAGCCTGAAGAAGTCAAAGCAGTCATTGCCCCTTTTCCTTTGAGACTGGGTTCCCAAAGGCCTGAGAAGTGAAATAGGTAGATAGGTAGGTATGAGCAGGGTATCAACAGGGGCCAAAGAATTGGCCCTAAAAATAAAGAGAGGGAGGAACGTGGTGACCCAGGGACTAAAGAGCAAATAAGACCAAGGAGGGTCTTGGAATAAGGAATGGAAAACCAGACCCTTATCATCCTTACTTCCCTCATGTTGTAACTATTAATGGATTTCAGGTCCTCCTGAACAGTGTAACCTGTCTCCCCTTCTACCCGACACAGGGAGAAGGTGTTTGCCTTACTCTTCCCCCAGCCCTGTATACATGCCTCATCCAATCAGCAAATGACCCTCAAACCCCCTATCCTACTTCTTGTATCCTGAATATAAAAGTGGACTAAGGACCCCTGTTCAATGTTGGATCTCCCTTGAGATGGCCTGCTGTTCTAACAACATCTCCCACTCTAATAAACTTTATTTCCCTCTCATTCTGTCTCATGTCTGGAAATTCTTTTCCAACCCATGCCTGGACCACACCATTTTTTTACTTTTCTGTGTTGTCATGACAGCACCTGGTTCTGACTGAACTGAACTTTATCTCAAACCTTGAGCTAACCAGTGCTCACGGAGATGTCTTTCTTAAGTTATGTTAGTGAACTATGCATTTGCTTGGGAATCTGCCTTTCTTCAAGATTCATGTCAGTTGTGTTGTGGCCCAGGATGACTCAGCTTCTGCCAATGCTGTCTCAAAATGCATGTTGTGAGTGAGGCGTCTGGTGCAACTCTAAGTTTTGACACATTTCCTTTCTCTTGCCCCACTCCAGTACTCTTGCCTGGAGAATCCCATGGACAAAGAAGCCTGGTAGGCTGCAGTCCATGGGGTCCTTAAGTCGGACAGGACTGAGTGACTTGACTGTCTCTTTTCACTTTCATGCATTGGAGAAGGAAATGGCAACCCACTCCAGTGTTCTTGCCTGGAGAATCCCAGGGATGGGGGAGCCTGGTGGGCTGCCATCTATGGGGTCGAACAGAGTCGGACATGACTGAAGTGACTTAGCAGCAATAGGTATATAGCTCCTTGCTAAAAACTAGCAAGGGGGGACTCTTTCTGTCTCCTTCTGATGTCAGTCAGAAGCTTTCTCTATCTCTCTTAAACTTTAATAAAACTTTGTTACACAAAAGCTCTGATCAATGAAGCCTTGTCACTGGCCCCGCAATGAATTCCTTTCTTCCAGAGGCCAATAATCCCAGTGTCATTCGCTCATAACAACAACCTTTCACTAGGTTGTTACCTAGTCCTGGTTTGAGTTCCTTGAGTCATACAGCAGATTCCCACTGGCTATCTATTTTATATATGGTAATGTATGTTTCCATCTTACTTTCTCCATACGCTCCCACAAGTCACAATCTGATCAAGAAATGGTTTTTTGTTGTTGCATAGACTAAGAGAAGATGACATTTCAAGACAGTGATTTTTTTCATTTGCAATCAGCTCATGAGGCACCCACTGACTGAGCTTTTTTATCTTTCCAATTTGCTTCAAATGCCAAATGACCACAGAATGGTCGACAATGAGCTCTTCAGCAACTTCTTGTGTAGTTGTAAGAGGATAAGCTTTGATGGTCCTCTCAATTGGTTGGTGTCATCTTCGGATGGCCGGCCACTATCTCCCTCAACTTCAAGGCTCCCATCTCCTTTGCAAAACTTCTTGACCCACCACTGTACTCTATGCTCAATAGCAATTCCTGGGCCAAATGCGTTATTGATGTTGTGAGCTGTCTCTGCTGCTTTACTATCCATTTTGAACTCGAATAAGAAAATCAGTCAGATTTACTTTTTGTCTAACAGCATTTCTCTAGTCTAAAATAAATATAAAATACACGGCAAGTAATGACATTAGCAAAAAATATAAAGTGAGAAGCATGCATTGAAATGATGTATAATATAACCACATTTATTTAAGAATGTATTCCAATATAAACTGGCAAGTTCAACAATGGAAAACCACAATTACTTTTGCACCAACCTTAATACTTGAAGCTATTTCTCTAAAAGATGATCTATAGATTGCCATCAAACATGAGAAAATGCTCAAAATCACGAATTGTTAGGGAAATAAAAGCAACAGAGATAGTGCTTCCCCATCATTTATGATGGCTCAAATGAAAGAGAAAAGAACATATATTAACTATTATGTGGAGAAAATGGAACAGTTTTGCACTGTTGGAAGGAAGCAAAGTGATACAGCCACTTAGAAAAGTCATATAAGATTTCCCTCAAAATGAGAAAAGATAACCATATGATACAATCAAACATCTGAATATATACTAAAAGAAAGAAAAGAAAGAAAAAAGACAGTCTCTCTGAGATATTTGCATGCCCATTTACATAGCATGTTCTTCAACATAGCCCACGTGTTCCTAGGTGGATGAAGGGATAAACAAAAAGTTGTATATACATGTGATGGATTATTAGTCAGCCCTGAAAATGATAGAAATCCTGTCACATGCTGCAACATGATAAACCTTGAGGATTCTATGTTAAATGAAACGACCAGACACAAAAAGACAAATACTGTATGCTTTACCTATCTGGGCCATCTAAAGAAGTCACATGTGTAGAATAGTGACCACCAGTGGTGAAGGTAAAGGGGAAACAGGGAGTTATTATTTAGGGGCATGGAGTTCCAGGTTTGCAAGATGATAGAGTTCTGGAGATCTGATACACAGTGAGGTGAGTATGCTAACACTACTGAACTACACTCAAAATTAGTTACAACAATTGATTTTTACATTAATAGGTAGAAACTTCTAAACTTTACTATAGGGTCAGCATCAAAACTGCAAAATGTTTTGTGTTGAAATGTGATGTGTTTATTTTCCACTGAAACACAATAAGCAAACGAGAGCTGTATCAGGTATATTTTGGAGTTCAATGTCTACTTAACACTGAACTCCATTTATACACCAGAATTAGATGTGAACAAAGAACCAAGTATGTGTCAGCAGCTTACAAAGCATTATACAGGATGAACCAAAAAACAAACTACTTCTAACATTGTATAATTCCCTTCACTACAGTCTGAAACATAGGTTTACATAGAGTAAAGCCAACTTACAGGGTTTTAAAAATGATTTTCTTCCACAGTATAGGGAAATTTCTCTTTCATCTAATATTTATCTTGCTTTCCTGGTTTATTTGAAAGTGAAAATTAATGTTGCTCTATTAAGAACCACTGGCATTATACTGTTGGCACCATTAACTTGCACGTCTGATGAGAAATATACACTTGTATAAAAAGATTGCAGTTTTCTATTTCCTTTAGAAATTTAAATTAAGATGGTAGAAGACCCAAGATAATTCTGAAATTTCATGGAATGGAAAACAATAAAATGAAAGAGAGAGATAGGTGAGGGAAAGAGAGAGATTAGAAAGAAAGGAAAGGAAAAGAAAGAAGGAAGAAAGAAAGAAAGGGAGAAAAGGAGGAGGAGAGAAGAGACAAAAGAGAGGAAGAAAGGAAAATAGGAGATAGAATAATACAGCATGAAACAATCATGAGACATGTCATCTTGCTCCTGAAAACTAGGGGAACTTTTCAAAGACTTGCATCATTATATCAAGAGAATACAGTAATCTATGGAAGACTTAGAATTAAGTTTGGAGCCCAAATATGAGACAATGAGAACAAGAATAGGGTAGAGGCCTCTGAGTAGGTCCCAACTGAGCAACGGTGAGTGGCAGCCTGATGACAGGGTGTGAGCCCCTTCCCACAGTCCTCCTGAGCAAAGAGAGAAGATGGAGAGCTGTGACCAGAGAGGCAGGGCCAGTCCCGACCGACCCTACTAGGGACAGACCACCCTTGTGTCCAGAGGAGAACCTCCTGGTAGTGACCATGGGAGTGGATGACTCTTCCAAAAGAAGATGCCATAAGGAGGCCACTGGGTTCTGAGTCCAGACTGTGTGTTGAGTTCCATGGAGCATGACGATGAAGCTCTGAACATGTGGCTCAAGCTTAAGGGACCAGGCTCCCACGGAGTGTGAGAGAGAGCAAGGAACTATGCTCTCTACAAGAAAGTGCACCTTCCCTTTCCTCACCTGCTCTCAGCTGCAGCTACCAGGACCTTCGTCCTTATTCAGAGATGTCTGTGCTGACGAAGGATCACAAATGGGAAAGTGTCACCTGCCAGGCTGGGTGGTATAAAGTGTCAGTTGAACTTTGGGTATCCACGCTGTCTCTCTAGGGCTCCCAGCCTCTGTCTGAGGGGAGAACCCAGGACAGGGAGCACTAGGAGCCTCTGAAGCAGGGGCACAGGTGCTCCCTGCTGCCTTGTTGGGTGGCAGCACCAGTGAACAGAAGGCGGAGGTGGAAGAAGAGAAGGCACATGCAGGATCGTGGGCAAGCATGGTCTTCCTAACTCTTAATTGGCTCTGGTGACCCAGCCCATCACCAGGAAAGGGGCAAGGCCAAGTGTCCTAGGCCCTCTTCTAGGTGGTCCAGGGAGATTGCTGAGCACATAATTACATAGATTTAGGAATGAAGGAAAAAGAGGCATCAGAGTTTGCGTCGTTTAATACCTGCACCAGAGGAAGTTGAACTTGGGACACACATGCTGTTTCAAAGACTCTCTGCTAATCACTCTGCCCACTGTGCTTTTCAGATTTCAAGACTAAGGTCTTGGGTAACATGGGTCATTAGTTCTCTAGTGGGAATGAAGAAGCCTTATCTATCTTTATTTCTCACACTTGCAGTTTGTGGAGCATCATTGCTTCATAAACAGTAGAATGTAACACTGGACGAAAGAGTGGGTTAGATAAATGGGGATGAATTTTTCAAACCAAATCCAGTCCCTTCCATGAAGCCATCTTCTCTTGTTCTCAGGACACTGTCTCTTGGGCCATCATCCTTCACGTGGCTGTGTGTCTCTGCCCCAGTCTCCACAAGGCATCCTTCACGTCCTTGTTTCTCAGACTGTAGATGAGGGGGTTGAGCATCGGGGTGACCAGGGTGTAGATGGCAGAGACCACCTTGCCCTGCTCCATGGACTCCACAGCTCCTGGCTGAGCATACATGACAAAAAGGGTCTCATAAAAAAGGGATACGGCTGTCATGTGGGAGCCACAGGTGGAGAAGAGCTTGTGTCTCCCTCCTCTTGAGTGCATCCTCAGGATGGTCACTGTGATGTAGCCATAGGAGACGAGGACCACAAGTGTGGTGCCCACGATGATGAGGCCACAGAGGCCAAACATGACCAGCTCATTGATGGTAGTGTCAGCACAGGCAAGCTTGAGCAGAGGCGGCACATCACAGAAGAAGTGGTCGATGTGGTTGGAGCTGCAGAACGGGAGAGTGAATGTGAAGCTGGCCTGCAGGATGGAGTTGAGGCAGCCTCCACAGTAGGAGACCAGCACCAGGCGGGCACACACTGAGGGGCACATGGTGATGGGGCAGTGTAGGGGGCTGCAGACGGCCACAAAGCGGTCATAGGCCATCATGGCCAGGAGTAATGCCTCTGTGGTGCCCAGTAGGGCAAAAAAGAAAAATTGAATGATACATCCCTCAAAGGTGATGACCTTGGAGGAGGACAGGAAGTTGACCAGGGCCTTGGGGGCGATGACAGATGAGTAACACAGGTCCACAAAGGAGAGGTTCTTGAGGAAGAAGTACATTGGAGAGTGCAGACGGGCATCCAGGGTGATGACCACCATCATGGTGATGTTCCCCAGGACGGCCACCACATACAGGGCCAGGAACAGAGCAAAGAGCAGGGCCTGGGTCTGTGGACCACCCTCAAATCCATCCAGCACAAACTCCTGCAAAGACATCACCAAGAGGTTTCCATTGCCTTGAGGTGACATGGCTCTCACCTGAGCAACAAGCGGCAGACAGCAGAGAGCAGCTGAGATGCAGTGAGAGGGAGCAGGTCAAAGTCACAAGGGGACACTTTCTTGGAAAAGATAAACACTTCAAGGCCTTACAGTCCACTGACCAACAGACCACCAGCTGCCCTGTTCGTCTCCTGATGAACTCAGACTGACCTGAAATGGCAAACATTTCCTCTCATTTACTAATATCTAAGTGTGCTTGGAGGGCTTCCTTGGTGGCTGAGAGGTAAAGACTCTGCCTGCAAGGCAGGAGACTCAGGTTCGATCCCTGGGTTGGGAAGATCCCCTGGAGAAGAAATGGCAACCCACTCAGGTATTCTTACCTGGGAGAACTCATGGACAGAGGAGCTTGGAGATTTACAGTCATGGGGTCACAAAGAGTCACACACAACCAAGCCACTAAACAGCAACAAAGTATGCTTGAAACACTCACTCTGTGGGAGACTCTGAGTGTTTGCTATGAGATGGTTCCAGGGGTCATGTCAAGCTGAGAGTCTACTGTGTAAGAATGGCTTCCATCTCCTTGTCCTTGCTTTAAAGGACATGTTCTCCCTTCCCATGGGTTTGATCCTGAGCTGTGCCATTTCTGAACCTTCTCTGATATCTTATCCTGCATTTTTGCCCCTGAAGGAAATGGCGCCCGACTCCAGTATTCTTGCCTGGAAAATGCTATGGATGGAGGAGCCTGGTAGGCTATAGTCCATGGGGTCGCAGAGTCAGACGTGACTGAGTGACTTCACTTTCCCTTTTTTTTTTTTTAACTCATTCTTTAATTTCAGAAAGTGTTAAACACGTCTTGCCATCAGGATGTTACTCAATGATAGTTCTATCCCCAGGCTAGTCTACAAGCATATCAGGGCCCTGCCATCACCAGGCTAGTGTGGTGCTTTGCCTGTCTCTCCTGCAGGCCCTGAGATTTAACTTGGCATCTTTGTCACTGAGCTGGGACGTTGATGGCAACCATTGTTAGAGATCTCTGCATCTTTGATATTTTAAAGGTTCTTTCTTGCAATTTCCAGATACTGGACAATCTGTGGACAGGGCGCAGCCCAGCTCTATGGCCACAGATGGAGCAAGACAGACACTTTCACACATTCAGCACATGGGTATGTCATCTCTTTGTCCTTACTCCATGCATCTGGCTCCTTGGCACACCAGGAGGGCTTGATTACTTTGAACAATGGGAACCATTAACATTGGTGGCTCAGACAGTAAGGAATCTGCCTGCAATGTAGGATACCTGAGTACAATCCCTGGTTCAGGAAGATCCCCTGGAGGAGGGAATGGCTACCCACTCCAGCATTCTTGCCTGAAGAATTCCATGGACAGAGGAGCCTGGCAGGCTACAGTCTATGGGGTCACAAAGAGTCGGACACGACTCAGCGACTGATACTTTCACTTTCAACACTGTCACATCTGCACCCTTTGGATCTTCCATAAGGTGCTTCTTCCTGTCCCTGTCACAGCCTAGCACTTTCCTGAGCAGAGCTGACCACTACACTCACGTGGGACATGGGAACCAGCTCCGTAATGGCCAGACGAATTCTTGGGGGAAGATCTATCCTAAATGAGAAGGACTGGTGAAGGAAGATGAATACAGAGCCATAGTGCCTCCTAGGAAGACAAAGAGGATTAATAAGAGGGTGGAAGACAATTTTAGAGCTCTTTCATGTTTTCTAGAGGTCATACCTGCAGCATCACAGTGCTAGCCTGGGAGTGGGGGTGTGTGGGCAGAGGATGGGTGGTCAGTGGTGCCTATAGAGGACTGATGACCCTGAAGTTCCCTCAACCTTAAGTTTTCTTAGAAGGTGGTCTGAGAGAGTTCATTCTTTCCAACAAAACAGAACGTAGATGACCATGTAGATTGTCCAGTTTTCCTCTTCTGGCAGACTTGACTCCAACTCTCACATGATGGCAGAGGGGACAGTCTGGCCTGGATGCTCAGGCAGGGTTTAATATAATATGTGTTTGAAGCTGGTGCTAAAAGCAGAGTTGGTGGTCTGCCTTACACTCCATGGCCACCCACCCTTGCCTCCCACCTCTGTCCTGTGCAAACAGTCGCAGTCATCATGGCCAAACTTTTGCTGTCCATTCTGTTCACTCCCTGGCCATACACACAATAGATTCACTGTGACCACAGTGACCATCTTCTCCCCACCACCCCAGGCCAGCTGTCTTGCTTCTATTTCCCCTGGGGTTTCTGTTCTGTTTCCAGGACAGTTTGTCCACCTCAGGGGCCTTTGATCATCACAACAGTGACTCCTAGGATGTCTGAGGAAGCCCATGAGTAGAGATTGACATGTTTACCTCAGAAACCGAGCTTGGTTTCTGAGAAAACAAACTCACACATTGCCTTGAGTTATTGAAATGACTCAATGGGCTTATGGTTGCAACTTCAGTAAACCTACTTGTGAGCTGAGCCTGAGATGTACCTTCCCAGATAAAGCAAAAAGTCTACTGATGTCTGTAAGCCTCCATTTGTATTAACTACACTTGAGTCCTTCAGGTAAACTTGTTGCTCCTACAGCACCAGCATCACCTGGAGATTGTCAGAAATATAGAATCTCAGGAATTAGATTAAAGCCTGCATTTATATGAGACCCCTTATTATTTCTACTCGCTTTAAATTTCCGACCTCTGCCATAACTGACCCCGGCTCATAGTAGTAGGTGGGTGGGGGGAGAGTGTTGATCAGGCTTCAGGCTCTCAGGACTCATCTATCAGTGATGCTGACCCACACCCTGTTAAGTGATGACTGAACTGCTCCTGTGATGTCAGAAGGGGCATGACTCACCAAGGACCTTTTGCTCCCAGGGTTGACAGGGCTCCTGACCCAGGGGTGTGCTGATGATAATGAGTTGGTACAGAGGACTCTCCAGCCTGTTCAGGTATAGCTTTCTGTGCAATGAAGTGTGATTGGAAAGGTTTCAGAGGAAGGCACCTGGGGTCACAGTGAGAGGCAGGCCAGGTACTCCAAGTTGATGCAGGAAACACTCGGGTCTTTAGTCTTGGTACAAGTAGGAAGTGGGGTGGACTCAACTCACCTGTTCCTCCTTGTCCTGTCCCCTGAGCTGGCTAGTATTCATGGCATCTGCATCTTTAAGTCACTCTACTGGGAAGATGCTCTCCGTGTGGTGCAGCTGGGCCTCTTGGCCTCAAATGGCCAATTAGCTGTTACTTGGCCTCTAAGTGCACTGGGACTCCCAACTCCCCGGATCCCAGGAAGATGCAGTCCTGTGGCCAAACTTCCTCTGATACCTCTCAGCCCAAACAGAGGAGACAGGAAGCCCGATCTCCCTCCAGGAGTACTGGGGTTCATCCAACAGGAAGCAAGTTAACTTAGAGCGACCCAGTGGCCCTCTTTGGAAAGGCTTCCCCAGGACTGCAGGTGTGTCCTCCTGGCCCACAGCCTGCCTTCTTCCTCTGCTTCATCCTGGTATGTTGGTGTGATGAAGGGTGATGTGCAGGACCCTGTGCCTGTGGAAATGACACAGCCCTCTCTAAGTCACATGTGGCCCTTCCTTCAGTGCAGGTTGAGTAAATGTGTCTGTAAAAACAAAACATTTAAATCCTGGACAGAATCCCAAACCAAAGTATAAAGGTGATATGTGTGTAACATTAAAATATAGAAAGTATGAAAATAAAAAGCAGAAAAAGTAGTATCATAAATATTCTAAAAATAAGAACAAGGCAGCTATATCTCAATAATCATTAGACAAAAAGGATTTCAGGAGAAAAAATTCTTATAAAAGGATGTTTATTAAGGAAAATGTTCAATCCAAGTGCATATCTGGAAAGTTTAAATTTTATGTGACTAATATGTTAAAAATATACATAGTAGAAACTGACAGAGTTAAGAAGAAATGAAAAACATCCATCATGGTTGATATTCATCTCATTCAGTAACTAACAAAAGAAACAGAAAAATTGTAGTCACATGTTAGAATTGGTTCAAAATATTAGCTAAACGGACCTACTGGGCATAGATAGAACATTGTAATCACAACTGCAGAATATAAATTCTCTTGAAACTCATAAAATATCACTGAACTAAGGTTTTTTTTTTTTTTTTTTTAATGAATTATTAAAAGGAGGTCATGCTCACTGTTGTTAAGTTGCTCAGTCATGTCCGAATCTTTTGTGACCCCAGGAACTGTAGGCCCCTCTGCTCCTCTGTCCACTGGATTTCCCAGGCAAGAATACTGGAGTGGGTTGCCATTTCTTTGTCCAGGGGATCTTCCTGATCCAGAGATCAAATCCACATCTCCTACATTGCAGGCAGGTTCTTTACCATTGAGCCACCTGGGAAGCCCCATGCTGCATTAGGTGGGCCCCACATCCAAAGAGGAGAAGGCAACGGTGCCCCACTCCAGTACTCTTGCCTGGAAAATCCCATGGATGGAGGAGCCTGGTGGGCTGCAGTCCATGGGTTCGCTAAGAGTCGGACACGACTGACCGATTTCACTTTCACTTTTCACTTGCATGCATTGGAGAAGGAAATGGCAATCCACTCCAGTGTTCTTGCCTGGAGAATCCCAGGGACCGGGGAGCCTGGTGGGCTGCCGTCTATGGGGTGGTGTAGAGTCGGACATGACTGAAGTGACTTAGCAGCAGCAGCAGCAGCACATCCAAAGACTGGTGTCCTTCTAAGAAGAGGAAATGATACAGAGACAAGACCCAGGGCGGTGGGCATGTAAAGATGGGACAGAGTTTGGAGTGATGCAGCAGCAGGGGAAGGAGTGCCAAGGAGTCTCCAGAAGCCAGGCAGAGGCAAGGAAGAATGTTTTCCTAGAGATTTGTTAGTTAGTGTGGTGGTCCTGGTGACTGACACAGGAGGGTAGTAAGGGAGCTTGCTTTCACCTGGCAAGGTCAGCAATATATACCTTCATTTCCCTATCTTAGGAGTATGCCCTCTGTCCAACTTTATGTCAAAATGTACTCTGTATAGATCTTGACCACCTTTCCCAAACCTTCCATTTTCTAGTTTAGTTATTTAAATTGCTTTAAACATGAAAATATAGCCTAACTGCTTGCGAACACATCTTTAGAAAGACACTAATTTACTCACTTTTTCTTTGTTTTTTCAATAAAGTATGTTATGTAATGGATCTTCCCGCCCCCCGCCCCCACCCTACCTCTAATGTGTATATCTAGATGTGGATTCATGAATCAAAAGACGGATAAGACGCTTTTTTCCCCCTCAGCTGAGGACTCCCAGGTGTTCAAGGTGGGTTTAAAAATGGACATGAGTTTGAGCAAGCTTCAGGAGTTGGTGATGGACAGCGAACCCTGGGGTGTTGCAGTCCATGGGGTTGCAAAGAGTCGGACATGACTGAGAGACTGAACTGAACTGAACTGAATGAATCACAACCAGTAGTAGGAGTCTGTTTTCCTCATCCTTTCTTATTCTGATAGTGTGTTAAATCTATGCCTTTTATTTTCATTTGGGTTTCCTACTGCCAATGAGTTCTTATAAGTTTTCAAAGTATTTTTAGGTAGTCGAATTTAGTTATTTTTCTATTAGATATTTGACAACACTGCAGTTTCGATTGGGATGTCAGTAAAAGAAATCTTCATTTTTTCAGGTTCTTTTCCTCCTCCTCCTGCCTCTCACCCTCCCCATCCTCCTTCTTTTTTTCCAAGTCCTTTGGACATGCTTTGACATGGTGCGTTCTATTTTCAATCAATTTGTTCATTATGTAAAAGCTGAATCAAGAATTGATAGCTGTAAAGCAATTATCCTCCAATTAAAAATAAGTAAATTAAGAAAAAGAATGAATAGCATTGACTTATAGAGCCATGATAATGATTACCTTTGGAGAACAAGATTTGGGAGTGGGCAAAATGACAGTGACATTTAGGTAAAAATATTTATCTATCTTGGATTGTGGTGAATTCCATGAGTAGGTATGATGCGGTGATTTTTTTTCTATAAATATATAAACATAAAATACACACATGAATACTTCATTTTTCCTATCCTAGATGAGAAATGTGAATGCTATGACTGGAGTTCAAGGCAATGTTATCCATGCCCTTCGGGTAGTTGAACAGGAGCCCAAGAGAGCTTCTGCCCTAACAGGAACGAAGATTTTTCATTAGACCCCACCTCTCTCTTCTGTGAGAGATACTGTTTGTCAAATCTGAGTCATTCAAGCCCAAACTATTTCTACTGACATCAAACTCACAAGGGGTGGCACTTTGGGCATGTATTTAAATTAATATTTTAATTGTTATTGCTATTTAAAACTAGGTCATTCATATTTGGTTGAGGTGAAATACCAAGGAACAAAGTTTAAAGATTTAATTTCTCTTTGGAATGATCAGTTATCAGGCCACAATGAATATTTATCCATCAATTGTCTCTTCTATACCAGCCATTATCTAAGTTGTTTTATTTATGTCCGTTATCTCAGGTGAGTCTTGCCATAAATAATTTTTAAGGTTCAGTATAGTTGATGTTGCTACATGAAGAGTTTTTAAGTTGTAGTATAGTTGGTGGCTGTTTCAAGATGATGGAGTAGAAGGATGTGCTAAAATTACAGCTCACTGCTGAACAACCATCAACAGGAGAATGTTGGATCTCACCAAAAACAGATACCCCACACCCAAGGGCAAAGGAGAAGCTCCAGCAAGATGGTAGGAGGGGCAAAATACGTTTAGAATCAAACCCCATAACCCCCAGAGACGCTCGGATGGCTCAAACCTTGTGCACACCAGGACCCAGAGACCCCATAGAGACTGAGACAGAACTGTGTTTGAATGTCTTGAGTGGAGGTATGGATCAGCAGTGGCCTGCTTCAGGGGCAGGGGTTCTGGGTGCAACAGACCTGGGTAGGGCATAAGTCTTCTTGGAGGAGGTCGCCATTAACCCACATTAGAGCCACCAGAACTTACACAGGACTGGGAAAGCAGACTCCTGTAGGGCACAAACAAAACCCTGTGCACACCAGGACCCAGGAGAAAGGAGCAGTGACGCCGCAAGAGAGTGACCCAGACCTGCCTGTAAGTGTTCAAGAGTCTCCAGTGAAGGCGTGGGTTGGCAGTGGCCTGCTGCAGGGTCAGAGGCATTGAGTGTGGCAATGCGTGCACAAGACCTTTTGAAGGAGGTCGCCATTATCTTCATTAACTCCACCATTTGGCCTCAGGTCAAACACCTGAGGTGTTTGGCCTCAGGTCAAACACCAGGAAGGGAACACATCCACTTCCATCAATATAAAATTGGATTAAAGATCTACTGAGCATGGCCCCGCCCATCAGGACAAAACCCAGTTCTCCCTCAGGCAGTCTCTCCCATCAGGAAGCTTCCATAAGCCTCTTTTCCTTCTCCTTCAGAGGGCAGACAGATGAAAGCCACAATCACAGGGTTCTGACAAAACATGGTCCACTGGGGAAGGGACTGGGAAAGCACTTCGGTACTCATGCCTTGAGAACTCTATGAACGGTATGAAAAGGCAAAAGGATGGGACACTGAAAGATGAACTCTCCAGGTCGGAAGGTGCCCAATATGCTACTGGAGATCAGTGGAGAAATAATTCCAGAAAGAATGAAAAGATGAAGCCAAAGCAAAACACAACACCCAGTTGTGGATGTAATGGTGACGGAAATGAAGTCTGATGCTGTAAAGGGCAATATTGCATAGGAACCTGGGAAGTTAGGTCCATTAATCAAGGTAAATTAAAAGTGGTCAAACAGAAGATGGCAAGAGTGAACATCAACATTTTAGGAATCAGTGAACTAAAATGGACTGGAATGGGTGAATTTAACTCAGATGACCATTATATCTATTACTGTGGGCAAGAATCCCTTAGAAGAAATGGAGTAGCCATCATAGTCAAATAAAGAGTCTGAAATTCAGTACTTGGATGCAATCTCAGAAACGACAGAAAGATCTCCGTTAGTTTCCAAGGCAAACCATTCATTAACACAGTAATCCAAGTCTATGCCCCAACCAGTAATGCTGACGAGGCTGAAGTAGAGAGCTTCTATGAAGACCTACAAGACCTTCTAGAACTAACAGCCAAAATAGATGTCCTTTTCATTAAAGGGGACTGGAATGCAAAATTAGGATGTCAAGAGATACCTAGAGTAACAGGCAAATTTGGCCTTGGAGTACAGAATGAAGCAGGGCAAAGGCTAGTAGAGTTTTGCCAAAGAACGCACTGGTCATGGCAAACACCCTCTTCCAACAACACAAGAGAAGACTCTACACATGGACATCACCAGATGGTCAGTACTGAAATCAGATTGATTATATTCTTTGCAGCCAAATATGGAGAATCTCTATACAGCCAGCAAAAGGAACACCAAGAGCTGACTGTGTCTCAGGACATGAACTCATTGCCAAATTCAGACTTAAATCGAAGAAAGTAGGGAAAACCTCCAGACTATTTGGGTATCACCTAAATCAAATCCCTTATAATTATACAGTGGAAGTGACAAATAGATTGAAGGGATGAGATCTGATAGAGTGCCTGAAGGACGGAGGTTTGTGACACTGTAGAAGAGGCAGTCACCAAAATAATCCCCAAGAAAAAGAAATGCAAAAAGACAAAATGGTTGTCTGAGGAGGCCTTACAAATATCTGTGAAAAGAAGAAAGGCTAAAGGCAAAGGAGAAAAGGAAAGATATACCCACTTGAATGTAGAGTTCCTAAGAATAGCAAGGAGAGATCAGAAAGCCTTCCTCAGTGATCAATGCAAAGAAATAGAGGGTAACAATAGAATGGAAAAGACTAGAGATCTCTTCAAGGAAATTAGAGATACCAAGGTACCATTTCATGCAAAGATGGGCTCAGTGAAGGACGGAAATGGTATGAACCTAACAGAAGCAGAAGATATTAAGAAGAGGTGGCAAGCATATACAGAAGAACTACACAAAAAAGATCTTCATGACCCAGATAATCACGATGGTGTGATCACTCATGTAGAGCCAGACATCATGGAATGCAAAGTCAAGTGGGCCTTAGGATACATCATTAGGAACAAAGCTAGTGGAGGTGATGGAAATCCAGTTGAGTTATTTCAAATCCTTAAAGATGATGCTGTGAAAATGCTGTACTCAATGTGTCAGCAAATTTGGAAAACTCAGCAGTGGCCACAGGACTGGAAAAGGTCAGTTTTAATTCCAACCCCAAAGAAAGGTAATGCTGAAAAATGTTCTAACTACTACACAATTGCCCTCATCTCACACGCTAGCAAAGTAACGCTCAAAATTCTCCAAGCCAGGCTTCAACTGTACGTGAACTGTGAACCTGTAGATGTTCAAGCTGGATTTAGAAAAGGCAGAGGAACCAGAGATCAAATTGCCAACTTGTGTTGGATCATCAAAAAAACAATAGAGTTCCGGAAAAGCATCTACTTCTGCTTTATTGACTACGCCAAATCCTTTGACTGTGTGGATCACACAAACTGTGGAAAATTCTTAGAGACATGGGAATACCAGGCCACCTGATCTGTCGCTTGAGACATGTGTATCTAAGTCAAGAAGCAACGTTTAGAACCAGACATGGAATAATGGACTGGTTCCATACAGGTCAGGAAGCAACAGTTAGAACTGGACATGGAACAACAGACTGGTTACAAATAGGAAAAGGAGTTCGTCAAGGCTGTATATTGTCACCCTGTTTATTTAACTTACATGCAGAGTACATCATGAGAAACGCTGGACTGGAAGAAACACAAGCTGGAATCAAGATTGACGGGAGAAATATCAATAACCTCAGATATGCAGATAACACCACCCTTGAAAGGTTGTTGTTGAATCATGCGAATACACTGGGATTCTTGGCCCCCGGAGGGGAAGAATTCAATCCGGGGCCAGAGACAAGGCCTGATCGCTCAGAGCTTTTGTGTAATAAAGTTTTATTAAGGTATAAAGGAGATAGAGAAAGCTTCTGACATAGGCATCAGAAGTGGGTAGAAAGAGTACCCCCTTGCTAGTGTTAACAATGAAGTTATATAATCCAAAGAATATCTGGAGGTTGTAAAGACCTCATCAGACCTACTCCAGTAATTTACATTTTAAGATAACACTGTCCTCAGGCAAAATACATCCTTGTAAAGACCAGGTCTACTCCCATAATTAACATTTTAAGATAACAGAAGGTTGAATCCAAAGACTGTCCTTAGGCAGGATACATCATTGTTATATAATCCTAAGGAATGTGGAGAAAGAAAAAAAAGTTTGTCCTTTCTGCCTCCTTGAGAATTCCAGACCCCTCTCTCCTTGGAGACCCCTAGACTCCCTATCAACCTGCCTAGGAACTGATTCTCTCACCCTTATGGCAGAAAGTGAAGAGGAACTCAAAAGCCTCTTGATGAAAGTGAAAGTGGAGAGTGAAAAAGTTGGCTTAAAGCTCAACGTTCAGAAAACGAAGATCATGGCATCCGATCCCACCACTTCATGGGAAATAGTGGGGAAACAGTGGAAACAGTGTCAGACTTTATTTTTCTGGGCTCCAAAATCACTACAGATGGTGACTGCAGCCAGGAAATTAAAAGACGCTTACTCCTTGGAAGGAAAGTTATGACCAACCTAGATAGCATATTCAAAAGCAGAGACATTACTTTGCCAACAAAGGTTCGTCTAGTCAAGGCTATGGTTTTTCCTGTGGTCATCTATGGATGTGAGAGTTGGACTGTGAAGAAAGCTGAGGGCCAAAGAATTGATGCTTTTGAACTGTGGTGTTGGAGAAGACTCTTGAGAGTCCCTTGGACTGCAAGGAGATCCAACCAGTCCATTCTGAAGGAGATCAGCCCTGGGATTTCTTTGGAAGGAATGATGCTAAAGCTGAAACTCCAGTACTTTGGCTACCTCATGGGAAGAGTTGATTCATTGGAAAAGACCCTGATGCTGGGAGGGATTGGGGCAGGAGGAGAAGGGGACGGCAGAGGATGAGATGGCTGGATGGCATCACTGACTTGATGGACGTGAGTCTGAGTGAACTCCAGGAGTTGGTGATGGACAGGGAGGCCTGGCGTGCTGTGTTTCATGGGGTCGCAAAGAGTCGGACACGACTGAGCGACTGATCTGATCTGATCTGATCCATACTGGGAAAAAAGTACATCAAGGCTGTATATAGTGACCCTGCTTATTTAACTTATATGCAGAGTACACCAAGAGAAATGTTTGGTTGGATGAAGCAGAAGTGGAATCAAGATTGCCAGGAGAAATATCAATAAACTCAGATATGCAGATGACACCACCTTTATGTAAGAAAGCGAAGAAGAACTAAAGAGCTTCTTAATGAAATTAAAAGAGGAGAGTGAAAAAGCTGGCTTAAAGCTCAGCATTCAGAAACTGAAGATCATGGCATCTGGTCCCATCAGTTCAGTTCAATTTAGTCCCTCAGTCATGTCCAACTCTGCGACCCCATGAATCGCAGCATTCCAGGCCTCCCTGTACACCACCAACTCCTGGAGTTTACCCAAACTCTTTTCCATCGAGTCGGTGATGCCATCCAGCCATCTCATCTTCTGTCGTCCCCTTCTCCTCCTGCCCCCAATCCCTCCCAGCATCAGAGTCTTTTCCAATGAGTCAACTCTTAGCATGAGGTGACCAAGACATTGGAGTTTCAGCTTCATCATCAGTCCTTCCAATGAACACCCAGGACTGATCTCCTTTAGGATGGACTGATTGGATCTCCTTGAAGTCCAAGTGACTCTCAAGAGTCTTCTCCAGCATCACAGTTCAAAAGCATCACTTCTTTGGCCCTCAGCTTTCTTCACAGTCCAACTCTCACATCCATACATGACCACTGGAGAAAACATAGCCTTGACTAGACGGACCTTTGTGGGCAAAGTAACGTCTCTGCTTTTGAATATGCTATCTAGGTTGGTCATAACTTTCCTTCCAAGGAGTGAGTGTCTTTTAATTTCATGGCAGCAATCACCATCTGCAGTGATTTTGGAGGCCCAAAAAATAAAGTCTGGCACTGTTTCCCCATCTATTTTCCGTGAAGTGATGGGACCAGATGCCATGATCTTCGTTTTCTGAATGTTGAGCTTTAAGCCCACTTTTTCACTCTCCTCTCTCACTTTCATCAAGAGGCTTTTTAGTTCCTCTTCACTTTCTGCCGTAAGGGTCATGTCATCTGCATATCTGAGGTTATTGATGTTTCTCCAGGCAATCTTGATTCCTGTTTGGGCTTCCTCCAGCCCAGCGTTTCTCATGGTGTACCCTGCATATACGTTAAATAATCAGGGTGACAATATACAGCCTTGAGGTACTCCTTTCCCAATTTGAAACCAGTCTGTTTTTCCATGTCCATTTCTAACTGTTTATTCCTGACCTGCATATAGGTTTCTCAAGAGGCGGTCAGGTAGTCCGATATGCCCATCTCTTTCAGAATTTTCTATAGTTTATTATGATCCACACAGTCAAAGGCTTTGGCATAGTCAATCAAGCAGAAATAGATGTTTTTCTGGAACTCTCTTGCTTTTTCGCTGGTCCCATCACTCCATGGCAAATAGTGGGGAAACAATGAAAACAGTGAGAGACTTTATTTTCTTTGGCTCCAGAATCACTGCAGCCATGAAATTAAAAGACACTTGCTCCTTGGAAGAAAGCTAGGACCAATCTAGACAGCATATGAAAAAGCAGAGACCAACAAAAGTCTGTCTAGTTAAAGCTATGGTTTTTCCAGTAGTGAGGTATGGATGGGAAAGTTAGACCTAAAGAAGCTGAACACCAAAGAATTGATACTGTTGAACTGTGGTGTTGGAGAAGATTTCTGAGTGTGCCTTGGACAGCAAGGAGATCCAACCAGTCCATCCTAAAGGAAATCAGTCCTGAATATTCATTGGAAGGACTGATGCTGAAGCTGAAACTCCAATACTTTGGCCACCTGATGCGAAAAATGGACTGCTTGGAAAAGACCCTGATGCTGGGAAAGATTGAAGTCAGGAGGAGAAAGGGACAACAGAGGATGAGATGGTTGTGCGGCATCACCGACTCAATGGATATGAGTTTGGGTGAACTCAGGGAGTTGGTGATGGACCTGGAAGGCTGGCATGCTGCAGTCCATGGAGTCGCAAACAGTTGGACACGACTGAGCGTCTTAACTGAACTGATAGTTTATGATTAATACGATGTTATTTTCTGGTGTACTGCATAGTGATTTGACATTCACATACATTATGAAATGATCACCTCAGTAAGTCTAATAGCCATCTGACCCCTTACAAAGTTTTAAAATACTACTAACCACTTTCGTTATGCTGTGTATGACACACCAGTGGTTTATTTATTATATACGTAAGGTTTATACCTCTACATTCCTTCACATGTTTATCCCCTTCAACATCCTCTCTTCTGGCAACTAGCAATTTGTTCTCTGTGTCTGTGAGTCTTATTCAGCTTTGTTATTTTTTTTTCATTGCTTTTTAAATTGCACATGTAAGTGAATTCGTATGACATTTACTTTCCCTGTCTGTTCAGTTAGGGTAATACCCTCTGATTCCATCAATGTGGTACCAAATAGCGGGCTTTCTTTACTGTATGGTTGCGTTTCACTCCATTTTGTTTGTGCCTCTGTGTATATACATGTGTATATTACATTTTTTTTATCCATCCATCTCTCAGTGGACACTTAGGTTATTTTCTTATCCTGACTATTGTAAAGAATGGTGCAAAAAACATTGAAATGTGTATATTTTTTCAAATTGGCTTTATTCTTTTCTTCAGGTAGATACCCAGAAGTGAAATTCCTGGATCACATAGCAGTTCTCTTTCTATTTTTTGAGGAAACTCCATACCGTTCTGTACAGTGGCCACAACAAATTTAAATCCCACCAACAGTTCCTGAGGGTTCCTTTTCCTCCACATCAGATCAGATCAGTCACTCAGTCGTGTCCGACTCTTTGCGACCCCATGAATCGCAGCATGCCAGGCCTTCCTGTCCATCACCAACTCCTGGAGACATACTTGCCAATAATTGTGATTTGTTGTCTTTCAGAAGATAATTGTTTGAACAGGTATGAAGTAATATTGAAATTTGGTTTAGATATCTGATGACAAGTGATATTGAACATCTTTTTAAATGCCTGTTGGCCTGAGCAACTGATCTGATCTGATCTGGCCATCTGCATCTTTGGAAAATGTCTAATCCATGCCTCTGTCCATTTTAATTGGGTGGTTTTGTTTTTCATTTATAATTGTAGATTTCTTCATGTGTTTTGGATATTAAACCCTTATCAAACATATCATTTGCAAATATCTTTCTCATTCATTAGTTTGCTATTTCATTTTGTTGATGATTTTCTTCATTGTACAAAAGTTTTTTTGCTTTCTGTAACACCATTTGTTTATTTTTGCTTTCATTTCCATTGCTTGAGGAAGTATATCCAAAAAATGTTGCTGAGATGTGAAAGAGCATACTGCCTATGTTTCTTGTTGGAGATTAATGGTTTCGTTTCAGTTCAGTTCATTTCAGTCGCTCAGTTGTGTCGGACCCTTTGAGACCCCATGAGCCGCAGCACACCAGGCCTCCCTGTCCATCACCAACTCCCGGAGTTCACCCAAACTCATGTCCATTGAGTCGGTGATGCCATCCAACCATCTTATCCTCTGTCATCCCCTTATCCTCCTGCCTTCAATCTTTCCCAGCATCAGGGTCTTTTCCAATGAGTCAACTCTTCGCATCAGGTGGCCAAAGTATTGGAATTTCAGCTTCAGCATCAGTCCTTCCAATGAACACCAAGGACTGATCTCCTTTAGGATGGACTGGTTGGATCTCCTTGCAGTCCAAGGGACTCTCAAGAGTCTTCTCCAACACCACAGTTCAAAAGCATCAATTCTTCTGTGCTCAGCTTTCTTCACAATTCAACTCTCACATCCATACATGACTACTGGAAAAACATAGCCTTTACTAGATGGACCTTTGTTGACAAAGTAATGTCTCTGCTTTTTAATATGCTATCTAGGTTGGTCATAACTTTCCTTCCAAGGGGTAAGTGTCTTTTAATTTCATTGAATGGTTTCAGGACTTACCTTTAAGTCTTTAACCTATTTTGTGAATTTTTTCTTTTTTACATAAAGTAAGAATGTGGTCCGGATTCACTGTTTTACCTATACCTGTTTAGTTTTCTCAGTATCACTTATTGAAGCCTCTGTCTTTTTCCAAATTGTGTATTCTTGGGTCCTTTGCCATAGAGCATTAGACTGTTTAAGGATGAGTTTATTTCTGGGCTCTCCAGTTTGTTCAATTAATATATGTCTGTTTTTGTACCAGTATTATACTTTTTTCACTACTGTCGCTTTGTAGTATAGTTTAAAATCAGGGAATGTGATGCTTTCATTTTTGCTTTTCTTTCTTAAGATTGTGTTGGCTATAAATAGTCTTTTGAGCCCACCCCGCCTTTTTTGGCTGTACCACACAGCATGTGGAATCTTAGTTTCCTGCGAGAGATCGAACCCTTGCAGCCTGCAGTGGAAGATGAAGTCTTAGCCACTGGACCACCAAGGAAATCTTATCATTATTCACTCTAGCTCTGTGGAAAATGCCATTGGCATTTTCATATGAATTGTATGATATATATCTCCCCATTTGTGTTTTCCATTTCTTTCATCACTGTTTTTCATTTTTCAGAGTACAAGTCTTTTACCTCTTTGTTCAGATATATTCCTAGGTATTTTATATTTTCTGATGTAATTATAAACAGGATAGCCTTGCTAATTTCTTTTTTTAGCAGATATTTATTAATGTGTAGGTAATTATTTCTGTCCTGGAGAAGGAAATGGCAACCCATTCCAGTATTCTTGCCTGGAAAATCCCATGGGTGGAGGAGCCTGGTGAGCTACAGTACATGGGATCACAAAGAGTCGGACACGACTGAATGACTAAGTGAAGCATAAGGATTTCTGTATATTCATTCCTTTACAGAAATTTAAGGAATTCATTTCTTAAGCTGTAAAAGCTTTTTGGTAGTGTTTAAGCAACAGTTAGAACTGGACATGGAACAACAGGCTGGTTCTAAATAGGAAAAGGAGTACATCAAGGCTGTATATTTTCACCCTGCTTATTTAACTTCTATGCACAGTACATCATGAGAAACGCTGGGCTGGAAGAAGCACAAGCTGGAATCAAGATTGCCGGCAGAAATATCAATAACCTCAGATATGCAGATGACACCACCCTTATGGCAGAAAGTGAAGAGGAACTAAAAAGCCTCTTGATGAAAGTGAAAGAGGAGAGTGAAAAAGTTGGCTTAAAGTTCAACATTCAGAAAACGAAGATCATGGCATCTGGTCCCATCACTTCATGGGAAATAGATGAGGAAACACTGGAAACAGTGTCAGACTTTATCTTTGGGGGCTATGATTCATGGGATGACAAAGAGTTGGACACGACTGAGCGAGAACTGAACTGAACGGAAGATTTACTTTATATAGTATCATGTCATCTGCAAACATTGACAGTTTTACTTCTTCCTTTCCAGTTAGGATTCTTTTATGTTTTTCCTTGTTTGATTGCTGTGGCTAGGACTTGCAGTACTATGTTGAATGCAAATGGCAAGAGTTGGCACTCCCATCTGTTGAAAAGTTTGGAACTTTTCACCACTGGGTGTGATGCTGACTGTGGGTTTCTCACATACATATGGTCTGTATTGGCTTCCCTTGTGGCTCAGCTGGTAAAGAAGCTGCCTGCAATGTAGGAGACCTGGGTTTGATTCCTGGGTTGGGACGATCCCCTGCAGAAGGGAAAGGCTACCCACTCCAGTATCCTAGCCTGGAGAATTCCACGGACTGTATAGTCCCTGGGCTCACAAAGAGTCGGACATGACTGAGTGACTTTCACTTCACTTTTGTGTTCCCTCTATATCTACTTTGTTGAGAGTTTTTTATCACAAATTCATACTGAGTTTTGGTAGCAGTGTTTTCTGCATCCATTGAGATGATCATATGATTTTTACTCTTCAATTTGTTAATGTGTTTTATCACTTTGATTGATTGTGTATGTTGAAACATTCTTGCATCCCTTGGATGAATCCTATTTGACAATGGTATATGATCGATCATTTTAAATGCTATTGAATTCAGTTTCCTAATGCTGTATTGAGAACTTTTCAATCTATATTTATCAGATATAGAGCTCTAGTTTTATTTTCCTGTAGTGGCCTTATCTTGTTTTCGTATTAAACTAGTGCTGGCCTTGTACAATGAGTATGGGAGTGTTCCCTCCTGTTCAATATTTTGGAATAATTCGAGAACTTTGGGCATTAATTATTTTTAATATTTTCTAGAATTCATCCTGAACCCATCTGATCCTTGGCTTTTCTTTATTGGGTGATTTTTCATTACTGATTAAATCTCCTTATTCATTATTGGGCTTATAATATTTTCTATTTTTTCCTAATTAAGTCTTGAGGGGTTGTACAGTTTTTATTCACTTCTAGATTTTCTGTTTTATTGACATAAAATAGTTACTAATAATCTCTTATAATCTTTTGTATTTCTGTGGTGTTCCTTGTATCTTCTTTTCACATCTGATTTTACTTACTTGGGCCCTCTGTCTTTTTTCATAGTGAGTCTAGCTACACGTTTATTACTTTTCTTTATCTATTAAAAGAACCAGTTCTTAGTCTCATTGATCTCTTCTATTGTTTTTTAGTCTCTTTTGTTTTGGGGCTGATCTTTATTATTTCATTCCTTTCAGTAAATTTGGATTTTGTTTTTTCTCTTTTCCTAGCTCCTTTATTTGTGAAATTTGATTTTTTATTTGATATTTTTATTTTGTGAAGTAGGCTTTTATCACTGTAAACTTCTCTCATAGAACTCCATTAGTTTCATCCCACAGATTTTGAATAGTTTCATCTTCCTTTTTATTTAATTCCACATTTTTTAAAATTTCCTCTTTGATTAATTTAGTCACCCATTTGTTTTTTAGGAGCATATTGTTTATGTGTTTTTGGTTTTTGTTGTTTTTTCTTGTAGTCTATTTCTCTTCATGCTTCCATGATGAGAAAAAATTCTTGATATAATTTCAATTACCTTAAAGTTAATGGGAGTTGTTTAGCAGCCTTGTATGTGATCTATCCTGGAAAAACATTCCACATGCACCTGACAAGATGTATTCTTCTGTTTTTGAATAAAATATTCTGTATATTTCCACTAAATCCATATGTCCAAAGTGTCATTTCAGACAGTATTTCCATATTGATTTTCTGTCTGTGTGATCTTTCCATTGATTGAATTCAGTGGTTAAACCCCCTACTGTTATTGTATTAGTTTAAATTATTCCCTTCATGTTTCTTAGTGTATGTTTTGTTTTTGGTGCTCCTATATTTGGTGTGCATATACAACTGTTGACTCTTCTTGTTGGTTTAATGTAGTGAAAATGATAACAAAAGCACCAAAACAAAAAATAAAAGTAGACAAAATAGGCAAAATGAAGATGAGAAACCAGTGTACTAAAAAAACTTAAGAAACACTGTGGGAAAAAAAAAAAAAAAACCCTATGAGATGGGAGATAACGTTTCCAAATCTTATATCTGATAAGGGGTAATATCAGAATATAAAATGTTTTTCTACAATTAAAAAGACCAATAACCCAATAGAAAAATTTCAAAGATGAACTACATGTTTCCAACAAAGTATGAAAAGATGCTTAACACCAATAATCATTAGTGAAATGCACAACAAGATGATATTTCACAAGTATTAGAATGAGTATTCAAAAAGAAAGAAAGAAAGAGGTTAGGTTAGCTAGGAAGTCAAGAAACTGGAACATTTTGCACTATTGATGGGAATGTAAAATGGTATAGCCGCCATGTAAAGTTCTTTGGAGGTTCCCTCCAACTTAAAACATATTTACTCTATGATTCAGTAGTCACATGGTTGTGTATATATTTCCCCAAAATAAAAAAAATGTGACTATCAGAGATATTTGTGCATCCATTTCATAGCAGCATTTTTCACAATAGGCAAAAGATGGACACAACCAAGGTGTTCACTGGTGGATGAATAAATAAAGAAAATGTGGCATAAATATATGATGGAATAGTATTCAGCTTTTAAAAAGATGTAAATCCATTAATTTACTGCAACGTGTACGAACCCTGAAGATATTATGCTAAGTCTCATAACCAGACACAAAAAGACAAATATTCTAAGTTTTAGTTACATGAGGTATCTAAAGTAGTCACATTCAAAAAACAGAAAGTAAAATGCTGGCTTCTAGTACTGGAGGTAAGGGGGAAATAGGGAGGCTTTGCTGAAGGGGTGTGCAAGTTCAGTTTTGCAAGATGAAAAAGTTCTGGAGATCTGTTACACAACAAGGTTTTCTTTTCAATCCCAAAGAAAGGGAATGCCAAAGCATGTTCAAACTACCACACAATTGCATTCATTCCACATGCTAGCCAAGTAATGCTCAAAATTCTCCAAGCTAGGCTTCAACAGTATGTGAACCAAGAACTTCCAGATGTTCAAGTTGGATTTAGAAAAGGCAAAGAAAAGTCACTCAGTCGTGTCTGACTCTACTTGACCCCATGGACTATAGCCTACCAGGCTCTTCTATCCATGGGATTCTCCAGGCAAGAATACTGGACTGGGTAGCCATTGCCTTCTCTGGGGGACTTTTCTGACTCAGAGATCAAACCTGGGTCACCTGCATTGCAGGCAGGTTCTTTATTGTTTAAGCTACCAAAATTCTCCAAGCTAAGCTTCAAAAGTACATGAACTGAGAACTTCCAGATATTTAAGCTGGATTTGGAAAAGGCAGAGGAACAAGAGGTCAAATTGCCAAGTCTATGATCCACTGGATCATAGAAAAAATAAGAGAATTCCAGAACATCTACTTCTGCTTCATTGACTATGCTAAAGCCTTTGACTCTGTGTATCACAACAAACTGTGGAAAATGGGATGGGAATACCAGAACACCTTACCTGCCTCATGAGAAACTTGTGTGCGGAACAAGAAGCCACAGTTAGAATGGGACATGGAACAATGGGCTGGTTCCAAATCGGGAAAGTAGTACATCCAGACTGTATATTGACACCCTGCTTATTTAACTTATATACAGAGTATGTCATGTGAAATGCTGGGCTGGATGAAGCATGAGATTACCAGGAGAAATACCACTCACCTCAGATATGCAAATGACACCACCCTTATGGCAGAAAGTGAAGAGGAACTAAAGAGCCTCTTGATGAAGGTGAAAGAGAAGACTGAAAAAGTCAGACTTAAAGCTCAGCATTCAGAAAATGAAGATTCTGAAGATTATGGCATCTTGTCCCATCACTTCATGGCAAATAGATGGAGAAACAGTGGAAACACTGAAAGACTTTATTTTTGGGGCTCCAAAATCACTGCAGATGGTGACTGCAGCCATGAAATTGAAAGACGCATGCTCCTTGGAAGGAAAGCTATGACAAACTTAGATGGCATATTAAAAAACTGAGACATTACTTTGCCAACCAAGGTTCATCTAGTCAAAGCTATGTTTTTTCTGGTAGTCGTGTATGTGTGTCAGATTTGGACCATAAAGAAAGCTGAGCACCAAAGAATAGATGCTTTTGAACTGTGGTGTTGGAGAAGACTCTTGAGAGTCCCTTGGAATGCAAGGAGATCAAAGCAGTCAATCCTGAAAGAAATCAATTCTCAATATTCATTGGAAGACTGATGCTGAAACTGAAGCTCCAGTACTTTGACCACCTGATGCGAAGAACTGACTCATTGGAAAAGACCCTGATGCTGGTAAAGATTGAAGGCAGGAGGAGAAGGGGACAGCAGAGGATGAGATTGTTGGATGGCATCACAGACTTGATGGACATGAGTTTGAGCAATCTCCAGGAGTTGATGACGGACAGGGAATTCTGGTGTGCTGCAGTCCATGGTGTCATGAAGAGTCGGACAGGACTGAGTGACTGAATTGACTGACTGATACCGTGGCTAAACTCTACACTTAAAACTAGTTACAACAAAAGATTACTTTTAGACACAAACACATTAAAAGTTGTTAAGCTTTGTTAAAAGTTAATGCAGAATCAGAATTAAAAATGTAATATGATCTTGAACGTAAGGTGTTTATCCTACACCTATCGCATTAATACAACTAGAGTTATGCCAATTATATTTTGGAGTTCAATGATGAGTTAACAGTAAACTCAAGTTGTAATCAGCCAGTAGATATGAAATGAGAATGAACTATGTTGCAGCAACCTGCAAAGTATAGAATGGGTTTCAGTTCAGTTCGGTTCAGTTCAGTTGCTCATTCGTGTCCGACTCTTTGTGACCCCATGAATCACAGCATGCCAGACCTCCCTGTCCATCACCAACTCCCAGAATTTACTCAAACTCATGTTCATCAAGTCAGTGATGCCATCCAGCCATCTCATCCTCTGTCGTCCCCTTCTCCTCCTGACTTCAATCTTTCCCAGCATCAGGGTCTTTTCCAATGAGTCAACTCTTCTCATGAGGTGGCCAAAGCATTGGAGTTTCAGCTTTAGCATCAGTCCTTCCAATGAACACCAAGGACTGATCTCCTTTAGAATGGACTGGTTGGATCTCCTTTCTGTCCAAGGGACTCTTAAGAGTCTTCTCCAACACCACAGTTCAAAAGCATCAATTCTATGGTGCTCAGCTTTCATCACAGTCCAAATCTCACATCCATACATGACTACTAGAAAAACCATAGCCTTGACTACACAGACCTTTGTTAGCAAAGTAATGTCTCTGCTTTTCAATATGCTATCTAGGTTGGTCATAACTTTCCTTCCAAGGAGTAAGCATCTTCTAATTTCATGGCTGCAATCACCATCTGCAGTGATTTTGGAGCCCCCCAAAATAAAGTTTGACACTGTTTCCACTGTTTCCCCGTCTATTTCCCATGAAGTGATGGGACCAGATGCCATGATCTTTGTTTTCTGAATGTTGAGCTTTAAGCCAACTATTTCACTCTCCACTTTCACTTTCATCAAGAGGCTTTTAGTTCCTCTTCACTTTCTGCCATAAGGGTGGTGTCATCTACATATCTGAGTTTGTTGGTATTTCTCCTGGCAATCTTGATTCCTGTTTGGGCTTCTTCCAGCCCAGCATTTCTCATAATGTAGTTTGCCGTTAAGTTAAATAAGCAGGGTGACAATATACAGCCTTGATGTACTCCTTTTCCTATTTGGAACCAATCTGTTGTTTCAAGTCCAGTTCTAACTGTTGCTTCCTGACCTGAATATAGGTTTCTCAAGAGGCAGGTCAGGTGGTCTGGTTTGCCCATCTCTTTCAGAATTTTCCACAGTTTATTGTGATCCACACAGTCAAAGGCTGTGGCATAGTCAATCAAGCAGAAATAGATGTTTTTCTGGAACTCTCTTGCTTTCTTGATGATCCAGCGGATGTTGGCAATTTGATCTCTGTTTCCTCTGCCTTTTCTAAAACCAGCTTGAACGTCTGGAAGTTCATGGTTCACATATTGCTGGAGCCTGGCTTGGAGAATTTTGAGCATTACTTTACTAGCACATGAGATGAGTGCAATTGTGCAGTAGTTTGAGCATTCTTTGGCATTGCCTTTCTTTGGGATGGAGTGAAAACTGAACTTTTCCCGTCTTATGGCCACTGAGGACTTTTCCAAACTTGCTGGCAAACGACTTTTAGCATTATGCAGCTATCTTCGCTATAGTCTGATATGTAGGTTAACACAGACATAAAGATAATCTTTAGGGTCTTAAAATAATTTTCTTCCAGACTTTTGGAGAATTTCTACTCCATGCAGTATTGGATTAGCTTTCACAACTTATTCCAAAGTCATAATTAATGTTTTTCTACTAAGAACACCTGATTTCTTTAATACCATTAGGTATGAAACAATGATGATAAATCTCCACTTGTATAGGAAAACAAAGACTGTGTTTTTCCATTTCCTTTAGAAATGTAAATTGAAATAGTAGACAACCGAAGTTTTGTCTTGTGAAAAGACATGTGAAAGTGAAAGTCTCTCAGTCGTTTCTGACTCTCTGTGACTCCATGGACTATACAGGCCATGGAGTTCTCCAGGCCAGAATACTGGAATCGGTAATCTTTCCTTTCTCCAGGGAATCTTTCCAACCCAGGGATCAAACCCAGGTCTCCTGCAGGTGGATCAATGACTAAAAATACAATGAGAAAATACAAGGGATAGAGGAAGAGTGAGCCGGGAGTGGGGAAAGTGGGAGAAAGGAAGGAGGGGTAAGTAGAGGGAAAGATAGGTGGTTGTGGAGGGAAGGGGAAAGGAATGAAAGAAAGAAGGAAAAGCAGAGAAAGGAGGAAGAGGTCAGGAGGAAACAGAGTAGAGAAAAAGAGAGGAAGAAGGGAGCGTGGGAAACAACATTCTTACAGCTTGAGAAGAAAAGGAGTGTCCCTAATAGCTGAAAACTGGAGAACTCCTCAAAGAAACAGGTGTTACATCAAGTCAATACAGTAAACTGGCAGAGATAGAAATAATTTTACAGAAAGTCCAGAAATGAGAAGGAACAGGGACAAGTGATCAAAGACCTTGGAGTGCGTTTCAGTTGACAATTGTGAGCAGCAATCATCTTACTGGGCTATTAGCCCCTCCTCATGTCTCCTGAGCAAAGAAGCAAGAAGATTGAGTCTGTGATCAGAGACACAGGGCATGTCCCCCTGCCCCTACAGGGTACAGACCACCCTTCTTTCAGAGGACAACTTCCTGGGAGTGACCATGGGAGTCGATGATTCTACCAAAGGGAGACCAGTTAAGGAGGCTGCTGGGCTCTGCATCCAGGCTGTGTGTTGGGTCCACAGAGAATGAGGATGGAGGTCTGAATGGGCAGGTTAAGCCTGAGGAGCCAGGCTCCCAGGGAGTGTGGGACAGAGAGCAGGGAACTGTGCTTGCCACCAAGAAAGGGCACCTTCTTTCTTTACCATCTGCTCTCTGCTTCCGCCACCAGGACCTCCATCCTTACTCAGAGATGTCTGTGCTGACAAGGTCCCAATTTCTTAGGGTCACAAGTAGTCAGGACAGTGTTACCTGTCAGGTTGAATGGTGAACTTTGGGTGTCAGGCATTCACGTTGGCTCCCTGGGGCTCCCAGCTGCTGTCTGAGGGGAGAAACCCAGGACAGGGAGCACTAGGAGTGTCTGAAGCAGGAGCGCAGGTGCTCCCTGCTGCCTTGTTGGGTGGTGGCTTCAGTGAACAGAAGGGTGAAGAGGAGGAACAGCCCCGTTGCAGGACTGAGGGGAAGCACGGTCTTCCTAACTGCCCTAATTGGCTGTGGGAATGCCCAGGCTATCACCAAGGCTGAGTGTCCTAAGGCCCCCCTGCTAGGTGGTCCAGGGGAGACAGCTGAACACTTACTTACATTAGGTTCAGCAACAACTTGAAGGGAGAAGCCTCAAAATCTGTCTAGTCTATGTATTTTCACTGGAGGATATTGAACTTGGGACATACAGGCTGCTTAGAGATTCTCTGTTCATGATGCTGCCCACTGTGTTATCCAGAGTTCAAGATTATGACCTTGCTCCATCCTTGCACTGTTACTTTCCTGCTGGCAAAACAGCTTGGTTCTTTATTGCATATCATCCTTGCAATGTATGCTCCATGAAGTGCTCCTATGAAGGGTTCAATGAAAGTTTGGATGAAAGAAATGAGTTGGGTGAATGAGGAATGAATTCCTCAAACCAAAGCCTGTACCTCTCCCAGAGCCCTCTTGCCCTGTCTCGGAACAACCAGTCTCTCTGGTCACTCTCCTTCACGTGGCTGTGTGTTTCTGCCCCAGTCTCCTCAGGCCATCCTTGACCTCCTTGTTTCCCAGACTGTAGATGAGGGGGTTGAGCATCAGGACGACCAAGGTGTAGAAGACAGAGACCACCTTGCCCTGCTCCATGGACTCCACGGCTCCCGGCTGGGCATACAAAAAGAGTCCCATAAAAGAGGGACACAGCTGTCATGTGGGAGCCACAGGTGGAGAAGAGCTTGTATCTCCCTCCTCCTGAGCGCATCCTCAGGATGGTCACTGTGATGTAGCCATAGGAGGTGAGGACCATGAGTGTGGTGCCCACGATGATGAGGCCACAAATGCTAAACAAGACCAGCTCATTGATGGTAGTGTCAGCACAGGCAAGTTTGAGCAATGGAGGGACATCATAGAGGAAGTGGTCAATGTGGTTGGAGCTGTAGAACGTGAGGCTGAATGTGATGGAGTGCAGGATGGTCTGCAGGATGGAGTTGAGGCAGCCCCCGCAGTAGCAACCCAGCATCAGGCGGGCACAGACCAAGGGGCACATGGTGATGGGGTAGCGTAGGGTGCCGGGGTCCAGCCCTGGTGGATCCAGGGAAATTCGAAGGGGAGATGGCATCAGCGATCAGGAAACAATTGCTAGATTAAATATTTACTAGAGGCTTATAGAGTGGTTAAGTGAGGATAGCTCAGCAGGAAAATTCAGCAGAGAAAAGAAGCTGAATAATTTGGTTTACGTGGAAAGCTACTAAAATTCCAAGGCAAGGAATTTACATCACCTACGTAGGCCGCAGGCATCCTCCCGTTCTCCCGAAGGAGAGGAGACACTAAGGCCTTTCCGGTCAGATCTTAGAAGCCCAGGCATAATTAGTAGGCTTGACGAGCCTCCACGCCCCAGATGGAATTCAGCCAGAAAATGAGAGAAAGAACGGCATGAGGAGACCAGTATTTCGAGGAACTGATCCCATTTTTTATTTCTTCAGGGTCTATTTTTATACACTGAGATGTTATATAGAAGTCACGCAGGGTCAGCAGTCCTGACTTTTATTAAAGTCAGGTGCTTCAAACAGATGTATACAGAGGTCTTAGGGGTGTTACATCATCTTCTGGCCAGGGGGCCTGCTGACAATTTATGACCCTCTCCTTGTGACAGCGCAGTCAACCAGAACACTTATTTCTCCAGGGGTGATTATTCTTAAAACAGACGCCACCTTCCGAAGGTACCAGATAAAGTTACATTCCTATAGGGTGAGGGTGTAGTGGGTTTTAATTAAGGAAAGAATTTGCTTAGCCTAAGGTCTAACGTGATTAATATCAAAGGTTAATACTTATTTCTTCTGTATATTCATTAATGTGTATAAGGGTAGGGGATGTGGAGACTTTAGCAGTAAACATTGGCTCAACAAATGAAAAACCCTTCACCAATACAATTTCTAATCAGCCCACTATACTTATACTAAGTTTTCTAACTTCTCTAAAGAACCTGTTTTTAGAAGGCTTAAAACAATCACGTGTGGCCGGACAAGCCTGTCAGGCAGGCTAGAGAAACTTCAGAGGAGTTTGTAGGTTAAAACACTCCTGTCACGCCCAGGTATTATTATTAACTGGAGCTGTAAGTTAACTCTTTTTCAGAGAGAGGTGTTGGGCGACAGCATCCCATAAAGTCAGAGGTGTAGGTGAGAGCACAAAGCAGTAAAGTAGGCAGACTCTGGTTTTGGGAGTAGATGCTCGAGAATTTCCAGGGGGACTCCTGAGACTTGATCCCACCTTTGTGTATGCCCAGCCTCCTTCCTCATGACCTTTGCCATGGGTGGAGTTCCTCACACTGGCTCCCTGCAGTAGGGGGCTGCAGATGGCCATGAAGCAGTCATAGGCCATCACAGCCAAGAGGAATCCCTCAGTGGTGAGGAGCAGGGAGATGAAGATGAACTGGGTGACACATCCCCCTAAGGTGATGACCTTGGAAGAGGAAAGGAGGTCAGTGAGTGCCAAGGTCCAGCCCCAGTGGATCCAGGGAAATCGGAGCAGGGACGGCGTCGGCGAGGATCAGGAAACAATTGCTTAATTAAATGTTAATTAAGGATATAAAGAGTAGTTAAATAAGGATAGCTCAGTGAGAAAATACAGTGGAGAAAAGAGGCTGAATAACTTGGTTTACATGGAAAGCTAATAAAACTCCAAAATAAGGAATTTGCGTCACCTACGTAGGCCGCAGGCATCCTCCCGTTCTCCCAAAGGAGAGGAGACACTAAGGCCTCCCCAGTCAGAACTTAGAAGCCCAGGCAAAATTAGTAGGCTTGACGAGCCTCCCCGCCCCAGATGGGAATTCAGCCAGAAGGTGAGAGAAAGAACGACATGGGGAGACCAAGTTTCGGTGAACAAAGCCCACACTTTATCTTCCAAAGTAGTTTTTGTACCTTAAGTTGTGCATAGAGGATAATAAGGGAAGGGGTAGAGTCATGCAAGGACAGCAGTCCTTGATCCTAATTGAAGCCAGGCTTTCAAACTTATCATATGCAAAAGTTTAGGTGATTTACATCATCTTCTGGCCAGGAGGCCTGTTAACATTTTAAGATCCTTTCTTCAGAAAACTTATTTTTCTCTAAAGGTGGTGATTCTAAAGTCAGACGCCACCTTCCAAAAGCATTAAAGTTGCATTCCTATAGGGCAAAGGTGTGGTGGGCTATAACAAGAAAAGAATTAACTTACAAACATTAAAGCTACTACTTACATTCCTATACACCAATTATATCAATCAATACACTGCCAGAGACACAGTAGGTAAGGGATATGGAAACTTAGCAGCAAACATTGGCCCAAAAAGTGAAAAACCCTTCACCAATACAATTTCTAATCAATCTTTTAACTGCTCAAAGGAATCTGTATTTAGATAGTTTAGAACATCTCATGCCTCTCACAGTTAGGAGGCTCTGAACAATCACATGTGGCCAGAAAAACCTATTGAGGCAGGCTAGAGGACTTTCAAAGGAGTTTGTAGGTGGAAACACTCTTGTCAGGCCCAGGAACTTTATTAACTGGAGCTGTAAGTTAACTCTTTTTCAGAGAGAGGTGGTGGGGGACAGCCCCCCGTAAAGTCAGAGGTGTAGGTGAGAGCACAAAGCAGTAAAGTAGGCAGACTCTGGTTTGGGGGGTAGATGCTCGAGAATTTCCAGGGGGACTCCTGAAGCTTGATCCTGCCTTTGCATATGCCGAGCCTCCTTCCTCATGACCTTTGCCACAGGCGGAGTTCCTCACACTGGGACCCGGCAAGTGAGGGTCTTAGGGTAAATGACAGATGAGTAGCACAAGTCCAGAAAGGAGAGGTTCTTGAGGAAGAAGTACACTGGGGAGTGCAGACAGGTATCCAGCGTGATGACCACGATCATGGTGAGGTTCCCCAGGACGTCCACCAAGTACAGAACAAGGAACAGAGCAGACAGCAGGGCCTGGGTCTGTGGGCTACCCCCAAATCCATCCAGCACAAACTCCTGCAGAGGCATCACTGAGAGGTTTCCATTTCTGTGGGGTGACATAATCCTGACCATGACACGGCACAGAGAGCAGAGAGCAGGTGGGAGGCAGGGAGAGGGAGCAGGTCAATGTCACATGATCGCCCTGCCTTGGAGATCAAGGACATTGCACCACCTCACTGCACAGTGACCAAGAGACCACCAGCTGCCCAGTTCTGCTTCCAGATGAGTATGGACTGACCTGAAAAGGGAACATTTCCTCTGATTCATTAATGCATAAATATGGAAGTTTACTCTCTCTGGGCAACTCTGAAGTACTGTTATGGGGTTTGTAGTGGCTGCCAGGAGCTTTGGAGGCTGAAAACTTAAAGTGTGAGGAGTGTTGCAATCTCCTCTGTCTCTTCTCAATAAATGCTTTCCATCTCCATAGGGATGTTCCTGAGCTGTGTAATTTCCACTCCTCACTCAAGTATCTAATCCTGCACTTTCCTGTCTTATTAATTCATTCACTAATTTTATAAATATTTATTGAACACCTCATGCCAGCCTGGTGGTATGTTGTTGATGATTGTACCTCCAGGCCAGGCTGGGACCAGAGCAGGAACCAGCACCAACCAGGAAAATTTCTCTCAGTCTGTCCTGCAGACCATGAGCCCCATGTAGCATCAATATGTGAACCTGGACCACAGCTTCATCCTGTCTGCAGAGCACTGTGCATCCTTGAGGATCTCAGGGGGCCTCAAGCCAATGTCCTGATGTTTAAAAATATGAGCAGGGGACACCAGGCTACTAGAGTGCTATGTCTATCTTTCCTGCAGACCCTGAGATCTATCTTAGCATGAAGGAAAACATCAACAGAGCTGTTTGCATCCTTGAGAATATAAGGGTTTTTTCTTGCAATACAGAGAGTGGACAATTAATGGGGAGGGGACAGCCAAGCTTCATGGCCTGAGAAGCAGCAGGACAGAGGCTGTGACACATTTGGGATGTGGGGATGTCCTCCTGTCCTCACTTCTATGCCCCTGGCTCCTCAGCACATCTCATATAGTCATTGCTTGGAGCAGTGGGAGCCTCCAACACAGTCACATCTGCTCAGTGTCTGGGTGCTGCTTCATGTCCCCGTCACAGCCCAGACCTCCCTTGGCCACATTGGACCAGGCTGACCACCACACCCTCATGGGACATGGGGACCCGCTGTGTGGTGGCCAGAGGAATGGTTGGGAGATGCAACTTAGAGAGCGAGCAGTGGGAAGGAGGGTGGGCACAGCGCCACAGTGCCACTCAGGAAGGTGAGAAGGATTAGGGGGAGGATGTAAAGTATGTCAGAGCAAACTCCACAGTCCCTAGAGGGCAGGTCAGCAGCATGGCACAGCTGGCTGCCTTTGCAGGGAGAGAGCTCCAGTGCACTAGGGGTGTGCAGTCAGAGGCTGGGTGGTCTGTGGTGGTGTGGAGGAGTGATGACCTCCATGCTCCCTCTCAGCTTGAAGTTCTCTTGGAAGATGATCTATAAGAGCCCATACTTTGCAACCAAAAGTTGTACAAGGTACAAGGGTTAGTGGTCCCGCTTTCCTCTCCTGGGAGACTTAAGTCTAATCCTCTCATGACAGCAGAGGGGGACAGTCTGTCTGACACGTGCAGGCAGGGTCCACTCAAATGTGAATTTGGATATGGGCACTGAGGCTGGACAGGGTGCTGCCCTACACATGTTGGCCACCAAGCCCTATGCACAGAGGCCTGTCCTGCACACACACACACACACACACACACACACACACACACACCCTGTCTGCCTGTCCAGGTCCTCATCTCATAATAATCTCAAAGTTACCCGAGTGACCACCTTCACCCACTATCCCCAGATTTGGTGACCTTGCTGTTATATCCCCGAGGATTCCCAGCTTTATTTATTTGTCTGTTTCCTAGGACAATTCATCCACCTCAGGGGCCTTGAGTCATCACCACAGTGACCCCTCACATGCCTGGGGAACACATGAGGACTGCTTGGCATTTTCACCTGGGAAGCCAAGCTTCCAAGCTTATTTTGAAAAACTGAACAAACACATTCTTCTGGCTTGTTGAGATGACCAAGTGGGGCTACTGCAGTGGCTTCAGTAAACCTGCTTCTGAGTTGAGCCTGACAAATACCTCCAGGGTGAAGCAGAGAAACCCAGCGCTGCTTTCAAGGATCTATTGAATATTTGTAGTGACTGTGTCCTGAATCCTTTCCTTGCAAACTCTCATCACTCAAGTGTGATCTGAGCTCCTGCAGCACCAGCAGTGCCTGATGCTTGTTAGCTTCAGGATCTCAGGCCATTGACTTAAAATCCACCTTTGTAATAATCCCCTGATTATTTCTACTCTTGTTAAGCTCAGACCTGCTGCCCTAACTGATCCTGCCCGGGGCAGTGGGGCACGGGGGACTTTGTTGTCCAGGATCCAGACTCCCAGAACTCACCTGTCAGTGATGCTGACCATGCCCTGCTGAGTGATGACCACACTGCTCCTGTGATGTCACGAGGGGCATGGCTCACCCAGGACGCTGTGCTCCCAGGGAGGACAGGACTCCTGACCCAGGTCTGTGCTGCTGATAATGACGTGGCACTGAGGACCCCCTCCTTTGTTCACCTCTGGCCTCCTGTTCACGAAAGTGAGAGGGAGGAGGGGACATGGGGGGAAGCAGGCTCTGGCTGCAGAACTCCTGGGTCTTGATAAAAGCAGAGCAGGGCATGGACTCAGTCACCTGACTCTCCACATTATCTGCCATCTGGGCAATATGTCAGGTTCCTGTACCTGAGGGTCACTCTGCTCTGAAGATGCTATTTGCAGGTCTGGGACTTGAGGCCTCAAATGGCCAATTAGGTGAGACCTGGGCTTCCGAGCGCACTGGGGCTCACATCCTCCTGGGTCCCAGGAGCTGCAATCCTGTGGCCAATCGTCCTTTGATGCATCTCAGTCCAGTACAGGGGAGGCAGGAAGACCATCAGAGAGCCCTGAGTGTGGGTAGGGCAAATAGTAGAGAAATGCAGACAACTTATATGTGCTCTATGGATGTCTTAGAAAGATGTCCCTGGGCAGCAGGTGGGACCTCCTGGCCCACAGCCCTTTCTCCTCCTCTGTTCCATTCTCATCTGTTCTTGTGAGGAAAAGTGACAGGTGGGAAGTCTGTACCCAGGGCAACAGCACTGCCCTTTCAATGACACTTATTACCCTTATGACCATTTTTCATGCTAAAATTGTCCTGTTTTTGGCTATTTGGATTCTCTTCAAAGCAGCCCTACACTCACTGAATATAGCTTAAATATATCACATCCATTAAAAGAAAATATTTTAATTCAGTTGGAAAACCAAAACAAAATTATAAACATGATATATATTTAATGTTTAATTTAATATAGAGAATTTGAAATGGAAATGCTGGAGAAAATTGTATCATATACATTCTAAGATAAACAAAGCTCGCATGCCTTAATAATTATTAGACAAACTAGACTTCTGGGGAAAAGCTTATTTGTAAAGGGACATGTCATAATGAAAATGTATTATCCACCTGGGTCACAGGGAAATTTAAATTTGTATACAACTAATAGAGACTTAAAATATAGGAAGTAAAAACTGATGAATTAAAAAGAAATAATCCCACTTCTGAGCATACACACTGAGGAAACCAGAATTGAAAAAGACACAGGTACCCCAATGTTCATCACAGCACTGTTTACAATAGCCAGGACATGGAAGCAACCTAGATGTCTATCGGCAGACGAATGGATAAGAAAACCATGGTATATATACACAATGGAATATTACCCAGCTATTAAAAAGAATTCATTTGAATCAGTTCTAATGAGGTGGATGAAACTGGCACCTATTATACAGAATGAAGTAAGTCAGGAAGAAAAACACCAATACAGTATATTAACACATATATATGGAATTTAGAAAGATGGTAATGATGACCCTGTATGTGATACAGCAAAAGAGACACAGATGTATAGAACAGAATTTTGGACTCTGTGGGAGAAGGTGAGGGTGGGATGATTTGAGAGAATAGCATTGAATCTTGTATATTATCATATGTGAAATAGCGCCAGTCCAGGTTTGATGCATGGGACAGGGCGCTCAGAGCTGGTGCACTGGGATGACCCTGAGGGATGGGATGGGGAGAGAGGTGTGAGGGGGTTCAGGATGGGGAACACATGTACACCCATGGCTGATTCATGTCAATGTATGGCCAAAATCACTGCAATATTATAAAGTAATTAGCCTAAATTATAATAAATAAATTTAAAAAAAGAAAGAAATAGATTGGCAACACATTTCAGTATTCTTGCCTGGAGAATTGCATGGACAGAGGAGCCTGGTGGGCACATTCCAAGAAGTTGTAAAGAGTCAGACACAACTGAGTGATGAAGACACACACATATCCAAATTATAGGTGATATAGGTGGTATTTTACCATATCTCTCTAAATAATAATGCAAGAGAAAAATTGTAGTCATGTTACAATTGATTCTACATATCAACCAAATCGATTCTACTTGACATAGAACAATACATTCAGCAACTGCAGAGTAAATTACCTTCAGCACATGGAATAGGATTCTGGTAGGCTCCATAGTGACCCCCTCCCCTCAAAAAATGTCTGCCTGAAAATGCAGAGTGTGACCTTAATTGGAAATAGGATCTTTCCAAATGAATTAGTTAGGATGAAGTCATGCTGGATTAGGTGGGCCCTAAATGCACTGGCAGGTGTTCTTCTGAGAAGAAGAGAGGAAACACACACAAAACACAAGGAAGAAGGGCAAGTAAAAGCTGGGCAGAGGTTGGAGTGATGCAACAACAGGGGAAGGGGAAGGAATGCCAAGGATGCCAGAGGCTCCAGAAGCCAGGAAAAGTCACAGAAAAGTGTTTGTCACGAATTTTTAAATGCAGCAGGCCCTGGAGACAACTTGATTTTGGACATCTATCCTCTAGACCTGCAAGAGAGCAAATTCCTGTTGTGAAAAGTCACCGTGTATTAATTAGTTCTGGCAGCCCTGGTCACTGACACAGGAGAGCAGGGAGGCAGTCTGCTTTCATCTGGCAAGGTCAGCAATACACCTTCACTCTCCTATCGCAGGGCTATGTCCCCTCTCCAGCTATATGTCAGAATGTACTCTGCAGAGGTCTTGATCCCCTTTTCCAAATCTACCATATTCTAGTTCACTTATTTCAATTGTTTTAAATGTGATCACATATCACAATTTACTTGTAGAATCTTCTTTAGAGAGATGTTTAGATTACTTGCTTTTTTATTTTTTCAGTAATGCATATTATGAAATGGATATTTTTGTCCTCCCTAAAGTTTGATGTGTTCAGCTCAGTTCACTCGCTCAGTTGTGTTCGACTCTTTGCAACCCCATGAATTGCAGCACACCAGGCCTACCTGTCCATCACCAACACCTGGAGTCCACTCAAACTCATGTCCATCGAGTTGGTGATGCCATCCAGCCATCTCATCCTTTGTCGTCCCCTTCTCCTCTTGCCCCCAATTCCTCCCAGCATCAGGGTCTTTTCCAATGAGTCAACTCTTTGCATGAGGTGGCCAAAGTATTGGTTTCAGCTTTAGCATCAGTCCTTCCAAAGAACACGCAGGACTGACTCATTTATGATGGAATGGTTGGACCTCCTTGCAGTCCAAGGGACTCTAAACAGTCTTCTCCAACACCACAGTTCAAAAGCATCAATTCTTCAGTGCTCAGCTTCCTTCACAGTCCAACTCTCACATCCATACATGACCACTGGAAAAACCACAGCCTTGACTAGATGGACCTTTGTTGGCAAAGTAATGTCTCTGCTTTTTAATATGCTATTTAGGTTGGTCATAACTTTCCTTCCAAGAAGTAAGTGTCTTTTTATTTCATGGCTGCAATCACCATCTGCAGTGATTTTGGAGCCCAGAAAAAAGTCTGACACTGTTTCCTCTGTTTCCTCATCTATTTCCCATGAAGTGATGGGACCAGATGCCATGATCTTCATTTTCTGAATGTTGAGCTTTAAGCCAACTTTGTCTCTCTTCTCTTTCATTTTCATCAAGAGGCTTTTTCGTTCCTCTTCACTTTCTGCCATAAGGGTGGTGCCATCTGCATATCTGAGGTTATTGATATTTCTCCCGGCAATCTTGATTCCAGCTTGTGTTTCTTCCAGCCCAGTGTTTCTTATGATGTACTCTGAATATAAGTTATATAAGCAGGTTGACAATATACAGCCTTGAAGTACTCCTTTCACAATTTGGAACCAGTCTGTTGTTCCATGTCCAGTTCTAGCTGTTGCTTCCTGACTTGCATATAGGTTTCTCAAGAGGCAGGTCAGGTGGTCTGGTATTCCCATCTCTTTCAGAATTTTCCACAGTTTATTGTGATCCACACAGTCAAAGGCTTTGGCATAGTCAATAAAGCAGAAATAGATGTTTTCCTGGAACTCTCTTGCTTTTTCAATGATCCAGCATATGTTGGCAATTTGATCTCTGGTTCCTCTACCTTTCCTAAAACCAGCTTGAACATCTGGAAGTAAACAGTTCACGTATTGCTGAAGCCTGGCTTGTGTGGTTCACAATAAACTGTGGAAAGTTCTGAAAGAGATGGGAATACCAGACCACCTGACCTGCCTCTTGAGAAACCTATATGCAGGTCAGGAAGCAGCAGTTAGCACTGAACATGGAACAACAGACTGGTTCCAAATAGGAAATGGAATATGTCAAGGCTGTATATTGTCAGCCTGCTTATTTAACTTCTATGCAGAGTATATCATGAGAAACGCTGGGCTGGAAGAAGCACAAGCTGGAATCAAGATTGCCGAGAGAAATATCAATAATCTCAGATATGCAGATGACACCATCCTTATGGTAGAAAGTGAAGGGAAACTAAAAAGCTTCTTGATGAAAGTGAAAGAGAAGAGTGAAAAAGTTGGCTTAAAGCTCAACATTCAGAAAACTAAGATCATGGCACCTGGTCCCATCACTTCATGGCAAATAGATGGGGGAACAGTGGAAACAATGTCAGACTTTATTTTTTGGAGCTCCAAAATCACTGCACATGGTGATTGCAGCCATGAAATTAAAAGACACTTACCCCTTGGAAAGAAAGTTATGACCAAACTAGATAGCATATTAAAAATCAGAGATATTGCTTTGCCACTAAAGGTCTGTCTAGTCAAGGCTGTGGTTTTTCCTGTGGTCATGTATGGATGTGAGGGTTGGACTGTGAAGAAAGCTGACTGCTGAAGAATTGATGTTTTTGAACTGTGGTGCAGGAGAAGACTATTGCAAGTCCCTTGGACTGAAAAGAGGTCCAACCAGTCCATCCTAAATGAGTCAGTCCTGGGTGTTCATTGGAACAACTGATGCTAAAGCTGAAACTCCAATACTTTGGCGACCTCGTGCAAAGAGTCATTGGAAAAGACCCTGATGTTGGGAGGCATTGGGGGCAGGAGGAGAAGGGGACGACAGAGGATGAGATGGCTGGATGGCATCACCGATTCAATGGGCATGAGTTTGAGTGGACTCCGGGAGTTGGTGATGGACAGGGAGGCCTGGCGTGCTGGGATTTATGGGGTCACAAAGAGTTTGACACGACAGAGCAACTGAACTGAACTGAACTGAAAGTTTATATCTTAAAGTGTGTTCCTGAGCAGAAAGGCACACTTTTTTCCCTCAATCTCATTAAATTTTACATTCATTTTATAAAATAGAGGCTCCTTTCCTTCCATCTTTCTTTATTGTGCCCCCAATTTCTGTAATCTACTCTAAAGTTAAAAGTCTTCCCTTTAAGATGTTCTGCTCCCATGGGACTAAAGGAGTTTATAAGGTAATCCAGTGACTACAGTGTTGGCTAAAGATCAGCAAAGAGGTGTTATCCATGCCAATCCTTCTTTTTGTTCTAACTTCATCACCAAGCCTATGTTGATCTGGATTGTCTACATTCACAGCTTCAAAGAGAACAGGAGTGTGAATTGTTCTTGCTGTAAATCATTCTGTCCTTTCATTTTTCTTGGTGAGCAATTGTATCATGTAAAGTTCATTTTTATTTAGGCACTTATCTAGGGCATTCTCAAAATGACTGTACCAATCAAGCTCTACTTAGAATGAATAGCAGTGACTTATAGAGTTATGATAATGGTTAGCTTTGGGGGACAAAACTTGGGAGTGAGCAAAAATGACAGTGGCACTTATATTTTTAACCTGAATGGTAGGGGATTCCATGAGTGGATATGCTGTGATGGTTTTTTTTTTTCTGTAAATATATACAGATATAATAAGAATACAAATACTCTTTCTCTAATTCATACCAGAAAGGTGAATACTGTGGTGGGGGTCTGTGGCATCAATTTTAGTGGCAAAGTCACCATGCGCTTGGGGTAATGAAGCAGGAGTCCAGGAGAGCTTCTGCCCAACATGGAACCAAGAGTGTATCTCCGACCCCTGACCTCTCTCCCCTGTGATAGGCACTATTTGTCAGATCTGAATCACTTAAGCCAAAATTGTTCCTACTGATATCAAACTCACAGGGGGAACACTTGTCCATGTATTATTATTGTTGTTGTTATTTAAAACTGGGTAACGGGGTCTTCCCTCATGATCCACTGATTAAGACTTTGGCTTGCAGTGCAGGGGTGTGTGGGTTTGATCTCTGGTCCAGTAACTATGATTCCACGTGTGTTGTGGCCAAACAAATGAACAGAAATAAATAATGTAGAAGCAATATTGTAATAAATTCAGTAAAGAGTTTACAAAAAGCTGGATCATGAATACTGACCATATTGGTTGGGGTGAAGCATGAAGGAAAAAATTTAATGATTTAACTTTTCTTTGAAGTAATCACCCATAAGGGCACAATGAATAGCCATCAATAATCTTTTATACACTAGCCATTGCCTAAGGTGTGTTATTGTGCACAGTATCTCTGGTGAGCCTGGCCATGTGAATATGCTTTAATTGCAGTATAGCCGACTGTAATGCTGGGTTACTTTCTGGTGCACTGCCTAGTGATGTGACAGTTATATTCCCTGGTGGCTCAGATGGTGAAGAATCTGCCGGCATTGCGGGAGACCTGGGTTTGATTCCTGGGTTGGGAAGATCTCCTGGAGGAGGGCACAGCAACCCACTCCAGTATTCTTGCCTGGAGAATCCCTATGGACAGAGGAGGCTAGCTGGCTACAGTCCATGGGGTCACACAGAGTCAGACATGATTGAGTGACTAACCACATACAGCACATACATTATGAAATGACCATCTCAATAAACCTAATAACCGTCTATTCTCATGTAAGGTTTTATATTAATAATACAATGACTAAGACATCTGGTCCCATCACTTCATGGGAAATAGATGGGGAAACAGTGTCACACTTTATTTTCAGGGGCTCGAAAATCACTGCAGATGGTGATTGCAGCCATGAAATTAAAAGACACTGACTACTTGGAAAGAAAGTTATGACCAAACTAGATAGCATATTAAAAAGCAGAGATATTACTTTGCCAACAAAGGTTCGTCTAGTCAAGGCTATGGTTTTTCCAGTGGTCATGTATGATTGTGAGAGTTGGACTGTGAACAAAGCTGAGTCCCAAAGAATTGATGCTTTTGAACTGTGGTGTTGGAGAAGACTGTTCAGAGTCCCTTGGACTGCAAGGAGGTCCAACCAGTCCATCCTAAGGGATATCAGTCCTGGGTGTTCATTGGAAGGACTGATGCTAAAGCTGAAACTCCAATACTTGGGCCACCTCATGTGAAGAACTGACTCATTGGAAAAGACCCTGATGCTGGGAGTGACTGGGGGCAAGAGGAGAAGGGACGACAGAGGATGAGATGGCTGGATGGCATCACTGACTTGATGGACATGAGTTTGAGTGAACTATGGGAGTTGGTGCTGGACAGGGAGGCCTGGTGTGCTGCAATTCATGGGGTCACAAAGAGTTGGACAAGACTCAGCGACTGAACTGAAGTGAACTGAACAATACATATTGTTTATGCTGTAAATTATATCCCCAGATTTATTTATTTATTACAGAGTTTATGCCTGTATACTCCCTTTATCTATTTAATTACCCAGTGCCTTCCCTTCTGGCAACCACCATTTGTTCTATGTATGTATGAATCTGATTCCGATTTATTACTTTTTTTGGATTTTCTTTAAAAAACCACGAGGCAGTCCTAAGATGGCAGAGGAATAGGACGGGGAGATCACTTTCTCGCCCACAAATTCATCAAAAGAACATTTAAACGCTGAGTAAAATCCACAAAACAACTTCTGAATGCCGGCAGAAGACATCAGGCACCCAGAAAAGCAGCCCATTGTCTGCAAAAGGAGGTAGGAAAAATATAAAAGACAAAAAAAGAGACAAAAGATGTAGGGACGAAGCTCTGTCCTGGGAAGGGAGTCTTAAAAAGAGAGAAGTTTCCAAACACCGGGAAACACTCTCACTGCTGAGTCTGTGCTGAGCCTTGGAAGCACAGAGGGCAACATAATAGGGAGGAAAAATAAGTAAACAATTAAAACCCACAGATTACGAGCCCAACGGTAACTCCCCCAGCGGAGAAGCAGTGCAGATGCCTGTGCCTGCCACTAGCAAGCTGCATTGCTTAGAGTAAGGATCACGCTGGAATGCCCCCGAGGATAATCAGAGCAAACTAATTTGAGCTAGCAAGCCAGACTGTGGGATAGCTACCACGCAAAAAGCCCTAAGACACTGCCAGGCCCATGCACAGAACAAAGGGTGGAACAGAACTAGCTGGCTGCAGACCTTCCCCCTCTGGTGACAGGCAGCCAGAGCCGGAAGGGGGCAATCGCGCCCCAGAGAGACATTATCTGCCAAACTGCAAGCAGGCTTCTTTGCTTACTATGACTTATTGGGATTCTGGGCAGTCGTCTGCCTGAGAAGGTGTGCCGGTTGTACACCCAGAAAACTCAGCGGCAGGGACAGGAGAGGCGATAAGTCGCAGTGACCACTGTCACCAAACACCTCACTACCTGAGCTGCTCGGAGCTGGGAAGGGCACAAAACGCAGGGCCAACGGAGTCTACGCCTCTGAGGACTACCCGAGTGCCTGAACCCGAGCGGCTTACCTGGAGGTGCCTGCAGCCCAGGGCCAGCCTCGGACGGTTCCTGGTGGAGCAACCTAGAGCCTGAGCAGTGTGGGCAGGATGGGTGCACGCACCGTGAGCGGTGGCAGGCCCAGTGTGGCAGAGACACTGCGAGCACACGTCAGTGTTATTTGTATCCAGCGTCCCTCCCTCCCCACAGCGCGACTGAGCAAGTGAGCCTAAAAAAGTGTCCACTACCACCGCCTTGTGTCAGGGCGGAAATCAGACCCTGAAGAGACCAGCAAACAGAAGCTAAAACCCAGGGAACCGCCTTGGAAGTGACAGGTGCAATAGATTAAAACCCTGTAGTTAGTACCGACTACATAGGAAGGGGCCTATAGATCTTGAGAAATATAAGCCGGACCAAGAAACTATCCGAAAATGAACTGACCCCACACTGCCCACAACAACACCAGAGAAAGTCCTAGATATATTTTTACTCTTTTTACGATCATTCTCTTCTTTTTTCCTTCTTCTTCTTTTTTTTTTCTTTTCTTTCTTTTCGTTTTTTTAAATTAAAAAAAAAATTTAAGTCCTGTATTACTCCTTTAATTTTCATTTTTATAACCTACTATTTCTTTTCAAAAAAAGACTATTTTTTAAAGCAGACTTCATATATATATATTTTAATAACTTTTGTGACTTTGTTTTTCTTTTCTTCTTCTTCTTCTTTTCTTTAATATTGTATTTTTTAAAAACTAACCTCTACTCTAGAATCTCAGAGGCCTCCAGGACAGTGTTAAATGCCACAACATTCAAATCATAGGAGTCCCAGAAGAAGAAGACAAAAAGAAAGACCATGAGAAAATACTTGAGGAGATAATAGTTGAAAACTTCCCTAAAATGGGGAAGGAAATAATCAACCAAGTCCAAGAAACCCAGAGAGTCCCAAACAGGATAAACCCAAGGCAAAATACCCCAAGACACATATTAATCAAATCAACAAAGATCAAATACAAAGAACAAATGTTAAAAGCAGCAAGGGAAAAACAACAAATAACACACAAGGGGATTCCCATAAGGATAATAGCTGATCTTTCAATAGAAACTCTTCAGGCCAGGAGGGAATGGCAAGACATACTTAAAGTGATGAAAGAAAATAATCTACAGCCCAGGTTACTGTACGAAGCAAGGATCTCATTCAAATATGAAGGAGAAATCAAAAGCTTTACAGACAAGCAAAAGCTGAGAGAGTTCAGCACAACCAAACCAGCTCTCCAACAAATGCTAAAGGATATTCTCTAGACAGGAGACACAAAAACAGTGTATAAACACGAACCCAGAAACAATAAAGTAAATGGCAATGGGATCATACTTATCAATAATTGCCTTAAACGTAAACGGGTTGAATGCCCCAACCAAAAGACAAAGAATGACTGAATGGACACAAAAACAAGACCCCTACATATGTTGTCTACAAGAGACCCACCTCAAAACAGGGGACACATACAGACTGAAAGTGAAGGGCTGGAAAAAGATATTCCATGCAAATAAAGATCAAAAGAAAGCAGGAGTAGCAATACTCATATCAGATAAAATAGACTTTAAAACAAAGGCTGTAAAAAGAGACAAAGAAGGACGCTACATAATGATCAAAGGATCAATCCAAGAAGAAGATGTAACAATTATAAATTTATATGCACCCAACATAGGAACACCGCAATATGTAAGACAAATGCTAACCGGTATGAAAGGGGAAATTAACAATAACACAATAATAGTGGGAGACTTTAATACCCCACTCACACCTATGGATAGATCAACTAAACAGAAAATTAACAAAGAAACACAAACTTTAAATGATACAATAGGCCAATTAGACCTAATTGATATCTATAGGACATTTCACCCCAAAACAATGAATTTCACGTTTTTCTCAAGTGCACATGAAACCTTCTCCAGGATAGAGGACATCCTGGGCCATAAATCTAGCCTTGGTAAATTCAAAAAAATTGAAATCATTCCAAGCATCTTTTCTGACCACAATGCAATAATATTAGATCTCAATTACAGGAGAAAAAAATATTAAAAATTGCAACATATGTAGGCTGAACAACACGCTGCTGAATAACCAACAAATCACAGAAGAAATCAAAAAAGAAATCAAAATATGCATAGAAATGAATGAAAATGAAAACACAACAACCCAAAACCTGTGGGACACTGTAAAAGCAGTGCTAAGGGGAAAGTTCATAGCAATACAGGCATATCTCAAGAAATAAGAAAAAAGTCAAATAAATAACCTAACTCCACACCTAAAGCAACAAGAAAAGGAAGAAATTAAGAACCCAAAGGTGAGTAGGAGGAAAGAAATCTTAAAAATTAGGGCAGAAATAAATGCAAAAGAAAAAAAAAAAAGAAAAGAAAGGAGACCATAGCAAAAATCAACAAAGCCAAAAGCTGGTTCTTTGAAAGGATAAATAAAATTGACAAACCATTAGCCAGACTCATCAGGAAACAAAGGGAGAAAAATCAGATCAATAAAATTAGAAATGAAAATGGAGAGATCACAACAGACAAATACAAAGGATCATAAGAGACTACTATGAGCAATTATATGCCAATAAAATGGACAACGTGGAAAAAATGGACAAATTCTTAGAAGAGTACAACTTTCCAAAACTGAACCAGGAAGAAATAGAAAATCTTAACAGATCCATCACAAGTACAAAAATTGAAACTGTAATCGGAAATCTTCCAGCAAATAAAAGCCCAGATCAAGACGGCTTCACAGCTGAATTCTACCAAAAGTTTAGAGAAGAGCTGACACCTATCCTACTCAAACTCTTCCAGAAAATTGCAGAGGAAGGTAAACTTCCAAACTCATTCTATGAGGCCACCATCACCCTAATACCAAAACCTGACAAAGATGCCACAAAAAAAGAAAACTACAGGCCAATATCACTGATGAACACAGATGCAAAAGTCCTTAATAAAATTCTAGCAATCAAAAAAATAAAATAAAATAAAATTCTAGCAATCAGAATCCAACAACACATTAAAAAGATCATACACCATGACCAAGTGGGCTTTATCCCAGGGATGCAAGGATTCTTCAATATCTGCAAATCAATCACACCACATTAACAAATTGAAAAATAAAAGCCATATGATTATCTCAATAGATGCAGAAAAAGTCTTTGATAAATTTCAACATCCATTGATGATAAAAACTCTCCAGAAAGCAGGAATAGAAGGAACATACCTCAACATAATAAAAGCTATATATGACAAACCCACAGCAAACATTATCTTCAATGGTGAAAAATTAAAAGCATTTCCTCTAAAGTCAGGAACAAGACAAGGGTGCCCACTCTCACCACTACTATTCAACATAGTTTTGGAAGTTTTGGCCACAGCAATCAGAGCAGAAAAAGAAATAAAAGGAATCCAAATTGGAAAAGAAGAAGTAAAACTCTCACTGTTTGCAGATGACATGATCCTCTACATAGAAAACCCTAAAGACTCCACCAGAAAATTACTAGAGCTAATCAATGAATATAGTAAAGTTGCACGATATAAAATCAACACACAGAAACCCCTTGCATTCCTATACACTAATAATGAGAAAATAGAAAAAGATATTAAGGAAACAATTCCATTCACCATTGCAACGAAAAGAATAAAATACTTAGGAATATATCTACCTAAAGAAAAAAAAAGACCTATATAGAGAAAACTATAAAACACTGATGAAAGAAATCAAAGAGGATACTAATAGATGGAGAAATATACCATGTTCATGGATCAGAAGAATCAATATAGTGAAAATGAGTATACTACCCAAAGCAATCTATAGATTCAATGCAATCCCTATCAAGCTACCAACGGTATTTTTCACAGAGCTAGAACAAATAATTTCACAATTTGTATGGAAATACAAAAAAGCTCGAATAGCCAAAGCAACCTTGAGAAAGAAGAATGGAACTGGAGGAATCAACCTGCCTGACTTCAGGCTCTACTACAAAGCCACAGTCATCAAGACAGTATGGTACTGGCACAAAGACAGAAACATAGATCAATGGAACGAAATAGAAAGCCCAGAGATAAATCCACGCACCTATGGACACCTTATCTTTGACAAAGGAGGCAAGAATATACAATGGAGAAAAGACAATCTCTTTAGCAAGTGGTGCTGGGAAAACTGGTCAACGACTTGTAAAAGAATGAAACTAGAACACTTTCTAACACCATACACAAAAATAAACTCAAAATGGATTAAAGATCTAAACATAAGACCAGAAACTATAAAACTCTTAGAGGAGAACATAGGCAAAACACTCTCCGACATACATCGTAGCAGGATCCTCTATGACCCACCTCCCAGAATATTGGAAATAAAAGCAAAAATAAACAAATGTGACGTAATTAAACTTAAAAGCTTCTGCACAACAAAAGAAACTATAAGCCAAGTGAAAGACAGCCTTCAGAACGGGAGAAAATAAAGCAAATGAAGCAACTGGCAAACAAGTCATCTCAAAAATATGCAGGCAACTCCTGCAGCTCAATTCCAGAAAAATAAACGACCCAATCAAAAAATGGGCCAAAGAACTAAATAGACATTTCTCCAAAGATGGCTAGCAAACACATGAAAAGATGCTCAACATCACTCATTATCAGAGAAATGCAAATCAAAACCACAATGAGGCACCATTTCACGCCAGTCAGAATGGCTGCCATCCAAAAGTCTACAAGTAGTAAATGCTGAAGAGGATGTGGAGAAAAGGGAACCCTCTTACACTGTTGGTGGGAATGCAAACTAGTACAGCCACTATGGAGAACAGTGTGGAGATTCCTTTAAAAACTGGAAATGAAACTGCCATATGACCCAGCAATCCCACTGCTGGGCATACACACTGAGGAAACCAGAATTGAAAGAGACACATGTACCTCAATGTTCACCGCAGCACTGTTTATAATAGCCAGGACATAGAAGCAACCTAAATGCTCATCAGCAGATGAATGGATAAGAAAACTGGTACATATACACAATGGAGTATTACTCAGCCATTAAAAAGAATACAGTTGAATCAGTTCTAATGAGGTGGATGGAACTGGAGCCTATTATATAGAGTGAAGCAAGCCAGAAAGAAAAACACCAATATAGTATACTAACACATATATATGGAATTTAGAAAGATGGTAATGACAACCCTGTATGGGAGACAGCAAAAGAGACACAGATGTATAGCACAGTCCTTTGGACTCTGTGGGAAGGGAGGGGGGGGATGATTTGGGAGAATGGCATTAAAACATGTATAATATCGTATAAGAAACAAATCGCCAGTCCAGGTTCGATGCAGGATACAGGAAGCTTGGAGCTGGTGCACTGGGATGACCCAGAGGGACGGTATGGAGAGGGAGGTGGCAGGGGGGTTCAGGATGGGGAACACGTGTACACTCATGGTGGATTCTTGTTGATGTATGGCAAAACCATTACAATATTGTAAAGTAAAATAATAATAATAATTTCAAAATAAAAAAGCCACATATATGTGAGGTGATACGGTATTTCTTTTCCCTAAATGATTTTTTTCACAAAGGATAAAACCGTCTAAATCCATCCATTTGTCACAAAAAGCAGGAAAGGATTTCATTATTTTATCGTTGATATAAGTGTCTTTTAATTTCATGGCTGCAGTCACAACCTGCAGTGATTTTGGAGCCCAAAAAGATAAAGTCTGACACTGTTTCCACTGTTTCCCCATCTATTTCCCATGAAGTGATGGGACCAGATGCCATGATCTTCATTTTCTGAATGTTGAGCTTTAAGCCAACTTTTTCACTCTCCTCTTTCACTTTCATCAAGAGGCTTTTTAGTTCCTCTTCACTTTCTGCCATAAGGGTAGTGTCATCTGCATATCTGAGGTTATTGATATTTCTCCCGGCAATCTTGATTCCAGCTTGTGCTTCTTCCAGCCCAGCGTTTCTCATGATGTACTTCTGCATAGAAGTTAAACAAGCAGTGTGACAATATACAGCTTTGTACTCCTTCCCCAACTTTGAACCAGTCAGTTGTCTCATGTTCAGTTCTAACTGTTCCTTCTTAATTCACATGCAAGTTTCTCAGGGAGCAGGTAAGTTGATGTGGTACTCCCATCTCTTTAAGAATTTTCAACGGTTTGTTGAGATTCACAGTCAAAGGCATTAGCTTAGTCAATGTAGCAGAAGTAGACGTTTGTCTGCAATTGCCTTGCTTTCTCCAAGATCCAACAGATGTTACCAATTTGATCACTGGTTCTTCTGCCTTTTCAAAATCCAGCTTGTATATCTGGAAGTTCTCAGTTCATGTATTGATGAAGCCTAGTTTGAAGGAATTTGAACATAACCTTGCTAGCATGTCAAATGAGTAGTTGTAGGATCATTAAAACATTCTTTGATATTGCCCTTCTTGGGGATTGGAATGAGAACTGACCCTTTCCAGTCCTGTGGCCACTGCTGAGTTTTTCAGATTTTCTGACATGTTGAGTGCAGCACTTTAACTGTGTTATCTTTCAGAATTTAAAATAGCTCAGCTGGAATTCTATCACATCCACTAGCATTGTTTGTATAAATGCCTCCTAAGAATCATTTGACTTCACACTCCAAGATGTTCAGCTTTAGGTGAGTGACAACAGCATCATGGTTATCTGGGCCATTAAGTTCTTTTTGTAGACTTCTGTGTATTCTTGCCACTTCTTCTTAATCTCTTCTGCTTCTGTTAGGTCCTTACCATTTTTGTCTGTTATCATGCCCATCCTTGCATGAAATGCTCCCTTGATATCTCATTTTCTTAAAGATATCTCTAGTCTTCCCCATTCTATTGTTTTCCTCTATTTCTTTGCATAGTTCATTTAAGAGGGCCTTCTTATCTCTCCTCGCTATTCTCGAGACTCTGCATTCAAGTGGGGTATATCTTTCCCTTTCTCCCTTTCCTTTTGCTTCTCTTCTTTGCTCAACTCTTTGCAAAATCTCGTTCTTTTTTACATTCTCTTTTTTGATTTAGATTATCACGGGCCATTAAATAGATTTCCCTGTGCTATCTAGCAGGTCCTTCTTGGTTATCTTTCTTATACATCAGATCAGATCAGATCAGTTGCTCAGTCGTGTCCGACTCTTTGCGACCCCATGAATTGCAGCTCGCCAGGCCTCCCTGTCCATCACCAACTCCTGGAGTTCACTGAGACTCACACCCATTGAGTCAGTGATGCCATCCAGCCATCTCATCCTCTGTCATCCCCTTCTCCTCCTGCCCCCAATCCCTCCCAGCATCAGAGTCTTTTCCAATGAGTCAAGGCTTCCCATGAGGTGGCCAAAGTACTGGAGTTTCAGCTTTAGCATCATTCCTTCCAAAGAAATCCCAGGGCTGATCTCCTTCAGAATGGACTGGTTGGATCTCCTTGCAGTCCAAGGGACTCTCAAGAGTCTTCTCCAACACCACAGTTCAAAAGCATCAATTCTTCGGTGCTCAGCCTTCTTCATAGTCCAACTACATAGTAGTCTTTGTATGTTAATCCCAAACTGATGTTTGATCATTTCTCTGCCTTGCACATTTTCTGTTTGGTAATTATAAGTTGTTTTGATATCTGTAAGTATATTTCTGTTTTGCAAATATGTTCAATGGAGTATTGCTCAGCCAGGAAAACAATGAAATAATGCCATTTGCAGCAACATGGATGGACCTAGAGATTATCATCCAATGCAAAGAAAGACAGAGAAACAAACATTGTATCACTCATATGTGGAATTCCCTTGGTTTTTCTATGATCCAGTATATGTTGGCAGTTTGAGCTCTGGTTCCTCTCCCTTTTCTAAATCCAGCTTGTATATCTGGAAGTTCTTGGTTCACATACTGTTGAAGCCTAGCTTGAAGTATTTGAGCGTAATTTGTTTGGTGTATGAGACGAATGCAACTGTATGGCAATTTGAACTATGTTTGGCATGCCTTTTCTTTGCAAATGGAATGGAAACGGACCTTTTCCAGTCCTGTGGCCACTGCTGAGTGTTCCAAATTTGCTGGCATAGTGAGTGAAGCATTTTGACAGCACCATCTTTTAGGATTTGCAATAGCTCAGCTGGAATTCCATCATGTCAACTAGTTTTCTTTGTAGTAATGCTTCCTAAGGCCCAGTTGACTTCACACTTCTGGTTCTAGGTGAGTGACCACACCATCGTAGTTATCTGGGTCATTTAAATCCTTTTTATATAGTTCTTCTGTGTATTCTTGCCACCTCTTCTTAATTGCCTATACTTCTGTTAGTTCCTTGCCGTTTTTGCCCTTTATTGTGCCTATCTTTGGAGAAGGCAGTGGCACCCACTCCAGTACTCTTGCCTGGAAAATCCCACGGATGGAGGAGCCTGGTAGGCTGCAGTCCATGGGGTCGCTAAGAGTCGGACACGACTGAGCGACTTCTTTCACTTTTCACTTTCATGCATTGGAGAAGGAAATGGCAACCCACTCCAGTGTTCTTGCCTGGAGAATCCCAGGGACGGGGGAGCCTGGTGGGCTTCCGTCTATCGGGTCGCACAAAGTCGGACACGACTGTGGTGACTTAGCAGCAGCAGCAGTGCCTATCTTTGCTTGAAATGTTCCCGTGGTATCTCCAATTTTCTTAAAGAGACCTGTAGTGATTTCCATTCTATTTTCCCCCTCTGTTTCTTTGCATTGCTCATTAAGATGGCTTTCTCATCTTTCCTTGCTATTCTCTGGAACTCTGCATTCAGTTGGGTATATCTTTCCCTTTATTCTTTGCCTTTTGCTTTTCTTCTTTTCTCAGCTATTTGTAAGGCCTCCTCAGACAATCACTTTGCCTTCTTGCAATTCTTTTTCATGGGGATAATTTTGGTCACCACCTCCTGTACAATGTTGCAAACCTCTGTTCATAGTTCTTCAGGCACTCAGTCTACCAAATCTACTCCCTTGAATCTATTCCAAAAAAGCAAGGGAAATCCCAAAAAAGTCTACTTCTGCTTCATTGACTATGCTAAAGCCTTTGACTGTGTTGATCACAGCAAACTGTGGAAAATTCTTAAAGTGATGGGAATACCAGACTACTTCACCTGGCTCCTGGAAAATCTGTATGCAGCTGAAGAAGCAACAGTTCGAACCAGACATGGAGCAACAAACTGGTTCAAAATTGGGAAAGGAGTATGTCAAACTGTATATTGCCATCCTGCTTATTTAACTGATATGCAGAGTGATATCTTACAGTGGCTGGTGTCAAATTCATGGTATTCAAAGAAACTTTCACTCTGGGATCAAAGACACAGTCTCAGCCATTCAGAGCTTTGTGCAGCAGAGAATTTACTAAAGTGAAAGAATAGGAAAGCCTCTGACATGGACATCAGAAGGGGGAAGAAAGAGTACACCCCCCTCACTAGTTTTAGCAGGGCAGTATATACTTTTCAGTCAGCTGCTAAGAAGATAAAAAGAATACTTCAAGACTGTACAAGGTTGTAAAAGTTTTACCAGAATCCTTCTCCCACAGGGTACATCCCAAGATAACATCTATCCAAGATTAGTCAAGGAGAATGGGTTCCTGGCAGAATGTCTCTGGGCGAGATATACTGTTGCTGGGTAAGCAATGGATATGAGAAAACAGGGTCCCAGGCAAGATTTGCTACAATTATAATCATTAACATACAGACAAAGAAAACTATACCCATGATTAAGATATTACTGCTGCACATTCATTAGCTCCATATCTAAAGTAACACCAGCTCTCTGGGGCAAGATACATTGTTGCAAAAGCCTTAATAAAAGCATGAGCAAGATATACTGTTGCCTGGGCAGCCAACATGATTAATGCAAAAGAATGTGAACAAAAATGCTCACTTCCACCTTAAAGGTGCCTTGGACTCCCTATCAACCTGCCTAAGTCTTAACTCTCTCAAGAGTACATCATGCGATATGCCATGCTGGATGACTCACAAGCTGGAATCAAGACTGCTGGGAAAAATATCAACAACCTCAGATATGCAGATGACACCACCCCAATGGCAGAAAGTGAAGATGAACTAAAGAGCCTCTTGATGAGGTGAAAGAGGAGAGCATAAAAGCTGGCTTAAAGCTCAACATTTAAAAAACCTAAGATCTTGGAATCCAGATCTCATCACATCATGGCAAATAGTCAGGGCAACACTGGAAACAGTGACAGATTTTATTTTCCTGGACTCCAAAATTACTGTGGATGGTGGCTGCAGCCATGAAATTCAGAGCAAAGCTATGACAAACTTAGACAGCATATTCAAAAGCAGAGATATAACTTCACCAACAAAGGTCCATCTAATTGAACCATGATTTTTCCACTAGTCATGTATGGATGTGAGAGTTGAACCATAAAGAAGGCTGAGTGCCAAAGAATTGATGCTTTTGAACTGTGGTGTTCAAGAAGACTTTTGAGAGTTCCTTGGACAGCAAGGAGATCAAACTAGTCAATCCTAAGGGAAATCAAATCTGAATATTCATTGAAAGGATGGATACTATGGCTTAAGCTCCAATACTTTTGCTACCTGATATGAAGAGCTGACTATTTGGAAAAGACCCTGATGCTGGGAAATACTGAGGGCCGGAGGAGATAGGGGTGACCAAGGATGAGATAACTGGATGGCATTTGTCAACTCAATGGACATGAGTGTGAGCAAACTCTGGAAGATGGTGAAGGATAGAGAAGCCTGGAGTGCTGCAGTCTATGAGGCTGCAAAGAGTCAGACTCAGCTGAGCAACTGAATGACAGCAACAACAATTAAAACCTCAATGAAAAGTCTTCAAGCTATGAATATATATTTCTTTAAATATAAATGTGTATTTCTCTAAACATGTTATATACATTGACAACTAATGTGAAAATATGCTCAACAGCACTAATCATTAGTGAAATGAAAATAAAAAACAATGTTATAATACTTTGAAACTATCAAGATGGGTATACAAAAGAAACAAAAGTATGTTTGTATGGTGTATGTATGTAAGTATATATGTTGACTAGGAGAAATTGGAACATTCTTGCACTGTTGATGGGAATGTAAGAAGTACTATGAAAAATTCTTTGCAGGTTCCTCCAAAATTAAAAAAAATACTATATGATCCAGTAATCACATATTTGAGTGTATATCCTGCCTCAATTTGATAGCAGTAACTACAAGAGATACTGGCACACCTACATACATAGCAGCATTCTTCATCATAGGCAGAAGGTGGAAGAAACACAAGTGTTCATTGGTGAATAAAATGGTAAACAAAATGTTGTGGTGTATATATGAGGGAATATTATTTAGCCTTTTAAAAGATTAAAATACTGATATTTACTGCAGCATGGGTGAAACTTGAAGACATTTTGTTAAGTGAGATAACCAGACACACAAAAAGACAAACATCGTAGGCTTTACTTATGTGAGGTATCTAAAGTAGTCGCATTCATAAAGACAAATCAAAGTGTTGGCTGCCAGGGGTTGAGGCAGGGGAAATCGGGAGTTACTGCTGAGGGGTATGCAGTTCAGTTTTGTAAGATGAAAAAAGATGAAATAAGTTCTGGAGATTTGTTACACGAGAAGGTGCATATGCTGAGCACTGCTGAATTGTACACTTAAAAGCAGGTACAACAAAAACGTTGTTTTTTAAACACAATTAGAAACTTATAACTTTTAAAAAAGTTAGCATAGAAACAATTTAAAGTACAGTATGGTCCTGAAATTCAAGATGTTTATTCTACACTAACTCAATAATGTAACTAGAACTATTTAAGTTACATTTTTGAGTTCAGTGACTAATTAACACTGAACTCAAATTATAATCAGCCAGTAGATATGGACTGAGAACCTATTAAGTGGCAGAAGATTGCAAAGCATGTACAGAATTAAATAAGCAGGGTGACAATATACAGCCTTGACATACTCCTTTTCCTATTTGGAACCAGTCTGTTGTTCCATGTCCAGTTCTAACTGTTGCTTCCTGACCTGCATATAGGTTTCTCAAGAGGCAGGTCAGGTGGTCTGGTATTCCCATCTCTTTCAGAATTTTCCACAGTTTATCGTGATCCACACAGTCAAAGGCTTTGGCATAGTCAATAAATCAGAAATAGATGTTTTTCTGGAACTCTCTTACTTTTTCGATGATCCAGCAGATGTTGGCAATTTGATCTCTGATTCCTCTGCCTTTTCTAAAACGAGCTTGAACATCTGGAAGTTCATGGTTCACATATTGCTGAAGCCTGGCTTGGAGAATTTTGATCATTACTTTACTAGCATGTGAAATGAGTGCAATTGTGTGGTAGTTTGAGCATTCTTTGGCACTGCCTTTCTTTGGGATTGGAATGAAAACTGACCGTTTCCAGTCCTGTGGCCACTGCTGAGTTTTCCGAGTTTGCTGGCATATTGAGTGTAGCACTTTCACAGCATCATCTTTTAGGAATTGAAATAGCTCAACTGGAATTCCATTGCCTCCACTAGCTTTGTTCATAGTGATGCTTCCTAAGGCCCACCTGACTATACATTCTACAATGTCCAGCTCTAAGTGATGGTGAAAGATATTCTTGTAAGACGGTACAGGTAAAAGAATATCTATTTGAACCCCCATAGAATGATACAGGACAAATGAGAGGGAGAGAGAGAAGGAGGAGGAGGGGGCATTGGAGGGGGAGGAGGGGGCAGAGGAGGGGAGGAGGGGAAGTGGAGGGGGAGGGAGTGGGGAATGAGGATGATGAGGAGGACAAGGGGAAAGTGGGTGGGAGATAGAACAATATTACAGCATGAGAGGATGAGAAGCACGATATCATGGAGAGGTAATTTGGGGAACTCAACAAAAAATATATTGTACCAGATGATTACAGAAATATACTACAGAGACAGAAATAATTTTGGAGAGCTCAAACCAAAGGCAAATGGGGCCAAGAATCCAGCAGATACCTTGGAGTGTGCTGGAAATAACTGATGGTGAGTAGCAATTTGATGCTTGAGTGTTGGCCCCTCCCCACAGTTCTCCTGAACAAGAGATGGAGAACTATGATCCGAGACCACTCCCAAGTTCACTGGACAAGTTCCTTGTAGTAACCATGGGAGTGAATGATGCTACCAAAGAAAGACACCATGAGGAGGCCTCTGGGCTCTGAGTCCAGGCTGTGTGATGGGTCCATGGAGCACGAGGATGGATCTCTGAATGGGCAGGTCAAGATTGAGGGACCAGGCTCCTGGGGAGTGCAGGACAGGGCTAGAAAGTTATGCTCCCTGCCAAGAAAGTTCACCATCTCTTAGCAACCCCTGATTTCTTCTGCAGCCACCAGAAGAATGTTAATAATGTTACCCTTATTAACAGATGTCTGCGATGATAAAGCACCATTTGTCAGGATCATAAGTAGTCAGGACAGTGTCACCTGCCAGGCTGTGTGGTAAAGGGTCAGTTGAGCTTTGAGAATCAGGCATCCACGTTGACTCCCTGGGGTTCCCAGCTGCTGTCTGAGGGGAGAAACCCAGGACAGGGTGCACTGAGAGCCTCTGAAGCCGGGCACAGGTGCACCCTGCTGCCTCGTTGGTGCAGTAGTATCAGTGAACAGGAGGGGAAGGTAGAAGAACAACCACACTGCAGAATTAAGGGGGAACCTGGTCTTCCTACCTCCTCCTAATTGGCAGTAGTAATCTCAGGCTACCACGAAGGAAGATGCGAGGCTGAGTGTGCTAAAGCCCCCCTTCTAGGTGGTCCAGGGGAGAATTCTGAGCACACATTTGCATTCAATTCAGGAAAGAAGTGAAGGAAATGGCCAGAGACTTTGTCTAGTTATGTACCTTCACTGGTAGAGTTGAACTTGGGACACATACTGTGCCTCAAAGACTCTCTGTTCGTCACTCTACCTACAAAGTTCAAGATTAGAGTCATGCCCCATTGATAATATTGATTTTCTGACGCCAAAGAAAATGTCTCATTCACTTTGTATCTCACACTCGAAATGCATGGCCAATGGTATGTGAAGGATTGAATGAAATGTTGGGTGAAAGAATGAATTGAGGGAATAAGGAACAAATTCCTCCAACCAAACCTAGTGCCTCCCATGAAGCCATCTTGTCCTGACGTCAAGACGCACTGCCCCTTCTGGCCACCCTCCTTCACGTGGCTGTGTGCTTCTGGCCCAGTCTCCACAGGGCATCCTTCACCTCCTTGTTTCTCAGACTGTAGATGAGGGGGTTGAGCATCGGGATGACCAGGGTGTAGAAGACAGAGACCACCATGCCCTGCTCCACGGACTCCACAGCTCCTGGCTGGGCATACATGACAAAAACTGTCCCATAATAGATGGACACAGCTGTCAAGTGGGAGCCGCAGGTGGAGAAGAGCTTGTGTCTCCCTCCTCCTGATCGCATCTTCAGGATGGTCACTGTGATGTAGCCATAGGAGATGAGGATCACGAGTATTGTGCCCACAATTATGATCCCACAAAGGCCAAACATGACCAGCTCATTGATGGTAGTGTCAGCACAGGCAAGCTTGAGCAGAGGCGGCACATCACAGAAGAAGTGGTCAATATGGTTGGAGCTGCAGAATTGGAAGCTGGTCTGAAGAATGGAGTTGACACAGCCCCCACAGTATGTGCCCAACACCAAGCGGGCACACACCGAAGGGCGCATGGAGATGGGGTAGCACAGGGGGCTGCAGATGGCCATTAAGCGGTCGTAGGCCATCACGGCCAAGAGGAATGCCTCAGTGGTGCCCACCATGGAGAAGAAGAAGAACTGAGTGGCACATCCTGCAAAGGTGATGACCTTGGAGGAGGACAGGAAGTTGGCCAGGGCTTTGGGGTAGATGACAGATGAGTAGCACAAGTCCACAAAGGAGAGGTTCTTGAGGAAGAAGTACATTGGGGAGTGCAGATGGGCATCCAGGGTGATGACCACGATCATGGTGAGGTTCCCCAGGACAGCCACCACGTATAGGGCCAGGAAAAGAGCAAACAGCAGGGCCTGGGTCTGAAATCCATCCAGTACAAACTCCTGCAAAGGCATCGCTGAAAGGTTTCCATTTCCATAGGGTGACATTTCCCTGAACTGGGCGACAGGAGCAGAGAGTCAAGAGCAGGAGAGAGACAGTGAGATGGAACAGGTCAAGGTCACATGGTGATCCTCCCGTGGATCACACACACCCTTCCGTGCCTCACTGCCCACGGACCAACACACTAGCCACTGTCCATTCCTCCTTTCAGATGAGCTCAGACTGACCTGAAATTGTAAACATTTTCACTGACTTGCACCTTCATAATCATGCATGGAGCCCTCCCTCTCTGGGTGACTCTGAGCTATTGTCACAGGGTTTGTCCAGGGCTCCTCAAGAGCTGAGTGTCTACAGTGTAAGTATGGCTTGCATCTCCTGGTCATTTATGAAGGACATGTTTTCCCTCCCCATGGGGATACTTCTGAGTCATGCCATTTCTACACTTTGTTCGAGTATCTAATACTGCACGTTCTTTTCCTTATTTTGAATGAGGTGAGTGAGTGAAGTCGCTCAGTCATGCCTGACTCTTTGCAACCCCATGAACTGCAGCCCACCAGGCTCCTCTGTCCATGGGATTCTCTAGGCAAGAATACTGCAGTGGGTTGCCATTTCCTTCTCCAGGGGATCTTCCTGACCCAAGGATCTAACCCAGGTCTCCTGCATTGCAGGCAGATGCTTTAACCTCTGAGCCACCAGGGAAGCCACTTATTTCAGCCCTACTTTAGTTTCAGAAATTGTAAAGCCCTTTTTGCCATTCTGACTCAACCCAATGATGGTCCTATCTCTAGGCCAGGCCAGAACCAGAGCAGGGACCAGTCCTCACCAGGCTAATGTGGGTGATTTGTCTGTCATCCCTGTAGACCATGAGAGATATCTCAGCTTCATTGTCTCTGAGATTTGACTATCATGGCAACCATCAGCAGAGCTCTCTGCATCTTTGAGAATCTAAGGGTTCTTTCCTGCTAAGTCCTGATGTGGCATAATTCATGGAGAGCAGATTGCCCAGCTCCACGGCCTGAGAACCTGCCGGACAGGGACTGTGACACACTCAGGGCATGCGATGTTCTCCCCCTGTCCTTACTTCCATGCCACTGGCACCTTGGCACACTACGTGTAGTGATTGCTTGGAGCAATGGGAGCCACCAACATGGTCACATCTGCCTCAATGTCTAGGTCCCCCTCTGGGTGCTGCCTCCTGTCCCTGTCACAGCCCAGACCTCCCTTGTCTGCCACACACTCTCATGAAACATGGGGACCAGTTGTGTGATGGCCAGAGGAATTAACAGGATATGATGCAACTTAAAGGGAGGAGTGGGAAGGATGGGTCATTAGCACAGAGCCACAGTGCCTCCAAGGGAGGGGAGGAGGATTAGTGAGAGGGTGAACGCTGATTTTATAGAGTTCCATGTTTTCTAGAGGTCAGATCTGCAGCATCACTGAGCTATCTGACTTTGGAAGTGTGAGTTCCCCAGGAGTCGGGGTGTGTGGACAGAGGCTGGAGGTCAGTGGTGCCTGTGGAGGAGTGATGACCCCCCACGTTCCCTCTGAGACTGAAGTTCTCTTAGAAGGTTGTCTATGAGAGCCAGGGCTCTCTCTTAATACAGGATGTGGGTGAAAGAATAGGCTGTCCTATTTGGAATATTTAGGCTTTCCTTTCTGGAATATTTGACCCCAACTCTCACATGAGAGCAGAGGCGGATAGTCTGACCTTGGATGCCCAAGATCCTCTCGAATATGTTTGAAGCTAGTGCTAAGTGTGGTGGCACCTTCCCATCTTGGCCACCCACCCCTGTGCAAATAGCCCTGTACTCTAAGTGGCACAAGGAACCGTCCCCTCTCCCTCTTCAGCTCTGCCTTCCTTGCAGTGAAGTGAGACTGAGGAGGGGGCAGAGGTGGACCCCCTAGGTGCCAGTGATAGTCTGTCCAGGTCCTCTAGTTCTGGGTACCAGGAGCTCCCACAACACAGTTCAACCAGAGTGAACCATGTTGAACTCACCTGCCCCTCTCTCTGTCCCCTCAGCTGGCCAGCATCCGTGGCACCTGCACACTAGGATCTTTTTATGGAGAGGATTTCTCCACCTGGCACAGCTGGGATTCGAGGCCTCAAGTGGCCAATTAGCTGCTGCCTAAACTCTGAGTACTCTGGAACTCCCAACACCCTGAGTCCCTGGAAGAGGTACTCCTGTGGGTAAAATTCCTTTGATACATCTCAGCCCAAAACAAGAGGGGTAAGGGAGCCTGAAATTCCTCTGGGAGTGCTGCGGTCCACCAGATGAGAAGCAAATCAGAGGGACCCAGTGGCCATCCTTGGAAAGACTTCCCTAGGGCTGCAGGTGTGACCTCCTGGCCCGCAGCTCTTCCTCCTCCTCTGCTCCATCCTGGCGTGCTGGTGTGATAAAGAGTGATGTGCAGGACTCTGTGTCTGTGGGAGCAGCACAGCCCACCCTAAGTCATAATATGGTCCTTCTCTCAGGGCAGGTCGAGTAAAAGTATCTGTTAAAACAAAATATTTTAATCCTGGACAGAAATCCCAAACCAAAGCATAAACGTGATTTATATTTACTATTAAAATATAGGGGCCAACCTGGTTGCACAGCGGTAAAGAATCCGCCTGCTGCCAAAGACACAGAAGATATGGGCTCCATCCCTGGCTTGGGAAGATCCCCTGGAGAAAGAAATGGCCACCACTCCAGTATTCTTGCCTGGAAGATTCCATGAACAGAGAAGCCTGTCAGGCTACAGTCCATCTGTCACAAAGAGTAAGATATGACTGAGCGACTGAACATACACACGTTAAAATATAGAAAGTATGCAACTGAAAAGCTGGAGAAACTTGGATCACGAATATCCTAAGAAAACCAAGGCTTTTGTGGCTTAATAACCATCAAAATACAAAATAGACCTCAGGAGAAAATTTTGCTCATAAAGGGCCATTACATAATTCAAATGTTCAATCAAACCGGGTAATGTAAAAAATATAAATATGTATACAACTAATAAAGATTTAAAATATGTAATGTAAAAACTGACAGAAATGAAAAGAAATGTAAATCTCCAAAGCATGGTTGATATTTTATCATGCTTCTCTCTGTAACTGGTAAAGCAAGCAGAAATATTGTTATATGATAGAATTGGTTCAAAGTATCAACCACATGGACCTCCCTGGCATCAGTTCAGTTCAGTACTCGGTTGTGTCCGACTCTTTGAGACCCCATGGATTGCAGCACGCCAGGTTTCCCTGTACATCACCAACTCCCGGAAAATTGCTCAAACTCATAACCATGAGTCAATGATGCCATCCAACCATCTCATCCCCTGTCGTCCCCTTTTTCTCCTGCCTTCAATCTTTCCCGGCATTGGGATCTTTTCTAATGAGTCAGTTCTTTGCATCAGGTGGCCAAGGTATTGGGGTCTCAGCTTCAGCATCATTCCTTCCAATGAATACTCAGGACTGACTTCCTGTAGGATTAACCAGTTTGATCTTCTTGCAGTCCAAGGGACTCTCAAGAGTCTTCTCCAACACCACAGTTCAAAGGCACCAATTCTTCAGCACTCAGCTTTCTTTATAGTCCAACTCTCACATCCATACACAACTGCTGTAAAAACCATAGCTTTGACTAGATGGACCTTTGTTGGCAAAATAATGTCTCTGCTTTTAAATATGCTGTCTAGGTTGGCCATAGCTTTTCTTCCAAGGAGCAAGCATCTTTGAATTTCATTGCTGCAGTCACCATCTGCAGTGATTTTTGAGCCCCCTCCCCAAATAAAATCTGTCACTGTGTCCACTGTTTCCCCATATATTTGCCATGAAGTGATGGGACCAGATGCCATGATCTTAGTTTTCTGGATGTTGAATTTTAAGCCAGTTTTTTTCACTCTCCTCTTTAACTTTCAAGAGGCTCTTTAGTTCTTCACTTTCTGCCATTAGGGTGGTATCATCAGCATATCTGAGGTTATTGATATTTCTCCCGGCAATCTTGATTCCAGTTTGTGCTTCATCAGCCTGGCATTTTGCATGATTTACTCTGCATAGAAGTAAAATAATGAGAAGACAATATACAGCCTTGATTGGTTCAAGGCTCTTTTCCCAATTTGAAATCAGTGTGTTGTTCCATGTCTGGTTCTAACTGTTCCTTCTTGACCTGCATCCAGATTTCTAAGGAAGCAGGTAAGGTGTTCTGTAGGTCCATCTCTTGAAGAATTTTCCAGTTTGTAGTGATCAAAAGCTTTGATGTAGTCAATGAAGCAGAAGTAGATGTTTTTCTGGAATTTTGAGCAATACTTTGCTGGCATGTGAGATGAGTGCAATTGTGCAGTAGTTTGAGCATTCTTTGGCATTGCCTTTCTTTGGGATTGGAATGAAAACTGACCTTTTCCAGTTCTGTGGCCACTGCTGAGTTTCCCAAATTTTCTGACATATTGAGTGCATCATTTTCATAGCATCATCTTTTAGGATTTGAACTAGGTCAACGGGTATTCCATCACCTCCACTAGCTTTCTTCATAGTGATGCTTCCTAAGGCCCTCTTGACTTTGCATTCCAGGATGTCTGGCTCTAGGTGAGTGATCACACCATCCTGGTTATCTGGGTCATGAAGATCTTTTCTTGTATAGTTCTTCTGTGTATTCTTGCCACAGTCAGCTCCCAGTCTTGTTTTTGCTAACTGTATGGAGCTTCTCCATCTTTGGCTGCAAAGAATATTATCAATCTGATTTTGGTATTGACCATCTTGTGATATCCATATGTAGAGTCGTCTCTTGTGTTGATGGGAGAGGATGCTTGCTATGACCAGTGTGTTTTCTTGGCAAAACTCTGTTAGCCTTTGCTCTGCTTCATTTTGTACTCCAAGGCCAGACTTTCCTGTTACTCCAGGTGTTTCTTGACTTCCTACTTTTGCATCCCCATCCCCTATGATGGAAAGACATGTTTTGGGGGGTGTTAGTTCTAGACGGTCTTGTAGGTCTTCACAGAAACATTGCAATTTCACCTTCTTTGGCATTAGTGGTTGAGGCATAGACTTGGATTACTGTGATATTGAATGGTTTGCCTTGGAAATGAACAGAGATCATTCTGTCATTTTTAAGAAAGCACCCCAGTACTGCATTTCAGACTCTTTTGTTAACTATGAGGGCCACTCTATTTCTTCTAAGGGATTTTTGCCCACAGTAGTAGATAAAATGGTCATCTGAATTAAATTCACCCATTCCAGTTCATTTTAGTTCACTGATTCCTAAAATGTCAACGTTTACTCTTACCATCTCCTGTTTGATCTTTTCCAATTTACCTTGAATCATGGACCTGACATTCCAGGTTCCTATGCAATATTGTTCTTTACAGCATTGGACTTCACTTCCATCACCAGTCACATCCACAACTGGGTGTTGTTTTCACTTTGGCTCTGTCTCTTCATTCTTTCTGGATTTCTTTCTCCACTCTTCTACAGTAGCATATTTGGCACCTACTGACCTGGGGAGTTCATCTTTTAGTGTCCTATCTTTTTGCCTTTTCATACTGTTCCTGGGGTTCTCAAGGCAAGAATACTGAAGTGGCTTGCCATTCCTTTCTCCAGTGGACCACGTTTTGTCAGAACTCTCTACCATGACCTGTCTGTCTTGGGTGGCCCTACACAGCATGGTTCATAGTTTCTTTGAGTTACACAACACTGTGGTCCATGAGATCAGTTTGATTAGTTTTCTATGATTGTGGTTTTCCTTCTATCTGACCTCTGCTGAATAAAGATAAGAGGCTTATGAATTTTCCTGATAGGAGAGACTGACTTAGGGGAAAATGGGTGTTGTTCTGATGGGTGGGGCCATGCTCAGTAAATCTTAATCCAATTTCTGTTGATGGGCAGGGCTGTGTTCCCTCCTTATTGTTTAACCTGAGACCAAACTATGGTAGGTTTAATGAAGATAATCACATGTATGGATGTGAGAGTTGGAGTATAAAGAAATCTATAAAGACTATAAGGATTGAAGGCAGGAGAAGGGGATGACAGAGGATGAGATGGTTGTATGGTATCACCAACTTGGTTGACATGAGTTTGTATAAGCTCTGGGAGTTGGTGATGGACAGGGAATCGTGGCATGCTGCAATCCATGGGGTTGCAAAGAGTCAGACACGACTGAGAGACTGAACTGAAGTGAATGAAGATAATGGCAACCTCCTTCAAAAGGTCTTGTGCATGCACTATTGCATTCAGTGTAGCCATTTTATTATTGAAGATGAAAGAAAAAGCAACATTTTGGCATATTATGCTTTATTATTTCAAGAAAGGTTGAAATGCAACTGAAAAAAAAAAAAGTGTGCACTGTATGCAGAAGGTGCTGTGACTGACCTTATTGAAACATTGTATGTTTCAAAGTGATTTGAAAAATTTTGTCCTGAAGATTTCTCACTGAACAATAATCCATGGTGAGGTACACCAGTTGAAGATGAGAGTGATCAAGTCAAGACATTAATTGAGAAAAATCAGCATTGTACCATATGGGAGATAGCCAACATATTGGAAATATCCACATCCAGCATGGTAAATCATTTACTCAGCTTGGTTATGTTAAGCATTTTGTTGTTTGGGTTCCATGTAAGTTAAGCAAAGAAAACCTTCTTGACCATATTTCAGCTTCCAATTTTCTAATTAAATGTGACAAATGTTTCATTTTTAAAACAAATTGTGACACGGGATGAAAAGTGGATACTGTACAATAATGTGGAACAGAAAGGATGATGGGACAAGTGAAATGAACCACCACCAATCACATCAAAAACTGACCTTCATTCAAAGTAAGTGATGTTGCATATATGGTGGGTTTGGAAGGGAGTCGTCTATGGTGAGCTCCTCCTGGAAAAGAAAGCAATTAATTCCAACAAGCACTGCTACCAATGAGACCAACTGAAGCATCACTCAATGAAAAGCATCCAGAATTAGTCAACATAAACTGCAGAATCTTTCATCAGGATAATTCAAGACCACATGTTTCTTTGATAACCAGGCAAAACTGTTATAGCTTGGCTGGGAAGTTCTGATTCATTCACCATATTCAGCAAACACTACACCTTCAGATTTTGATTTATTTAGGTCTACAAAATTCTCTTAATGGAAAAAATTTTGATTTCCTGGAAGACTGTAAAAGGTACCTAAAGCAGTTCTTGGCTCAAAACGATCAAGAGTTTTGGGAAGATGGAATTATAAAGTTTCCTGAAAAATGGCAGAAGATAGTGGAACAAAATGGTGAATACATTGTTCAATAAATTCTTTGTGAAAATGAAAAATGTGCCTTTTATTTTACTTAAAAACAAAAAGAGTGTTTTGGTAAATCCAATATATAAAAATATATATACAATATATATAAAATCCTAAAGATAGATACAAATCTGTTATAATAGCAAATTTAGCATAGTGTCAATATACAAAGCCAACACATTAAAATCAGCAGCATTACTATGCACTGTCAATGAACTATTTAACAAAGAATTAATAAAGCCAATCATTTACAAAAATATCAAAAAGAATAAAGTACTAAGGACTCAACTTAGCCAAGGAAACAAAAGAGTTATAGAACAAGAAACCATAGCTGAAAGCAATTAAAGGTACCAACATAAATGAAGATATCCCATGTGCATGAGTTGGAAAATGGGAAAGTTACCCACTGTGATCTAAGATTCAGTGTAATCCTTATCAAAATCACAATGCTGTTTTTTTGCAGAAAATGAAAATTACGTTTTAAAATTCATATGGAATCTCAAGAAAGACCAAATAGCTTTAAAAAAAATCTTGAAAACAAAGTTGGTGATCTCAGAATTCTAAATTTGAAAATATATTACAAATCTACAGTAATCAAAACTGGTGGTACTGGCACAAAGACAGATCTGTAGAACAACGGAGGTGAACAGAGAGCCCAGAAATGAAACTTCATGGATATAATCAAATGATTGAAAACAAGAGTGCCAAGACATCTCATGGGGGAAAAGACAGCTCTTTCAACAAACAGCATTGGGAAACTGACTGTTTGTGTGCAAAAGTATAAAGTTGACCCCTTAGCTTTCATCGTAACAAAAAGTAACTCAAAATGGATTAAAAACATCACTGTATGACATCAACCTCTTAAATTCCCAGAAGAAAACGTACAAGAAAAAGCTTTATGATGTCGGATTTGGCAATGATTTTTCGGCTATGACTCCAAAAGCACAGGACACAAAAGTAAAAATAGGAGAACAAGATGGCGGTGGAGGAGGTGGACGTGGGGTACATTTCTCTCCACAGATACATCAGTGATACACCTTCAGACAGCAGTGCATGCAGAACACCAACTGAGAGCGGACAGGAGGACCTGACCAGAGGAAAAGAATCTATAGAACCACGCAGAACTCAGTAGGATGAAGGAGCTAGGGGGAAGAACAGGGGTGTTAGGAGAACTGGACCTGCCTCAGCGGGCAGGGGAACTGAAGCAGGGTACTGATCCCCACACAGGGCAATTGTCTGAGGCAGAGGAGAACATTTAAGGCTGAGAGTGAAACAGCTGATCTGTGGCAGCCTAAAAGGAATGAGAATGAGACAGTCCTTGCTGCAGCCACATGTATCCTGGACAGGAATGCTGGTCTCCTGGAAGGCGTAGCAGCTGGGCATTGCAGTTTAGGGATTGTGGTGCAATCCCAGGGTGAGAGCTGCTATTGACTGTAGAGAGACTGATTGAGGGGATGTGAGGGAGGAGATTGAGGGGGGAAATGCCTGTGGAGGAAAGCCAGGCAGCCATGACTGCTGAGTCACGCGAAGAGGGTTGAGCCATCAGCATAACCTCTCCCTATACGGCAATATGGCAGGTGAACAATAGAGAGGCTGGCCCATCAAACGCCTGAGGCACTGAATTAGAGAGTAGGACCCCACCTAGTTCAGTTCAGTTCAGTCGCTCAGTCGTGCCCGACTCTTTGCGACCCCATGAATCACAGCACGCCAGGCCTCCCTGTCCATCACCAACTCCCGGAGTTCACTCAGACTCACGTCCATCGAGTCAGTGATGCCATCCAGCCTTCTCATCCTCTGTCGTCCCCTTCTCCTCTTGCCCCCAATCCCTCCCAGCATCAGAGTCTTTTCCAATGAGTCAATTCTTCGCATGAGATGGCCAAAGTATTGGAGTTTCAGCTTCAGCATCATTCCTTCCAAGGAAATCCCAGGCCTGATCTCCTTCAGAATGGACTGGTTGGATGTCTTTGCAGTCCAAGGGACTCTCAAAAGTCTTCTCCAACACCACAGTTTAAAAGCATCAATTCTTCAGCGCTCAGCCTTCTTCACAGTCCAACTCTGACATCCATACATGACCACAGGAAAAACCATAGCCTTGACTAGACAGACCTTTGTTGACAAAGTAATGTCTCTGCTTTTCAATATGCTATCTAGGTTGGTCATAACTTTTCTTCCAAGGAGTAAGCGTCTTTTAATTTCATGGCTGCAATCACCATCTGCAGTGATTTTGGAGCCCAAAAAAATAGTCTGACACTGTTTCCCCATCTATTTCCCATGAAGTGATGGGACCGGATGCCATGATCTTTGTTTTCTGAATGTTGAGCTGTAATCCAACTTTTTCACTCTCCATCTTCACCTTCATCAAGAGGCTTTTTAGTTCCTCTTCACTTTCTGCCACAAAGGTGGTGTAATCTGCATATCTGACGTTATATCCCGGCAATCTTGATTCCAGCTTGTATTTCTTCCAGTCCGGCGTTTCTCATAATGTACTCTGCATATAAGTTTAATAAGCAGGGTGACAATATACAGCCTTGACGTACTCCTTTTCCTATTTGGAACTAGTCTGTTGTTCCATGTCCAGTTCTAACTGCTGCTTCCTGACCTGCATATAGGTTTCTCAAGAGGCAGGTCAGGTGGTCTGGTATTCCCATCTCTTTCAGAATTTTCCACAGATTATTGTGATCCACACAGTCAAAGATTTTGGCATTGTCAATAAAGCAGAAATATATGTTTTTCTGGAACTCTCTTATTTTTTCGATGATCCAGCAGATGTTGGCAATTTGATCTCTGATTCCTCTGCCTTTTCTAAAACGAGCTTGAACATCTGGAAGTTCACAGTTCACGTATTGCTGAAGCCTGGCTTGGAGAATTTTGAGCATTACTTTACTAGCGTGTGAGATGAGTGCAATTGTGTGGTGGTTTCAGCATTCTTTGGCACTGCCTTTCTTTGGGACTGGAATGAAAACTAACCTTTTCCAGTCCTGTGGCCACTGCTGAGTTTTCCAAATTTCCTGGCATATTGGGTGCAGCACTTTCACAGCATCGTCTTTCAGGATTCGAAATAGTTCAACTGGAATTCCATCACCTCCACTAGCTTTGTTTATAGTGATGCTTTCTAAGGCCCACTTGACTTCACATTCCAGGATGTCTGGCTCTAGGTGAGTGATCACAACATTGTGATTATCTTGGTCTTGAAGACCTTTTTTGTACAGTTCTTCTGTGTATTCTTGCCACCGCTTCTTAATATCTTCTGCTTCTGTTAGGTCCATTACCATTTCTGTCCTATATCTAGTCCATCTTTGCATGAAATATTTCCTTGGTATCTCTGATTTTCTTGAAGAGATTTCTAGTGTTTCCCATTCTGTTGTTTTCCTCTATTTCTTTGCATTGATCGCTGAGGAAGGCTTTCTTATCTCTTCCTGCGATTCTTTGGAACTCTGCATTCAGATGCTTATATCTTTTCTTTTATCCTTTGTTTTTCACTTCTCTTCTTTTCACAGCTATTTGTAAGGCCTCCCCAGACAGCCATTTTGCTTTTTTGCATTTCTTTTCCATGGGGATGGTCTTGATCCCTGTCTCCTGTACAATGTCACGAACCTCATTCCATAGTTCATCAGGCACTCTATCTATCAGATCTAGGCCCTTAAATCTATTTCTCACTTCCAATGTATAATCATAAGGGATTTCATTTAGGTCATACCTGAATGGCCTAGTGGCTTTCCCTACTTTCTTCCATTTAAGTCTGAGTTTGGCAGTAAGGAGTTCATGATCTGAGCCACAGTCAGCTCCTGGCCTTGTTTTTGTTGACTGTACACAGCTTCTCCATCTTTGGCTGCAAAGAATATAATCAATCTAATTTCGGTGTTGACCATCTCGTGATGTCCATGTGTAGAGTCTTCTCTTGTGTTGTTGGAAGAGGGTATTTGCTATGACCAGTGCATTTTCTTGGCAAAACTCTATTAGTCTTTGCCCTGCTTCATTCTGTATTCCAAGGCCAAATTTGCCTGTTATTCCAGGTGTTTCTTGACTTCCTACTTTTGCATTCCCATTCCCTATAATGAAAAGGACATCTTTTGGGGGCATTAGTTCTAAAAGGTCTTGTAGGTCTTCATAGAACCATTCAGCTTCAGCTTCTTCAGCATTACTGGTTGGGGCATAGACTTGGATTACTGTGATATTGAATGGTTTGCCTTGGAAACGAACAGAGATCATTCTGTCGTTTTTGAGTTTCCATCCAAGTACTGCATTTCAGACTCTTTTGTTGACCATGGTGACTACTCCATTTCTTCTAAGAGATTCCTGCCCACAGTAGTAAATACAATGGTCATCTGAGTTAAATTCACCCATTCCAGTCCATTTTAGTTTGTTGATTCCTAGAATGTCAACGTTCACGCTTGCCATCTCCTGTTTGACCACTTCCAGTTTGCCTTGATTCATGGACTTGGCATTCCAGGTTCCTATGCAATATTGCTCTTTACAGCATTGGACCTGGCTTCTATCACCAGTCATATCCACAACTGTGTATTATTTTTGCTTTGGCTCCATTCCTTCATTCTTTCTGAAATTATTTCTCCACTGATCTCCAGTAGCATATTGGGCACCTACTGACCTGGGGAGTTCCTCTTTCAGTATCCTATCATTTTGCCTTTTCATACTGTTCATGGGGTTCTCAAGGCAAGAACCCCACCTAGGGTGTCCCTTTAAGTGCCTGATGCACCAATCTACAGAGTAGGACTCCAGCCAGGAGGGCCTCTCTATGTTCATGATGCGCCAAACAACTGAGAAGGACCCCAGGCAAGGGAGCCGTCTAAGTTCCTAAATGGGCGGATCTATAGAAAAAGACTGGCTGAAGAGGCCTCCTGATCACCAGCTACAAGAGGCCAAAACAAGACTCTGATAGGGCCATAACTCCTGCACTGGAGGCCGTCTGTGTCCCTGCACACTTGGTGAAGCCAGGATCCCTGCAAGCCAAGCAGCTAAGCACCTTCATGCCAGCCCTCACTGGGGCAGAGCTGCCACAGGCAAAAAAAAAAAAAAAGGCTTTGTGTCTATGCTTGCAGGGTCGCTTTTGCCATTTCTGGCTGCTTGCGACCCTGTGGACTATGGCCTGCCACAGAAGAACTTCTCTGTCTGAGGAGTTCTTCAGGCTAGAATACTGAAGTGTATAGGCCAATACTTGTTGCCATACCCTTCTAGAGCACTATATTGCCTGCTGCCCTAGCTGACCACTCCCCTGAGTATCTGGTGCTGCCAGAACCCCTGCAACCCGAGCAGCTGCACCACCTCCACACCTGGCCTTTACTGGGGCAGATCCAAGTCCTCCAGGGCAGCCTCAGGAGCAAACCCCAGTGGATGGACGACCCACATGCAGAGGTGGAAATAAAACCACAATTGAAACTCAGGGGCAGTGTGGTTAAGAAACAAGACCCAAACCTTCACACCAGTTGTACAAGCTGCACAAGCTGCACGTTAAATCTACTTGATCAACTGAGCAGACTCTGTGTCTATGGAATATATACAAGGACATTGAGATCTCCCACAAAAGAAAACACACTAGTTCTGATAGCTATGGACATTGAAGGCAAGAACACACAAGATTAGCACCAGATTATAATCTGAGCTGCCCTCACAGCAGGTCCAGAGACCAGCACAGTGTTGGAGGACATCCTAGGGAGGTGGGGTGGACTGTGACTCCCAGTGAGGAAAAGGACTCTGACAGCAGTGACTCAAGAAAAACATTTATTATTCTTATATTTAGACTTGTTCTGTAGATTCTTTGGGTTTTTTTCTCCCCCGCCTTCCCCCCCCCGCCCCCCCCCCCCGCCCTTTCTGTTGCAGTTGTCAATTTTTTGTCACTATGAATCTAATTAAGCTTTTGAGCTTTTCTTTTTTTTCCTCAGTCATATTTTTTACTATTGTTATAAACCTCTGCGTCTACATTGGGCTTTTGCAGTTCTGTGGAGTTTTCCTTTTTCTCTCTCTCTTTTTTTAAAGTTTAATTATTTTTAATTTATTGTTATTTTTTCTACATCTATTCCTTTGTTTGCTTTTCCTACTATTCTTTTCCCCTTGCAGTTAATCTGTAATGTATATAAATCTTCTTCATCTACCTCTATTTAACTTTGCATATCTATTCAGTTTTGTTTTGTTTTTTTCCCCTTTCCTTTCTTCTCAACATATTTGTTAGTTTTGTTTTCATTGCTTTATTCTCCCCTTGGCACCCTGCATTAGTTTTCCTTCCCAGTTTGTGCTATAGTTAGTTTTGTTCTTAACTGGTAAATATAATTTTTGATTACCGTGGTTTGCTGGGTCAATCTGCTGTACTTTATTTTTGTTGGGCTGTTTTGATTTTGCTTATGGGTGTATATGTATATGTGTATATTCCATTATTTTAATTATTATTTGCCTGATTTTGTAACTGCCATTTGTCAGGGTTCATCTTTGGATACTCGTTTTGGGGTATTTGTTTTAATCTCACTTAATGCCATAAGAAACTACTTGTGGAATCTGACCAGAGATCAAGCCCAGAGCCTTTGGAGTGGGAGCACTGACTCCAAGACCCTAGAATACCAGAGAACTAACCCTAGGGAGTACCAAACAAATAGTGAGAACTCACACAAAGGAAACTGCTTGAATACAAGACCCGGCATCACTCAACCACCAGTAGCACCCTATGCAGGACGCCTCATCTAAACAGCAAATGAAGCAAAATTACAGACCCAATCATCAGCAGACAGGACTACCACCTCACTCAGCCTTGCCCATCAGAGGAAAAAAAAAAAAAAAAAAAAACAAAGGAAAAAACTCAATATACTAACGCATATATATGGAATTTAGAAAGATGGTAATGATAACCCTGTATGCGAGACAGCAAACGAGACATAGATGTATAGAACAATCTTTTGGTGGGATGATTTGGGGGAATGTCATGGAAACATGTATAATATCGCCAGTCCAGGTTCGATACAGGATCCTTGGGGCTGGTGCACTGGGATGATGTGGAGTGATGGTATGGGGAGGGAGGTGGGAGAGGGGTTCAGGATGGGGAACACATGTACAGCCATGGCGGATTCATGATGATGTGTGGCAGAACCAATACAATATTGTAAAGTAATTAGCCTTGAATTAAATACATAAATTTAAATTAAAAAAAATAAAATCATGAGATGTTAAAAAAAAAAGAAAGAAAAGACAGCACAAAGCTCACCATATACGGACTTTACACAAACCACTGGACTAATCTTAGGAGGGCAGAAACTGAAAGGAAGAAAGAATTCAACCTTGAAGCCTGGGAAAAGGAGACCTCAAACACAATAAGTTAAAAAAAGTGATGAAAAGACAGATAAATAATACATAAATGAAAGAACAAACTAGAAATACAGAAGTCCAAATAAATGAAGAGGAAATATGCAAACTACCTGAAAAAGAATTCAGAATAATGATAGTAAAGGTAATAAAAAACCTTGAAAACAGAGTGGAGAAAATGCAAGAATCAATTAAGAAAGAGCTAGAAGAATTAAAGAATAAACATACAGAGACAAACAACACATTTCCTGAAATCAAAAATATTCTAAAAGGAATCAATAGCAGAATATCTGAAGCAGAAGAACGAATCAGTGAGCCAGAAGATAAAATGGTGGAAATAACTTCTGAAGAGCAGAATAAAGTAAAAAGAATGAAAAGAACTGAAGATAGTCTCAGAGAACTCTTGGACAATATCAAATGCACCAATATTCGAATTATAGGGGTCCCAGAAGAAGAAGAGAAAAAGAAAGAATATGAGAAAATTTTGGAAGAGATTATAGTTGAAAATCTGCCCAACATGGAAAAGGAAATAGTCAATCAAGTTTGAGAGGTACAAAGAGTTCCATACAGGACAAACCCAAGCAGAAACACACCAAGACACATACTAATCAAACTAAGACTAAACACAAAGAAAGAATATTAAAAGCAGCAAGGGAAAAGCAACAAGTAACATACAAGGGAAATCCTCTTTGCTTAACAGCTGATTTTTCAGCAGAAAACTCTGCAGGCCAAAAGGCAATGACAGGATATATTTAAAGTACAAAAAGGGGAAAATCTACAACCAAGATTACTGTACCTGGCAAGGATTTCATTCAAAATTGATGGGGAAATAGAAAGTTTTCCAGGCAAGCAAAAGTTAAGAGAATTCAGTACCACCAAACCAGCTTTACAACAAATGTTAAAGGGACTTGTATAGTCAAGAAATACAAGAGAAGAAAATCTACAAAATCAACCCCAAACAATTAAGAAAATGGCAATAGGAACATAAATATCAATAATTACTTTAAATGTAAACAAATTAAATGTTCCAACCAAAAGACACAGACTGGCTGAATGGATGAACAAACAAGACCTATATATAAATGCTGTCTACAAGAAACCCATTTCAGACCTAACAACACATATAGACTGAAAGTGAGGGGATGGAAAAATATATTCCATGCAAATGGGAAGCAAAAGAAAGCCAGAGTAGCAATCCTTATATCAGACAAAATAGACCTTAAAATAAAGAAGATTACAAGAGATAAGGAAGGACTCTACGTAATGATCAAGGGATCAGTCCAAGAGGAAGACATAACAATTGTAAATATCTCTGCACCCAACATAGGAGCGCCTCAATACATAAGACAAACACTAACAGACATAAAGGGAGAAACTGACAGTAACACAATACTAGTAGGAGACTTTAACACACCACTCACACCAATAGACAGATCATCAAAACAGAAAATTAATAAGGAAACACAAGTCTTAAAAGATACATTAGATGAGATGGATCTCATTGATGTCTTCAGGACATTCCATCTAAAGGCAGAAGAACACATCTTCTTCTCAAGTGCCCATAGGAAATTCTCCAGGACAGACCATGTCTTGGGTCACAACTCAGTAAATTTAAGAAAACTGAAATCATATCAAGCATCTTCTCTGATCACAATGCCATGAAACTAGATCTCAATTACAAGAAAAAAAAATGTAAAAAACACAAATACCACAGTACGTTTCTAAATAATCAACAGGTTACTGAGGAAATCAAAAGGGAAATCAAAAAATTCTAGAAACAAATGACAATGAAAACACAACTCCAAACCTATGGGAGGCAGCAAAAGCAGTTCTAAGAGGGAAGTTTATAGCAATTACAATCCTATCTCAAGAAATAAGAAGAAACATCGAGCAGACAGCCTAACTTTACACCTAAAGCAAATGGAAAAGAAGAACCAAAAATAAAAAACACCCAAGATTAGTAGAAGGAAAGAAATCATAAAGATCAGAGTGGAAATAAATGAAAAAGAAATGAAGGAAACAACAGTAAAGATTAATAAAACTAAAAGTTGATTCTTTGAGAAGATAAAGAAAATTTAGCCAGACTCATCAAGAAAAAAGAAAGAAGAATCAAATCAACAAAATTAGAAATGAAAAAGGAAAGGTTACAACAGACAGTGCGGAAATACAAAGGATTATAAGAGACTATTATGAAAAACTGTATGGCAATAAAGTGGATAACCTGGAAGCAATGGACAGATTCTTAGAAAAGTTCAATCTTTTAAGATTGAACCAAGTAGAAATAGAAATTATGAACAAACCAATTACAACGACTGAAATTGAAGCTGTGATAAAACATATCCCAAAAAACAAAAGCAAAGGACTGGATGACTTCACAGGGGAATTCTATCAAACATTTAGAGAGGAGCTAATGCCTAGCCATCTAAAACTGTTTCCAAAAAATTGCAGAGGAAGGAACATTTCCAAACTCATTCTATGAGTATCATTACCCTGATACCAAACCAGACAAAGACAACACAAAAAAAGAAAACTACAGGCCAATATCAGTGATGAGCATAGATGCAAAAATCCTCAACAAAAATTTAGCAAACAGAATTCAGCAACACATCAAAAAGCTCATACACCATGGTCAAATTGGTTTTGTTCCAGGGATGCAAGGATTCTTCAGTATAAGAAAATCAAACAATGTGATACACCATATTAACAAATTGAAAAATAAAAGCCAAATGATAATCTCAATAGATGCATAAAAAGCCTTTGACAAAATTCAGCACTGATTTATAATTAAAACTCTTCAAAAACAGGGCATAAAAGGAATCTACCTCAATATAGTGAAGGCCATATATGATAAGCCTGCAGCAAACATTATTCTCAATGGTGAAAAGCTGAAAGCATTCCCCCTCAGATCAACAAGACAAGGGTGTCCACTTTCACCACTATTATTCAGCATAGTTCTGGGAGCCCTAGCTACAGCAGTCAGAGAAGAAAAAAAATAAAAGGAATCCAGATTGAAAAGAAGAAGTAAAGCTCTCACCGTTTTTCAGATGACATGATACTATACACAGAAATCCCTAAGGATAATATCAGAAAATTATTAGAACTAATCAGTGAATTTAGCAAAGTTGCAGGATGCAAAATCAATACAAAAAACTCACTTGCATCTCTATATACTAACAATACAAAATCAGAAAGAGAAATTAAGGAATCAATCCCATTCACCATTGCAACAAAAAGAATTAAATATCTAGGAATAAACTTACCTAAGGAGACAAAAGAACTGTACACAGAAACTTACAAGACACTGATAAAAGAAATCAAAGATGACATAAACAGATGGAGAGATATTCCATGTTCCTGGGTAGGAAGAATCAATATTGTGAAAGTGGCTATACTACCAAATGCAACCTACAGATTCAATGTAATCACTATCAAATTTCCAATGGCATTTTTCACAGAACTAGAACAAAAAATTTCACAATTCATATGGAAACACAAAAGGCCCTGAATAATCAAAGTAGTTTTGAGAAAGAAGAATGGAGCTGAAGGAATCAACCTTCCTGACTTCAGATTATACTACAAAGCTACAGTCATCAAGGCAGTATGGTACTGGCACAAAAACAGAAACATATACCAATGGAGCAAGATAGAAAGCCCAGAAATAAATCCATGCACCTATGGGTACCTTATTTTTGACAAAGGAGGCAAGAATATACAACGGGGCAAAAACCACCTCTTCAGTCAATGGTGCTGGAAAAACTGGACAGCTACATGTAAAAGAATTAAATTAGAACACTTCCTAACACCATACACAAAGATAAATTCAAAATGGATTAACGACTAAATGTAAGACCAGAAGCTATAAAACTCTTCCAAGGAAAACATAGGCAGAACACTCCATGACATAAAGCAAAGCAAGATCCTCTCTGACCCACCTCCTAGAGAAATGGAATTTAAAACGAAAGTAAACAAGTGGGACCTGATTAAACTTAAGAGCTTTTGCACAGCAAAGGAAGCTATAAGCAAGGTGAAAAGACAACCCTTAGAATGGGAGAAAATAATAGCAAATGAAACTGACAAAGGATTAATTTCCAAAATATTCAAACAGCTCATACAACTCAATACCAGAAAAACAAACAACCCAATCAAAAAGTGGGAAAAAGAGCTAAAGAGACATTTTTCCAAAGAAGACATACAGATGGCTAACAAGCACATGAAAAGATGTTCAACATTGCTCATTATTAGAGAAAACCAAATCAAAACTACAATGAGATATCAATCACCTCACACCAGTCAGAATGGCCATCATCAAAAAGTCTACAAGCAATAAATGCTGGAGAGGGTGTGTAGAAAAGGGAATGCTCTTGCACTGTTAATGGGACTGTAAATTGATACAGCCACTATGGAATACAGTATGGAGATTCCTTTAAAAACTAAGAATAAAACCACCATATGACCCAGCAACCCCACCTAGGCATATACCCTGAGGAAACCAAAATTGAAAAAGACACATGTATCCCATTGTTCATTGCAGCACTAGTTACAATAGTTAGAACATGGAAGCAACCTAGATGTCCATCGACAGATGAATGGATAAAGAAGGTGTGGTACATATACACAATGGAATATTACTCAGCCATAAAAAGGAATGCATTTAAGTCAGTTCTAATGAGGTGGATGAACCTAGAGCTTATTATACAGAGTGAAGTAAGTAAGAAAGAGAAAGGTAGATATAGTATTCTAACACATATATACAGACTCTAGGAAAACGGTACTGAAAAATTTATTTGCAGGGCAACAATGGAGAAACAGTCATAGAGAATAGACTTATGGACATGGGCAGGGGGAGGAGAGGGTGAGATATATGGAAAGAGTAACATGGAAACTTACATTACCATATGTAAAATATATAGCCAACGGGAATTTTCTGTATGGCACAGGAAACTCAAACAGGGGCTCTGTATCAAGCTAGAGGGGTGGGATGGGGAGGGACATGGGAGAGAGTTTCAAAAGGGAGGGGATATAGTGTACTTATGGCTGATTCATTTTGAGGTTTGACAGAAAACAAAATTCTGTAAAGCAATTATCCTTCAGTTAAAAAAAATTAATAGAAACAAACCTGTGGGATGGTGAGAAGTGTTTGCAAATCTTATGTCTGATACACAGTAGTATCCAGAATATATATATAGAGTTCCTACAACTTATATTAAACATCAAAGCATTAAAGCACATATACGACATTGTGAGAAAGCAACATACAACGTGGAAGAAAACGTTGAAATCCTTTAGAAAATGATCTTACTTATATTTACTGGCTGTGCTGGGTCTTCGTTGCTGTTCTGGCTTTCCTCTAGTCGCAGATGGTGGGGCTACTCCTCACTGTGGTGTGCAGCTGTTCACTTTGCACACTCTCGTTGCTGTGGCACACACTCACTGCCCTGGCTCCTCTTTTGCGGAGCACGGGCTCTGGGGCACGCAGGCGTCAGTAGCTGCAGCTCCCCAGGTCTAGCACAGGCTCAGTAGTTGCGGTGTGCAGGCTTTGTGCTCTGCAGCATGTAGGATCTTCCTGGATCGGGATCAAACTCATGTCACCTGCATTGGTAAGCAGATTCTTTGACCACAAAGCCACCTGGGAAGCCCAAAAATGTTGAAAAATCTGATCTCTACTAAGAGGATAATATTCAGAATATATAAATAATTTCTACAATTAAACAGACCGATAACCAAATTGAAAGTGTTCATACTACTTGACGATTTCTCTAAAGATGACTTATAAATTGCAAGCAAACATATAAGAAAATGCTCAAAATCGCTAATCATTAGGAAAATGAAAAGAAGAAAGACATAACACTTCACAATCATGATGAGGAGAAAAAACATATGTTGACTAGGATGTAAAGAAACTGAAATTGTTTCACACCGCTGGTGGGGATATGAAATGGTACAGCCATGATGAAAAGTACTATATGGGCTTCACAGGTGGCATTTGTGGTAAAGAACACACCTATTAATGCAGGAGATGTAAGAGACTTGGGTTTGATCCCTGGGAAGATGCCCTGGAGGAGGTGCTGCCGGATTCGTGGTCTCTGAAGGAAAAGATTTAACTCCAGGACCAAAGCCAGTCTCAGTCACTCAGAGTTTTGTGTAAATTTTGCTAAAAGTGAAAGTGACAGAGAAATCCTCTGTCATATAGAAGACATCATAAGGGGGCATACACATCAGAAGGGGGCAGGAGACTACCCACTTCACTAGTTTAAGCAGGGCCTTGTATACTTCTCAACTAGCTGCTGGGAACAGATAAAATATACCTCAAGGCTGTGGGAATTTTGTCCAGACCCTTTCCCAGAACATACATCCTGGGATGACATCAGTATGAGATTAGCCAGAAGGAACAGGTTAACCCAGAGCTCAAGACTATGGAAGTTTTTACCTGGACTGTCTTCCTTAACATATACCCAAAGCTAAAAAAAAAAAAAAGGCATGCCTTTGAACAAGAGATACTGCTGCCTACAAGACCTACTTGTCTAAGGCAAAAGAATGTGAAAAAGAAGGAATGTTTACCTCCTCCTTGAAGGGTCTTACTTAGGCTTGGGCTCCTTATCAACCTGCCTAAGTTAACTTTCTCAAAGGGCCAGTGGAACTTTGGGTGTTAGGCATCAATGTTGGATCCCTAGGGCTCCCAGCTGCTGTCTGAGGGGAGAAACCCAGGGCAGGGAGCACTAGGAGTGTCTGAAGCAGGAGAACAGGTGCTCCCTGCTGCCCTGTTGGGTGGCGGCATCAGTGAACAGAAAGGGGAGGAGGAGGAACAGCCCAGGTCAGGATTGAGGGGAGTAGGCAATGGCACCCCACTCCAGTACCCTTGCCTGGAAAATCCCATGGCCGGAGGAGCCTGGTGGGCTGCAGTCCATGGGGTCGCTAAGGGTCGGACACGACTGAGTGACTTCACTTTCACTTTTCATTTTCATGCATCGGAGAAGGAAATGGCAACCCACTCCAGGGTTCTTGCCTGGAGAATCCCAGGGATGGTGGAGCCTGAAGGGCTGCTGTCTATGGGGTCACACAGAGTCAGACACGACTGAAGCAACTTAGCAGCAGTAGCAGCAGATGGTCTTCCTAATTCTTCTAGTTAGTTCTGGGTGACCCCATGCCATCTCTAAGGAGGTGCCAAGGCTGAGCATCCCAAGGCCCCTGCTAGGAAGTCCAGGGAGATTGCTGAATGCAGATTTACAAAGATTCAGCCTTAAAGTAGAGAGAGAGATCTCACGATTTCTTAGTCATGTACCTTCACTGGTAGATTTTGAATTGGGACCCATATCCTGCTTCAAAGACTCCTTGTTCATGACTCTGCCCACTGTGTGTTACCAAACTTCAAGTTTAGGGTCTTATCTGTGGACCATTAGTCTTTTGGTGGCAAAGATACTTTATCCATCTTTGCATCTCACACCTGTATACGTGTTTCATGATGTGCTTCCCTGAAAGGTTGAATAAGATGTTTAATGAAAGAATGAATTGGGTAATGAGGAATGAATTTGTCAAACCAAACGCAGTGCCTCCCCCAAAGCCCTCTTGTCCTCTCCTCAGGACACATTGTCCCCATCTGGTCACCCTCCTTCACGTGGCTGTGTGTTTCTGCCCCAGTCTCCACAGGGCATCCTTCACATCCTTGTTTCTCAGACTGTAGATGAGGGGATTCAGCATCGGGATGACCAGGGTGTAGAAGACAGAGACCACCTTGCCCTGCTCCATGGACTCCACAGCTCCCGGTTGGGCATACATGACAAAGACAGTCCCATAAAAGAGGGACACGGCTGTCATGTGGGAGCCACAGGTGGAGAAGAGCTTGTGTCTCCCTCCTCCTGAGCGCATCCTCAGGATGGTCACTGTGATGTAGCCATAGGAGGTGAGGACCACGAGTGTGGTGCCCACGATGATGAGGCCACAAATGCCAAACATGACCAGCTCATTGACGGTAGTGTCAGCACAGGCAAGCTTGAGCAGAGGCGGCACATCACAGAAGAAGTGGTCGATGTGGTTGGAGCTGCAGAACGGGAGGCTGAATGTGAAGCTGGCCTGCAGGATGGAGTTGAGGCAGCCCCCAGAGTAGCAGCCCAGCATCAGGCGGGCACAGGCCGAGGGGCACATGGAGATGGGATAGCTCAGGGGGCTGCAGATGGCCATGAAGCGGTCATAGGCCATCACAGCCAAGAGGAATCCCTCAGTGGTGACCAGCATGGAGAAGAAGAAGAACTGGGTGGCACATCCCTCAAAGGTAATGACCTTGGAGGAGGACAGGAAGTTGGCCAAGGCCTTAGGTGCAATGACAGATGAGTAACACAGGTCCACAAGTGAGAGGTTCTTGAGGAAGAAGTACATTGGGGAGTGCAGACGGGCATCCAGGGTGATGACCACCATCATGATGAGGTTCCCCAGGATGGCCACCACATACAGGACCAGGAACAGAGCAAAGAGCAGGGCCTGGGTCTGCAGACCACCCTCAAATCCATCCAGCACAAACTCCTGCAGAGGCATCACTGAGAGGTTTCCATTTCTGTGGGGTGACATGGCCCTGAGCTGATGATACCCAGAGTAGACAGCAGAGAGCAGGCCGGGGCAGCAAGAGGGAGCAGGTCAAGGTCACAAGGTCATATCTCTTGCAGACCAGAGAGCCTTCACTGCCCACTGACTAAGAGACCACAGCTGCCCATTTCTGATGCACTCAGACTAACCTGAAATGCAAAGATTTCCTCCAATTTTACTAAATCACAAACATTCCCTCTGTGGTAAGTCTGAGCTGCTATTTATTGGGGCAGGGGCTGGGTGCTTCAGTGAGACCTTGCAGTGTGAGCAGCATTGCAGGCCCTTGTCCCTCCTCTCAGAGAAAAGCTTTCCACCCCCAAGGAAATGCCTCCTAATGGTGCCATTTCCACACTTGCTCATGTATTTTATCTTAAATTAACTGTGCCTCAGTAACTAATTCATTAATTTTAGAAATGCGAACTGAGGGCCTCATACCTACCTGCTCTTGAGTTGGTGATGACTCCATCTCCAGGCAGGGAACAGAGCAGGAACCAGCCCCCATGAGGCAAATGTGTGTTTTCTGTCTGCTTCTCCTGCAACCCCTGAGCCCCATCTCAGCTCCACTGTCTGGAGCCTGGACCACGGTGTCATGGTGTCAGCAGAGCGCTGTGTATTCTTGAGGACCTCAGGGAGCCTCCTGCCAATGTCCCAATGTTGGAAAAAATGGAGAGGGGACACCACCTCCATGGTCTGAGAAGCAGCAGGACAGGGGCTGCGACACTCTCAGGAGATGGGCATGTCCTTCCCCGCCCTGGCTCCTGGGAACACCCTGTGAGGTGACTGCTTGGAGCCATGGGAGCCTCCAACAGTCACATTTGCTCAATGTCTGCGTCTCCTGCTGGGTGCTGCTTCCTGTCCCTGTCACAGCCAAGACATCCCTTGTCTGCACTGCACAGGGCTGACCACCACACTCACGTGGGACATGGGGACCCGCTGTGTGGTGGCCAGAGGAATGGTTGAGGAATGGTTGAGTGGGGAAGAATGGTGGGCACAGAGCCACAGTGCCTCTCGGGGGTGGATGGTGGGGACGGACGGTTCGTGAGAGGGTGAAGGCTGATTTCAAAGAGATCCCATGCTTCTTAGAGGTCAGATCTGCAACATCATGGAGCTGGCTGCCTTTGGAGGGAGAGAGTTCCCCAGAAGTGTGGGTGTGCAGGCAGAGGGTGGTGGTGAGTGGTGCCTGTTGAGGAGCAATGGCCCCCATGTTCCCTCCCAGCCTGAAGTTCTTAGAAGGTGATCCATGAGAGGCAAGACTTTCCAGTAGAAGTGCAAGTCAAAGAGTGGATTGTCCAGCATTTCTTTCCTGGGCTATTTGACTCCAACCCTCACATGACAGCAGAGGGGACAGTCAGACCAGGGATGCCCAGGATGGCTCCTCTCAAATCAGGTTTTGAGCTGGGTGTTACGGGTGGAGCTGGGGTCTGCCCAACACACCTTTGTCACCCAGCCTGTACATGGACCCCCTCTGTGCATTCCCAAGATGGCCATGCCCTTGTTGTCCGTCTCTGCTCACTCCTGCTCATGCACACAATGCAGCCACTTTGACCAGAGTGACCAGCTCTCTCATCCACCATTCTCAGGCAGGCTGTCTTGTTTCTTTGTCCCCTGGGCTTCCCAGTTTCCTGTTTCTGTTCTGTTTCCCAGGACAATTCATCCACCTCAGAAAACTTGGGTCATCACAACAGTGACCCTTAGGATGCCTGGGGAAGCTTATGAGGAGAGGTTGACGTTTTCATCCTAAAAGCCAAGTTGTGGTTTGATTTTTGAAAAACAAACTCACATTCCTTTGGCTTGTTGAAATGACCCAGTAGGGCTGTGGTGGTGGCTTCAGTAAACCTGCCTCTGAGTTGATCCTGACAAATACTTTCCCAGATGAAGCAGAAGAATCAGTGTTGTCTGTGAGACTCAATTTTAGTGACTGCATCCTGGATCCTTTCATTGTGAATCTAGTAACTCAGGTGTGGTCTGAGGTCCCACAGAAACAGCAGGACTGTGAGCTATTCTGAAATTCAGAGTCTCAGGCACTAATTAAAGCCTACATTTATACAACATTCCCTGATTATTTCTACTCTCATTAAGCTCAGACGCGTTGCCCTAACTGACTCTGCCCAGGGCAGTGGGGAGTGGGGGACAATGTTGTCCAGGATCCAGACTCCCAGGACTTACCTGTCAGTGATGCCGACCATGCCCTGCTGAGTGATGACCACACTGCTCCTGTGATGTCAGGAGGGGCATGGCTCACCCAGGACCCTGTGTTCCCGGGGAGGACAGGACTCCTCACCAGGTCTGTGCTGATGATAATGACGTGGCACTGAGAACCCCCTCCGTTGTTCACTTCTGGCCTCCTGTGCAGGGAAGTGAGAGGGAGGAGGGGACAGAGGAGGGCAGCAGGCTCTGGCTGTAGGAACTGCTGGGTCTTGATAGAAGCAGAGCAGGGGATGGACTCAGTCACCTGACTCTCCACATTATCTGTCATCTAGGCAACATGTCAGGTTCCTGTACCTGAGGGTCACTCTTCTGGGAAGATGCTCTTTATTTGCAGATCTGGGACTTGAGGCCTCGAATGGCCAATTAGGTGAAACCTGGGCTTCTGAGTGCACTGGGACTCACAACCCCCTGGGTCGCACGAGCTGCAATCCTGTGGCCAATCATCCTTTGATACATCTCAGTCCAGTACAGGGGAGGCAGGAAGACTGAAGTCCATTAGGGAGCCCTGAGTGTGGGTGGTGCTAACAGTAGAGAAACTCAGACAACTTATACGGAGTCTGTGGATGTCCTTGGAAAGATGTCCCTGGGCAGCAGGTGGGACCTCCTGGCCCACAGCCCTTTCTCCTCCTCTGCTCCATCCTCATCTGTGGTTGTGAGGAAAAGTGACAGGTGGGGAATCTGTACCCAGGGCAACAGCACAGCCCTTTCTATGACACCTATTACCATTATGATCCTTTTTCATGCTAAAATTGTCCTGTTTTGGCTATTTGCATTCTCTTCAAGGCAGCCCTACACTCAATGTGCTCAGTAGCTTCAGATGTGTCCAACTCTTTGCAACCCCATAGACTGTAGCCCACCAGGCTCCTCTGTCCACGGGATTCTCCAGTCAAGAATACTGGAGTGGGTTGCCATTTCATTCTCTGGGGATCTTCCAGACCCAGTGATCAAACTCACATTTTTTATCTCCTACACTGGCAAGAGAGTTTTTTTTTTTACCACTAGCATCACCTGGGAAGCACTAAATATATCCACTAAAAAAATGGTAATCCTGGCTGGAAAAGGAAAACAAATATATAAATGTGATAAATGTTTAATATTAAAACACAGAAAATATGTTGGATAAAGTTGTATTGTAAACATTCTTTTAAAAAAACATAAGACTGGGTGGCTCAATAATTATTTGAAAAAGTAGACTTCAGGACTAAATGTTCATGTGGTGACATTTCATAATGAGAATGTTTTATCCTGGATAATGTGAGCTTTCAACTGGATAATGTGAAATTTTAAATTTGTGTACAATTAATAGAGATTTAAAATATAAAAACTGATAGAATTAAAGTGAAATGCATACATTCAAATTATAGTTGATGTGTTAACATACCTCTCAATAATAATGAAACAAGGGAAAATTGTAGTCATTTGTTAGACTGAGTCAAAATATTAATTTAATGGACCCACTTGGCATAGATGAGCGCTATACTCAGCAACTGCAGAACATAAATTCCCTTGAAGCACACTGAACATCACTGTAGAAAGGTGAATAGTGTCTCCCGCAAAAGTGTTGACCCAGACATTCAGAAGGTGATCTTACTTTAATATAGGGTCTTTCCAAATGAATGAGTTAGGATGAGGTCATGCTGGATTAGGCGGACCCTAAACCCAATGACCGGTGTCCTTATAAGATGAAGGACTGATACAGAGACACAAGACACACGGATGAAAGGCATGCAAAGACTGAGCAGAGGTTGGAATGATGTAGGAACAGGGGAATGAATGCCAAGGATGCCAGGAGCCTCCAGGAAGAGGCAAGGAAGAATGCTTGTCTAAAGCTTTCAAGGGCAGCAGGCCCTGCTGACAAATTGATTTTGGACATCTTTCTCCAGACCTCAAGAGAGTAAATTCCTGTTGCTATAAGTCACCAGTTTTGGGTTAACTAGTTACAATGGCCCTGGTGACTGCACAGGAGGGCAGGGAGGGAGTTTGCTTTTACCTGGCATGGCCAGAAATACACCTCTACTCTACTATCTTAGAGGTGGGCCATCCCTCCAGCTCTATGTAAAATGCACTCTTCAGAGATCTTGATCACCTTTCTTAATTCTTTCTTATTCTAGTTCACTTATTTCTATTGTTTAAACATGATAACATACTCTAATTACTTCTGAAATCTTCTCTAGAGAAACGTTTATATTGCTTTTTTTTTTAATTTTTCAATAATGTATATTATGTAACAGACATTTCCCCCTCTAAGTGTATATCTACAAAAGAAATGGATTCCTAAGTAGAAAGATGCATTTTTCTCAACCTCATTAAGTTTCATATTAATCTTACATTATGAAGGTTCCCTTCCTTACATCTTTCTTCGTTTTTGTCAACCAATTACTCAGTACTCAGGCTAGAGGCCTTCCCTTTTAATGAAGTTCTGTGGAACTGAAGCAGTCTATAAGGTGCCCTAGTGACACAGTATTGACTAAGCATCAGCAGAAAGGTTACCCATGCCGATCCATCTCTTCTGTTCTAGTTTCTTCACCTAGTCTCTGTGTGTCTGGACTGTCTACATTCACGACTTCCACGAGGACAAGAGGATGAATTGTTCTTGCTGTAAATCATTCTGGCTGTTCAGAGTTCTTGGTGAGCAACTGCAGTATATAAAAGTCCTCCTTTCTCTACTCATCTGGCCAATTTTCTTACAAAACTTTTGTAGCAAGGTAACACATCCAGCAGTGTAGGAGTCTCTGTTTCTCCCATCCTTGGTCATATTGATGGGTATATCAAATCTATGCCATTTATGAAAAACCACTTCAGTATTCTTGCCTTGGGAACCCCATGAACAGTATGAAAAGGTAAAAGGATGGTATGAAAAGGACACTGAAAGATGAACTCCCCGGGTTGGTAGATGCCCAAAATGCTACTGGAGAAGAGTGGAGAAATAAATCCAGAAAGAATGAAGAGATGGAACCAAAGCAAAAACAACACCCAGTTGTGGATGTGACTGGTGATGGAAGTAAAGTCCCATGCTGTAAAGAGCAATATTGCATAGGAACCTGGAATGTTATGTCCATGTATCAGGGCAAATTGGAAGTGGTCAAACAGGAGATGGCAAGAGTGAACGTCGACATTTTAGGAATCAGTTAACTAAAATGGACTGGAATGGTTAATTTAACTCAGATGACCATTATATCTACTACTGTGGGCAAGAATCCCTTAGAAGAAATGGAGTAGCCATTCTAGTAGAGGCAACAAAAGAGTCTGAAATGCAGTACTTGGATGCAATCTCAAAAACGACAGAATGATCTCTGTTCATTTCCAAGGCAAACCATTCAATAACACAGTAATCCAAGTCGATGCCCCAACCAGTAATGCTGAAGAAGCTGAAGTTGAACGGTTCTATGAAGACCTACAAGACCTTCTAGAACTAACACCCCAAAAAGATGTCCTTTTCGTTATAGGAAACTGGAATGCAAAAGTAGGAAGTCAGGAAACACCTGGAGTAACAGACAAATTTGGCCATGGAGTACAAAATGAAGCAGGCAAAGGCTAATAGAGTTTTGCCAAGAGAAAGCTGAGGAAGCTGTTCTTATCTCTCCTTGCTATTCTTTGGAACTCTGCATTCAAAAGAGCGTATCTTTCCTTTTCTCCTTTTCCTTTCACTTCTGTTCTTGTCAAAGCTACTTGTAAGGCCTCTTCAGACAATCATTTTTGCTTTTTTCATTTTTTTTCTTGGAGATGGTCTTGATCCTTGCCTCCTATACAATGTCACAAACCTCTGTCAATAGTTCTTCAGGCACTCTGTCTATCAGATCTAATCCCTTGAATCTATGTCTCACTTCCACTGTATAATCGTAAGAGATTTGATTTAGGTCATACCTGAATGGCCAAGATGGGCACAATAAAGGACAGAAATGGTATGGACCTAACAGAAGCAGACGATATTAATAAGGGGTGGCAAGAATACACAGAAGAAGTATACAAAAAAGATCTCATGACCCAGACAATCATCATGGTGTGATCACTCACCTAGAGCGAGGCATCCTGGAATGCAAAGTCAAGTGGGCCTTAGGAAGCATCACTACAAACAAAGCTAGTGGAGGTGATGGAATTCCAGTTGAGCTATTTCAAATCCTAAAAGATGATGCTGTGAAAGTGCTGCAGTCAATATGCCAGCAAATTTTGAAAACTCAGCAGTGCCAACAGGACTGGAAAAGATCAGTTTTCATTCCAATCCCAAGGAAAGGCAATGCCAGATCATAGCATCTAGTCCCATCACTTCATAGCAAATAGGTGGGGAAACAATGGAAACAGTGACATACTTTATTTTTAAGGGCTCCAAAATCACTGCAGATGGTGACTGCAGCCATGAAATTCAAAGATGCTTACTCCTTGGAAGAAGATCTATGACCAAACTAGACACCATACTAAAAAGTAGACACATTACTTTTCCAGCAAAGTCTGTCTAGTCAAAGCTATGGCTTTTCCAGTAGTCATGTACGGATGTGAGAGTTGGACTATAAAGAAAGCTGAGCACCAAGGAATTGATGCTTTTGAACTGTGGTGTTGGAGAGTCCCTTGAACTGCAAGGAGATCCAACCAGTCCATCCTAAAGGAAATCAGTCCTGAATATTCATTGGAAGGACTGATGCTGAAACTGAAACTCCAATACTTTGGCCACCTGATGGGAATAAATGACTCATTTGTAAAGACCCTGAGGCTGGGAAGGATTGAGGACTTGAGGAGATGGGGATGACAGAGGATGAGATGGTTGGATGTCATCACTGACTCAACAGACATAAGTTTGAGTAAACTCTGGGAGTTGGTATTGGAAAGGGGGGCCTGGCATGCTGCAGTCCTCGGGGTTGCAAAGAGATGGACACGACTGAGTGACTGAATGAACTGATACTCACCAAAAGATATGTACTGAGAACTTACTTTTGACAGCAGCTTGCAAAGCATTGTATGGGATATACAAACAAAATAAACCACTTCTAACGTTGTGGAATCAAGATTGCAGGGAGAAATATCAATAACCTCAGATACGCAGATGACACCACCCTCATGGCAGAAAGGGAAGAGGAACTAAAAACCCTCTTGATGAAAGTGAAAGTAAAGAGTGAAAAAGTTGGCTTAAAGCTCAACATTCAGAAAATGAAGATCATGGCATCCGGTCCCATCACTTCATGGGAAATAGATGGGGAAACAGTGGAAACAGTGGTAGGCTTTATTTTCCTGGGCTCCAAAATCGCTACAGATGGTGACTGCAGCCATGAAATTAAAAGACGCTTACTCCTTGGAAGGAAAGTTATGACCAACCTAGATAGCATATTCAAAAGCAGAGACATTACTTTGCCAACAAAGGTTCGTCTAGTCAAGGCTATGGTTTTTCCTGTGGTCATGTATGGATGTGAGAGTTGGACTATGAAGAAGGCTGAGCGCTGAAGAATTGATGCTTTTGAACTGTGGTGTTGGAGAAGACTCTTGAGAGTCCCTTGGACTGCAAGCAGATCCAACCAGTCCATTCTGAAGGAGATCAGCCCTGGGATTTCTTTGGAAGGAATGATGCTAAAGCTGAAACTCCAGTACTTTGGCCACCTCATGTGAAGAGTTGACTCATTGGAAAAGACTCTGATGCTGGCAGGGATTGGAGGCAGGAGGAGAAGGGGACGACAGAGGAGGAGATGGCTGGGTGGCATCACTGACTCGATGGACGTGAGTCTCAGTGAACTCCGGGAGTTGGTGATGGACAGGGAGGCCTGGCGTGCTGCAATTCATGGGATTGCAAAGAGTTGGACACGACTGAGTGACTGATCTGATCTGATCTGAACGTTGTGCAGTGATTTCCACTGACATCTGAAATGTACGTAATGTAAGCAAAAAGACAATATGAGGATTAAAAAATAATCTTTTCCTTCAGATTACTGGAGAATTTCTATTCCATTAATATCTGACCAGCTTTCTTGATTTATTCCGAAGTATTAATTAATGCTTTTCTAAGAACAATAAGTTGTTGTTGTCCAGTCACTAAGTCATGTCCAACTCTTTGTGACCTGATGGCCTATTGCCTGGCAGGCTCCTCAGTCCATGGGGTTTTCCAGGCAAAAGTAATGGAGTGGACTGCCATTTCCTTCTCCAGGGGACCTTGCTAGACCAGGTATTGAACCCGCATCTCCTGCATCAGCAGGCAGATTCTTTACCACTGAGCCACCAGGGAAGCCTAAGAACAATGGATACTTCACTGTTTGTACATTTAAATTTTACATGTTGATGATAATTACACTCTTGTGTAAGAAGAAAAGAAGATTGCACTTGCTTTTCTCCATTCCAAATCTGGTTTAAGATTAGGAGTCCAGTGCTTTGGAAAACCCATGGAATGGGAGAACAAGTGAGAGACAGGGAGTGAAACAAGCAGGAAGAGAGAAGAGGGAAGAGGAGGAGCAGGAAGAGGGTGGGGAAAAGAGGCTGGGGGTGGAACGACACTATCACTTGAAAGTTAAGAAACCATGTCATTTGTGGAGCAGAAAATGTGGGAATTTCGTTTTAAAAATTGCATTCTCAGATAAATATAGTCAAGTAGGACAGACATAGAATTAATTTTGGAGATCAGTGGGCAAAAGAGTTTGACAGAGACCGTGTCATACATGTTAAATTGAGTACTCGTGAGCTGCAGAACAATAACTTAGCTGTCAGCCCCTTCAGGCAGTTCTCCTGGGAGGGGAGAGCAGGGAGATGGAGAGCTGTGATCCGACAGACAGGCCACATTCCTACTGACCCTACAGAGTACAGACCATCTCCATGTCCAGGGGGCCTTGGGAGTGACTGAGAGGGGATGATTCTACTAAAAGGAGACATGTTAAGGAGGCCGCTGGGCTCTGAGTCCAGGCTGTGTGTTGGGTCCATGGAGCACAAGAACAGAGCGCTGAATGGGCAGGTCGAAATTAAGGGTCCAGGAAGTCTGGGACAGAGAGCAGGGAGCTGTGCTCACCAGCAAGAAAGTGTACCTTCCCTCTCCACTGCCTGCTCTCTGTTTCAGCCACCGTGAGCTTCATCCTTATTCAGAGGTGTCTGTGCTGACAAGGTCCCATTTCTTATGGTCGCAAGTAGTCAGGACAGTGTCACCTGTCAGGTTGGAGGGTGAACTTTGGGTGTCAGGCATCCATGTTGGCTCCCTGGGGCTCCCAGCTGCTGTCTAAGGGGAGAAACTCAGGACAGGGAGCACTAGGAGCATCTGAAGCAGGAGCACAGGTGCTCCCTGCTGCCTTGCTGGTGGTGACATCAGTGAACAGAAGGGGGAGGAGGAGGAACAGCCCTGCTGCAGGACTGAGGGGAAGCACGGTCTTCCTAAACCCCTAATTGGCTATGGTGACCCAGGCTATCACCAAGGAAGGGGCCAGGATGAGTGTCATGATGCCCGCCCCTTCTATGTGCTCCAGGGGAGATTGCTAAGCACATATTTACATTAGATTCATAGATGAAGTGGAGAGAGAGGCCTGAGACTGTTAGTTTCATACCTCTCCTGGAGGATGTTGAACCTGGAATACACGTTTTGTTTCAATACTCTGCTCATTACTCTGCCTGCTATATTATCCAGACTTTGAGATTAGAATCTTGCCCCATCATGGGCCATTATTTTTCCAGTGGCATTATCCATCTCTACATCTCAGACTTGCATGTGTGGTCCAACATGTGCTTCCACAAAGGACTGAGTGAAATGGGTGAAAAAATGAATTGCATGAAAGAAGAATATATTCCTCAAACAAAACCCAGTGCTTCCCCTAAAACCCTCTTGTTATGTCCTCAGGACACTCTTTCTCTGTCCACCCTCCTTCACGTGGCTGTGTGTTTCTGCACCAGTCTCCACAGGGCTTCCTGCACATCCTTGTTTCTCAGGCTGTAGATGAGGGGGTTGAGCATCGGGATGACCAGGGTGAAAAAGACAGAGACCACCTTGCCCTGCTCCATGGACTGCACAGCTCCTGGCTGGGCATACATGACAAAGACAGTCCCATAAAAGAGGGACACGGCTGTCATGTGGGAGTCACAGGTGGAGAAGAGCTTGTGTCTCCCTCCTCCTGAGCGCATCCTCAGGATGGTCACTGTGAAGTAGCCATAGGAGACGAGGACCACGTGTGTGGTGCCCACGATGAAGAAGCCACAAATGCCAAACATGACCAGCTCATTGATCGTAGTGTCAGCACAGGCAAGCTTGAGCAGAGGCGGCACATCACAGTGGAAGTGGTCGATATGGTTGGAGCTGCAGAACGGGAGGGTGAATGTGAAGCTGGCCTGCAGGATGGAGTTGAGACAGCCCCCACAGTAGCAGCCCAGCACCAGGCAGGCACAGACCGAGGGGCGCATGGTGATGGGGTAGAGCAGGGGGCTGCAGATGGCCATGAAGTGGTCATAGGCCATCACAGCTAGGAGGAATGCCTCAGTGGTAGCCAGTAAGGAGAAGAAGAACAGCTGTATGGCACAGCCCCCAAAGGTGATGACCTTGGAGGAGGACAGGAAGTTGACCAGGGCCTTGGGGGTGATGACAGATGAGTAACACAGGTCCAGGAAGGAGAGGTTCTTGAGGAAGAAGTACATCGGGGAGTGCAGACGGGCATCCAGGGTGATGACCACGATCATGGTGAGGTTCCCCAGGACGGCCACCATGTACAGGACAAGAAACAGAGCAAAGAGCAGGGCTTGGGTCTGCGGAACACCCTCAAAGCCCTCCAGCACAAACTCCTGCAGAGGCATCACTGAGAGGTTTCCATTTTTGGGAATTGACATGGTCCTGAGCTGGGGGACACAGGGCAGAGAGCAGAGAGCTGGTGGGAGGCAGGGAGAGGGAGCAGGTCAAGGCCACAGGGTCATACTCTCTTGCAGAATAGGAGCCCTTCAGTGCCTCACTGCCCACTGACCAAGGGACCACCAGCTGCCCAGCTCTGCTTTCAAATGAGCTCAGACTGGCCTGAAATGGCAGATATTCCTCTGATTCACATCTTCGTATACTTGCTTGGAGCTTTCCCTCCGTGAGAAACTGAGTGTTGCTGAGGATCTGAAGGGGCGTCACAGGTGTCTATCTGATCTGAGAGCCTTTGGTGTATAACAACAATGTAGCCATGTTTCACTCCTTTCAAGGAAATATTGCTTCACCTCAAGGATGCTCCTAAGCTGTTGCATTTACACATCTTGCTCAAGTATGTAATCTTGTGTTTTCTGCACCTTATTTTACTGATTCACTAATTTCAGAAGTATTATTAAGCACTTTCTGTTTCAGAACTGACCTAGTAATTGTTCCACCACTACACTAAGCTGGCAGCAGAGCAGGGACCAGTCCTCACTAGGCTAATTCGAGTGCTTTCTGTCTCTCTTCCCTGTGGATGCTCAGCCCCAACTCAGCATTTTTTTTTTTTCTTTTTTAGCCTGAACCAGTTCTCTGCATCATTGAGGACCTCAGGGTGCTTCTTGCTAATGTCCAGATGTTGGATAATTCATAGAAAGGGGACAGCCCAACTCTATGGTCTGAGAGGCAGTGGGACAGGGGCTGTGACACATTCAGGACCTGAGCATGTCCTCCCCTGTCCTTACTTCCATGCCCCTGGCTCTTTGGCATATCCTTGTGGGTGACTGCCCCGAGTCATGGGAGCCTCCAACACTGTCACATCTGCTCAGTGTCTGGGTCCTCCTGCTGGGTGTTGCTTCCTGTCTGTCACAGCCCAGACCTCCATTGTCTGTCTTGAGCAGGGCTGACCACCACACTCATATGGGACATGGGGACTCACTGTGTGATGGCCAGAGGAATGGTCCAAGGAGATTGAGTCTAAGGAGGTAGGAGTGGGGAAGGAAGGTGGGCACAGAGCAACTGTGCCTCCCAGGGAGAGGAAGAGGATCAGTGAGAAGGTGGAGGCTGATTTCAGAGAGATTCCATGTTTTCTAGGGATCAGAACTGTAGCATCATGGGTCTGGCTTTTTTTGCATGGAGTGAGCTCCATGCAGGTGCGGGTGTGTAGGCAGAGGCTGGATGGTCAGTGAAGGGGGAAGAAGGGATGATCCTCATGTTCCGCTCATCCTGAAGTTCTCTTAGAAGGTGGTCTGTGAGAGCCATGGCATTCTAACAATACAGGGTGTGGTGAAAGAGTGGGTGGTCCAGTGTTCCTCTCCTGGGCTACTTGAGCCACTCTCACAGCAGAGGGGATGCTGGTAGACCCCTTCAAATTCAGGGTTGGACCTGGTGCTCAGGGTGGAGTTGAGGGTCTGTCCCGTACACCTTAGCTGTGCACCTGGCCAGACCCTGTGCCCACACTCACACCTGAGGGGCCATGCCCTTGCCCTCCTCTCTGCCCACCCACGTGTTCACCCACATAATGATGTCAAATGCAACCAGAGGGGCCAACTCCCACAAACCACCCAAGATTGGGTGACCCTGCTTCTGTGTCCCCTGGGGTTTCCGGCTTTATATTTGAAACTATGTCCCAGAACAATTTGTCCACCTCACGGGCCCTTGGGGCATCACAACAGTGACCCTAGGATGCCTGGGGGAGTACATGAGAGGCAATTGGCATTTTCATCTGGGAAGCCAAGCGCCTTGTTTGGTTTTTGAAAAAACAAACTCACATTCCTTTGGCTTTTCAGTTGACCCAAGTGGGGCTGTGGTGGTAGGTTCAGTAAACCTGCCTTTGAGTTGAGCCTGAGAAGTACTTTCCCAGACGAAGCAGAAGAATCCATGCCGTCTATGAGTGTCTATTTGTAGTGACTGTGTCCTGAGCCCTTTCCTTGTGAACTCTCGTTACTCGTGTGGTCTAAGCTCCTACAGCATCAGCTTGAGAAGCCAAGAGATTGTCAGAAATGCAGAATTTGGGCACCAAAGTAAAACCCACATTTACTGTAGAACCTCTGATTATTTCTACTCTCATTAAGCTCAGACCCACTGCCCTAACTGACCCTGCCCAGTGAGGAGTGGAGGACCTTATTGTCCAGGATCCGGGTTCCCAGGACTCACCTGTCAGTGAGGCTGACCATGCCCTACTGAGTGATGACTGCACTGCCTCTGTGATGTCAGGAGGGGCATGGCTCACCCAGGACCCTGTGCTCCCTGGGAGGACAGGACTCCTGACCCAGGTCTGTGCTGATGATAATGATGTGGTGTTGAGGGCCCCCTCCCTCGTCCACCTCTGGCCTCCTGTGCAGGGAAGTGAAAGTGAGGAGGTGGACAGAGGAGGGCAGCAGGCTCTGGCTGCAGGAACTCCTGGGTCTTGATAGAAGCAGAGCAGAGCATGAACTCAGTTCACCTGCCCCTCCACACTGTCCATCATCTGGGAAGCACATTAAGGTGCCTGCACCTTAGGGACACTCTGCTGGGAAGATCTCTCCACGGGCACAGCAGGTCTTTGGGCCTCGAATGGCCAATTAGCTGCAGTTGTTTGTGTTCTGGCCTCTAAAGTGCCCTGGGACTTCCACTTCTACTGTGTCCCCTGTGGCCACCCTTTTTCTGACCCCTCTCACCTGCAGGGCTGGGAACCGAACCCAGAAATTCCTCTGAACCTCAGAGCAATGAACAGGAGGTGAGCACTGAATCTGACAGAAGACCCCATGGCCTTCCCTCAGGGACAAGAGGTGTGAATCCCTGGGCCTAGAGCCCCTCCTCATAACCAAGCCCTCCTGCTATATTCCCACTATGTTGGTTGAGAAAAAGTGACCTGGTGTGAAAGAGTCCTGCCTTGAGGAACTGGGTCCCTCCCTTCTATCATGGTTCTCCTCGCTCAAGCCCCATGACCTTGTGCAAATAGCTCTGTCCTTATCATATGTATCGGTTAATTTAAATACATCCTTTTTTACATTTTTTATTTCTAACATACATATTTAAAATTATATATTTTTAAAAAATTCAAAATGAACATCTGTTTGCAGAAATTCAAGCAATGAAGATGTGAAAAAGGAAAAAAAGAAACTTTAATCCACGTAAAAACCTCAGTCCTATCGAGCACCAGGTGGATTCCCTACAGACGTGTGTGCATGCTGGTGGGTTTTATTTTATTGCTTTTAACTTTTCTAAAATATGGATCACGACATTCATTAATTCTACAAGATGATCTTTTCACTAATTCTACAAATATCTAAGTCAGTTTTTTGCCTTTAATGGGTATATTAACTAAATTTATTTATCCATCCTATTAGTGGACCATGAGACTATTTTTTCTGTTATAAACAATACGGGGAAGAATGCTCACTCTGTCCTCCTGGTCACATTGCTGGGGACTGGCAGCTGATATTTATGCCTATTCCCTACTGCCCTCTCAGACCTGGTACAATGTCCACCTCTGGCATCAGCACACGAAAAATGCACATGGGTCTCCCCTCAGTACTTAACATCTTTCATCTTCTGAATATTTGTGCATTTCACATGGCGTGATGACTAGTTGCATCAATTTGACTGGGCCAGGGATGTCCAGATATTTGGTCAAACATGATTCTAGCTATTTGGGTGAGGGTGTTTTTGGATGGATTTTAAATTGGTACACAGGGCAAAGCAGATTGCACTCCCTAATGTAGGTGGGCCTTGTCCAATCAGTTGAAAGATTGAATAGAAGAAGACCTTGACCCACCTCTAAATAAGAAGGGATTCTGTCTGCCTGACTGCGTTTTAAGCTGGGACATCAGGGTTTTCCTGTTCTGGTACTCAAATCTGAAAACAGCAGCTTTTCCTGAATCTTGAGCCTGCCAACCACAGATCTGGGGGCCTGCTGGCATCCATAATAGTGTGGGCGTGATTCCTTATACTCACGCTCTTTCTATATATGCCTGTGTTGTTTAGTTGTTAGGTCATATCTGACTCTTTGTGACCCCATGGACTATAGCCTGCCAGGCTCTTCTATTCATGGAATTTCCCAGGTAAGACTACTGCAGTGGGTTGCCATTTCCTTCTCCAGGGCATCATCCTGACCCAGGGATTGAACCCATGTCTCCTGCATTGGCAGGTGGGTTCTTTACCACTGAGCCACCAGGGAAGCTCTATACATGTCTGTACATGTCCTACAGGCTCTGGGTCTCTGGGAAACCCCGACTGATCCACTAACACTAGTATCTACTTCTAATGAGCACAACTGTTAGTGTGGAAAACATCTTTCCATACAGTCGTTGGCTGTTTGTGTTTCTAATTCTGTTATTTGCTCCTTTACAAGCACATTACTGTAATGCAGTCCTACCTGGGGGCTATGATCCAAATTAGACAAGCAGGGGAGGCTGAGCCTGGACTTGCCCACTACTTTGCGGACCACAGCCCCAGGAACACTGGCCTGATAGCCCGTATCACTGGGCTCAGTGACTCACACACTTGCTGTTCCAGTGTGAGGCAGAGCTCATCCCATTTATTTCAGTCTTTGGCCTTAAAAATCCTACCCAACCTTATCCTAGACTAAACTCTGGTCCACTTCCCTGCTGGGAGGAAAACTTCCCACACAACAGTCAATCTTTGCTCTCTCAGTCTCTACTTTCTATTTTACAACAAAATGTTCACTTTCCTCATGGATTCTGAGCTCTTTCCATATTCAGTTCAGTTCAGTTGCTCAGTCGTGTCCTACTCTTTGCAACCCCATAGACTGCAGCATGCCAGGCTTCCCTGTCCATCACCAACTCCCTATTCAGTCGGTGATGCCATCCAACCATCTTACATACCTTGTATATCTTACATTTGTTCAATGTGCTGCTGGCTTTTGAGTGGTCTCCTTGGCTCTCATATGACTTTCTCCAGGGATACTCCCATCCTCTCCTCACCCTCCTCCTGAGGAAATTGGGTTTCCTAAGGATTGACTACCCTCTTGACTACACATCAAGCTAACAAGTACACCCTCAATGAAGACTCCTTCTTCATGTTCTTCTCATAACCTTGGAGTCTTTACTTTTTCAACAATCACATTGTTAATACATCCAGAATCCACACTGGTGTATTCTCTGAAGCTGATGCTAATTTTTTGCCAAGCAGAAAAAGTTTACTGAATATTTTGACCTTTCCTTAGTTACTGAAATCATTTTGATTTTAATGTTATTTCTTCAAAATATATAAAACTATCTCTGTTCTCCACATTCTCACTGACAACTGATGTTCCAAAACATATGATTTTTTAAATTTGATAGGTGAAAAATCATATATTATTATTTTGATTTGGATTTTAAAGTTTTGAGTGAAGTTAAGGAAGAGGCAAGAGAGTTCCAGAAAAACATCTATTTCTGCTTTATTGACTATGCCAAAGCCTTTGACTGTGTGGATCACAATAAACTGTGGAAAATTCTGAAAGAGATGGGAATACCAGACCACCTGACCTGCCTCTTGAGAAACTTATATGCAGGTCAGGAAGCAACAGTTAGAACTGGACATGGAACAACAGACTGGTTCCAAATAGAAAAAGGAGTACATCAAGGCTGTATATTGTCACCCTGCATATTTAACTTCTATACAGAGTATATCATGAGAAATGCTGGGCTGGAAGAAGCACAAGCTGGAACCAAGATTGCCGAGAGAAATATCAATAACCTCAGATATGCAGATGACACCACCCTTATGGCAGAAAGTGAAGAGGAACTAAAAAGCCTCTTGATGAAAGTGAAAGTGGACAGTGAAAAATTTGGCTTAAAGCTCAACATTCAGAAAACGAAGATCATGGCATCCAGTCCCATCACTTCATGGGAAATAGATGGGAAAACAGTGGAAACTGTGTCAGACTTTATTTTTTGAGGTTCCAAAATCACTGCAGATGGTGACTGCAGCCATGAAATTAAAAGACACTTACTCCTTGGAAGGAAAGTTATGACCAACCTAGATAGCATATTGAAAAGCAGAGACATTACTTTGCCAATAAAGGTCCGTCTAGTCAAGGCTATGGTTTTTCCTGTGGTCATGTATGGATGTGAGAGTTGGACTGTGAAGAAAGCTGAACACCGAAGAATTGATGCTTTTGAACTGTGGTGTTGGAGAAGACTCTTAAGAGTCCCTTGGACTGCAAGGAGATCCAACCAGTCCATTCTGAATGAGATCAGCCCTGGTATTTCTTTGGAAGGAATGATGCTGAAGCTGAAACTCCAGAACTTTGGCCACCTCATGTGAAGAGTTACCTCTTTGGAAAAGACCCTGATGCTGGGAAATATTGAAGGCAGGAGGAGAAGGGAACGACAGATGATGAGATGGCTGGATGGCATCACTGACTCAATGGACGTGAGTCTGAGTGAACTCCAGGAGTTGGTGATGGACAGGGAGGCCTGGCGTGCTGTGATTCACAGGGTCGCAAAGAGTCGGACACGAGTGAGCAACTGAACTGAACTGAACTGATATGTGTTAGTCATCACTGTTTCCTATTAATGCAACTGAAAAGGAAAAATTTAAAAATACAATATTATATCTTATAGTAGTGTTATTAGTTTATTCATATTAATAACAAAATCCTGTTAAAATTTTACTACATTTTAAAAAATTATTGAAATATAGTTGATTTATTGGCAAAGACTCTGATGCTGGGAGGGATTGGGGGCAAGAGGAGAAAGGGATGACAGAGGATGAGATGGCTGGATGGCATCACTGACTCGTTGGACGTGAGTTTGAGTGAACTCCGGGAGTTGGTGATGGACAGGGAGGCCTGGCGTGCTGCGATTCATGGGGTTGCAGAGAGTCGGACATGAGCGACTGATCTGATCTGATAATGTATTAGTTTCAAGTGTACAATAAAATGGTTCAAGTATACATATATATAAATATACATATTGTTTTTTACATTTTCTTCCATTATAGGTTATTATAAGGTATTGCTGAGAGAAATTGCAATAACCTCAGATATGCAGATGACACCATCTTTATGGTAGAAAGCAAAGAGGAACTGAAGAGCCTCTTGATGAAAATGAAAGACGAGAGTGAAAAGGTAGGCTTAAAACTCAACATTCAAAACACTAGGATCATGGCATCCAGTCCCATCACTTCATGGCAAATAGACGGGAAAAAATGGAAACAGCGAGAAACTTTATTTTGGGGGCTCCAAAGTCACTGCAGATAGTGACTGAAGCCTTGAAATTAAAAGATGCTTGCACCTTGTAAGAAAAGTGATGACCAACCTAGACAGCATATTAAAAAGCAGAGACATTACTTTGCTAACAAAGGTCTGTCTAAGTAATTGTTTTTCCAGTAGTCATGTATGGATGTGAGAGTTGGACTATAAAGAAATTTGAGCACTGAGGGATTGATACTTTTGAACTGTGGTGTTGGGGAAGACTCTGGAGGGTCCCTTGGACTGCAAGGAGATTCAACCTGTCAACCCTAAAGGAAACCAGTCCTGAATATGCATTGGAAGGACTGATGCTGAAGCTGAAGCTCCAATATTTTGGCCACCTGATGCAAAGAACTGACTCATTTGAAAAGGCCCAGATGCTGGGAAAGATTGAAGACAGGAGGAGAAGAGGATGACAGAGGATAAGATGGTTGGATGGCATCACTAACTTGATGGACATGCATTTGAGCATGCTCCAGTAACTGGTGATGGACAAGGAAACCTGATGTACTGCAGTCCATGGGGTTGCAGAAAGTCAGACATGACTGAGCGACTGAACTGAACTGAACAAGGTATGAAGTGTATTTCCTTGTGCCATACAGTAGGTCCTTGTTGATTATTTATTTTATATATAGTAGTGTATATATTTTAATCCCAAACTAATTTATCTTTCTCCCTCACTCTCTCTTGGTAACCACAAATTTGTTTTCTATGTCTGTGAGTCTATTTCCATTTTGTAAATAAGTTCATTAGTATCCTTCTTTTAGATTCCACATATAGGTGACATCATATAATATTTTTCTTTCTCTATCTGTCTTACTCCACTCAGTATGACCATCTCTAGGCCCATCCATGTTGCTGCAATGGCGTTATTTCATTCTTTTTTTATAGTGTGTTAGTCACTCAGTTGTGTCCAACTCTTTGTGACCCTATGGACTGTAGCCCGCCAGTCTCCTCTGTCCATGGAACTCTCCAGACAAGAATACTGGAGTGGGTTGCCATTCTCTTCTCCAGGGGGGTCTTCAGACCCAGGGATCGAAACTGGATCTCCTGCATTGCAGGCAAATTCTTCACCAGCTGAGTAATATTCCATTGTGTATATGTACCACCTCTTCTTTATACATTCATCTGTCAGTGGCTGCTTCCTTGCTATTGTGAACAGTGCTGTTATGAACATTTGGGTGCATGCATCTTTTCAAATTATATTTTTCTCTGGATATATGCCCAGAAGTGGGATTGCAGGGTCATAAGTTATAATGAGGACAATTTTACTATAATTATTTTTGATCATTAAGTTTTTCATTGTAATAGCTTTTCTTAGTGTCCCACAATAATTTCATAAGCTCTCTTTTTTCTTTTTTCTATCCATGGGTTGTCCTTCTTTGCAGAGTCAACACCTAGAAGGAGATGGAGGTGGGTGAACGTCATATCAAGATGGAGGTGGCTGTAACTGCTTCCGTCTCCAGCCAAGTAGTGCTGGTTTGTGTTGCTAGATCTTCTGATTTTCAAATGAAATGAAAGTTCAGATTTCACATGTGCTCTCCCATTATTTTTTTTTTTGGGGGGGGAGCAGGGAACCAACATGAAATGGAATTTTAAAAAACTTCTGCAACTCACCTATAACAAAGAGAAAAATACCATGTTCATACAGGTCATCTTGCTAAGCATGTTTAAAGCTACAAAAACACAAAATTAGAATATCAGCTTTCATAACACGGGAGTCAAAACTGTTTATAAAGCAAGTGGACTTTACACAACCAAAAAAGAAATTTCTGGCACAGAAGAAAGTCTTAAGGCCTTTCTGATAAGTATAGAGAAAAAAAAGAAAAAAAATGTATTAAAGGGAAGTTAATAAGTATAAAGGACAGATATGTAAAATTCAATATAAAATTAACTAACATTGATAGAGAAAAACCAACAATAGAAGAGAAAATATTTTCAAAAACAGAATAGAAGAGAGTCTTAGAGCATTGAAGAAGGAATCCCATTGGCAATGTGTTTTTTGGAAGGGAGGGTGTTGCAGAGCAATGAACTCCAAGACGCATCCTGACTAAGCATCGTGATGTGGATGAGGAGGGGGAGGAGGAAATTTTAAATACACAAGAAGACGAGCACATGGTGTAATGAGCCCCAATTACTCATTGCCCAGCTTTAATAGCCATCAACTCTTGGCCAGGCTTGTCCAGCCCCTACCCTACTCCCATAGCCCCTGTATTATTTTGAAGTAAGTATTAAACAAATAGGGTTTCAATTGTAAGTATTTCAGCATGCATCTCTAAAAGAAAAGAATATCCACAATAAATAAATTCTTTAATATCATTAAATATCAGCTGTTGCTTGAATGTCTATCTCATAAATGTAATAAATGCTTTCAAATGGCATTTATTTTAATTGGTACCAAAACAGATGCTCTCTGTGATTGACTCAATGTCTCTAAGTCCCAGCTAAGAGGGCAGGCTTCCTCTCTGTGTCTCTCCTCTCTGTGTCCCTCCTCTCTCTGTGTCTCTGTCTCAGTTCCTTCCCCGTCCTCCTTCTCCCCAACTTCTCCAGTCCCTCCCCCTTTTCCTCCTCCCCACTCTCCTTCTCATCCCCCTCCTCCCCTTCTCCTCCTCTCCTTCCCCCCTTGCCCTCTTCTTCATCCTCCTCCTTCTCTTTCTTCTTCTATGACTTCATCTAGACTAACTGTGGCACAGCTTGCCTTTCAGGTTCCCATTTCTACAAAATTGCTCCCATCAGTAAACCATTCAGCCTCAAGAGATTCATGTATCAGTCATGAGTGGAAAGGTCTTTTATGTAGAGCTGAGGGAGAGAATGTACCCTGTTTCTATGACTCCTACCTATCCTACTTATATGACTCTGGTGTTGTGCTAGTCAGCAGTCTTGCCCAACTATGTGTGATCCCATGAATTGTCTCCTCTGTCCATGGAATTCTTCAGGCAAGAATCCTGGAGAGGGTTGCGATTCCCTTCTCCAGGGGATCATCCTGAGCCAGGGGTCCTACCTAGGTCTCCTGCATTACAGGCAGACTCTTTACCATCTGAGCCACCAAGAAAGTCATGATTCTACTGACTATATTACCCTAGCTTCATGATTAGGGTCTTCATCATAATGAACCATTAATTATCTGATGGCAAAGATTTTGCCATTCACCCTTGAAATGGGTGACCCATGATTTGTTTCCAGGAGGGTTGAATGAAATGCTGGATGAAAGAATGAATTAGACGAATAAAGAATGAATTCCTCAAACCAAACCCAGTGCCTCCCCTCAAGCCCTCTTGTCCAGCCCTCATGACACTGGATCTCTCTGTCCACCTTCCATCATGTGGCTGTGTGCTTCTGGCCCAGTCTCCACAGGGCATCCTTCACATCCTTGTTTCTCAAACTGTAGATGAGGGGATTCAGCATCGGGATGACCAGTGTGTAAAAGACAGAGACCACCTTGCCCTGCTCCATGGACTGCACAGCTCCTGGCTGGGCATACATGACAAAAAGGGTCCCATAAAAGAGGGACACGGCTGTCATGTGGGAGCCGCAGGTGGAGAAGAGCTTGTGTCTCCCTCCTCCTGAGCGCATCCTCAGGATGGTCACTGTGATGTAGCCATAGGAAGTGAGGACCACAAGTATGGTGCCCACAATTATGAGGCCACAGACGCCAAACATAACCAGCTCACTGATGGTAGTGTCAGCACAGGCAAGCTTGAGCAGAGGCGGCACATCACAGTGGAAGTGGTCGATGTGGTTGAACCTGCAGAATGGGAGGTTGAATGTGAAGCTGGCCTGCAGGATGGAGTTGAAGGAGCCCCCACAGTAGCAGCCCAGCATTAGGAGGGCACAGACTGAGGGGCGCATGGAGATGGGGTAGCACAGGGGGCTGCAGATGGCCATGAAGCGATCATAGGCCATCACGGCCAAGAGGAATCCCTCAGTGGTGATCATGGTGGAGAAGAAGAAGAACTGGGTGACACATCCTGCAAAGGTGATGACCTTGGTCGTTGACATTAAGTCAAACAGGGCCTTGGGGTAGATGACAGATGAGTAGCACAAGTCCAGGAAGGAGAGGTTCTTGAGGAAGAAGTACATTGGGGAGTGCAGACGGTCATCCAGCATGATGACCACGATCATGGTGAGGTTCCCCAGGACATCCACCAAGTACAGAACAAGGAACAGAGTAAACAGCAGGGCCTGGGTCTGTGGGCCACCCCCAAACCCATCCAGCACAAACTCCTGCAGAGGCATCACTGAGAGGTTTCCATTCCCCTAGGGTGACATGGCTCTCAGCTAGGCAAGAAGCAGCAGACAGCAGAAAGCAGGTGGGAAGCAATGAGAAGAAGCAGGTCAAGGTCACAAGGTTGTATTCTTTTGGAGAACAGGATCCTCTCAGTGACCCACTGCCTCCTGACTAACAGACAACTAGATACTCACCCTTCTTCTAGATGAGCTCCAACTGACCTAAAACATAAAAATTTCCTCTAATTCACCAATTTCTAAGTATGCCTGGACCATAAATAAGGCCAGGTACCAAAGAATTGATACTTTTGAATTGTGGTGCTGCAGAAGACACCTGAGAGTCCCTTGGGCTGCAAGGAGATCAAACCAGTCAATCCTAAAGGAAATCAACCCTCAATATTCATTGGAAGGACTGATGCTGAAGCTCCAATACTTTGGCCACCTGATGCAAAGAGCCAAGTCATTGGAAAAGACCCTGAGGCTGGGAAAGGTTGAAGGCAGGAGGAGAAGGGGGCAACAGAGGATGAGATGGTTGGATGGTATCACTGACTCAATGGACATGAGTTTGAGCAAATCCCAGGAGACAGTGGAGGACAAGGACGCCTGGTGTGCTGCAGTCCATGGAGTCGCAAGGAGTTGGACACGACTTGGTGACTGAACAGAACAACAGAGTATGATTGGAGTGCTCACTCTGTGGAGGACGCCCAGTGTTTGGTAAGAGGTGGTGAGAAAGTCAATTCCTAGGCAGGTTGATAAGAAGTCTGGGGTCCCTGAGGAGGAGAGAGGGGTCTGGGGCTCTCAAAAAGGAGATAGGGGTCTGGAATTCTCAAGGAGGAGGAAAAGACAAACGCTTTTTTCCTACATGCCTTAGAAAAGGTTATATAACAACAGTGTATCCTGCTTGAGAAACTTGAGGACAGTTTCTCCTTCCTGAAAACCTTCTGGCTGAGCTTGTTATCTTAAAAATGTAAATTATGGGAGTGGGTCTAGTAAGATCCTTACAACCTTGAGACATTCTTTTGATTTATTGTAAAAACCAATATAAAAGTACATACCTCCCTTGCTTAGACTAGTGAGGGGGGCACTCTCCATGCCCCTTCTGATGTTTATGTCAGAAGCTTTCTCTCACCCTTGTCTTACTTTAATAAAACTCTGCTACGCAAAAGCTCTTTAGTGATCAAGGCTGGTCCCTTGTCCCAAAGCTAAATCTTCTTCAAGAATCATGAATCCGACATTGTTCAATGTAAGCTATCATTCTGGGGGCTCGTCCAGGATCTTCAGGACAACATAAGAACTCTCAGAGCTCTAGACTCTCTGCTTTCTCAGTATGCACGTTTTCTGTTTTACTTTAATAACGCTTCTGTGTGCTTTTGTGAATGAATGACATGCCCTACATGAAGCAACTGATGAGCCCTGCTCTATGGTTTCACAGTGCAGTGTAATGACTGATGGAAGCCCCAGAAAGGGGAACCTTGTCAGGGGTTTATATCGACCTGTGAATGCCAAGAGACACCAAACATCCCTGCGAGGGGAATGACCAGAAATGGGCAAAGCGTGTGGACCAAACTCCTTTCTCGGTCACCTTGTCCTGGTTTCTTTGACCATTTCGTAATTGCGTGGGAAATTAAACCTACTAACATAATCTGTCAGACCATAAACTTTCAAGGGACTTGTGATCCATGCTGTTATTGTGTACTTTTACTTAGACCCCCTCTATGGGAGTGCTTAGCCTTGTCAGAAAGTTACTAGGAGCATATATGGAGTGAGAGGGAACTCTGGCTCCAGCAGCATGTTCGGGAACTAGGCAGAACTCTAGCTCCAGGAATATCTCTCAGGCTAGAGGTCACTCCCTTGGCTGTCTGCCTCAGGGGCCAGAGTCCTAAACGTGAGTCTTTGTCATGGCTGTGCCTCCACCCTATGTGGATAGAAGCGCTGCTGGTGACCATGAGGTTTTTGAGGACACAGATCAGGAATTGCAGAATCTGGTCAGATTGGAAGTGCAATGGGCTCCTTCCTTTGCTAGTGCTGTTAGTGGACCAGGGGAATGAACTGGAAGGATTGGTCCTAGAAGCTTGAGGACAAAATTCACGTTTTCCTCACTGGCCGACCCTCCACCACCTCTTTTCCTATCACGAACACTAGCGTGGTGACACTCAGAAGGGACGTCTTGATCGTTGTTCGTCCCTTCGTGACTCACCGCTTCTACTGCAGTCAGGGTTGTATTCAGGAATGTGAATGGCACATGGAACGCGGATGCTTCCCACAGCAGTCCTAGCTTGGGCAACATTCCGGGACAGCTACTCTGTTACATTCTGGGTGGCAGCAGAGAAAAGGCGAAGTCAAACAAAGATCTCGGTGGTAAGGAGCTAGAGATCAATCTGGGATGCCATCAGGTCTACCCCTGGTGCGGCTCCACCCCTCCTCAGTGGAAGAACCGGGAGGGATGAGTAAGGCGCCTGTGTGGGTAAGGGACAGACTACGTCTGACCAGGGAAAAAAGCTTCACTTGAAAGTCTGTCTACACCCCCATTTAGAGCAGGGAGGGATGCCTCCGATGGAAAGAAGCCATGGCTGTGGATGCCGCTTTTTTCTCTCTTACAGATGGGAGCTAGCAGTTCCAAAACCACTCCTTTAAAATGTATTTAAAAAAAAAAAAAAAAAAAAGCTGGGACAAGTTTGATCCCTACAGTTTAAAAAGACACACCTGATCTTCTTCTGTGATATTGAATGGGCACAGTATCCTTTGGAAGACAGGGAACACTGGCCGGTTAAAGGGTCTCTCAATTATGATACTGTTTTACAACTAGACCAGTTCTGTAGAAAAGAAGAGAAAATGGGTACAAGTACCATATGTGCGGCTCTCTATCTCTCTGTGAGATATTCAAGACTTGGGTCCCAAGGGTGCAGATTTCGGTTTGAAACTTTCAGTTCCCCCCAGTCCTCTTACTTTGCCCCTGCATCTGGGATTCCCAATGAACAGGCTGAGAATCAGGACACACTTCCAGGAGGGGTTGCCTCAGTCTAGGTAGAAATTCACACAGTTCCAATTGTTGTCATGACTCTTTAGAGGATCCAAAAAGCACATAGAAGACATTATGGAACTAACTTTACTTTATGAGCTTACTTAGAAAGATATAATACATGTCTTGGGACAGATGCTGACTCCTGACTTGAGAGCTCGAGTTCTGAGGGAAGCTACTACTTTTGGAGATGAATGGCTTAACGTGAGATAAGGGGAAAGAGGGAACATGAAATAGCCCTCCTCCCTACTGGGAGCCAAGCAGTTCCCACGACAGAGCCAGACTGGAACTATAACATGGCTAACTGGGATCAGAATCACTTTGCCAGACATATTCTTGAGGGACTCAAGCGAATACACACTAAGACTTTATGCTAAGTTGGCTGACATAGAGCAGGATGAGAAGGAAACTCCTGGCAAATTCCTAGATAATTATGGGAGGCTCTCTGCAAGTTTACTGACATTGATCCTGAAACTGCAGAGGAGGAATGATCTTAAAAGATAGATTTCTCACTCAGTTGGTTCCAGATATCTGCTGTAAGTTACACAAACAGGCGTTCAGACTAAATCAGTCTTTAGAAAAACTGTTGCAGCTGGCTCAGACAGTATATTACAGTAGAGAAATGAGGATAAACGACAACAGACAAGAACCAAAGAAAAGACCCAGGCTGTAGTCATGGCTGTGAGAACTGCTATGAATCAACCTGAAGAGAAAAATGCCCAGAGGGACCCAGGTGAAAAAGTGTGGACTTATTATCACTGTGGAGAGGAGGGGCATCTCAAGCAGGATTGCCCTCAGGCATCTAAGCTGCCCCTGGCTCCATGTCTGGTCTGCAAAGGACCACGCTGGAGGAGAAACTGCCCTCTGAGGCATAGGCCCCAGGGGTCAGACTCTCCGGACAATCAGGACTGAAGGTGCCCAGGGTCCCCACACAACCCCCCATCCTAATAACCCTTGAGGAACCCTGGGTATTAATAACTGTGGAGGGCCAATCAGTCAATTTTTTTTTGGACACTGGCGCAAATTTCTCTGTCCTCACTGAAGCCCCTGGCCTGCTTTCCTTCCAATCCACTACGGTAATGGGACTATCTGGACAAGCCAAATGTTATTATTTCAGACATCATTTAAGCTGCAACTTGGACTCTGTACTATTTTCTCCTGAGTTTCCATTCGTGCTGGAGTCTCCCTCACCCTTTCTGGGGAGGGATACACTGAGCAAGGCCCAGGTCTGTTTTCATAAATGTGGAGCCTGCTCCTTTTCTCCCATTAATTGAACAAAATGTAAATCCTAAAGTGTGGGCTGATGGAAAAACTGTGTGTCGAGCACAAAATGCTGTTCCTGTCTTTATCAAGCTCAAAGACCCTCACCTGTTTCCACATCAAAAGCAGTACCCACTGAAAGTTTAAAGAAGGGTTAAAACCCCTCACTGAGAATTTAAAGGAGCAGGGGCTGTTAATTCCCTGTAACAGTCCATGCAACACTCCTATTTTGGGTATACAAAAATCAAATGATAAATGGAGACTAATTTTATGAATAATAAGATTTATGAATAATCTTATTATCTCATAATAAGATTTATGAATAATAAATGAGGCTGTGGTTCCTTTTACTCAAGTGCCAAAAACAAATGGATTTTCTTGCTTACAGGTCTGGGTAGACACTTTTACTGGATGGATTGAGGCCTTTCCCTGCTGTAATGAACAGGCTAAGGAAGTTATACAAATTTTAATCCCTGAAATTATTCCCAGGTTTGGGCTGCTGCAGAGCCTCCAGAGTGACAATGGCTCCACCTTTAAAGCTGCTGTAACTCAGCAGGTGTCAAAAGCTTTAGGAATAGAATATTACTTATATTATTACTGGAGATTCCAATCCTCAGGAAAAGTTGAAAAAACTAATGACATTATGAAGAGACATCTGCACAAATTAACTCAAGAGACACAGGAAAATTGTCTTAAAATTCTATCCATAGCTTTAATGAGGGTTTGAACTGTCCCCCAAAAGGAGGGACTGTTCCCCTTTGAATGTATTTATGGAAGACCCTTCTTATGCACAGACATTGTTATAGACCCTGAAGCCTTAGAATTAACTATGTGACTCAGCTTTCAGTTTTTCAACCTCCTCATCAATTGATGGCTTCCCATGGTGGGTTTCTCCACTTCAAGGGAAGGACTTTCTTCAACTCTGTGAATACCTTCACCACCAACAACAATCGTACGTGATGCCTCTTCTTGATCTGATGACATCTAACAATCCTAAGATGGACTGGTATAACTTAACTAAGCACATAATGTGACTTTCAATTTTAGAATTAAAATTTTATGTTTTAACTTGGTTTAATGACTATTTTGCCTTACATCTGTAACTGTAAAATGGGGTTTGTTTCTAACCATCTGAAAGCTTTTAAGTTACAGATGGCTGTCCAGGTTCCTACAAGTGCTGTAGCCTCCGCCAACTATTACTGGGGCCCCTGGTCAAAGACCCTCCTATGAGGGTTAGCAGAATATGTTGCCTCAACAGTTTGGGATTATGCCCCTCAACAGCAGGAAGTAGTTATGGAATGAAAACGATGCCCCTTTCTCTTGGCAACATAATTCTCCTAAAAGAACGGGGGGGGGGGGGGGGGGGGGAGGGGAATGAGAGAGTCAATTCTTAGGCAGGTTGATAAGAAGTCCAGGGTCCCTGAGGAGGAGAGAAGGGTCTGGGGTTCTCAAAGAGGAGACAGGGGTCTGGAATTCTCAAGGAGGAGGGAAGGCCAAACTTTTTTTTTTTTTCTTCTGTATTCCTTAGAAAGGATTATATAACAGCAATGTATCATGCTTGAGGACAGTTTCTCCTTCCTGAAAACCTGGCTAATCCTGTTATCTTAAAATATAAATTATGGGAGTGGGTCTAGTAAGATCTTTACAACCTTAACACATTCTTTTGACTTATTGTAATAACTAATTTAAAAAGTATATAACTCCCTTTCTTAGACTAGTGGGGGGTGGGCACTCTCCATCCCCCTTCTGATGTCTATTTCAGAAACTTTCTCTGGCCCTTTTCTTACTTTAATCAAACTCTGCTACACAAAGCTCCTGAGTGATCCAGGCTGGTCCTTGGTCCTGAACTTAAATCTTCTTTTTCAGAGATCATGAATCTGACATCGTTCACCATAGGCTGTCAATGGCTCAAGAGGTCCTGCTGAGCTGAGAGTCTCCAGCATAAGGATGGCTTCCATCTCCTTGTCGTTGTTGGCAGGACATGCACTCCCTTCTCATGGGGATGGCCCTGAGCTGTGCCATTCCCACACTGGCTCAGATATCTAATCCTGCACCTTCCACCCCTATTTTACTCATTCTTCATTTTAGAAATCATTAAGCACCTGATGCTATCAGGAACTGACCCAGTGATGGTTCTAACTCCAGGCCAGTCCGGGAGCAGATCAGTGACCAGCCCTCACCAGGCTAAAGTGGAGCTGCGTCTGCCTCTCCTGCAGACCCTGAGAGACAGACCCTATGTCTCTGAGCATTTTTGTCTCTGAGATAAGACTGTGGTGGCAAACATCAACAGAGCTCTCCACATTCTTGGGAGCCTAAGGGTTCTTTCTTAAAATGCCCAGAAGTTGGACAATTCGTGGAGAGGGGACAGCCCAGCTCCATGGTCTGAGAACAGCAGGACAGAGGCTGGGACACATTCAGGACGTGAGCAAATCCTCCCTGTCCTTACTCCCATGCCCCTGGCACCTCAGCACATCCCCTGAAGTGATTACTTGGAGCCATGGGAGCCACCAACACGGTCACATCTGCCTCAATGTTTGAGTCCTCCTGCTGAGTGCTGCTTCCTGTTCCTGTCACAGCCCAGACCTCCCTTGTCTGCACTGGACAGGGCTGACCACCACACTCACATGGAACATGGGGACAAGCTCTATGATGGCCAGAGAAAATGCTGGAGGAAATCTATCCTAAATAGGAAGGAGTGTGGAAGGCAGGGGACACAGAGTATGGGGCCCCTAAGAAGTTGAGGGCATTAGTGAGAGGGTGAGGTCAATCAGCTTTAGAGCAGTTTCACATTTTCTAGAAGTGAGATCTTTGTCATCCTAGAACTGGCTGATTTTGGTGGGAGTGAGCTCCCTGGGAGTCAGGGTGTGCAGTTGAAGCCTGGTTGGTTAGGGGCTCCTTGAAGGAGTGGTGATCCTCCCAGCCTGAAGTTCTCCTAGAAGGAGGCCTGAGAGAGTTCATTCTTTCCAACAGTAGAAGTGTGCATGACCATGTAGGTTGTCCAGCTTTCCTCTTCTGGCAGAGTTGACTCCAACCCTCACATGAGAACAGAGGGGACAGTCTGGCCTGGGGCAGGCAGGGTTCACTCTGATATGTGTTTGGAGCTGCTGCTAAGAGTGGAGTTGGTGGTCTGCCCTATGCTCCATGGCCAACCACCCTGGCCTCCCGCCCTTGGCCTGTGGAAGCAGTCACATTCATCATGACCAAGCTTTTCTGTCTGTCTCTGCTTACCCCCTGGTCATACGCACAATAGATTCACTGTGACCAGAGTGACTATCTTTTCCCCACACCCCAGGCTGGCTGTCTGCTCCTCTGCTCCTGGGGTTCCCAGCTTCCTGTTTCTGGTCTTTGGTTCCCAGGGCTATTTGTCCACCTCAGGAGCCTCGGGTCATCAAAACAGTGACCGTTAGGGTGCCTGGGGGAGCACATGAGGAACAATTTGCATTTTCATCTGGGAAGCCAATCTCTCAGTTTGCTTTATAAAAACATACTCACACATTCCTTTGGCTGTTGAGATGACCCAGAGTGGCTGCAGTGCTGGCTTCACTGAATCTGTGAATTGAGCCTGAGAAATGCCTTAAGGGGGTGAATCGGAATAATCCAGTGTTGTCAGAAGCCTCTATTTGTAATGACTGGGTCCTGAGTCCTTTCCTAATATATCTAGTTATCATGTGTGTCTGAGGCCCTACAGCAGCAGCATCATTTAAGACCTGGTCAGAAATGCAAGGTCTCAGACACTGAATTTAAGGTCATATTTATTCAAGACCCCCTGCTTATTTCTATTCTCATTAAAGATAAACCCACATTTATATAACACCCCCTGATTATTTCCACTCTCATTAAAGTTCAGACCTGTGGCCCTGACTGATCTTGCCCAGAGCAGTGAGAGGTAGGGGATCGTGTTGTTCAGAGTCCAGGCTCCCAGGACTAATCTGTCAGTAATGCTGACCACACCCTGATGAGTGATGACTGCAGTGCTCCTGTGATGTCAGGAGGGTCATGGCTCCCCCAGGACATGTGCTCCTGGGGAGGACTTCTGACCCAAGTTTGTGCTGACGATAATGACGTGGTGTTGAGGATCCTGCTCCCTCCTTCACCTCTGGCTTCCTGTGCAGGGACGTGAGAGTGAGGAGGGGGCAGCAGAGAGCACCTAGGGTACCGGTCAGGGGCAGGCCATGTGCTCCAAGTGCCTGCTGCAGGAAAGTCTTGGGTCTTGGTGTAAGCAGGAGATGCTGCTGCTACTGCTGCTAAGTCACTTCAGTCGTGTCCGACTCTGTGCGACCCTATAGACGGCAGGCCACCAGGCTCCCCCATCCCTGGGATTCTCCAGGCAAGAACACTGGAGTGGGTTGCCATTTCCTTCTCCAATGCGTGAAAGTTAAAAGTGAAAGTGAAGTCGCTCAGTCGTGTCTGACTCTTAGCGACCCCATGGACTGCAGCAGGAGATGCGACTGGCTCAATTCTACGTGTTACCCTCAGCTGGGTAGTATTCATGGCACCTGCATCTTTGGATGACTCTATTGAAGATACTCTCCACCTGGCACAGCTGGGATTCGAGGTCTCAAGTGGCCAATTAGCATTTACTTGAGCTCTGAGTACGCTGGGACTCCCAACTCCTTGAGTCCCTGAATGATGCAATCCTGTGGCTAACCTTCCTTTGATACATCTCAGCCCAAAACAGGAGGAGCAGGAAGCCTGAAATTCCTCTGGGAGCACTGGGGTCCACCGGGTGAGAAGCAACTCAGAGGGACCCAGTGGCCCTTCTTGGAAAGGTCTCCTCAGGCTGCAGGTGTGACCTCCTGGCCCATATCACACCATTCTCCTTTGCTTCATCCTGGCGTGTTGCTGTGACAGAGTTATGTGCAGGGCTCTGTGTCTGCAGAAGAAGCACAACCCTCTCTAAGTCATAATATGGCCCTTCCCTCATTGCAGGTCGAGTAAATGTATCTGTTAAGATATTTTAATCCTGCACTGAAAAATCAAGGCCAATTTATAAATGTGATATATGATTATTAGAAAATTATAGGAAGTATGAGAGTAAAATCCTGGAGAAAGTTGTGTTATGAATATGCTAAGGAAAATGAGGCTCTTAAGGCTCAAAAATTATTAGACAAAATAAATTTCAGGGGAAAAGTTTCCTTATAAAGGAATATTTCAAAATAAAAATGTTCAATCCACGTGGATTATCAGAAAATTTAAATTTGTATACCACTAAAGAGACTTCCCTGGTGGCTCAGATGGTAAAAGCATCTGCCTACAATGCAGAGACCTGGGTTCGGTTCCTGGATTGGGAAGATCCCCTGGAGAAGGAAATAGAAACCCACTCCAGTATTATTGCCTGGAAAATTCCATGGACAGAGGAGCCTGGTAGGCTACAGTCCACGGGGTTGCAAAGAGTTGACATGATTGAGCAACTTCACTTCGCTTCACTTCACCACTAATGAAGATTTCAAATATATGAATCAAAAACTGACAGAATTAGAAATGTAAACATCAAAATCATGATTGAAATTTATCATACTTCTCTCAGTAATTGATGAAACAAATAAAAATATTGTTGTCATGTATTGGACTGATTCAAAATATGAAACATGATATCACAACAAACTGCGGAAAATTCTTAGACAGATGGGAATTCTTAAAGAGATGCCTCCAAAGAAACCTGTATCCAGGTGAAGAAGCAACAGTTAGAACAGGACATGGAACAACAGACTGGTTCCAAATTGGGAAAAGAGTACATCAAAGCTGTGTATTGTCACCCTGCTTATTTAACTTCTATGCAGAATATATCACGGGAAATGCCAGACTTGATGAATCACAAGCTGGAATCAAGATTGCTGGGAAAACCAGGATAACCTCAGATATGCAGCTGACACCACCACTATGGCAGAAGTTGTAGAGGAATTAAAGAGCCTCTTGATGAAGGTAAAAAGGAAAGTGAAAAAGCTGGCTTAAAGGTCAACAGTCAAAATACAAAGACTATGGCATCTGGTCCCATCACTTCATAGCAAATAGAGGGGGAAACAATGAAAACAGTGACAGATTTTATTTTCTTGGGCTCCAAAATCACTGCAGGTGGTGACTGCAGCATTGAAATTGAAAGATGTTTGCTCCTTGGAAGAAAAGCTATGACAAACCTAGACAGCATATTAAAAAGCAGGGACATCACTTTGCTGACAAAGGACCATATAGTCAAAGCTATGGCTTTTCCGGTAGTCATGTACAGATGTGAGAGTTGGACCATAAAGATAGCTAAGCACCGAAGAATTGATGCTTTTGAACAGTGATGTGGAAAAGACCCTTGAGAGTCCCTTGGACTGCTGAAATAGCTGAAAGAAATTAAAGGCAACCTAAAAAAGGAAATATATCCCATGTGCTTGAGTTGGAAGAGAACAAAATTATCCAATGTGATCTAAGCTTCAATGTCTCACTTTCAAAATCACAGTTACGTTTTGCAGAAAATGAAAAGTACATTTTAAAATTCGTATGGAGTCTCAAGAAAGATCAATAGTCAAAACAATCTTGAAAGCAAAGTTGAAAGTCCCAGACTTTTTAAAGAAATTTATGTATTTTTAATTGAAGGATAATTGCTTTACAATATTGTGTTGGTTTCTGCCATACATTAACATGAATGCCATAAGTATACACATGTCACCTCCCTCCTGAACCTCCCTCTCACCTCCCACCCCACCCCACCCCTCTAGCTTGTCACAGAGCCCAGTTTGAGTTCCGAGTCATACAGCCAATTCCCACTGGCAAACTGTTTTTTATGTGGTGATGTATGCGTTTCCATGACACTCTCTCTATTCGTCCCACCCCCTCTCCTCCTCCTGTGCATGTCCGTAAGTCTGTCCTCTATGTCTGCACCTCCACTGCTGCCCTGAAACTAGGTTCATCAGAACCATTTTTTAGGTTCCACATATATGCATTCATATACAACACTTGTTTTTCTCTTTCTGACTTACTTCACTCTGTATCATACACTCGAGGTTCATCCACCTCATTAGAACGGACTCCAATGTGTTCCTTTTCATGGCTGAGTAATATTCCATCGTGTATATGTACTGCAGCTTCTTTATCCATTCATCTGTCCATGGACACCCAGGTTGTTTCCATGGCCTAGCTATTGTAAATAGTGGTTCAATGAACATTGAAAAAAGTGCATCTTTTTCAATTTTGGTTTCCTCAGGGTATATGCCTAGTAGTTGGATTACTGGACATATGGCAGTTTTGTTCCTAGTTCTTTTTAATTTTCTTTTTAAAAAATGCATTTATTTTTAATTGATTGATGATTGATTTACAATATTGGCTTGATTTCACCCATACATTAACATGAATTAGCCATAAGTGGGAAGTTGAAGAGGGAGGGGACATGTGTACACGTATTCCTAGATTTTAAAGCAATCTCCATACTGACTTCCTTAGTCACTATATCTATTTACATTCCCACCAACAATGCAATAGTCTTCCGATTTCTCCACAGCCTTTCCAGCATTTATTGCTTGTGGATTCTTTAGATAATGGCCATTCTGACTGGTGTGAGGTGATAGCTCATTAGAAAGAAAGATTTTTAAAGATCCTGTCTTTTACATCCAACCCCAACAGTCTCACTCTAAAGAAGATAAAGCTAATGACTTTCCTTACAAGAACTCATGACTAATGTCACTTTGCTATGAAAATCTGTTATTTCTGATTCATTATGAGCACTGAGACAAGATTCAAATATTCGCAGAGAAAGAAGCATAATGCATGTTGTGATAGTGAGCACGGCATCCCAAACTATCTCATCCCAGGAATTAAATGAGGTCAGCCACGTTCATCAGTATTTACTCCACTATAGTATTGTAGGGGACTGGAATGCAAAAGTAGGAAGTCAAGAAACACCTGGAGTAACAGGCAAATTTGGCCTTGGAATATGGAATGAAGCAGGGCAAAGACTAATAGAGTTTTGCCAAGAAAATGCACTGGTCATAGCAAACACACTTTTCCAACAATACAAGAGAAGACTCTATACATGGACATCACCAGATGGTCAACACTGAAATCAGATTGATTATATTCTTTGCAGCCAAAGATGGAGAAGCTCTATACAGTCAGCAAAAACAAGACCAGGAGCTGACTGTGGCTCAGATCATGAACTCCTTATTGCCAAATTGAGACTTAAATTGAAGAAAGTAGGGAAAACTACTAGACCACTGAGGTATGACCTAAATCAAATCCCTTAGATCTGATGGATAGAGTGCCTGATGAACTATGGAATGAGGTTCGTGACATCGTACAGGAGACAAGGATCAAGACCATCCCCATGGAAAAGAAATGCAAAAAAGCAAAATGGCTGTCTGAGGAGGCCTCACAAATAGCTGTGAAAAGAAGAGAAGCAAAAAGCAAAGGAGAAAAGGAAAGATATAAACATCTGAATGCAGAGTTCAAAGAATAGCAAGAAGAGATAAGCCTTCTTCAGGGATCAATGCAAAGAAATAGAGGAAACCAAAAGAATGGGAAAGACTAGAGATCTCTTCAAGAAAATCAGAGATACCAAACGAACATTTCATGCAAAGATGGGCTCGATAAAGGACAGAAATGGTATGGACCTAACAGAATCAGAAGATGTTAAGAACAGACGGCAAGAATACACAGAAGAACTGTACAAAAAAGATCTTCTGACCCAGATATTCACGATGGTGTGATCACTGACCTAGAGCCAGACATCCTGGAATGTGAAGTCAAGTGGGCCTTAGAAAGCATCACTACGAACAAAGCTAGTGGAGGTGATAGAATTCCAGTTGAGCTATTCCAAATCCTGAAAGATGATGCTGTGAAAGTGCTGCACTCAATATGCTGCAAATTTGGAAAACTCAGCAGTGGCCACAGGACTGGAAAAGGTCAGTTTTCATTCCAACCCCAAAGAAAGGCAATGCCAAAGAATGCTCAAACTACCACACAATTGCACTCATCTCACATGCTAGTAAAGTAATGCTCAAAATTCTCCAAGCCAGGCTTCAGCAATATGTGAACCGTGAACTTCCTGATGTTCAAGCTAGTTTTAGAAAAGGCAGAGGAACCAGAGATCAAATTGCCAACATCCGCTGGATCATCAAAAACCAAGAGAGCTCCAGAAAAACATCTATTTCTGCTTTATTGACTATGCCAAAGCCTTTGACTGTGTGGATCACAATAAACTGTGGAAAATTCTGAAAGAGATGGGAATACCAGACCACATGACCTGCCTCTTGAGAAATCTGTATGCAGGTCAGGAAGCAACAGTTAGAACTGGACATGGAACAACAGACTGGTTCCAAATAGGAAAAGGAGTACGTCAAGGCTGTGTATTGTCACCCTGTTTATTTAACTTATATGCAGAGTACATCATGAGAAACGCTGGACTGGAAGAAACACAAGCTGGAATCAAGATTGCCGGGAGAAATACCAATAACCTCAGATATGCAGATGACACCACCCTTATGGCAGAAAGTGAAGAGGAACTAAAAAGCCTCTTGATGAAAGTGAAAGTGGAGAGTGAAAAAGTTGGCTTAAAGCTCAACATTCAGAAAACGAAGATCATGGCATCCGGTCCCATCACTTCATGGGAAATAGATGGGGAAACAGTGGAAACAGTGTCAGACTTTATTTTTCTGGCCTCCAAAATCACTGCAGATCGTGAGTGGAGCCATGAAATTAAAAGAAGGAAATTAAATAAGTTTCCTTGAAAGGAAAGTTATGACCAACTAGATAGCATATTCAAAAGCAGAGACATTACTTTGCCAACAAAGTTTCATCTAGTCAAGGCTATGGTTTTTCCTGTGGTCATGTATGGATGTGAGAGTTGGACTGTGAAGAAGGCTGAGCGCCGAAGAATTGATGCTTTTGAACTGTGGTGTTGGAGAAGTCTCTTGAGAGTCCCTTGGACTGCAAGGAGATCCAACCAGTCCATTCTGAAGGAGATCAGCCCTGGGATTTCTTTGGAAGGAGTGATGCTGAAGCTGAAACTCCAATACTTTGGCCACCTCATGCGAAGAGTTGACTCATTGGAAAAGACTCTGATGCTGGGAGGGATTGGGGGCAGGAGGAGAAGGGGACGACAGAGGATGAGATGGCTGGATGGCATCACTGACTCGATGGATGTGAGTCTGAGTGAACTCCTAGAGTTGGTGATGGACAGGGAGGTCTGGCGTGCTGCGATTCATGGGGTCGCTAAGATTCGGACATGACTGAGCAACTGATCTGATCTGATCTGATAGTATTGTAGAAAGTCTCAAAGTCATAAAGAATCTTCTTGTCTTCTTCAGTAGCAAAGTTTATAGCCACACTTTTCCTCCCAAATAGGCCCCATCTGCCACTTCTGTGAACATCATTTTCATGATTGGTAGGTAGATGATAGTTTATAATCAGTGACCCTTATTGTATATCAGTCGCACAACCCAGCAAGTCAATAAGAGATCAGAACACAACTTGATCCTGATCCGAGTTCCCTCATGATTACAACTCTTTCCTTGTGATTTATGTCACCATGCACAGAAGAAACTCTGAAGTCCCTGCCATGCATTTTCTCTATGAGTCAGTCTACTTTGTGCCTTGTGTTGAGAAAAATAATGGCCTCTGTAATCGTTAGTGTCTCATACAAGTCACAAAAGTATGTCCAACTTTCATTTCTCTCTCTCAACATTAATATAAAATTGTTTTATTCCTTCAGTTCAGTTCAGTCAGTCACTCAGTCGTGCCCGACTCTTTGAGACCCCATGAATCCCAGCGCACCAGGCCTCCCTGTCCATCACCAACTCCCGGACTTCACTCAAATTCATGTCCCTCGAGTCAGTGATGCCATCCAGCCATCTCATCCTCTGTCTCTCCATTCTCTTCCTGCCACCAATCCCTCCCAGCATCAGGGTCTTTTACAATGAGTCAACTCTTCACATGAGGTGGCCAAAGTATTGGAGTTTCAGCTTCAGCATCAGTCCTTCCAATGAACACCCAGGATGGATCTCCTTTAGGATGGACTGGTTGGATCTTGCAGTCCAAGGGACTCTCAAGAGTCTTCTCCAACACCACAGTTCAAAAGCATCAATTCTTCGGCGCTCAACTTTCTTCACAGTCCAAATCTCACATCCATACATGACTACTAGAGAAACCTTCAAGGGTCAATTACTCCTTTTTCACCAGAATTTGAATTGGGTTTCTCATGAATTTTGGTCACTTTCAATTCAGCTGTTGGCCTTGTGTCAGAAAACAACATCACATGAATATTTGTATTTAACTTTTGAAAAATTTAATAGATTTAATCCTTAAACCCTCAGCTCAGTGTTTTATGTGCTTCACCCAGAACAAGCATTTTGACCCATTTTGGAAAAAGATAATTGTTTAACACATCAGAAACTCTCCCACGTGTACCAAAAACAACATTGGTGCTTCTGCCTGCAGGTTTGCATTTTATTTAGAACATTGGCTACACCAATGCAGACATGACAAGTTGCTCCCACATAGTCTCTAAGTGCCAGAATTACTTTTTGTATCTGTCAAGCCAGTTCTCTGGCAGGGACCAATGTTGTGCTTGGGTCTCCTGGAACTCAGTCTCCAACCATTGAGCAAATGTAGCTGTCTTGCCAGTACCTGACTGAGCTTGATAATCACATCATACTCCTTAATACGTGGAATAAGAGCTCTGCTGAATAACTCATGATTTCTCAAAAGCATAAGCATAGGTGCCCCAAATAAGACATTCCTTTAAGTTCATATTATCGATGTTATCAACAGCCTCATTCCAGTTGCTCTCGATGACACCAGTGGGTCCACTCCCTCTGGGTCGTGGTCACCATGTTCTCTCTTGTTATGATCTATGGAACTGCCAGACATGATCTGAAGAGCCACTCAGCGCCCAACTGAAAGGCTCTCAGCCTTCTCACTTTGGAAACATAATACAAATCTACAGTAATCAGAACAGAATAGTATTGGCACAAAGGCAGATTGTAGAGCAATGGAGCAGAATACAGAGCTCAGAAATGAAGCTTCATCAATTTAGTCAAATGGTCAACAAGTGTGCCAAGATGACTCACAGGGAAAAGGCAGCCCCTTCAACAAACGGCATTGGAAAACTGGCTGCTTATGTGAAAAAGCCTAATGTGGGCCCTTACCTTGCTTCATGAACAAATACTAACTTAATATGGATTAAAAACTTAAATGTATGGCCTAAGTCTCTTAAACTCCTGGAAGAGAACATCTGAGAAAAACTCAATAACCTTAAATTTAACAATGATTTTTTGGATATGACACCAACATCATATGAAAAAAAAAAAAAAGGGAAAATAGACACATGTGACTACATCAAACTAACAATGTGTGCATTAAAGACTTAGGTAGCAGTATGGAAAGGCAACCTGTGATCTGGAAGAAAATGTTTAAAATGTTATGTCTGATAAGAGGATGGTATTCAGAATACATCAGGAATTACTACCATTAAATGAACCAATAACCTAAATTAAAATGTTCATGTTACTTAAAGATATTTCTCTAGAGATAACCTACAAATTGCCAACAAACATATAAGAAAATGCTCCAAATCGATAATCATAGGGAAATATTAAAAAACAACAAAGAGATTATAGCTCACAATCATCATAATGGCTGACATGAAAGAGAAAGGAGAAGAACATATACTGACTGTTATGTGGAGAAATTGCAACACTTTTGCCCTTTTGGTAGGCATAAAAATGGTACAGCCACTATGAAAAGTAGTATAGGGTTCTTCCTAAAATTAAAAAAGAATTCCAATATTATGCAATCAAATATCTGGGTATATAGAAAAAAATGAGATAAAGAACAAAACAGCAGTCTTTCTAAGAGATATTTGCATGCCAAAAGGTGGAGGCAGCCCAAGTGTCCCTTGCTGGGTGAAGAGATAAACAAAAAGTTGCACACACATGTGATGGAATAGTATTCAGCCTTAAAGACGATAGAAATCCTGTCACATGCAGCAACATGGGTAAGTCTTAAGGAGACTACGCTAAGTGTAACAACCAGATGCCAAAGACCAATGCTTTACGTTTTACTTACCTGGGGCATCTGAAGAAGTCCCATTCGTAGAGACAGAAGAAGAATGGTGGCTGCCAGTGGTGGAGGTAAGGAGGAAACAGGGAGTTGTTATTTAGGGGGATGGAGTCCAGGTTTGCAAAATGGAAAGTTCTGGAGATCTGATACACACAAGCTGAATATGCCAGACACTACTGAACTCTACAGTTGGGAAGATGCCCGGAGGAGGAAATGGCAGCCCATTCCAGAATTCCTGCATGGGAAATTCCATGGACATAGGAGCCTGGCGAGCCACAGTCCATGGGGTTGCAAAAGCATCAGACAGACTTAGCGACTAAGCAACAACACATGACTTAGTGACTAAACAATAGGACTGAACTACACTCAAAATACAACAAAAGTTATTATTATTATTTTGCTTTTAAAAGGTAGAAACTCCTAAAGTTCACCAAAATGTCAGCATCAAAACTACGATATGGTCTTCAAATGTAATGTGTTTATTGTCCACTTAAGCACAATAAAGAAACGAGCTGTATCATGTATATTTTGGAATTCAGTGACTAACTGACACTGAACTCAACTTACACTCTGGCGTTAGATGTGGACTGAGAATCTAGTGTCTGCCAGTAGCTTGCAAAGCATAGTATGGGATGAACGACCAAGTAAACCACTTCTCACATTGTATAGAGATATTCACTGCGACCTGAAATATAGTTTTACGGAGAGGTAAAGCCAACCTGTAGGGCTTTAAAAATAATTCTCTTCCAGACTATAGAACAATTTCCATTCTGTCTAACACTGGACTCAATTTTCCTGATTTGTTTGAAAGTGAAAATTAATGTTCTACTGAGAACCATAGATTCCTTATTGCTTGTACCATTAAAATTTACATAATGATGAGAACTCTACACTTGCATACAAAAGATTGGGATCTTTCTTTTCCTTTAGAAATTTATAGTAAGATATTCCTTGGAATGACAAAAATAAAGTGAGGGGAGAAGGAGAAAGGCAGGAAGGAAAGAAGGGGAGGAAATGAGGAGGAGATGGAGAAAAAAGAGGAAGAAAGGAATGCAGGGAAAGAGAACAGTATCGCAGCATGGCACTATAAGAAGGCATGTTATTTTGGGAAAACTCCTCAAAGAGTAAAAGTCATCAGATGAATACAGTAATCTACAGCAGACTTAGAACTGATTTTGGAGCCCAAAGATGAGACAATACTATCAGAGTCCAGCAGAGACATTGGAGTAGGTTCCTATTGAGGAATGGTGAGCAGAAATCTGATGACTTGGGTTTTGGCTGCTTGCCACAGTCTCCTGAGCAGAGACAGCAGGGAGATGGAGAGCTGTGATCAGACAGGAGGGCACATCCCTACTGGCCCTACAGGGAAGAGACTAGCCCTGTGTCCACAGGACCACCTCCTGGGAGTGACCATTGCCGGGAGCCGGTGAGGCATTCCGCTCGTGACAAAGGTCATGAGGAAGGAGGCTCGGCATACGCAAAGGCGGGATCGAGCCTCAGGAGTCCGCCCGGATATTCTCGAGCATTTTCCCCCCAAAAACCAGAGTCTGCCTACTTTATTGCTTTGTGCTCTCACCTCTGACTTTACTGGGGGCTGTCCCCTACCACCATCTCGCTCTCTCTGTCAAAGAGTTAACTTACAGCTCCAATTAATAAAGTTCCTGGGCAATTAGGAGTGTTTAAATCCAAACCCCTCAGATGGCTCTCTAACTCTCCTGACAAGTTTACCGGGACTCCTACAGCTATGCATACGACTGTTTACAGTCTCCCAGCCTCGAGAGGCACGGGAAGCTTAAGATATTCAAATAGCTTAGAGCCTCTCAGAGAGTTAGAAACTGTCAGAATAAACTAGTAAAGGATTTCATTGATGAGTCAATGCTTGTTGCCAAGTTTTCACATCCCCTGAATTGTATCCTTGAATATGTATTGATTAATAGTGGGTATGTAGAAAAAATAAGTAGTGGCCTTGGTGTTAGTAACTTTAGACCCTTAAGGTAATAAATTCTTTCCTTTGTTGTAAACCCATTACACATCCACCCTATAGGAATGCAATTTTATCTTCGGAAGATGGCGCCAAACCTTAAAATAATTACTCTTAGAGAAAATAAGTCTTTGTTGATAAGTCCTTGTCAAGAGTCATAAAATGTTAATAGGCCTTCTGGCCAGAAGATGATGTAAATCACCTAAACCATTTGTATACGATAAATTTGCAGGAAAGAAACCCTTGTTTTTGATAAGAATCAAAGACTGCTGACTTTGCATCCCCTATTAACCTCTATATGTAACTTAGGGTATAAAAACCCCTGTTGAAAATAAAGCTACGGGCCTTGCTCACCAACGCTTGGTCTCCCCATGTCATTCTTTCCTTTAACTTCCGGCTGAAGTCTCCATCTGGAGCGTGGATATCCTCTGCGACCACTTATTTGCCTGGGCTTCTAAGACCCACTCGAGAAGGTGTCTAAGGTGGGGCACTTTCCGCTATTCGAGAGGCCGCCTGTGGCCTCCGTGGTCAGAGCTAACCTGGTGTCACGGGTTATATTGATTTTCCGCGTAAACCAAGCTACTCAGCCTCTTTTCTCCACTGAATTTTCCTACTGAGCTATCCTCATTCTATTACTCTTTATATCTCTAATTACCATTTGAATAGGTCGCCAACGCCGTCTCCCCTTCGAATACCCTGGATCAGCCGGGGCTGGTCCCCAGCAGACCATGGGACTGGATGACTCTACCACAGGGAGACACCATAGGGATCTGAGTGCAGACTGTGTGTTGGGTCCACGGAGTAGGGGCCTGGAGCTCTGAATAGGGAGGTCAAGGCAGACGATCCAGCTGCCCCAGGGAGTGTGGGACAGAGGGCCAAGGAGCTGTGCTTCTGCCAGGAAACTGCCCCTTCTCTCTCCACCCCCTGCTCCCTGCAGCAGCACCAGGACCTCCATCCTTATTCAGAGATGTCTGTGCTGACAAGGTCCCATTTCTTAAGGTCATAAGTAGTCAGGACAGTGTCACTTGTCAGGTTGGATGGTGAACTTTGGGTATCAGACATCCACGTTGACTCCCTGGGGCTCCCAGCTGCTGTCTGAGGGGAGAAACCCAGGACAGGGAGCACTAGGAGCGTCTGAAGCAGGAGCGCAGGTGCTTCCTGCTGCCGTGTTGGGTGGCAGCATCAGTGAACAGAAGGGGGAGGGGAAGGACAGCCTGCTCAGGATTGAGGGGAAGCATGGTCTTCCAAACCCCCCTAATTGGCTGTGGTGACCCAGGCTATCACCAAGGAAGGGGCCGGGCTGAGTGTCCTAGAACCTCCCTACTAGGTGGTCCAAAGGAGATCACTGAGCACATATTTACGTGGACTCAACAATGAAACGAAGGGAAAAACATCAGAGTTTGTCTAGTTTCATACCTTCACTGGAGAGCAAGGAGATCCAACCAGTCCATCCTAAAGGAAATCAACTCTGAATAGTCATTGGAAAAAATGATGCTGAAGCTGAAGCTCCAATATTTTGGCCACCTGATGCAAAGAGCTGACTCATTGGAAAAGACCATGATGCTGGGAAAGATTGAGCACAGGAGCAGAAGGGTGTGACAGAGGATAGGATGGCTGGATGGCATCACCAACTTAATGGATATGCGTTTGAGCAAGCTCAAGGATATAGCACAGGAAAGGGAAGTCTGGCGTGCTACGTTCACAGGGTCACAGGAATTGGACACAACTTATCTGCTGAACAACAACAACAATATCTTCACTGGAGGATGCTGAATTTGGAAATATATTCTCAGTCAAAGACTCTCTGCTGATCACTCTGCCCACTGTATTACTCAAACTTCCAGATTAGAGTCTGACCTTTTAAGGATATTAATTTTATGTTGGCAAAGAAAATGCCTTATTCGTTTTCCATCTCTTGCAGTTTGAGGTCCATGATATTCTTCCAAGAAGGCGTAAATAAAATGTTGGAGGAAAGAATGAGGAATAAATTCTTCATATTAAACCTAGTGACCCCCCTCAAGTCCTCTTGTCCAGCCCTCAGGACACTGTCTCTCTGTCCACTCTCCTTCATGTGGCTGTGTGTCTCTGCCCCAGTCTCCACAGAGCATCCTTCACGTCCTTGTTTCTCAGACTGTAGATGAGGGGGTTGAGCATCGGGATGACAAGGGTGTAGAAGACAGAGACCACCTTGCCCTGCTCCATGGACTGCACAGCTCCCGGCTGGGCATACATGACAAAGACAGTCCCATAAAAGAGGGACACGGCTGTCATGTGAGAGCCGCAGGTGGAAAAGAGCTTGTGTCTCCCTCCTCCTGAGCGCATCCTCAGGATGGTCACTGTGATGTAGCAGTAGGAGACGAGGACCACGAGTGTGGTGCCCACGATGATGAGGCCACAAATGCCAAACATGACCAGCTCATTGATGGTAGTGTCAGCACAGGCAAGCTTGAGCAGAGGCGGCACATCACAGAAGAAGTGGTCAATGTGGTTGGAGCTGCAGAACGGGAGGCTGAATGTGAAGCTGGCCTGCAGGATGGAGTTGAGGCAGCCCCCGCAGTAGCAACCCAGCACCAGGCGGGCACAGATCGAGGGGCGCATGGTGATGGGGTAGTGCAGGGGGCTGCAGATGGCGACGAAGCGGTCATAGGCCATCACGGCCAAGAGGAATGCCTCAGTGACACCCATTAGAGAGAACAAGAAAAACTGAATGATACATCCCTCAAATGTAATGACCTTGGAGGAAGATATGGTGTTTGCCAGGGCCTTGGGGTAGATGACAGACAAGTAACACAGGTCCACAAAGGAGAGGTTCTTGAGGAAGAAGTACATTGGGGAGTGCAGACTGGCATCCAGGGTGATGATCATGATCATGGTGAGGTTCGCCAGGAAGGCCACCACGTACAGGGCCAGGAACAGAGCAAAGAGCAGGGACTGAGTCTGCAGACCACCCTCAAATCCATCCAGCACAAACTCCTGCAGAGGCATCACTGAGAGGTTTCCGTTTCCTTGGGGTGACATGGCCCTGAGCTGGTGACACAGGACAGAGAGTTAGGAGCCAGTGGGAGGCAGTGAGAGGGAGCAGGTCAGGGTCACAAAGTCATCCTCTCTTGGAGAACAGGCACCCTTCAGTGCCCAACTGCACGGCAAGTAGATACCACTCTTCTTCCTGATAAATACTAGCTGATCTGAAGCATAACCATTTCCTCTGATTTACTAATTACCAAGTGTGCTTGGAGCACTCACCCTGTGGGAGACGGGGCATTTACTATGAGAAAAGACTCAAGGGGTCCCGCCAAGCTGAGACTTTACTGTGTAAGGGTGGCTTACATCTCCCTGTCCTTGCTTTCAAGGACATGCTCTCCCTCCCCACAGGGATGCTCTTGAGCTGTGCTCTTTCTGCACTTGCTCAGGTATCAAATCCTGCACCTCCCACGCTTTATTTACTTATTCTTAAATTTCAGAAATTGTTACAGACTTCATGCAATCAGGACATGACCCAGTGATAGCTCTATCCTGGGACAGGCTGGGAGTAGGTAAGGGACCAACCCTCACCAGGCTTGTGTGGAGCTACGCCTTTCTCTCCTGCAGAACTAGAGACCTAACTTAGCATCTTTGTCTCTGAGATATTTTCTTGATGGCAACCTCAGCTGAGCTCTCTGCATCCTTGAGAATCTAAGGGTTCTTTCTTGTAATGTCCAGATGTCAGCCGATTCCCAGAGAGGAGAAAGTCCACCTCCATGGCCTGAAAATCAGCATGTCAGGGGTTGTGACACAGTCAGCGTGTGGCATGTCCTCGCTCATCCTGACTTCCATGCCCCTGGCTCCTCTGCACACCCTGTGGGGTGATTGCTTGGAGCCGTGGGAGCCACATTACGGTCACGTCTGTCTCAGTGACTGGGTCCTCCATCTGGACGCTGCTTCCTGTGCCTGTCACAGCCCAGACCAGGGCTGAACTCGACACTCACATGGGACATGGGCACCAGCTGTGTGATACCCAGAGGGGAGGTCAGGGGAGATGCAGCCTAACAAGGGAGGAGTGAAGAGGGAAGGTGCACACCACAGTGCCTCCCAGGCCTAAGAGGAGCATCAGTGGGAGAGCAGAGCCGATTTTAGAGCAGTTTCATTCTTTAGAGGTGCGAGCTGCAGGATCACAGGGCTGGCCGCCTTCAGAGGGAGCGCCCTCCCCAGGAGTCAGGGTGTACAGGCAGCAGCTATGTGGTCAGTGGGGCCTGTGGAGGAGCGACAACCACTACACTCGCTCAGCCTGCAGTTCTCTTAGAAGGTGGTCTGAGAGAGTTCATGCTCTCCAACAATAGAGCACACAGGAGAAAGAATGGGTTGCCCATCTTTCCTCTCCTGGCTGGCCTGACTCCAACCCCCACAGGACAGCAGAGTGTCAGAGTTTGCTAGGGTTGCCCCGGCATTGTGACATGGGTTAGGAGCTGGTGGTCAGAGTGCAGTTGATGGGATGCCCTACACACCTCGGCTGCCCACTCCTTGGCTGTCCTCCCATCCCTGTCCTGTGCACGCATTCACATTAGTCTCAGCTGAGTTTTGCTGGACTGGAATGAGTGAATTAAACTCAGGTGACCGTTGTATCTACTGCTGTGGGCAGGAATCCCTTAGAAGAAGTGGGGTCACCCTCCTAGTCAACGAAAGAGTCTGAAATGCACTACTTGGGTACAATCTCAAAAGTGACAACGATCTCTCTTCATTCCCAAGGCAAACCATTTAATATAACAGTTATCCAAGTCTATGCCCCAACCAGTAATGCTAAAGAAGCTGAAGTTGAATGGTTCTATGAAGACCTACAAGACCTTCTAGAATTAACACCCAGAACGATGTCCTTTTCATTATAGGGACCTGGAGTGCAAAAGTAGGAAGTCAAGAAATACCTGGAGTAACAGGCAAATTTGGCCTTGGAGTACAAAATGAAGCATGGTAAAGCCTAACAGAGTGTTGCCAAGAGAACATACTGGTCATAGCAAACACCCTCTTCCAGCAATATAAGAGAAGGCTCTATACATGGACATCACCAGATGGTCAGTACTGAAATCATGTTGATTATATTCTTTGCAGCTGAAGATGAAGAAGCTCCAAACAGGCAGCAAAAACAAGACTGGCAGCCGAGTGTGGCTCAGATCCTGCACTCCTTATTGCCAAATTCAGACTAAATTTGAAGAAAGTAGGGAAGACCACTAGACCATTCAGGTAAGACTTGAATCCCTTATGATTATACAGTAGTAGTGACAAATAGATTCAAGGGATTCGATCTGACAGACAGAGTGCCTGAAGAACTATGGGAGGAGGTTCATGACATTGTACAGGAGGCAGTGATGAAGACCATCCCCAAGGAAAAGAAATGCAAAAAGGCAACATGGTTGTCAGAGGAGGCCTTACAAATAGCTGAGAAAAGAAGAGAAGCTAAAGGCAAAGGAGAAAAGGAAAGATATGCCCATTTGAATTCAGAGTTCAAGAATAGCAAGGAGAGATAAGAAAGCTTCCCCAATGATCAATGCAGAGAAATAGAGGAAAACAACAGAATGGGAAAGATTGAGATCCCTTCAGCAAAATTGGAGATACCAAGGGAATATTTTATGCAAAGATGGCCACAATAAAGAACAGAAATGGTATGGATCTAACAGAGGCAGAAGCTATTAAGAAGAGGTGGCAAGAATACACGGGACTATACAAAAAAGATCTTCATGACCCAGATAACCACGATGGTGTGATCACTGACCTAGAGACAGACACCCTGGAATGCAAAGTCAAGTGAGCCTTAGGAAGCATCACTATGAACAAAGCTAGTAGAGGTGATGGAATTCCAGTTCAGCTATTTAAATCCTAAAAGATGATACTGTGAATGTGCTGCACTCAATATGCCAGGAAATTTGGAAAACTCAGCAGTGGCTACAGGACTGGAAAAGGTCAGTTTTCACTCCAATCCCAAAGAAAGGTAATGCCAAACAATGTTCAAACTACCACACAATGCACTCATCTCACATGCTAGCAAAGCAATGCTCAAAATTCTCCAAGCCAGGCTTCAAGAGTATGTGAACCATGAATTTGCAGATGCTTAAGCTGGATTTAGAAAAGGCAGAGGAACCAGAGATCAAATTGCCAACCTCTGTTGGATCATTGAAAAAGCAAGAGAGTTACAGAAAAACATCTACTTCTGCTTTATTGACTAAGCCAATTGACTGTGTGGATCACACCAAACTGTGGAAAATTCTTCAAGAGATGGGAATACCAAACAACCTGACCTGGCTCCTGAGAATTCTGTATGCAAGTCAGAAACAACAGTTAGAACCAGACATGGAACAACAGACTGGTCCCAAATTGGGAAAGGAGTACGTCAAGGCTGTGTATTGTCACCCTGCTTATTTAACTTATATGCAGAATACATCATGAGAAATACTGCGCTGTATGAAGCACAAGCTGGAATCAAGATTGTCAGGAGAAATATCAAGAACCTCAGATATGCAGATGACAACACCCTTATGGCCGAAAAACGAAGAACTAAAGAGCCTCTTGATGAAAGTGAAGGAGAAGAGTGAAAAGCTGACTTAAAGCTCAACGTTCATAAAACTAACGTCAGGGCAACCGACCCCATCACTTCATGGCAAATAGATGGAGAAACAGTGGAAACACTGGCATATTTATTTTGGGGGGCTCCAAAATCCCTGCAGATGGTGACTGTAGCCATGAAATTAAAAGATGCTTGATCCTGGGAAGAAAAGCTATGACTAACCTAGACAGCATATTTGAAAGCAGAGACATTACTTTGCCAACAGAGGTCCATCTAGTCAAGGCTATGGTTTTTCCTGTAGTCAGGTATGGATGTGAGTGTTGGGCTATAAAGAAAGCTGAGCACTGAAGAATTGATGCTTTTGAACTGTGGTGTTGAAGAAGACTCTTGAGAGTCGCTTGGACTGCAAGGAGATCCAACCACTCAATCCTAAAGGAAATCAGTTCTTAATATTCATTGAAAGGACTGATGTTGAAGCTGAAACTCCAACACTTTGGGCACTTGATGCGAAGAACTGACTCATTCGAAAAGACCCTGATGCTGGGAAAGATTGAAGGCAGGAGGAGAAGGGGACGACAGAGGGTGAGATGGTTGGATGGCATCACTGATTTGACAGACACGAGTTTGAGTGAGCTCCGGGAGTTGGTAATGGAACAGGGAGGCCAGGCATGCTGCGGTCCATGGGTCAAAAGGAGTCAGACATGACTGAGTGACTGAACTGAAATTAAGCTTTTTTATGTCTATCTCTGTGTACCTCCTATTCATACACACAATAGAGCCACTGTGACCAGAGTGACCATCTTTCCTCCACCATCCCAAGCCTGCTTTCTTGCTTTTATGTTCCCTGTGGTTCCCAACTTCATGTTCTATTCTGTTTCCCAGGGCAATTTGTCCACTTCTGAGGGCTTGGGTCCTGAGAAAAGTGACCCCTAGGATGCCTAGTGAAGCACATGAGAAGCAATTTGCATTTTCTTCTGGCAAGCAAGATGGTTTTTGAAAATAAACTCACACATTCCATTGGCTACTGAGATACTGCAGTGGGGCTGTGGTCGCTTCAGTAAACCTGTGATTAAACTTGATATGTACCTTCCCCTGTGTAGCAGAAGAATCCAGTGTTGTCTGCAAGCCTCTGTATTTATTGACTGGGTCCTGTGTCCTTTTCCTTGTACATTTAGTTAGGCAAATGCAGTCTGAGGCCCTATGACAATATCATTACCTAGAGCTGGTCAGAAATGCAAGGTCTCAGGCCACTGGATTTAAGTCCATGTTTATTTGGGACCTCCTGATTATTTCTACATTGTTAATGTTCAGACCTGCTGCCCTGACTGACCCTGCCCAGTGCAGTTGGGAAGTGAGCAGTGATATGTCCAGGTCCAGGCCCCCAGGACTCACCTGTCAGTGATGCTGACCACGCCCTGCTGAGTGATGCCCGAGGTGCTCCTGTGATGTCAGGAGGGGCATGGCTCACCCAGGACCCTGTGCTCCCGGGGAGGACGGGACTCCTGACCCAGGTCTGTGCTGACGATAATGATGTGGCACTGAGGGCCCTCCACCCTGTTCAGCTCTGGCCTCCTGTGCAGGGAAGTGAGGGTGGGGAGGGCACAGCAGAAAGCACATAGGTCACAGTGAGAGGGAGGTCAGGTGCTCCAAGGGCCTTCTGCAGGAAACTCTTAGGTCTTGGTAAAAGCAGAAGGTGGGGGTGGACTCAGCTCACCTGCTCCTCTGTGTCTGTCCCCTCAGCCCGCTGGCACTCACGGCACCTGCATTTTCGGGTCCCTCTGCTGGGAAGATGCTCTCCACTTGGCACAGCTGGGATTTGTGGCCTCAAGTGGCCAATTAGGTGAGACTTGCCTCTGAGTGCACTGGGGCTTCCTACTCCCAGGGTCCCAGAGAGGTGTAGTCCTGTGGCCAAACTTCCTCTGATACCTCTCAGCCCAGAACAGGACGGTTAGGAGTGACTCCCTGAAATCATTCTGAATTACTGAGGCCCACTGAGCAAGAAGCAAGGCAATTTAGAGGAACCCAGTGGTCTTCCTTGGAAAGGCCTCCCCAGGGCTGCAGCTGTGACCTTCTGGCCCACAGCCCTTCCTTCCTGTTTCATCCTGGTGTGTTGGCATGACCAAGAGTGATGTGCAGGACTCTGTGCCTGGTGAATAAGCACAGCCCTTTCTCGGTCATAAGGTGGCTCTTCTATCAATGCAGATTGAGTAAACATATGTTAAAACAAAATATTTTCACCCTGGGCAGACATCCAAAACCAGATTATAAATGTTGTATATGGTTACTAGAAAAACATAGAAAGTTTTATAGTAAAAAGTTGAAGAAAGTTGTGTTATGAATATCCTTAGGAAAATGAGGCTCTTATGGCTCAGTAATTATTAGACAAAGTAGATTTCAGGGAAAAGTTCGCATATTATAAAGGGATGTTCAAAATGAAAATGTCCAAGCTGGATGATGTGAAAAATTTAAGTTTGTATACAAAGTATGAAAATTTAAAATATATGAAGTAAAAACAATGAGAAGAGATGTAAACATCCAAATCATGATTATATTATCACATTTTTCTCAGTAGTTGATGAAATGAACCAAAGCATTGCTGTCATGTGTTACACTGTTTCAAAGGGGTGGCTCTATGGACCTGCGTGGCAGAGATGCAGCACTACACTCAGCAGCTGCGGAATATACACTCCCCCGAATCAGACACAGCATCAGTGTAGTTATGTGAATAGTGTCTGCCTCCAGAAATGAGCACCCAGAAACTCAGGATGTGGCCTTACTTGGAAATAAGGTCTTTCCAAGTGAATTAGTTAGAAAGATGTCATGCTGGATTAGGTGGGTCCTAAATTCAATAACCGGTGTCCATCGAAGAAGAGGAAAAGGCACAAAGACACAAGGTCAAAGGGCATGTAAAGATGGGACAGAAGTTGGAGTGACGCACGAACAGGGGAAGGAACATCAGCGTTGCCAGGAGCCCCCAGGAAGAGGCAAGGAAGAATATTTGTCTAAAGCTTTCAAGGGCAGCAGCCCCTGCTGACAACTTGACTTTGGACATCTATCCTTCAAGCTTATGAGAAAATAAATTCCTATGGCTGTAAGTCACCCGCTTTGTGTTAACCAGTTACGATGACTCTGGTGACTCTCACAGGAGATCAGAGAGGGTCTGCTTTCACCTGGCAAGGTCGGCAAAAACCTTCACTCTCCCAGCTCTCCCACTCTCCCTGGGGTGTATCACCTCTCCGCTCTATGTCAAAGTGTATCTGCATGGATCTTTATCATCTTGCCCAACCCTTCCATCTTCTCCATCACTTATTTCAGTTGCTTTAAACATGAAAACATAACTGAATTCGTTGTAGAATCTTCTTTAGAGAGACATTTATATTACTTGCTTTTTATTTGGTTTTTCAATAATGAATATTATGCAATGGACATTTTTCCACCTCTAAAGTGTATAAAGACATATTTTTTCTAAACCTCATTAATTTCAACGTTAATCTTACATAATGGAGCCTCCTTTTCTTCCCTCATTATTCCGTTTTGTCATCCAGTTACTCTACTCAGTTGTAGAGATAAAAGCCTTCCCTTTCAAGATGTCCTGGTTTCAGGGGACTGTTGGTGTATAAGGCGCACCATTACCAAGGTCTTGTCTAACATGGTGGGCACAGAGGATTGTCCACGCCAATCTCTCTTTTCTGTTCTAGTTCTTCAAAAATCTAAATGGACTACATACATAACATCTATGGGAATAGGAGGTTGGTTTTTGTTGTTGTTGTTTTTTCTTTTGCTGTAAATCATTCTTGCCTTTCACTTTTCTTGGTGAGCAATCACGTCGCGTAAATTGATGTTTATATGTATCTGGGCAATTTTCCTCTCAAAAAGATTATACCAATGGAGTGCTATCAGCAATGCACGAGTCTTAGTTTTCATACATCCTCATTTTTCTGTGTGTGCTAAATCTGTGCTGTTTTGTTTTAATTTGTATTTCCCAGTTGCCAATGTGTTCTAGTAACTTTTTCAACGTATTTCTGGTCATTTGGGTTTTCTTTCTTATTTTCTATTAGACATTTGCGGAAACTTCAGTTTCAATTGTTGCACTAAATGGAATGATTTAAGACATCTTTCTCTCTTCCTCCTCAAAGTCCTCTACATATTCTTTGACATGGTGCACCTTCTTTTACATTCAGTTTTTTCCCTTGAATTTATAGCATTGATTTTAGAGTCATGAGAGTAGTTAACTCTGGAGTACAAGAAATGGAATTTAGGAAAGTTTCTTTGTCTTGATCTGTGTAGTGGTGAGTTTCAGGAGTGAATTTCACTGTATAATGTTTTTATATATTCATAAATATAAGATATTAGCACAAATAGAAAGACCTATGTATTCCATTCTGAGACTAGGGAGGTGAATACCGTGCCTGGAGGTCTGGGTGACCGTCTCTAATGACAATGTCACCCATACCCTTGGTGTGATGGAGCAGGAACCAGGGAAACATCTGACCCAAACAGAGCCGCCAGATTCACATCAGACCACTGACCTGGCTCCTCAATGAGACATACCATTTGTCAGACCTGAGCCACTGAAGCAAAACTTGTGCCAGTGACATCAATCGCACCACGTGGAAACTTGCCCACCTATTGTAGTTATTTCTCAAGCAATTCTCTTTTGTGATGGTGGTGAAGGTGGGCTGGAAAGAGGCCAAGTGGAGGCAGGAGTCATTGCTTCTTGAAAGTTAAGGCCTTTCAGTCAATGCTTATCATTGCTTAACGGGAGATGGCAAGGTCCTGCATCTGGGTAGGGTCAAGAGAAATGGTTAAATATATGTGGAAGTCATCAGGGACATTTTCCTGTGTGTAATTTGGGTCAAGGTGATACAACTAGACAATGTTTATTTTCATTTCTATAATAAAACTCCTAATGACAACAAATTTGTGTGTGCAATAAATAAACATATGAGGGGAGAGAGAATAGTATTACTGAGTAAATGTAAATAAATATTATAAAGGCATGTGATGCTTTGGAATTCAAAGAATATAATACAGTACATTAAGAGAATGATGGCAGGAAAAGTCCAGGATCGTCTCAATTAATACAGTTAAAATTTGATAAAAATCAACACGTTTTCATCATGTATATGAATGTAAGCAATTATATATATATATATATATATGAACAATGTGGTTTATGTATGAATGTAAACATTGATATATATATGAGCTGTGCTTATTCACTCATCATGTCTGACTCTTTGCGAACCCATGGCTTGCAGCCCGCCAGACTCCTCTGTCCATGGGATTCCCCAGGCAAGAATACTGGAGTGGGTTGCCAAGCCCTCCTCCAGGGGATCTTCCTAACCCAAAGATTGAACCCAGGTTTTCTGTATTGCAGGTGGATTCTTTACCATCTGACCCAACAGGAAAGTCCATGATATATATATATATATGTGTGTGTGTGATACATATAAGATTTTCCTATAAGATTAGGAACAAAGTAAGGATGCCTGCTCTTCCCACTTCTATTCACTGGAAATCTTGGCTTCAGCAATTAATCACGAAAAAAGATATAAAAGAGATCCAAATTGACAAAGAATTTAAAATATCTCTGTTTACATATGATGTTATAATATATATCAGTCAGACAGTCAGGCAGTTCAGTCCCTCAGTTGTGTCTGACTCTTTGCAACCCCATGAATCGCAGCATTCCAGGTCTCCCTGTCCATCACCAACTCCCGGAGTTCACCCAGACTCATGTTCATCGAGTTGGTGATGCCATCCAGCCATCTCATCCTCTGTCATCCCCTTCTCCTCCTGCCCCCAATCCCTCACAGCATCAGGGTCTTTTCCAATGAGTCAGTCTTTGCATGAGGTGGCCAAAGTATTGGAGCTTCAGCTTCAGCATCAGTCCCTCCAATGAATATTCAGGACTGATTTCCTTTAGGATTGACTGGTTTGATCTCCCTGCAGTTCAAGGGACTCTCAAGAGTCTTTTCCAACACCACAGTTCAAAAGCATCAATTCTTTGGTGCTCAGCTTTCTTCACAGTCCAACTCCCACATCCATACATGACCATTGGAAAAACCATAGCCCTGACTAGACGGACCTTTGTTGGCAAAGTAATATCTCTGCTTTTCAATATGCTATCTAGGTTGGACATAAGTTTCTTTCCAAGGAGTAAGTGTCTTTTAATTTCATGGCTTCAGTCACCATCTGCAGTGATTTTGGAGCGCCTGAAATTAAAGTCTGACACTGTTTCTACTGTTTCCCCATCTATTTCCCAGGAAGTGATGGGACCAGATGACATGATCTTCGTTTTCTGAATGTTGAGCTTTAAGCCAACTTTTTCACTCTCCTCTTTCACTTTCATCAAGAGGCTTTTTAGCTCCTCTTCACTTTCTGCCATAAGGGTGGTGTCATCTGCATGTCTGAGGTTATTGATATTTCTCCCGGCAATCTTGATTCCAGCTTATATATACAAAACCCTAAAAATTCATTAAAAATCTATTAGAAATAGCAAATTTACCAATTTGTCAATATACAAAATTAATACATTAAAATCAGCAGCATTACTATGCATGGTCAATGAACTGTGTGAAAAGGAATTAATAAAGTGAACTTATTGAAAAAAAAAAAAAAAAAACTACTAAGGACTCAACCAAAGAGACAAATGTAAAACTAGAAGCCATAGTTGAAAGAAATTACAAGTAATTAAAAAAGCAAAAGATATCCTATGTGGATGAGTTGGAAGCTGTTAATATCACCTACTGTGATCTAAGGTTCAATGTAATCCTTATCGAAATCGCAACTTTATTTTTTGCAGAAAATGAAAAGCACATTTAAAAATTCATATGGATTCTCAGGAAAGACCGAACAACTAAAACAATCTTGAAGACAAAGTTGGACATCTCAGACTTCTAAATCTGAAAACATATTACAAATCTACAATAATCAAAGCAGTGTGGTACTGGCACAAAGACAGACTTATAGAACAGTGGTGCAGAACAGAGAGCCCAGAAATGAGCCTTCGTGGATGTAATCAAATGATTGAAAGCAAATGTGCCAGGACATCTCCCTGGGGAAAAGACAGCCCTTTCAACAAATGGCTTTGGGAAACTGGCTGTTCGGTCACTTAACCTTGCATCATGAACACAAACTAACTTAAAATGGATTAAAATCCTAAATGTGTGACCTAAGCCTCTTAAACTCCTAAGTAAAGCTTAATGACCTTAAATTTTGCAATGGTTTCTTGGATATGACTCCAAAAGTATTTGAAACAAAAGTAAAAATAGATACATGGGACTCCATCAAAATTAAAAATGTGTGCATTAAAGACTTAAATAAAAGTGTGGAAAGGCAACCTGTGGGATGGGAAAAATATTTGCAAATGTTATGTCTGATAAGAGTATAATATTCAGAATATAAGGAATTATTACAATTAAACAAACCAATAACCTACTTTAAATTTTTCATATTATTTAGTTTGGTGAAAAACTAATTGTGGTTTTGGATTGTGGATTTTAATTCACATAACTGGGCGCAAACACATCTTTATTAATCAAAATAGCCACCTTTACAGTCAATACATTTTTGCCCTTGTGAAGTAAGTTAACTTTTTTCTGTAGCATAAAAGTCCACGCTTTAGGATCCAACAAGATCTTGGAAAAAAAGCATTTTCTGCCTCCTGCTGGTTGTGGAAGCATTTTCCTTGCAAAAAGTGGTTGAAACGATCGAAGAATCAGTAAATTGGTGAGAGGTCAGGTGAACATGGCGGATGAAGCAAAACTTTGTAGCCCAAGTGGTTCAACTTTTGGCACATTGGTTGTGTGACATGTGGTAAGGCGTTGTCCTGGAGAAGAATTGGTCCCATTCTGTTGACCAAAGCTGGTTGTAGGCATTTCAGTTTTCAGTGTATCTCATCAGTTTGCTGAGCATACTTCTCAGATGTACTGATTTTGCCGGGATTCGGAAAGCTTTAGTAGATCAGATGGGCACCAAACCACCAAACAGTGGTCGTGATCTTGTTTTGGTGCAAGTTTGGCTTCAGAAGTGCTTTGGAGTTCTCGGTTTAACCACTAAGCCGGTTGTTGCTGGTTGTTGCATGAAATCCATCTTTCATCACATATCACAATCTTTCTTCAGAATTTATTTATTTTTAATTGAAAGATAATTGCTTTACAGTATCGTGTTGGTTTCTACCAAACATCAAAATGAATCAGCCGTAGGTTTACCCATGTCCCCTCCCCCTTGAACATCCCTCCCACCTCCCTCCTCATCCCACCCTTCTAGTGAGAGGGTAACGGGCAGGAAGTCTAGGGGTCCCCAAGAGGAGGAAACAAATTAAAAGTGTCAGACTTTTTTCCCCTTCTCTATACAAATCAAAAGGAGGTTTCTGTGGTGACCCAAGGACTAAAGGGCAGGTAAGACCAAGGAGGGTCTTGGAATGCAGGAATGGAAAATCCAGACCCTTATCATCCTTCCCTCCCCCATTCTGTAACTATTAAAGGATTGCAGATCCTCCTGAGCAGTATAACCTGTCTCCCCTCCTATCCCACACAGGGAGAAGGTATTTGCCTTACTCTTCTCCCTGCCCCCCCACCCCAGTATACGTGCCTTATCCAATCAGCAAATGACCCACAAGACCCCCAAACCCACTCCCTGTACCCTGGGTATAAAAGAGTATTAAGGACCCCTGTTCAACGTTGGTTCTCCCTTGAGCTGGACAGCTGTTCTAACAGCATTTTCCATTCTAATACACTTTATTTCCCTCTCATTCTGTCTCATGTCTAGAAATTCTTTTCCAACCCTCTCCCAGACCACGACAATTTTAGTGGCCCTTATGGTGACTCGGGGTCTCTTCCCCACTTCCTCACTTCTCCTTTCTCATAGGGCCCCCCTGTGAACAGGTGAGTGCTGTGGAAGTGTTGCAGGAAGGAGGACCCCTTCCAGGGCCCAAAACTGGGCTCTTGTCTAACATTCGGAAATGAATTGTTGGAGGAGACACATGTGCTGACAAAGCAAGGGATTTTATTGGGAAAGGGCACCCGGGTGGAGAGCAGTAGGGTAACGGAACCCAGGAGAACAGCTCTGCCGCGTGGCTCACAGTCTCGGGTTTTATGGTGATGGGATTAGTTTCTGGGTGGCCTTTGGGCCACCACTCTAATCCAGAGTCTTTCCTGGTGGTGCACGCATCACTCAGCCAAGATGGATGCCAGCAAGAGGGATTCTGGGAAGTGGACGGACACGCAGTGTCTCCTTTCGACCTTTCCCGAACTCTTCTGGTTGGTGGCGGCTTATCAGTTCTGGATTCCTCATCAGGATCTCCTTTCATAAAACAACTCATGCAAATGGTTACTGTGGTGCCTGGCCAGGGTGGGCGGCCTCAATCAGTGTGCTTCCCCTAACAGAAGCAGCTGAGGGGCTCTGATCAGTGTCAGCCTCTGGTGTGTCCAAAGGCCCTGCTGCTCAGTGCATGCCAGTAGCTGCCACCCGAATGGGTGAGGGGCTCTCCTTTTTCTTCTTTCTAATTGAGGACTGCTGCTGCTGCTGCTGCTGCAGGCTCCCCAGTCTCTGGGATTCTCCAGGCAAGAACACTGGAGTGGGTTGCCATTTCCTTCTCCAGTGCATGAAAGTGAAAAGTGAAAGTGAAGTTGCTCAGTCGTGTGCAACTCTTAGCGACCCCATGGACTGCAGCCCACCAGGCTCCTCCCATCCATGGGATTTTCCAGGCAACAGTACTGGAGTGGGGTGCCATTGCCTTCTCCAAAAGGCAATTGAGGACTAGGCCAACTGATGTTGTGTGGGCACGGGTCAGGCACCTAAAAGCCCTTAGGGTGCCTGCCACATGAAGACTTCCATACGAGGATAAGGGGGACATGTAACAGGGGACATGTAACAGATCAGGCTGCAAGGGCATCCACCCCCAGCAAGACAACTTCCGACCGCCTTGTCAGGCACATAGCGGTTGGGGCAAAGCAGAGGCCACTGTCCCCTGGCCACCACCTCCCCGATAGGATTGTGAGGTGTATTCCTCAGCCTTCTTCCCTGTCACTTTCACTTTTCCCCCTTTCAGTCCAGATTGATTTACAGGAGCCTAGGTGTTGCCTGTGAGCCACCCCAAGAGTGTCTTCCACGTTTCAGGGAATCACCAAATGGTGTCACCCGGTTGGCCTGGGAATCTGTCTGTCTCAGCCCGGGTCACACGGTGCCCTAGCTGCATGGTCCTCAGGGGTCACCTCTCACTGTCAGACGTGGCTGTTGGGATGGTCGGCCATTTTGGTGCCATTAGTCGCACGGAGAGTTCACTGGGACAAAAGGGACACCTTTCTGTCAGCCGGTGACTCTCAGTACCCCATTTTATGGCAGGTAGGCTGAGTGGGTTCTGGTACATCCTGGGAGCCTCTCTCAGACTCAACCCCTGGATACATTCTCAGAAACTGGAACATTTTCACACGGCTAAAGGCCTAGCCCCAGGACAAACTGGGGAACCCCAAAAAATGGCCTCTGAATGGCACACTAGCTTTTGCCAAGAGGAGGTAAAGGACTCAGGATTTCCTTACGTTCAGTCCTTCATGACCCTCAGTCAGAATCCGGATTTGAGGGACTCATGCTGCATGTGTCTCTCTGTTGCCCCCCTATCTCCTGTCCCCCTCTGTCTCTCTCGATCAGATTTCCTAGCCACCCCTACTCGACTTTTCATATCCACATGATCTCTAGGGAAACATTCTGAGCTTCCCCTTGGTCCAGGTCTTTCTGCTATATTCAAAAGCCTGAAGGATCAAAAACTCTCCTAACTTTCAGCAGATGAATGGATAAGAAAGCTATGGTACATATACACAATGGAGTATTACTCAGCCATTAAAAAGAATACATTTGAATCAGATCTAATGAGGTGGATGAAACTGGAACCTATTACACAGAGTGAAGTAAGCCAGAAAGAAAAACACCAATCCAGTATACTAACGCGCATATATGGAATTTAGAAAGATGATAACAATAACCCTGTGTGCGAGACAGCAAAAGAGACACTGATGTATAGAACAGTCTTATGGACTCTGTGGGAGAGGGAGAGGGTGGGAAGATTTGGGAGAATGGCATTGAAACATGTAAAATATCATGTATGAAAGGAGTTGCCAGTCCAGGTTCAATGCACGATACTGGATGCTTGGGGCTAGTGCACTGGGACGACCCAGAGGGATGGTATGGGGAGGAAGGAGGGAGGAGGGTTCAGGATGGGGAACACATGTATACCTGTGGTGGATTCATTTTGATATTTGGCAAAACTAATACAATTTTGTAAACTTTAAAAATAAAATAAAATTGTAGTTGAAAAAAAAAATCTAAATGTGGCTTAAATGGAAAGCAAAAAAAAAAAAAAACAAAACAAAACCAACTCTCCTAACTTCCTAAAGAATCCCCTTCTAACTGTGCTTATCTCTCATGTGGGGAGGGAACCAAGCTTCCCCCTCTCCTGAACATCCTAAAGAATTCCCTTCTAACTACCCTTCTAACTTCCTGTTTCTCAGGGTCGGGAAGGACCATGCTTCCCCCACTCCTGCAAATTCCCTGAACCCTTCCCATTCTTCTGATGGGACAAAGACCTCCCTTCCCACCAGAGGGACAATCCAAGATTTTTATCAGCTGAACTGCCCATGATATCAGAGTCAATTTGAGTGCTATTTGATCTATAATTTGTGTATAAAACTATGACTACAGAAAGGAAAGATGGCTTTTGGACACAGGATGGCCATGATATTCTTTAGACCCCAGAGAAAGCTGGTTAAAATAAAATTTTTTCTTGACCACTGCAAAACCGGTTCTTTTTGCATATGCAGTTAAAAACAACTAGCTTGTTAAATGCACTAGTTGAACCTTTGGACTGAGGTTCGTGACATTGTCCAGGAGGCAGGGATCAAGACCATCCCCATGGAAAAGAAATGCAAAAACGCAAAATGGCTGTCTGGGGAAGCCTTACAAATAGCTGTAAAAAGAAGAGAAGCAAAAAGCAAAGGAGAAAAGGAAAGTTATAAGCATCTGAATGCAGAGTTCCAAAGAATAGCAAGAAGAGATAAGAAAGCCTTCCTCAGCGATTAATGCAAGAAATAGAAGAAAAGAACAGAATGGCAAAGACTAGAGATCTCTTCAAGAAAATTAGAGATACCAAGGGAACATTTCATGCAAAGATGGGCTCGTTAAAGGACAGAAATTGTAATGGGCCTAACAGAAGCAAAAGATATTAAGAAGAGGTGGCAAGAATACACAGAAGAATTGTACAAAAAAGATCTTCACGACCCAGATAATCATGATGGTGTGATCACTGACCTAGAGCCAGACATCCTGCAATGTGAAGTCAAGAGGGCCTTAGAAAGCATCACTACGAACAAAGCTAGTGGAGGTGATGGAATTCCAATTGAGCTATTTCAAATCCTGAAAGATGATGCTGTGAAAGTGCTGCACTCAATATGCCAGCAAATTTGGAAAACTCAGCAGTGGCCACAGGACTGCAAAAGGTCAGTTTGCATTCCAATCCCAAAGAAAGGCCATGCCAAAGAATGCTCAAACTACCACACAATTGCACTCATCTCACATGCTAATAAAGTCATGCTCAAAATTCTCCAAGACAGGCTTCAGTAATACGTGAACCATGAACTTCCAGATATTCAAGCTGGTTTAGAAACGGCAGAGGAACCAGAGATCAAATTGCCAACATCCGCTGGATCATGGAAAAAGCAAGAGATTTCCAGAAAAACATCTATTTCTGCTTTATTGACTATGCCAAAGCCTTTGACTGTGTGGATCACAATAAACTGTAGAAAATTCTGAAAGAGATGGGAATATGAGATCACCTCACCTGCCTCCTGAGAAATTTGTATGCAGGTCAGGAAGCAACAGTTAGAACTAGACATGGAACAACAGACTGGTTCCAAATAGGAAAAGGAGTACCTCAAGGCTGTATATTGTCACCCTGCTTATTTAAATTATATGCAGAATACATCGTGGAAAACTCTGGGCTGGAAGAAGCACAACCTGGAATCAAGATTGCTGGGAGAATATCAATAACCTCAGATATGCAGATGGCACCATCCTTATGGCAGAAAGTGAAGAGGAACTAAAAAGTCTGTTGATGAAAGTGAAAGAGGAGAGTGAAAAAGTTGGCTTAAAATTCAACATTCAGAAAACGAAGATCATGACATCCAGTCCCATCACTTCATGGGAAATAGATGGGGAAACAGTAGAAACAGTGTCAGACTTTATTTTTGGGGGCTCCAAAATCACTGCAGATGGTGACTGCAGCCATGAAATTAAAAGACGCTTACTCCTTGGAAGGAAAGTTATGACCACCTAGATAGCATATTCAAAAGCAGAGACATTACTTTGCCAACAAAGGTCCATCTAGTCAAGGCTATGATTTTTCCAGTGGTCATGTATGGATGTGAGAGTTGGACTGTGAAGAAAGCTGAGCACCGAAGAACTGATGTTTTTGAACTGTGGTGTTGGAGAAGACTCTTGAAAGTCCCTTGGACTGCAAGGAGATCCAACCAGTCTATTCTGAAGGAGATCAGCCCTGTGATTTCTTTGGAAGGAATGATGCTAAAGCTGAAACTCCAGTACTTTGGCCACCTCATGGGAAGCATTGACTCATTGAAAAAGACTCTGATGCTGGGAGGGATTGGGGCCAGGAGAAGAAGGGGACGACCGAGGATGAGATGGCTGGATGGCATCACTGACTCTATGGACGTGAGTCTGAGTGAACTCTGGCAGTTGGTGATGGACAGGGAGGCCTGGTGTGCTGCAATTCATGGGGTCGCAAAGAGTCGGACATGACTGAGTGACTGAACTGAAGTAAGCTTGTTAAAAAGCCTGCCTAGAGAAAAGCTTGAAGTTAACCCTTTCCATGCCCCTCAAATACACAGCCCACTTTGCCTGAGACCTCAACCTTGGGCAAATTAGAAATTCAAGCAAAAAAAAAAAAAAAAGAAAGAAAAAAGTTTGGGGGTGGGGTGGATCTAAGAGACATTTTAAATCTCAAGAGGAAAACTACGAGATCTCTGTCTGTTTGGATTTATGTATGTCTCAGTCATTTAGTTCAGTTGCTCAGTTGTGTCTGACTCTTTGTGACCCCATGGACTCCTCTAAGGAGTAAACGTCTTTTAATTTCATGGCTGCAGTCACCATCTGCACTGCTTTTGGAACCTGAAAAAGTAAAGTCTGACACTGTTTCCACTGTTTCCCCATCTATTTCCCATGAAGTGATGGGACTGGATGCCATGATCTTCGTTTTCTGAATGTTGAGCCTTAAGCCAACTTTTTCACTCTCCACTTTCACTTTCATCAAGAGGCTTTTTAGTTCCTCTTCACTTTCTGCCATAAGTGTGCTGTCATCTGCATATCTGAGGTTATTGATATTTCTCCCAGCAATCTTGATTCCAGCTTGTGTTTCTTCTAGTCCAGCGTTTCTGATGATGTACTCTGCATAGCAGTTAAATAAGCAGGGTGACAATATACAGCCTTGAGGTACTCCTTTTCCTATTTGGAACCAGTCTGTTGTTCCATGTCCAGTTCTAACTGTTGCTTCCTGACCTGCATACAAATTTCTCAAGAAGCAGATCAGGTGGTCTGGTATTCCCATCTCCTTCAGAATTTTCTACAGTTTATTGTGATCCACACAGTCAAGGGCTTTGGCATAGTCAATAAAGCAGAAATAGATGTTTTTCTGGAACTCTCTTGCTTTTTCCATGATCCAGCGGATGTTGGCAATTTGATCTCTGGTTCCTCTGCCGTTTCTAAAACCAGCTTGAATATCTGGAAGTTCATGGTTCACGTATTGCTGAAGCCTGTCTTGGGGAATTTTGAGCATGACTTTACTAGCGTGTGAGATGAGTGCAATTGTGTGGTAGTTTGAGCATTCTTTGGCATGGCCTTTCTTTGGGATTGGAATGCAAACTGACCTTTTGCAGTCCTGTGGCCACTGCTGAGTTTTCCAAATTTGCTGGCATATTGAGTGCAGCACTTTCACAGCATCATCTTTCAGGATTTGAAATAGCTCAATTGGAATTCCATCACCTCCACTAGCTTTGTTCGTAGTGATGCTTTCTAAGGCCCTCTTGACTTCACATTGCAGGATGTCTGGCTCTAGGTCAGTGATCACACCATCATGATTATCTGGGTCGTGAAGATTCTTTTTTGTACAGTTCTTCTGTGTATTCTTGCCACCTCTTCTTAATATCTTTTGCTTCTGTTAGGTCCATTACAATTTCTGTCCTTTATCGAGCCCATCTTTGCATGAAATGTTCCCTTGGTATCTCTAATTTTCTTGAAGAGATCTCTAGTCTTTGCCATTCTGTTCTTTTCCTCTATTTCTTGCATTAATCGCTGAGGAAGGCTTTCTTATCTCTTCTTGCTATTCTTTGGAACTCTGCATTCAGATGCTTATAACTTTCCTTTTCTCCATTGCTTTTCACTTCTCTTCTTTTCACAGCTATTTGTAAGGCTTCCCCAGACAGCCATTTTGCGTTTTTGCATTTCTTTTCCATGGGGATGGTCTTGATCCCTGCCTCCTGGACAATGTCACGAACCTCAGTCCAAAGGTTCAACTAGTGCATTTAACAAGCTAGTTGTTTTTAACTGCATATGCAAAAAGAACCGGTTTTGCAGTTGTCAAGAAAAAATTTTATTTTAACCAGCTTTCTCTGGGGTCTAAAGAATATCATGGCCATCCTGTGTCCAAAAGCCATCTTTCCTTTCTGTAGTCATAGTTTTATACACAAATTATAGATCAAATAGCACTCAAATTGACTCTGATATCATGGGCAGTTCAGCTGATAAAAATCTTGGATTGTCCCTCTGGTGGGAAGGGAGGTCTTTGTCCCATCAGAAGAATGGGAAGGGTTCAGGGAATTTGCAGGAGTGGGGGAAGCATGGTCCTTCCCGACCCTGAGAAACAGGAAGTTAGAAGGGTAGTTAGAAGGGAATTCTTTAGGATGTTCAGGAGAGGGGGAAGCTTGGTTCCCTCCCCACATGAGAGATAAGCACAGTTAGAAGGGGATTCTTTAGGAAGTTAGGAGAGTTGGTTTTGTTTTTTTTTTTTTTTTTTTTTTTTTGCTTTCCATTTAAGCCACATTTAGATTTTTTTTTTCAACTACAATTTTATTTTATTTTTAAAGTTTACAAAATTGTATTAGTTTTGCCAAATATCAAAATGAATCCACCACAGGTATACATGTGTTCCCCATCCTGAACCCTCCTCCCTCCTTCCTCCCCATACCATCCCTCTGGGTCGTCCCAGTGCACTAGCCCCAAGCATCCAGTATCGTGCATTGAACCTGGACTGGCAACTCCTTTCATACATGATATTTTACATGTTTCAATGCCATTCTCCCAAATCTTCCCACCCTCTCCCTCTCCCACAGAGTCCATAAGACTGTTCTATACATCAGTGTCTCTTTTGCTGTCTCGCACACAGGGTTATTGTTATCATCTTTCTAAATTCCATATATGCGCGTTAGTATACTGGATTGGTGTTTTTCTTTCTGGCTTACTTCACTCTGTGTAATAGGTTCCAGTTTCATCCACCTCATTAGATCTGATTCAAATGTATTCTTTTTAATGGCTGAGTAATACTCCATTGTGTATATGTACCATAGCTTTCTTATCCATTCATCTGCTGAAAGTTAGGAGAGTTTTTGATCCTTCAGGCTTTTGAATATAGCAGAAAGACCTGGACCAAGGGGAAGCTCAGAATGTTTCCCTAGAGATCATGTGGATATGAAAAGTCGAGTAGGGGTGGCTAGGAAATCTGATCGAGAGAGACAGAGGGGGACAGGAGATAGGGGGGCAACAGAGAGACACATGCAGCATGAGTCCCTCAAATCCGGATTCTGACTGAGGGTCATGAAGGACTGAACGTAAGGAAATCCTGAGTCCTTTACCTCCTCTTGGCAAAAGCTAGTGTGCCATTCAGAGGCCATTTTTTGGGGTTCCCCAGTTTGTCCTGGGGCTAGGCCTTTAGCCGTGTGAAAATGTTCCAGTTTCTGAGAATGTATCCAGGGGTTGAGTCTGAGAGAGGCTCCCAGGATGTACCAGAACCCACTCAGCCTACCTGCCATAAAATGGGGTACTGAGAGTCACCGGCTGACAGAAAGGTGTCCCTTTTGTCCCAGTGAACTCTCCGTGCGACTAATGGCACCAAAATGGCCGACCATCCCAACAGCCACGTCTGACAGTGAGAGGTGACCCCTGAGGACCATGCAGCTAGGGCACCGTGTGACCCGGGCTGAGACAGACAGATTCCCAGGCCAACCGGGTGACACCATTTGGTGATTCCCTGAAACGTGGAAGACACTCTTGGGGTGGCTCACAGGCAACACCTAGGCTCCTGTAAATCAATCTGGACTGAAAGGGGGAAAAGTGAAAGTGACAGGGAAGAAGGCTGAGGAATACACCTCACAATCCTATCGGGGAGGTGGTGGCCAGGGGACAGTGGCCTCTGCTTTGCCCCAACCGCTATGTGCCTGACAAGGCGGTCGGAAGTTGTCTTGCTGGGGGTGGATGCCCTTGCAGCCTGATCTGTTACATGTCCCCTGTTACATGTCCCCCTTATCCTCGTATGGAAGTCTTCATGTGGCAGGCACCCTAAGGGCTTTTAGGTGCCTGACCCGTGCCCACACAACATCAGTTGGCCTAGTCCTCAATTGCCTTTTGGAGAAGGCAATGGCACCCCACTCCAGTACTGTTGCCTGGAAAATCCCATGGATGGGAGGAGCCTGGTGGGCTGCAGTCCATGGGGTCGCTAAGAGTTGCACACGACTGAGCAACTTCACTTTCACTTTTCACTTTCATGCACTGGAGAAGGAAATGGCAACCCACTCCAGTGTTCTTGCCTGGAGAATCCCAGAGACTGGGGAGCCTGCAGCAGCAGCAGCAGCAGTCCTCAATTAGAAAGAAGAAAAAGGAGAGCCCCTCACCCATTCGGGTGGCAGCTACTGGCATGCACTGAGCAGCAGGGCCTTTGGACACACCAGAGGCTGACACTGATCAGAGCCCCTCAGCTGCTTCTGTTAGGGGAAGCACACTGATTGAGGCCGCCCACCCTGGCCAGGCACCACAGTAACCATTTGCATGAGTTGTTTTATGAAAGGAGATCCTGATGAGGAATCCAGAACTGATAAGCCGCCACCAACCAGAAGAGTTCGGGAAAGGTCAAAAGGAGACACTGCGTGTCCGTCCACTTCCCAGAATCCCTCTTGCTGGCATCCATCTTGGCTGAGTGATGCGTGCACCACCAGGAAAGACTCTGGATTAGAGTGGTGGCCCAAAGGCCACCCAGAAACTAATCCCATCACCATAAAACCCGAGACTGTGAGCCACGCGGCAGAGCTGTTCTCCTGGGTTCCGTTACCCTACTGCTCTCCACCCGGGTGCCCTTTCCCAATAAAATCCCTTGCTTTGTCAGCACATGTGTCTCCTCCAACAATTCATTTCCGAATGTTAGACAAGAGCCCAGTTTTGGGCCCTGGAAGGGGTCCTCCTTCCTGCAACACTTCCACAGCACTCACCTGTTCACAGGGGGGCCCTATGAGAAAGGAGAAGTGAGGAAGTGGGGAAGAGACCCCGAGTCACCATAAGGGCCACTAAAATTGTCGTGGTCTGGGAGAGGGTTGGAAAAGAATTTCTAGACATGAGACAGAATGAGAGGGAAATAAAGTGTATTAGAATGGAAAATGCTGTTAGAACAGCTGTCCAGCTCAAGGGAGAACCAACGTTGAACAGGGGTCCTTAATACTCTTTTATACCCAGGGTACAGGGAGTGGGTTTGGGGGTCTTGTGGGTCATTTGCTGATTGGATAAGGCACGTATACTGGGGTGGGGGGGCAGGGAGAAGAGTAAGGCAAATACCTTCTCCCTGTGTGGGATAGGAGGGGAGACAGGTTATACTGCTCAGGAGGATCTGCAATCCTTTAATAGTTACAGAATGGGGGAGGGAAGGATGATAAGGGTCTGGATTTTCCATTCCTGCATTCCAAGACCCTCCTTGGTCTTACCTGCCCTTTAGTCCTTGGGTCACCACAGAAACCTCCTTTTGATTTGTATAGAGAAGGGGAAAAAAGTCTGACACTTTTAATTTGTTTCCTCCTCTTGGGGACCCCTAGACTTCCTGCCCGTTACCCTCTCACTAGAAGGGTGGGATGAGGAGGGAGGTGGGAGGGATGTTCAAGGGGGAGGGGACATGGGTAAACCTACGGCTGATTCATTTTGATGTTTGGTAGAAACCAACACGATACTGTAAAGCAATTATCTTTCAATTAAAAATAAATAAATTCTGAAGAAAGATTGTGATATGTGATGAAAGATGGATTTCATGCAACAACCAGCAACAACCGGCTTAGTGGTTAAACCGAGAACTCCAAAGCACTTCTGAAGCCAAACTTGCACCAAAACAAGATCACGACCACTGTTTGGTGGTTTGGTGCCCATCTGATCTACTAAAGCTTTCCGAATCCCGGCAAAATCAGTACATCTGAGAAGTATGCTCAGCAAACTGATGAGATACACTGAAAACTGAAATGCCTACAACCAGCTTTGGTCAACAGAATGGGACCAATTCTTCTCCAGGACAACGCCTTACCACATGTCACACAACCAATGTGCCAAAAGTTGAACCACTTGGGCTACAAAGTTTTGCTTCATCCGCCATGTTCACCTGACCTCTCACCAATTTACTGATTCTTCGATCGTTTCAACCACTTTTTGCAAGGAAAATGCTTCCACAACCAGCAGGAGGCAGAAAATGCTTTTTTTCCAAGATCTTGTTGGATCCTAAAGCGTGGACTTTTATGCTACAGAAAAAAGTTAACTTACTTCACAAGGGCAAAAATGTATTGACTGTAAAGGTGGCTATTTTGATTAATAAAGATGTGTTTGCGCCCAGTTATGTGAATTAAAATCCACAATCCAAAACCACAATTAGTTTTTCACCAAACTAAATAATATGAAAAATTTAAAGTAGGTTATTGGTTTGTTTAATTGTAATAATTCCTTATATTCTGAATATTATACTCTTATCAGACATAACATTTGCAAATATTTTTCCCATCCCACAGGTTGCCTTTCCACACTTTTATTTAAGTCTTTAATGCACACATTTTTAATTTTGATGGAGTCCCATGTATCTATTTTTACTTTTGTTTCAAATACTTTTGGAGTCATATCCAAGAAACCATTGCAAAATTTAAGGTCATTAAGCTTTACTTAGGAGTTTAAGAGGCTTAGGTCACACATTTAGGATTTTAATCCATTTTAAGTTAGTTTGTGTTCATGATGCAAGGTTAAGTGACCGAACAGCCAGTTTCCCAAAGCCATTTGTTGAAAGGGCTGTCTTTTCCCCAGGGAGATGTCCTGGCACATTTGCTTTCAATCATTTGATTACATCCACGAAGGCTCATTTCTGGGCTCTCTGTTCTGCACCACTGTTCTATAAGTCTGTCTTTGTGCCAGTACCACACTGCTTTGATTATTGTAGATTTGTAATATGTTTTCAGATTTAGAAGTCTGAGATGTCCAACTTTGTCTTCAAGATTGTTTTAGTTGTTCGGTCTTTCCTGAGAATCCATATGAATTTTTAAATGTGCTTTTCATTTTCTGCAAAAAATAAAGTTGCGATTTCGATAAGGATTACATTGAACCTTAGATCACAGTAGGTGATATTAACAGCTTCCAACTCATCCACATAGGATATCTTTTGCTTTTTTAATTACTTGTAATTTCTTTCAACTATGGCTTCTAGTTTTACATTTGTCTCTTTGGTTGAGTCCTTAGTAGTTTTTTTTTTTTTTTTTTTTTTTTTTTAATAAGTTCACTTTATTAATTCCTTTTCACACAGTTCATTGACCATGCATAGTAATGCTGCTGATTTTAATGTATTAATTTTGTATATTGACAAATTGGTAAATTTGCTATTTCTAATAGATTTTTAATGAATTTTTAGGGTTTTGTATATATAAGCTGGAATCAAGATTGCCGGGAGAAATATCAATAACCTCAGACATGCAGATGACACCACCCTTATGGCAGAAAGTGAAGAGGAGCTAAAAAGCCTCTTGATGAAAGTGAAAGAGGAGAGTGAAAAAGTTGGCTTAAAGCTCAACATTCAGAAAACGAAGATCATGTCATCTGGTCCCATCACTTCCTGGGAAATAGATGGGGAAACAGTAGAAACAGTGTCAGACTTTAATTTCAGGCGCTCCAAAATCACTGCAGATGGTGACTGAAGCCATGAAATTAAAAGACACTTACTCCTTAGAAAGAAACTTATGTCCAACCTAGATAGCATATTGAAAAGCAGAGATATTACTTTGCCAACAAAGGTCCGTCTAGTCAGGGCTATGGTTTTTCCAATGGTCATGTATGGATGTGGGAGTTGGACTGTGAAGAAAGCTGAGCACCAAAGAATTGATGCTTTTGAACTGTGGTGTTGGAAAAGACTCTTGAGAGTCCCTTGAACTGCAGGGAGATCAAACCAGTCAATCCTAAAGGAAATCAGTCCTGAATATTCATTGGAGGGACTGATGCTGAAGCTGAAGCTCCAATACTTTGGCCACCTCATGCAAAGACTGACTCATTGGAAAAGACCCTGATGCTGTGAGGGATTGGGGGCAGGAGGAGAAGGGGATGACAGAGGATGAGATGGCTGGATGGCATCACCAACTCGATGAACATGAGTCTGGGTGAACTCCGGGAGTTGGTGATGGACAGGGAGACCTGGAATGCTGCGATTCATGGGGTTGCAAAGAGTCAGACACAACTGAGGGACTGAACTGCCTGACTGTCTGACTGATATATATTATAACATCATATGTAAACAGAGATATTTTAAATTCTTTGTCAATTTGGATCTCTTTTATATCTTTTTTCGTGATTAATTGCTGAAGCCAAGATTTCCAGTGAATAGAAGTGGGAAGAGCAGGCATCCTTACTTTGTTCCTAATCTTATAGGAAAATCTTATATGTATCACACACACACATATATATATATATATCATGGACTTTCCTGTTGGGTCAGATGGTAAAGAATCCACCTGCAATACAGAAAACCTGGGTTCAATCTTTGGGTTAGGAAGATCCCCTGGAGGAGGGCTTGGCAACCCACTCCAGTATTCTTGCCTGGGGAATCCCATGGACAGAGGAGTCTGGCGGGCTGCAAGCCATGGGTTCGCAAAGAGTCAGACATGATGAGTGAATAAGCACAGCTCATATATATATCAATGTTTACATTCATACATAAACCACATTGTTCATATATATATATATATATATAATTGCTTACATTCATATACATGATGAAAACGTGTTGATTTTTATCAAATTTTAACTGTATTAATTGAGACGATCCTGGACTTTTCCTGCCATCATTCTCTTAATGTACTGTATTATATTCTTTGAATTCCAAAGCATCACATGCCTTTATAATATTTATTTACATTTACTCAGTAATACTATTCTCTCTCCCCTCATATGTTTATTTATTGCACACACAAATTTGTTGTCATTAGGAGTTTTATTATAGAAATGAAAATAAACATTGTCTAGTTGTATCACCTTGACCCAAATTACACACAGGAAAATGTCCCTGATGACTTCCACATATATTTAACCATTTCTCTTGACCCTACCCAGATGCAGGACCTTGCCATCTCCCGTTAAGCAATGATAAGCATTGACTGAAAGGCCTTAACTTTCAAGAAGCAATGACTCCTGCCTCCACTTGGCCTCTTTCCAGCCCACCTTCACCACCATCACAAAAGAGAATTGCTTGAGAAATAACTACAATAGGTGGGCAAGTTTCCACGTGGTGCGATTGATGTCACTGGCACAAGTTTTGCTTCAGTGGCTCAGGTCTGACAAATGGTATGTCTCATTGAGGAGCCAGGTCAGTGGTCTGATGTGAATCTGGCGGCTCTGTTTGGGTCAGATGTTTCCCTGGTTCCTGCTCCATCACACCAAGGGTATGGGTGACATTGTCATTAGAGACGGTCACCCAGACCTCCAGGCACGGTATTCACCTCCCTAGTCTCAGAATGGAATACATAGGTCTTTCTATTTGTGCTAATATCTTATATTTATGAATATATAAAAACATTATACAGTGAAATTCACTCCTGAAACTCACCACTACACAGATCAAGACAAAGAAACTTTCCTAAATTCCATTTCTTGTACTCCAGAGTTAACTACTCTCATGACTCTAAAATCAATGCTATAAATTCAAGGGAAAAAACTGAATGTAAAAGAAGGTGCACCATGTCAAAGAATATGTAGAGGACTTTGAGGAGGAAGAGAGAAAGATGTCTTAAATCATTCCATTTAGTGCAACAATTGAAACTGAAGTTTCCGCAAATGTCTAATAGAAAATAAGAAAGAAAACCCAAATGACCAGAAATACGTTGAAAAAGTTACTAGAACACATTGGCAACTGGGAAATACAAATTAAAACAAAACAGCACAGATTTAGCACACACAGAAAAATGAGGATGTATGAAAACTAAGACTCGTGCATTGCTGATAGCACTCCATTGGTATAATCTTTTTGAGAGGAAAATTGCCCAGATACATATAAACATCAATTTACGCGACGTGATTGCTCACCAAGAAAAGTGAAAGGCAAGAATGATTTACAGCAAAAGAAAAAACAACAACAACAAAAACCAACCTCCTATTCCCATAGATGTTATGTATGTAGTCCATTTAGATTTTTGAAGAACTAGAACAGAAAAGAGAGATTGGCGTGGACAATCCTCTGTGCCCACCATGTTAGACAAGACCTTGGTAATGGTGCGCCTTATACACCAACAGTCCCCTGAAACCAGGACATCTTGAAAGGGAAGGCTTTTATCTCTACAACTGAGTAGAGTAACTGGATGACAAAACGGAATAATGAGGGAAGAAAAGGAGGCTCCATTATGTAAGATTAACGTTGAAATTAATGAGGTTTAGAAAAAATATGTCTTTATACACTTTAGAGGTGGAAAAATGTCCATTGCATAATATTCATTATTGAAAAACCAAATAAAAAGCAAGTAATATAAATGTCTCTCTAAAGAAGATTCTACAACGAATTCAGTTATGTTTTCATGTTTAAAGCAACTGAAATAAGTGATGGAGAAGATGGAAGGGTTGGGCAAGATGATAAAGATCCATGCAGATACACTTTGACATAGAGCGGAGAGGTGATACACCCCAGGGAGAGTGGGAGAGCTGGGAGAGTGAAGGTTTTTGCCGACCTTGCCAGGTGAAAGCAGACCCTCTCTGATCTCCTGTGAGAGTCACCAGAGTCATCGTAACTGGTTAACACAAAGCGGGTGACTTACAGCCATAGGAATTTATTTTCTCATAAGCTTGAAGGATAGATGTCCAAAGTCAAGTTGTCAGCAGGGGCTGCTGCCCTTGAAAGCTTTAGACAAATATTCTTCCTTGCCTCTTCCTGGGGGCTCCTGGCAACGCTGATGTTCCTTCCCCTGTTCGTGCGTCACTCCAACTTCTGTCCCATCTTTACATGCCCTTTGACCTTGTGTCTTTGTGCCTTTTCCTCTTCTTCGATGGACACCGGTTATTGAATTTAGGACCCACCTAATCCAGCATGACATCTTTCTAACTAATTCACTTGGAAAGACCTTATTTCCAAGTAAGGCCACATCCTGAGTTTCTGGGTGCTCATTTCTGGAGGCAGACACTATTCACATAACTACACTGATGCTGTGTCTGATTCGGGGGAGTGTATATTCCGCAGCTGCTGAGTGTAGTGCTGCATCTCTGCCACGCAGGTCCATAGAGCCACCCCTTTGAAACAGTGTAACACATGACAGCAATGCTTTGGTTCATTTCATCAACTACTGAGAAAAATGTGATAATATAATCATGATTTGGATGTTTACATCTCTTCTCATTGTTTTTACTTCATATATTTTAAATTTTCATACTTTGTATACAAACTTAAATTTTTCACATCATCCAGCTTGGACATTTTCATTTTGAACATCCCTTTATAATATGCGAACTTTTCCCTGAAATCTACTTTGTCTAATAATTACTGAGCCATAAGAGCCTCATTTTCCTAAGGATATTCATAACACAACTTTCTTCAACTTTTTACTATAAAACTTTCTATGTTTTTCTAGTAACCATATACAACATTTATAATCTGGTTTTGGATGTCTGCCCAGGGTGAAAATATTTTGTTTTAACATATGTTTACTCAATCTGCATTGATAGAAGAGCCACCTTATGACCGAGAAAGGGCTGTGCTTATTCACCAGGCACAGAGTCCTGCACATCACTCTTGGTCATGCCAACACACCAGGATGAAACAGGAAGGAAGGGCTGTGGGCCAGAAGGTCACAGCTGCAGCCCTGGGGAGGCCTTTCCAAGGAAGACCACTGGGTTCCTCTAAATTGCCTTGCTTCTTGCTCAGTGGGCCTCAGTAATTCAGAATGATTTCAGGGAGTCACTCCTAACCGTCCTGTTCTGGGCTGAGAGGTATCAGAGGAAGTTTGGCCACAGGACTACACCTCTCTGGGACCCTGGGAGTAGGAAGCCCCAGTGCACTCAGAGGCAAGTCTCACCTAATTGGCCACTTGAGGCCACAAATCCCAGCTGTGCCAAGTGGAGAGCATCTTCCCAGCAGAGGGACCCGAAAATGCAGGTGCCGTGAGTGCCAGCGGGCTGAGGGGACAGACACAGAGGAGCAGGTGAGCTGAGTCCACCCCCACCTTCTGCTTTTACCAAGACCTAAGAGTTTCCTGCAGAAGGCCCTTGGAGCACCTGACCTCCCTCTCACTGTGACCTATGTGCTTTCTGCTGTGCCCTCCCCACCCTCACTTCCCTGCACAGGAGGCCAGAGCTGAACAGGGTGGAGGGCCCTCAGTGCCACATCATTATCGTCAGCACAGACCTGGGTCAGGAGTCCCGTCCTCCCCGGGAGCACAGGGTCCTGGGTGAGCCATGCCCCTCCTGACATCACAGGAGCACCTCGGGCATCACTCAGCAGGGCGTGGTCAGCATCACTGACAGGTGAGTCCTGGGGGCCTGGACCTGGACATATCACTGCTCACTTCCCAACTGCACTGGGCAGGGTCAGTCAGGGCAGCAGGTCTGAACATTAACAATGTAGAAATAATCAGGAGGTCCCAAATAAACATGGACTTAAATCCAGTGGCCTGAGACCTTGCATTTCTGACCAGCTCTAGGTAATGATATTGTCATAGGGCCTCAGACTGCATTTGCCTAACTAAATGTACAAGGAAAAGGACACAGGACCCAGTCAATAAATACAGAGGCTTGCAGACAACACTGGATTCTTCTGCTACACAGGGGAAGGTACATATCAAGTTTAATCACAGGTTTACTGAAGCGACCACAGCCCCACTGCAGTATCTCAGTAGCCAATGGAATGTGTGAGTTTATTTTCAAAAACCATCTTGCTTGCCAGAAGAAAATGCAAATTGCTTCTCATGTGCTTCACTAGGCATCCTAGGGGTCACTTTTCTCAGGACCCAAGCCCTCAGAAGTGGACAAATTGCCCTGGGAAACAGAATAGAACATGAAGTTGGGAACCACAGGGAACATAAAAGCAAGAAAGCAGGCTTGGGATGGTGGAGGAAAGATGGTCACTCTGGTCACAGTGGCTCTATTGTGTGTATGAATAGGAGGTACACAGAGATAGACATAAAAAAGCTTAATTTCAGTTCAGTCACTCAGTCATGTCTGACTCCTTTTGACCCATGGACCGCAGCATGCCTGGCCTCCCTGTTCCATTACCAACTCCCGGAGCTCACTCAAACTCGTGTCTGTCAAATCAGTGATGCCATCCAACCATCTCACCCTCTGTCGTCCCCTTCTCCTCCTGCCTTCAATCTTTCCCAGCATCAGGGTCTTTTCGAATGAGTCAGTTCTTCGCATCAAGTGCCCAAAGTGTTGGAGTTTCAGCTTCAACATCAGTCCTTTCAATGAATATTAAGAACTGATTTCCTTTAGGATTGAGTGGTTGGATCTCCTTGCAGTCCAAGCGACTCTCAAGAGTCTTCTTCAACACCACAGTTCAAAAGCATCAATTCTTCAGTGCTCAGCTTTCTTTATAGCCCAACACTCACATCCATACCTGACTACAGGAAAAACCATAGCCTTGACTAGATGGACCTCTGTTGGCAAAGTAATGTCTCTGCTTTCAAATATGCTGTCTAGGTTAGTCATAGCTTTTCTTCCCAGGATCAAGCATCTTTTAATTTCATGGCTACAGTCACCATCTGCAGGGATTTTGGAGCCCCCCAAAATAAATATGCCAGTGTTTCCACTGTTTCTCCATCTATTTGCCATGAAGTGATGGGGTCGGTTGCCCTGACGTTAGTTTTATGAACGTTGAGCTTTAAGTCAGCTTTTCACTCTTCTCCTTCACTTTCATCAAGAGGCTCTTTAGTTCTTCGTTTTTCGGCCATAAGGGTGTTGTCATCTGCATATCTGAGGTTCTTGATATTTCTCCTGACAATCTTGATTCCAGCTTGTGCTTCATACAGCGCAGTATTTCTCATGATGTATTCTGCATATAAGTTAAATAAGCAGGGTGACAATACACAGCCTTGACGTACTCCTTTCCCAATTTGGGACCAGTCTGTTGTTCCATGTCTGGTTCTAACTGTTGTTTCTGACTTGCATACAGAATTCTCAGGAGCCAGGTCAGGTTGTTTGGTATTCCCATCTCTTGAAGAATTTTCCACAGTTTGGTGTGATCCACACAGTCAATTGGCTTAGTCAATAAAGCAGAAGTAGATGTTTTTCTGTAACTCTCTTGCTTTTTCAATGATCCAACAGAGGTTGGCAATTTGATCTCTGGTTCCTCTGCCTTTTCTAAATCCAGCTTAAGCATCTGCAAATTCATGGTTCACATACTCTTGAAGCCTGGCTTGGAGAATTTTGAGCATTGCTTTGCTAGCATGTGAGATGAGTGCATTGTGTGGTAGTTTGAACATTGTTTGGCATTACCTTTCTTTGGGATTGGAGTGAAAACTGACCTTTTCCAGTCCTGTAGCCACTGCTGAGTTTTCCAAATTTCCTGGCATATTGAGTGCAGCACATTCACAGTATCATCTTTTAGGATTTAAATAGCTGAACTGGAATTCCATCACCTCTACTAGCTTTGTTCATAGTGATGCTTCCTAAGGCTCACTTGACTTTGCATTCCAGGGTGTCTGTCTCTAGGTCAGTGATCACACCATCGTGGTTATCTGGGTCATGAAGATCTTTTTTGTATAGTCCCGTGTATTCTTGCCACCTCTTCTTAATAGCTTCTGCCTCTGTTAGATCCATACCATTTCTGTTCTTTATTGTGGCCATCTTTGCATAAAATATTCCCTTGGTATCTCCAATTTTGCTGAAGGGATCTCAATCTTTCCCATTCTGTTGTTTTCCTCTATTTCTCTGCATTGATCATTGGGGAAGCTTTCTTATCTCTCCTTGCTATTCTTGAACTCTGAATTCAAATGGGCATATCTTTCCTTTTCTCCTTTGCCTTTAGCTTCTCTTCTTTTCTCAGCTATTTGTAAGGCCTCCTCTGACAACCATGTTGCCTTTTTGCATTTCTTTTCCTTGGGGATGGTCTTCATCACTGCCTCCTGTACAATGTCATGAACCTCCTCCCATAGTTCTTCAGGCACTCTGTCTGTCAGATCGAATCCCTTGAATCTATTTGTCACTACTACTGTATAATCATAAGGGATTCAAGTCTTACCTGAATGGTCTAGTGGTCTTCCCTACTTTCTTCAAATTTAGTCTGAATTTGGCAATAAGGAGTGCAGGATCTGAGCCACACTCGGCTGCCAGTCTTGTTTTTGCTGCCTGTTTGGAGCTTCTTCATCTTCAGCTGCAAAGAATATAATCAACATGATTTCAGTACTGACCATCTGGTGATGTCCATGTATAGAGCCTTCTCTTATATTGCTGGAAGAGGGTGTTTGCTATGACCAGTATGTTCTCTTGGCAACACTCTGTTAGGCTTTACCATGCTTCATTTTGTACTCCAAGGCCAAATTTGCCTGTTACTCCAGGTATTTCTTGACTTCCTACTTTTGCACTCCAGGTCCCTATAATGAAAAGGACATCGTTCTGGGTGTTAATTCTAGAAGGTCTTGTAGGTCTTCATAGAACCATTCAACTTCAGCTTCTTTAGCATTACTGGTTGGGGCATAGACTTGGATAACTGTTATATTAAATGGTTTGCCTTGGGAATGAAGAGAGATCGTTGTCACTTTTGAGATTGTACCCAAGTAGTGCATTTCAGACTCTTTCGTTGACTAGGAGGGTGACCCCACTTCTTCTAAGGGATTCCTGCCCACAGCAGTAGATACAACGGTCACCTGAGTTTAATTCACTCATTCCAGTCCAGCAAAACTCAGCTGAGACTAATGTGAATGCGTGCACAGGACAGGGATGGGAGGACAGCCAAGGAGTGGGCAGCCGAGGTGTGTAGGGCATCCCATCAACTGCACTCTGACCACCAGCTCCTAACCCATGTCACAATGCCGGGGCAACCCTAGCAAACTCTGACACTCTGCTGTCCTGTGGGGGTTGGAGTCAGGCCAGCCAGGAGAGGAAAGATGGGCAACCCATTCTTTCTCCTGTGTGCTCTATTGTTGGAGAGCATGAACTCTCTCAGACCACCTTCTAAGAGAACTGCAGGCTGAGCGAGTGTAGTGGTTGTCGCTCCTCCACAGGCCCCACTGACCACATAGCTGCTGCCTGTACACCCTGACTCCTGGGGAGGGCGCTCCCTCTGAAGGCGGCCAGCCCTGTGATCCTGCAGCTCGCACCTCTAAAGAATGAAACTGCTCTAAAATCGGCTCTGCTCTCCCACTGATGCTCCTCTTAGGCCTGGGAGGCACTGTGGTGTGCACCTTCCCTCTTCACTCCTCCCTTGTTAGGCTGCATCTCCCCTGACCTCCCCTCTGGGTATCACACAGCTGGTGCCCATGTCCCATGTGAGTGTCGAGTTCAGCCCTGGTCTGGGCTGTGACAGGCACAGGAAGCAGCGTCCAGATGGAGGACCCAGTCACTGAGACAGACGTGACCGTAATGTGGCTCCCACGGCTCCAAGCAATCACCCCACAGGGTGTGCAGAGGAGCCAGGGGCATGGAAGTCAGGATGAGCGAGGACATGCCACACGCTGACTGTGTCACAACCCCTGACATGCTGATTTTCAGGCCATGGAGGTGGACTTTCTCCTCTCTGGGAATCGGCTGACATCTGGACATTACAAGAAAGAACCCTTAGATTCTCAAGGATGCAGAGAGCTCAGCTGAGGTTGCCATCAAGAAAACATCTCAGAGACAAAGATGCTAAGTTAGGTCTCTAGTTCTGCAGGAGAGAAAGGCGTAGCTCCACACAAGCCTGGTGAGGGTTGGTCCCTTACCTGCTCCCAGCCTGTCCCAGGATAGAGCTATCACTGGGTCATGTCCTGATTGCATGAAGTCTGTAACAATTTCTGAAATTTAAGAATAAGTAAATAAAGCGTGGGAGGTGCAGGATTTGATACCTGAGCAAGTGCAGAAAGAGCACAGCTCAAGAGCATCCCTGTGGGGAGGGAGAGCATGTCCTTGAAAGCAAGGACAGGGAGATGTAAGCCGCCCTTACACAGTAAAGTCTCAGCTTGGCGGGACCCCTTGAGTCTTTTCTCATAGTAAATGCCCCGTCTCCCACAGGGTGAGTGCTCCAAGCACACTTGGTAATTAGTAAATCAGAGGAAATGGTTATGCTTCAGATCAGCTAGTATTTATCAGGAAGAAGAGTGGTATCTACTTGCCGTGCAGTTGGGCACTGAAGGGTGCCTGTTCTCCAAGAGAGGATGACTTTGTGACCCTGACCTGCTCCCTCTCACTGCCTCCCACTGGCTCCTAACTCTCTGTCCTGTGTCACCAGCTCAGGGCCATGTCACCCCAAGGAAACGGAAACCTCTCAGTGACGCCTCTGCAGGAGTTTGTGCTGGATGGATTTGAGGGTGGTCTGCAGACTCAGTCCCTGCTCTTTGCTCTGTTCCTGGCCCTGTACGTGGTGGCCGTCCTGGGGAACCTCACCATGATCATGATCATCACCCTGGATGCCAGTCTGCACTCCCTAATGTACTTCTTCCTCAAGAACCTCTCCTTTGTGGACCTGTGTTACTTGTCTGTCATCTACCCCAAGGCCCTGGCAAACACCATATCTTCCTCCAAGGTCATTACATTTGAGGGATGTATCATTCAGTTTTTCTTGTTCTCTCTAATGGGTGTCACTGAGGCATTCCTCTTGGCCGTGATGGCCTATGACCGCTTCGTCGCCATCTGCAGCCCCCTGCACTACCCCATCACCATGCGCCCCTCGATCTGTGCCCGCCTGGTGCTGGGTTGCTACTGCGGGGGCTGCCTCAACTCCATCCTGCAGGCCAGCTTCACATTCAGCCTCCCGTTCTGCAGCTCCAACCACATTGACCACTTCTTCTGTGATGTGCTGCCTCTGCTCAAGCTTGCCTGTGCTGACACTACCATCAATGAGCTGGTCATGTTTGGCATTTGTGGCCTCATCATCGTGGGCACCACACTCGTGGTCCTCGTCTCCTACTGCTACATCACAGTGACCATCCTGAGGATGCGCTCAGGAGGAGGGAGACACAAGCTCTTTTCCACCTGCGGCTCTCACATGACAGCCGTGTCCCTCTTTTATGGGACTGTCTTTGTCATGTATGCCCAGCCGGGAGCTGTGCAGTCCATGGAGCAGGGCAAGGTGGTCTCTGTCTTCTACACCCTTGTCATCCCGATGCTCAACCCCCTCATCTACAGTCTGAGAAACAAGGACGTGAAGGATGCTCTGTGGAGACTGGGGCAGAGACACACAGCCACATGAAGGAGAGTGGACAGAGAGACAGTGTCCTGAGGGCTGGACAAGAGGACTTGAGGGGGGTCACTAGGTTTAATATGAAGAATTTATTCCTCATTCTTTCCTCCAACATTTTATTTACGCCTTCTTGGAAGAATATCATGGACCTCAAACTGCAAGAGATGGAAAACGAATAAGGCATTTTCTTTGCCAACATAAAATTAATATCCTTAAAAGGTCAGACTCTAATCTGGAAGTTTGAGTAATACAGTGGGCAGAGTGATCAGCAGAGAGTCTTTGACTGAGAATATATTTCCAAATTCAGCATCCTCCAGTGAAGATATTGTTGTTGTTGTTCAGCAGATAAGTTGTGTCCAATTCCTGTGACCCTGTGAACGTAGCACGCCAGACTTCCCTTTCCTGTGCTATATCCTTGAGCTTGCTCAAACGCATATCCATTAAGTTGGTGATGCCATCCAGCCATCCTATCCTCTGTCACACCCTTCTGCTCCTGTGCTCAATCTTTCCCAGCATCATGGTCTTTTCCAATGAGTCAGCTCTTTGCATCAGGTGGCCAAAATATTGGAGCTTCAGCTTCAGCATCATTTTTTCCAATGACTATTCAGAGTTGATTTCCTTTAGGATGCACTGGTTGGATCTCCTTGCTCTCCAGTGAAGGTATGAAACTAGACAAACTCTGATGTTTTTCCCTTCGTTTCATTGTTGAGTCCACGTAAATATGTGCTCAGTGATCTCCTTTGGACCACCTAGTAGGGAGGTTCTAGGACACTCAGTCCGGCCCCTTCCTTGGTGATAGCCTGGGTCACCACAGCCAATTAGGGGGGTTTGGAAGACCATGCTTCCCCTCAATCCTGAGCAGGCTGTCCTTCCCCTCCCCCTTCTGTTCACTGATGCTGCCACCCAACACGGCAGCAGGAAGCACCTGCGCTCCTGCTTCAGACGCTCCTAGTGCTCCCTGTCCTGGGTTTCTCCCCTCAGACAGCAGCTGGGAGCCCCAGGGAGTCAACGTGGATGTCTGATACCCAAAGTTCACCATCCAACCTGACAAGTGACACTGTCCTGACTACTTGTGACCCTAAGAAATGGGACCTTGTCAGCACAGACATCTCTGAATAAGGATGGAGGTCCTGGTGCTGCTGCAGAGAGCAGGGGGTGGAGAGAGAAGGGGCAGTTTCCTGGCAGAAGCACAGCTCCTTGGCCCTCTGTCCCACACTCCCTGGGGCAGCTGGATCGTCTGCCTTGACCTCCCCATTCAGAGCTCCAGGCCCCTGCTCCGTGGACCCAACACACAGTCTGCACTCAGATCCCTATGGTGTCTCCCTGTGGTAGAGTCATCCAGTCCCATGGTCTGCTGGGGACCAGCCCCGGCTGATCCAGGGTATTCGAAGGGGAGATGGCGTCGGCGACCTATTCAAATGGTAATTAGAGATATAAAGAGTAATAGAATGAGGATAGCTCAGTAGGAAAATTCAGTGGAGAAAAGAAGCTGAGTAGCTTGGTTTACGCGGAAAATCAATATAACCCGTGACACCAGGTTAGCTCTGACCACGGAGGCCACAGGCGGCCTCTCGAATAGCGGAAGGTGCCCCACCTTAGACACCTTCTCGAGTGGGTCTTAGAAGCCCAGGCAAATAAGTGGTCGCAGAGGATATCCACGCTCCAGATGGAGACTTCAGCCGGAAGTTAAAGGAAAGAATGACATGGGGAGACCAAGCGTTGGTGAGCAAGGCCCGTAGCTTTATTTTCAACAGGGGTTTTTATACCCTAAGTTACATATAGAGGTTAATAGGGGATGCAAAGTCAGCAGTCTTTGATTCTTATCAAAAACAAGGGTTTCTTTCCTGCAAATTTATCGTATACAAATGGTTTAGGTGATTTACATCATCTTCTGGCCAGAAGGCCTATTAACATTTTATGACTCTTGACAAGGACTTACCAACAAAGACTTATTTTCTCTAAGAGTAATTATTTTAAGGTTTGGTGCCATCTTCCGAAGATAAAATTGCATTCCTATAGGGTGGATGTGTAATGGGTTTACAACAAAGGAAAGAATTTATTACCTTAAGGGTCTAAAGTTACTAACACCAAGGCCACTACTTATTTTTTCTACATACCCACTATTAATCAATACATATTCAAGGATACAATTCAGGGGATGTGAAAACTTGGCAACAAGCATTGACTCATCAATGAAATCCTTTACTAGTTTATTCTGACAGTTTCTAACTCTCTGAGAGGCTCTAAGCTATTTGAATATCTTAAGCTTCCCGTGCCTCTCGAGGCTGGGAGACTGTAAACAGTCGTATGCATAGCTGTAGGAGTCCCGGTAAACTTGTCAGGAGAGTTAGAGAGCCATCTGAGGGGTTTGGATTTAAACACTCCTAATTGCCCAGGAACTTTATTAATTGGAGCTGTAAGTTAACTCTTTGACAGAGAGAGCGAGATGGTGGTAGGGGACAGCCCCCAGTAAAGTCAGAGGTGAGAGCACAAAGCAATAAAGTAGGCAGACTCTGGTTTTTGGGGGGAAAATGCTCGAGAATATCCGGGCGGACTCCTGAGGCTCGATCCCGCCTTTGCGTATGCCGAGCCTCCTTCCTCATGACCTTTGTCACGAGCGGAATGCCTCACCGGCTCCCGGCAATGGTCACTCCCAGGAGGTGGTCCTGTGGACACAGGGCTAGTCTCTTCCCTGTAGGGCCAGTAGGGATGTGCCCTCCTGTCTGATCACAGCTCTCCATCTCCCTGCTGTCTCTGCTCAGGAGACTGTGGCAAGCAGCCAAAACCCAAGTCATCAGATTTCTGCTCACCATTCCTCAATAGGAACCTACTCCAATGTCTCTGCTGGACTCTGATAGTATTGTCTCATCTTTGGGCTCCAAAATCAGTTCTAAGTCTGCTGTAGATTACTGTATTCATCTGATGACTTTTACTCTTTGAGGAGTTTTCCCAAAATAACATGCCTTCTTATAGTGCCATGCTGCGATACTGTTCTCTTTCCCTGCATTCCTTTCTTCCTCTTTTTTCTCCATCTCCTCCTCATTTCCTCCCCTTCTTTCCTTCCTGCCTTTCTCCTTCTCCCCTCACTTTATTTTTGTCATTCCAAGGAATATCTTACTATAAATTTCTAAAGAAAAAGAAAAATCCCAATCTTTTGTATGCAAGTGTAGAGTTCTCATCATTATGTAAATTTTAATGGTACAAGCAATAAGGAATCTATGGTTCTCAGTAGAACATTAATTTTCACTTTCAAACAAATCAGGAAAATTGAGTCCAGTGTTAGACAGAATGGAAATTGTTCTATAGTCTGGAAGAGAATTATTTTTAAAGCCCTACAGGTTGGCTTTACCTCTCCGTAAAACTATATTTCAGATCGCAGTGAATATCTCTATACAATGTGAGAAGTGGTTTACTTGGTCGTTCATCCCATACTATGCTTTGCAAGCTACTGGCAGACACTAGATTCTCAGTCCACATCTAACGCCAGAGTGTAAGTTGAGTTCAGTGTCAGTTAGTCACTGAATTCCAAAATATACATGATACAGCTCGTTTCTTTATTGTGCTTAAGTGGACAATAAACACATTACATTTGAAGACCATATTGTAGTTTTGATGCTGATATTTTGGTGAACTTTAGAAGTTTATACCTTTTAAAAGCAAAATAATAATAAAAATAATAACTTTTGTTGTATTTTGAGTGTAGTTAAGTCCTATTGTTTAGTCGCTATTCAGGTGGTGTTGTTTAGTCACTAAGTCTCTCTGATGCTTTTGCAACCCCATGGACTGTGGCTCGCCAGGCTCCTATGTCCATGGAATTTCCCATGCAAGAATTCTGGAATGGGCTGCCATTTCCTCCTCCAGGGCATCCTCCCAACTGTAGAGTTCAGTAGTGTCTGGCATATTCAGCTTGTGTGTATCAGATCTCCAGAACTTTCCATTTTGCAAACCTGGACTCCATCCCCCTAAATAACAACTCCCTGTTTCCTCCTTACCTCCACCACTGGCAGCCGCCATTCTTCTTTCTGTCTCTACGAATGGGACTTCTTCAGATGCCCCAGGTAAGTAAAACGTAAAGCATTGGTCTTTGGCATCTGGTTGTTACACTTAGCGTAGTCTCCTTAAGACTTACCCATGTTGCTGCATGTGACAGGATTTCTATCGTCTTTAAGGCTGAATACTATTCCATCACATGTGTGTGCAACTTTTTGTTTATCTCTTCACCCAGCAAGGGACACTTGGGCTGCCTCCACCTTTTGGCATGCAAACATCTCTTAGAAAGACTGCTGTTTTGTTCTTTATCTTATTTTTTTCTATATACCCAGAAATTTGATTGCATAATATTGGAATTCTTTTTTAATTTTAGGAAGAACCCTATACTACTTTTCATAGTGGCTGTACCATTTTTATGCCTACCAAAAGTGCAAAAGTGTTGCAATTTCTCCACATAACAGTCAGTATATGTTCTTCTCCTTTCTCTTTCATGTCAGCCATTATGATGATTGTGAGCTATAATCTCTTTGTTGTTTTTTAATATTTCCCTATGATTATCGATTTGGAGCATTTTCTTATATGTTTGTTGGCAATTTGTAGGTTATCTCTAGAGAAATATCTTTAAGTAACATGAACATTTTAATTTAGGTTATTGGTTCATTTAATGGTAGTAATTCCTGATGTATTCTGAATATCATCCTCTTATCAGACATAACATTTTAAACATGTTCTTCCAGATCACAGGTTGCCTTTCCATACTGCTACCTAAGTCTTTAATGCACACATTGTTAGTTTGATGTAGTCACATGTGTCTATTTTCCCTTTTTTTTTTTTTTTCATATGATGTTGGTGTCATATCCAAAAAATCATTGTTAAATTTAAGGTTATTGAGTTTTTCTCAGATGTTCTCTTCCAGGAGTTTAAGAGACTTAGGCCATACATTTAAGTTTTTAATCCATATTAAGTTAGTATTTGTTCATGAAGCAAGGTAAGGGCCCACATTAGGCTTTTTCACATAAGCAGCCAGTTTTCCAATGCCGTTTGTTGAAGGGGCTGCCTTTTCCCTGTGAGTCATCTTGGCACACTTGTTGACCATTTGACTAAATTGATGAAGCTTCATTTCTGAGCTCTGTATTCTGCTCCATTGCTCTACAATCTGCCTTTGTGCCAATACTATTCTGTTCTGATTACTGTAGATTTGTATTATGTTTCCAAAGTGAGAAGGCTGAGAGCCTTTCAGTTGGGCGCTGAGTGGCTCTTCAGATCATGTCTGGCAGTTCCATAGATCATAACAAGAGAGAACATGGTGACCACGACCCAGAGGGAGTGGACCCACTGGTGTCATCGAGAGCAACTGGAATGAGGCTGTTGATAACATCGATAATATGAACTTAAAGGAATGTCTTATTTGGGGCACCTATGCTTATGCTTTTGAGAAATCATGAGTTATTCAGCAGAGCTCTTATTCCACGTATTAAGGAGTATGATGTGATTATCAAGCTCAGTCAGGTACTGGCAAGACAGCTACATTTGCTCAATGGTTGGAGACTGAGTTCCAGGAGACCCAAGCACAACATTGGTCCCTGCCAGAGAACTGGCTTGACAGATACAAAAAGTAATTCTGGCACTTAGAGACTATGTGGGAGCAACTTGTCATGTCTGCATTGGTGTAGCCAATGTTCTAAATAAAATGCAAACCTGCAGGCAGAAGCACCAATGTTGTTTTTGGTACACGTGGGAGAGTTTCTGATGTGTTAAACAATTATCTTTTTCCAAAATGGGTCAAAATGCTTGTTCTGGGTGAAGCACATAAAATACTGAGCTGAGGGTTTAAGGATTAAATCTATTAAATTTTTCAAAAGTTAAATACAAATATTCATGTGATGTTGTTTTCTGCCACAAGGCCCACAGCTGTGTTGGAAGTGACCAAAATTCATGAGAAACCCAATTCAAATTCTGGTGAAAAAGGAATAATTGACCCTTGAAGGTTTTCCAGGGGTCATGTATGGATGTGAGAATTGGACTGTGAAGAAAGCTCAGCGCCAAAGAATTGATGCTTTTGAACTGTGGTGTTGGAGAATACTCTTGAGAGTCCCTTGGACTGCAAGGAGATCCAACCAGTCCATCCTAAAGGAGACCAGTCCTGGGTGTTCATTGGAAGGACTATGCTGAAGCTGAAAATCCAATACTTTGGCCACCTCACGTGAAGAGTTGACTCATTGGAAAAGACCCTGATGCTGGGAGGGATTGGGGGCAGGAGGAGAAGGGGGCGACAGAGGATGAGATGGCTGGATGGCATCACTGACTCGATGGACATGAGTTTGAGTGAACTCTGGGAGTTGGTGATGGACAGGGAGGCTTGGTGTGCTGGGATTCATGGGGTCTCAAAGAGTCGGGCACGACTGAGTGACTGAACTGAACTGAACTGAAGGAATCAAACAATTTTATATTAATGTTGAGAGAGAGAAATGAAAGTTGGACATACTTTTGTGACTTGTATGAGACACTAACGATTACAGAGGCCATTATTTTTCTCAACACAAGGCACAAAGTAGACTGACTCATAGAGAAAATGCATGGCAGGGACTTCAGAGTTTCTTCTGTGCATGGTGACATAAATCACAAGGAAAGAGTTGTAATCATGAGGGAACTCTGATCAGGATCAAGTTGTGTTCTGATCTCTTATTGACTTGCTGGGTTGTGCGACTGATATACAATAAGGGTCACTGATTATAAACTATCATCTACCTACCAATCATGAAAATGATGTTCACAGAAGTGGCAGGTGGGGCCTATTTGGGAGGAAAAGTGTGGCTATAAACTTTGCTACTGAAGAACACAAGAAGATTCTTTATGACTTTGAGACTTTCTACAATACTACAGTGGAGCAAATGCTGATGAATGTGGCTGACCTCATTTAATTCCTGGGATGAGACAGCTTGGGATGCCGTGCTCACTATCACAACGTGCATTATGCTTCTTTCTCTGCGAATATTTGAATCTTGTCTCAGTGCTCATAATGAATCAGAAATAACAGATTTTCATAGCTAAGTGCCATTAGTCATGAGTTCTTGTAAGGGAAGTCATTAGCTTTATCTTCTTTAGAGTGAGACTGTTGGGGTTGGGTGTAAAAGACAGGATCTTTAAAAATCTTTCTTTCTAATGAGCTATCACTTGACACCAGTCTGAATGGCCATTATCCAAAGAATCCACAAGCAAAAAATCCTGGAAAAGCTGTGGAGAAATAGGAATACTATTGCACTGTTGGTGGGAATGTAAATAGATACAGTGACTATGGAAGTCAGTATGGAGATTGCTTAAAATCTAGGAATAGATGTACACATGTCCCCTCTCTCTTCAACTTCCCACTTATGGCTAATTCATGTTAGTGTATGGCCGAAATCAAGCCAATATTGTAAAGCAATCATCAATCAATTAAAAATAAATATATTTTTTTAAAAAGAAAATTAAAAAGAACTAGAAACAAAACTGCCGTATGTCCAGTAATCCAACTACTAGGCATATACCCTGAGGAAACTAAAATAAAAAAGATGCACTTACCCCAATGTTCATTGAACCACTATTTACAATAGCTAGGCTATGGAAACAACCTGGATGTCCATAGACAGATGAATGGATAAAGACGCTGTGGTACATATACACGATGGAATATTACTCAGCCATGAAAAGGAACACATTGGAGTCCGTTCTAATGAGGTGGATGGACCTCGAGTGTATGATACAGAGTGAAGTAAGTCAGAAAGAAAAACAAGTGTTGTATGTTACTGCATATATGCGGAACCTAAAAAATGTGGTACTGATAAACCTAGTTTCAGGGCAGCAGTGGAGGTGCAGACATAGAGGACAGACTTGCAGACCTAGAGGACAGACTTACGGACATGCGCAGGAGGAGGAGAGAGGGGGCGGGATGAATAAAGAGTGTCATGGAAACGCATACATCACCACATAAAAAACAGTTCGCCAGTGGGAATTGGCTGTATGACTCGGAACTCAAACCGGGCTCTGTAACAAGCTAGAGGGGTGGGGTGGGGTGGGAGGTGAGAGGGCGGTTCAAGAAGGAGGAGACATGTGTATACTTACAGCATTCACATTAATGTATGGCAGAAACCAACACAATGTTGTAAAGCGATTATCCTTCAACTAAAAATACATAAATTTCTTTGAAAAGTCTGGGACTTCCAACTTTGCTTTCAAGATTGTTTTGACTATTGATCTTTCTTGAGACTCCATACGAATTTTAAAATGTACTTTTCATTTTCTGCAAAACTTAACTGTGATTTTGAAAGTGTGACATTGAAGCTTAGATCACACTGGGTAATTTTGTTCTCTTCCAACTCAAGTACATGGATTTTCTTTCATTTTTTAGGTTGTCTTTAATTTCTTTCAGCTATTTCAGCAGTCCAAGGGACTCTCAAGGGCCTTTTCCAACACCACAGTTCAGAAGCATCAATTCTTCGGTGCTTAGCTATCTTTATGGTCCAACTCTCACACCTGTACATGACTACTGGAAAAGCCGTAGCTTTGACTATACGATCCTTTGTCAGCAAAGTGATGTCTCTGCTTTTTAATATGCTGTCTAGGTTTGTCATAGCTTTTCTTCCAAGGAGCAAACATCTTTCAACTTCAAGGCTGCAGTCACCCCCTGCAGTGATTTTGGAGCCCAAGAAAATAACATCTGTCACTGTTTTCATTGTTTCCCCGTCTATTTGCCATGAAGTGATGGGACCAGACGCCATAGTCTTTGTTTTTTGACTGTTGAGCTTTAAGCCAGCTTTTTCACTCTCCTTTTTACCTTCATCAAGAGGCTCTTTAATTCCTCTACAATTTCTGCCATAAGGGTGGTGTCAGCTGCATATCTGAGGTTATCCCAGTTTTCCCAGGAATCTTGATTCCAGCTTGTGATTCATCAAGTCTGGCATTTCCCATGATATATTCTGCATAGAAGTTAAATAAGCAGGGTGACAATACACAGCTTTGATGTACTCTTTTCCCAATTTGGAACCAGTCTGTTGTTCCATGTCCTGTTCTATCTGTTGCTTCTTGACCTGGATACAGGTTTTTTTTGGAGGCATTTCTTTAAGAATTCCCATCTTTCTAAGAATTTTCCACAGTTTTTTGTGATATCATGTTTCATATTTTGAATCAGTCGAATACATGACAGCAATATTTTTATTTGTTTCATCAATTACTGAGAGAAGTATGATAAATTTAAATCATGATTTTGATGTTTACATTTCTAATTCTGTCAGTTTTTGATTCATATGTTTAAAATCTTCATTAGTGGTGAAGTGAAGTGAAGTCACTCAGTCCTGTCGACTCTTTGCGACCCCATGGACTGTAGCCTACCAGGCTTCTCTGTCCATGGAATTTTCCAGGCAAGAATACTGGAGTGGGTTGCCATTTCCTTCTCCAGGGGATCTTCCCAACCCAGGAATCCAACCCAAGTCTCTTGCATTGTAGGCAGATACTTTTACCATTTGAGCCACCAGGGAAGTCTCTTTAGTGGTATACAAATTTAAATTTTCTGATAATCCATGTGGATTGAACATTTTTATTTTGAAATATCCCTTTATAAGCAAACTTTTTCCCTTAAATCTACTTTGTCTAATGATTTTTGAGCCTTAAGAGCCTCATTTTCCTTAGCATATGCATAACACAACTTTCTCCAGGATTTTACTCTCATACTTCCTATAATTTTCTAATAATCATATATCACATTTATAAATTGGCTTTGATTTTTCAGTGCAGGATTAAAATATCTTAACAGATACATTTACTTGACCTGCAATGAGGGAAGGGCCATATTATGACTTAGAGAGGGTTGTGCTTCTTCTGCAGACACAGAGCCCTGCACATTACTCTTTGTCACACCAACACGCCAGGATGAAGCAAAGGAGAATGGTGTGGTGTGGGCCAGGAGGTCACACCTGCAGCCTGAGGAGACCTTTCCAAGAAGGGCCACTGGGTCCCTCTGAGTTGCTTCTCACCTGGTGGACCCCAGTGCTCCCAGAGGAATTTCAGGCTTCCTGCTCCTCCTGTTTTGGGCTGAGATGTATCAAAGCAAGGTTAGCCACAGGGTTGCATCTTTCAGGGACTCAAGGAGTTGGGAGTCCCAGCGTACTCAGAGCTCAAGCAAATGCTAATTGGCCACTTGAGACCTTGAATCCCACTTGAGACCTCGAATCCCTCGAATTACAGCTGGAAGTAGAGTCATCCAAAGATGCAGGTGCCATGAATACTACCTAGCTGAGGGTAACAGGTATAATTGAGCCAGTCTCATCTCCTGTTTACACCAAAACTCAAGAGTTTCCTGCAGCAGGCACTTGGAGCACATGGCCTGCCTCTGACCGGTACCCCAGGTGCTCTCTGCTGCCTCCTCCTCACTCCCACTTCCCTGCACAGGAAGCCAGAGGTGAAGGAGGGAGCAGGATCCTCAACACCACGTCATTATCGTCAGCACAGACCTGGGTCAGGAGTCCTTCCCGGGAGCACATGTCCTGGGTGAGCCATGCCCCTCCTGACATCACAGGAGGACTGCAGTCATCACTCAGCAGGACATGGGCAGCATCACTGACAGATTAGTCCTGGGAGCCTGGACTCTGAACAACACGATCCCCTACCTTTCACTGCTCTGGGCAAGATCAGTCAGGACCACTGGTCTGAACTTTAATGAGAGTGGAAATAATCAGGGGGTGTTATATAAATGTGGGTTTTAACTTTAATGAGAGTAGAAATAATCAGGAGGCCTTGAATAAATACAATCTTAAATTCAGTGCCTGAGACCTTGCATTTCTGACCAGGTCTTAGATGCTGCTGCTGCTGTAGGGCCTCAGAACACATGATAACTAGATATATTAGGAAAGGACTCAGGACTCAGTCATTATAAACAGAGGCTTCTGACAACACTGGATTATTCCGATTCACCCCCTTAAGGCATTTCTCAGGCTCAACTCACAGATTCAGTGAAGCCAGCACTGCAGCCACCCTGGGTCATCTCTACAGCCAAAGGAATGTGTGAGTATGTTTTTATAAAGCAAACTGAGAGACTGGCTTCCCAGATGAAAATGCAAATTGTTCCTCATGTGCTCCCACAGGCACCATAACGGTCACTGTTTTGATGACCCGAGGCTCCTGAGGTGGACAAATAGCCCTGGGAAACACAGAACAGGAACAGGAAGCTGGGAACCCCAGGAGCAGAGGAGCAGACAGCCAGCCTGGGGTGGTGGGGAAAAGATAGTCACTCTGGTCACAGTGAATCTATTGTGCGTATGACCAGGGGGTAAGCAGAGACGGACAGAAAAGCTTGGTCATGATGACTGTGAGTGCTTCCACAGGCCAAGGGTGGGAGGCCAGGGTGGTTGGCCATGGAGCATAGGGCAGACCACCAACTCCACTCTTAGCAGCAGCTCCAAACACATATCAGAGTGAACCCTGCCTGCCCCAGGCCAGACTGTCCCCTCTGCTCTCATGTGAGGGTTGGAGTCAACTCTGCCAGAAGAGGAAAGCTGGACAACCTACATGGTCATGCACACTTCTACTGTTGGAAAGAATGAACTCTCTCAGGCCTCCTTCTAGGAGAACTTCAGGCTGGGAGGATCACCACTCCTTCAAGGAGCCCCTAACCAACCAGGCTTCAACTGCACACCCTGACTCCCAGGGAGCTCACTCCCACCAAAATCAGCCAGTTCTAGGATGACAAAGATCTCACTTCTAGAAAATGTGAAACTGCTCTAAAGCTGATTGACCTCACCCTCTCACTAATGCCCTCAACTTCTTAGGGGCCCCATACTCTGTGTCCCCTGCCTTCCACACTCCTTCCTATTTAGGATAGATTTCCTCCAGCATTTTCTCTGGCCATCATAGAGCTTGTCCCCATGTTCCATGTGAGTGTGGTGGTCAGCCCTGTCCAGTGCAGACAAGGGAGGTCTGGGCTGTGACAGGAACAGGAAACAGCACTCAGCAGGAGGACTCAAACATTGAGGCAGATGTGACCGTGTTGGTGGCTCCCATGGCTCCAAGTAATCACTTCAGGGGATGTGCTGAGGTGCCAGGGGCATGGGAGTAAGGACAGGGAGGATTTGCTCACGTCCTGAATGTGTCCCAGCCTCTGTCCTGCTGTTCTCAGACCATGGAGCTGGGCTGTCCCCTCTCCACGAATTGTCCAACTTCTGGGCATTTTAAGAAAGAACCCTTAGGCTCCCAAGAATGTGGAGAGCTCTGTTGATGTTTGCCACCACAGTCTTATCTCAGAGACAAAAATGCTCAGAGACATAGGGTCTGTCTCTCAGGGTCTGCAGGAGAGGCAGGCGCAGCTCCACTTTAGCCTGGTGAGGGCTGGTCCCTGATCTGCTCCCGGACTGGCCTGGAGTTAGAACCATCACTGGGTCAGTTCCTGATAGCATCAGGTGCTTAATGATTTCTAAAATGAAGAATGAGTAAAATAGGGGTGGAAGGTGCAGGATTAGATATCTGAGCCAGTGTGGGAATGGCACAGCTCAGGGCCATCCCCGTGAGAAGGGACAGCATGTCCTGCCAAACAACGACAAGGAGATGGAAGCCATCCTTATGCTGGAGACTCTCAGCTCAGCAGGACCTCTTGAGCCATTGACAGCCTATGGTGAACGATGTCAGATTCATGATCTCTGAAAAAGAAGATTTAAGTTCAGGACCAAGGACCAGCCTGGATCACTCAGGAGCTTTGTGTAGCAGAGTTTGATTAAAGTAAGAAAAGGGCCAGAGAAAGTTTCTGACATAGACATCAGAAGGGGGATGGAGAGTGCCCACCCCCCACTAGTCTAAGAAAGGGAGTTATATACTTTTTTAATTAGTTATTACAATAAGTCAAAAGAATGTGTTAAGGTTGTAAAGATCTTACTAGACCCACTCCCATAACTTATATTTTACGATAATAGGATTAGCCAGGTTTTCAGGAAGGAGAAACTGTCCTCACGCATGATACATTGCTGTTATATAATCCTTACTAAGGAATACAGAAGGAAAAAAAATAAATAAGTTTGGCCTTCCCTCCTCCTTGAGAATTCCAGACCCCTGTCTCCTCTTTGAGAACCCCAGACCCTTCTCTCCTCCTCAGGGACCCTGGACTTCTTATCAACCTGCCTAAGAATTGACTCTCTCATTCCCCCCTTTTCTTTTAGGAGAATTATGTTGCCAAGGGAAAGGGGCATTGTTTTCATTCCATAACTACTTCCTGATGTTGAGGGGCATAGTCCCTAAACTGTTGAGGCAACATATTCTGCTAACCCTCATAGGAGGGTCTTTGACCAGCGGCCCCAGTAGTAGTTGGGGGAGGCTACAGCACTTGTAGGAACCCGGACAGCCATCTGTAACTTAAGAGCTTTCAGACGATTAGAAACAAACCCCATTTTACAGTTACAGATGTAAGGCAAAATAGTCATTAAACCAAGTTAAAACATAAAATTTTAATTCTAAAATTAAAAGTCACATTATGTCCTTAGTTAAGTTATATCAGTCCATCTTAGGATTGTTAGATGTCATCAGATCAAGAAGAGGCATCACATATGATTGTTGTTGGTGGTGAAGGTATTCACAGAGTTGAAGAAAGTCCTTCCCTTGAAGTGGAGAAACCCACCATGGGAAGCCTTCAATTGATGAGGAGGTTGAAAAACTGAAAGCTGAGTCACATAGTTAATTCTAAGGCTTCAGGGTCTATAACAATGTCTGTGCATAAGAAGGGTCTTCCATAAATACATTCAAAGGGGAACAGTCCCTCCTTTTGGGGGACAGTTCAAGCCCTCATTAAAGCTATGGGTAGAATTTTAAGCCCATTTTCCTATGTCTCTCAAGTTAATTTGTGCAGATGTCTCTTCATAATGTCATTAGTTTTTTCAACCTTTCTTGAGGATTGGGATCTCCAGTAATAATATAAGTAATATTCTATTCCTAAAGCTTTTGACACCTGCTGACTTACAGCAGCTTTAAAGGTGGAGCCATTGTCACTCTGGAGGCTCTGCAGCAGCCCAAACCTGGGAATAATTTCAGGGATTAAAATTTGTATAACTTCGTTAGCCTGTTCATTACAGCAGGGAAAGGCCTCAATCCATCCAGTAAAAGGGTCTACCCAGACCCGTAAGCAAGAAAATCCATTTGCTTTTGGCACATGAGTAAAAGGAACCACAGCCTCATTTATTATTCATAAATCTTATTATTAGATAATAAGATTATTCATAAATCTTATTATTCATAAAACTAGTCTCCATTTATCATTTGATTTTTGTATACCCAAAATAGGAGTGTTGCATGGACTGTTACAGGGAATTAATAGCCCCTGCCCCTTTAAATTCTCAGTGATGGGTTTTAACCCTTCCTTAAACTTTCAGTGGGTACTGCTTTTGATGTGGAATAGGTGAGGGCCTTTGAGCTTGAAAAAGACAGGAACAGCATTTTGTGCTCGACACACAGTTTTTCCATCAGCCCACACTTTAGGATTTACATTTTGTTCAATTAATAGGAGACAAGGAGCAGGCTTCATATTTATGAAAACAGAGGCCTGGACCTTGCTCAGTGTATCCCTCCCCAGAAAGGGTGAGGGAGACTCCAGCACGAATGGAAACTCAGGAGAAAATAGTACAGAGTCCAAGTTGCAGCTTAAAGGATGACTGAAATAATAACATTTGGCTTGTCCAGATAGTCCCATTACGGTAGTGGATTGGAAGGAAAGCAGGCCAGGGGCTTCAGTGAGGACAGAGAAATTTGCCCCAGTGTCCAAAAGAAAATTGACTGATTGGCCCTCCACAGTTATTAATACCCAGGGTTCCTCAAGGCCTATTAGGATGGGGGGTTGTGTGGGGACCCTGGGCACCTTCAGTCCTGATTGTCCGGAGAGTCTGACCCCTGGGGCCTATGCCTCAGAGGGCAGTTTCTCCTCCAGCGTGGTCCTTTGCAGACCAGACATGGAGCCAGGGGCAGCTTAGATGCCTGAGGGCAATCCCGCTTGAGATGCCCCTCCTCTCCACAGTGATAATAAGTCCACACTTTTTCACCTGGGTCCTTCTGGGCATTTTTCTCTTCAGGTTGATTCATAGCAGTTCTCACAGCCATGACTACAGCCTGGGTCTTTTCTTTGGTTCTTCTCTGTTGTCATTTATCCTCATTTCTCTACTGTAATATACTGTCTGAGCCAGCTGCAACCGTTTTTCTAAAGACTGATTTGGTCTGAACGCCTGTTTGTGTAACTTACAGCAGATTTCTGGAACCAACTGAGTGAGAAACCTATCTTTTAAGATCATTCCTCCTCTGCATTTTCAGGATCAATGTCAGTAAACTTGCAGAGAGCCTCCCATAATTATCTAGGAATTTGCCAGGAGTTTCCTTCTCATCCTGCTCTATGTCAGCCAACTTAGCATAAAGTCTTAGTGTGTATTCGCTTGAGTCCCTCAAGAATATGTCTGGCAAAGTGATTCTGATCCCAGTTAGCCATGTTATAGTTCCAGTCTGGCTCTGTCGTGGGAACTGCTTGGCTCCCAGTAGGGAGGAGGGCTATTTCATGTTCCCTCTTTCCCCTTATCTCACGTTAAGCCATTCATCTCCAAAAGTAGTAGCTTCCCTCAGAACTCGAGCTCTCAAGTCAGGAGTCAGCATCTGTCCCAAGACATGTATTATATCTCTCTAAGGAAGCTCGTAAAGTAAGGTTAGTCCCATAAAGACTTCTATGTGCTTTTTGGATCCTCCAATAGTCATGACCACAATTGGAACTGTGCTAATTTCTACCTAGACTGAGGCAACCCCTCCTGGAAATGTGTCCTGATTCTCAGCCTGTTCATTGGGAACCCCAGATGCAGAGGCAAAGTAAGAGGACTGGGGGGAACTGAAAGTTTCACACCGAAATCTGCACCCTTGGGACCCAAGTCTTGAATATCTCACAGAGAGATAGAGAGCCGCACATATGGTACTTGTACCCATTTTCTCTTCTTTTCTACAGAACTGGTCTAGTTGTAAAACAGTATCATAATTGAGAGACCCTTTAACCGGCCAGTGTTCCCTGTCTTCCAAAGGATACTGTGCCCATTCAATATCACAGAAGAAGATCAGGTGTGTCTTTTTAAATTCTGGGGATCAAACTTGTCCCAGCTTTTTTTTTTTTTTAAATACATTTTAAAGGAGTGATTTTGGAACTGCTAGCTCCCATCTGTAAGAGAGAAAAAAGCGGCATCCACAGCCATGGCTTCTTTCCATCGGAGGCATCCCTCCCTGCTCTAAATGGGGGTGTAGACAGACTTTCAAGTGAAGCTTTTTTCCCCTGGTCAGACGTAGTCTGTCCCTTACCCACACAGGCGCCTTACTCATCCCTCCCGGTTCTTCCACTGAGGAGGGGTGGAGCCGCACCAGGGGTAGACCTGATGGCATCCCAGATTGATCTCTAGCTCCTTACCACCGAGATCTTTGTTTGACTTCGCCTTTTCTCTGCTGCCACCCAGAATGTAACAGAGTAGCTGTCCCGGAATGTTGCCCAAGCTAGGACTGCTGTGGGAAGCATCCGCGTTCCATGTGCCATTCACATTCCTGAATACAACCCTGACTGCAGTAGAAGCGGTGAGTCACGAAGGGACGAACAACGATCAAGACGTCCCTTCTGAGCGTCACCACGCTAGTGTTCATGATAGTAAAAGAGGTGGTGGAGGGTCGGCCAGTGAGGAAAATGTGAATTTTGTCCTCAAGCTACTAGGACCAATCCTTCAAGTTCATTTCCACAGATTCCACAAAAAGAATATCTAAGGAGTTGAGACAAAAGCCACCAGAGAGCCTCCCCTGGTCCACTAACAGCACTAGCAAAGGAAGGAGCCCATTGCACTTCCAATCTGACCAGATCCTGCAATTCCTGATCTGTGTCCTCAAAAACCTCATGGTCACCCGCAGCGCTTCTATCCACATAGGGTGGAGGCACAGCCATGACAAAGACTCACGTTTAGGACTCTGGCCCCTGAGGCAGACAGCCAAGGGAGTGACCTCTAGCCTGAGAGATATTCCTGGAGCTAGAGTTCTGCCTAGTTCCCGAACATGCTGCTGGAGCCAGAGTTCCCTCTCACTCCATATATGCTCCTAGTAACTTTCTGACAAGGCTAAGCACTCCCATAGAGGGGGTCTAAGTAAAAGTACACAATAACAGCATAGATCATAAGTCCCTTGAAAGTTTATGGTCTGACAGATTATGTTAGTAGCTTTAATTTCCCATGCAATTACGAAATGGTCAAAGAGACCAGGAAAAGGTGACCGAGAAAGAAAAGTTTGGTCCACATGCTTTGCCCAACTCTGGCCGCTTCCCTCGCAGGGATGTTGGGTGTCTCTTGGCATTGACAGGTCAATTAAACCCCCAACAATGTTCCCCTTTCTGGGGCTTCCATCAGTCATTACACAGCCTGTGAAACCACAGAGCAGGGCTCATCACTTGCTTTACACAGGGCGTGTCATTCATTCACAAAAGCACACAGAAGAGTTAGTAAAGTAAAGCGGGAAATGTGCATACTGAGAAAGCAGAGAGTCTAGATAGAGCTCTGAGAGTTCTTACGTTGTCCTGAAGATCCTGGACGAGCCCCCAAAATGATAGCTTACAATGAACGATGTCGGATTCATGATCTCTGAAGAAGAAGATTTAGCTTTGGGACCAGGGACAAGCCTTGATCACTAAAGAGCTTTTGCGTAGCAGAGTTTTATTAAAGTAAGAAAAGGGCCAGAGAAAGGTTCTGACATGGACATCAGAAGGGGGATGGAGAGTGCCCCCTCGCTAGTCTAAGCAAGGGAGGTATATACTTTTATATTGGTTTTACAATAAATCAACGAATGTCTCAAGGTTGTAAGGATCTTACTAGACCCACTCCCATAATTTACATTTTTAAGATAACAGGATCAGCCAGAAGGTTTTCAGGAAGGAGAAACTATCCTCAAGATTCTCAAGCAGGATACACTGTTGTTATATAACCCTTACTAAGGAATGTAGGGAAAAAGCATTTGTCCTTTCCTCCTCCTTGAGAATTCCAGACCCCTATCTCCTCTTTGAGAGCCCCAGACCCCTCTCTCCTCCACAGGGACCCCAGACTTCATATCAACCTACTTAGGAATTGACTTCCTCACCATCTCATACCAAACACTGGGCGTCCTCCACAGAGTGAGGGCTCCAATCATACTCTGTTGTTCTGTTCAGTCACTAAGTCATGTCCAACTCCTTGCGACTCCATGGACTGCAGCATGCCAGGTGTCCTTGTCCTCCACTATCTCCTGGGGTTTGCTCAAACTCATGTCCATTGAGTCGATGATGCCATCCAACCATCTCATCCTCTGTTGCCCCCTTCTCCTCCTGCCTTCAACCTTTCCCAGCCTCAGGGTCTTTTCCAATGACTTGGTTCTTTGCATCAGGTGGCCAAAGTATTGGAGCTTCAGCATCAGTCCTTCCAATGAATATTTAGGGTTGATTTCCTTTAGGATTGACTGGTTTGATCTCCTTGCAGCCCAAGAGACTCTCAAGCATCTTCTCCAGCACCACAATTCAAAAGTATCAATTCTTTGGTGCCTGGCCTTTTTTATGGTCCAAACATACTTAGGAATTGGTGAATTAGAGGAAAAATCTGTTTCAGGTTATGTCTAGAGCTCACCTAGAAGAAGGGTAGGTATCTAGTTGTCCCTTGGTCAGGGGGCAGTGGGTCACTGAGGGGATCCTGTTCTCCAAAAGAATACAACCTTGTGACGTTGAGCTGCTCCTTCTCATTGCCTCCCATCTGCTTTCTGCTGTATGCCGCTTGTTGCCTAGCTGAGAGCCATGTCACCCTATGGGAACGGAAACCTCTCAGTGATGCCTCTGCAGGAGTTTGTGCTGGATGGGTTTGGGGGTGGCCCACAGACCCAGGCCCTGCTGTTTGCTCTGTTCCTTGTTCTGTACTTGGTGGACGTCCTGGGGAACCTCACCATGATCGTGGTCATCACGCTGGATGCCCGTCTGCACTCCCCAATGTACTTCTTCCTCAAGAACCTCTCCTTTCTGGACTTGTGCTACTCATCTGTCATCTACCCCAAGGCCCTGTTTGACTTAATGTTGTCGACCAAGGTCATCACCTTTGCAGGATGTGCCACCCAGTTCTTCTTCTTCTCCACCATGATCACCACTGAAGGATTCCTCTTGGCCATGATGGCCTATGACCGTTTCGTGGCCATCTGCAACCCTCTGCGCTACCCCATCTCCATGCGCCCCTCAGTCTGTGCCCTCCTGATGCTGGGCTGCTACTGTGGGGGCTCCTTCAACTCCATCCTGCAGACCAGCTTCACATTCAGCCTCCCGTTCTGCAGCTCCAACCACATCGACCACTTCTTCTGTGATATGCCGCCTCTGCTCAAGCTTGCTTGTGCTGACACTACCATCAATGAGCTGGTCATGTTTAGCATTTGTGGCCTCATAATTGTGGGCACCATACTTGTGGTCCTGGTCTCCTATGGCTACATCACAGTGACAATCCTGAGGATACGCTCAGGAGGAGGGAGACACAAGCTCTTCTCCACCTGTGGCTCCCACATGACAGCCGTGTCCCTCCTTTATGGGACTATCTTTGTCATGTATGCCCAGCCGGGAGCTGTGCAGTCCATGGAGCAGGGCAAGGTGGTCTCTGTCTTCTACACCCTGGTCATCCCGATGCTCAACCCTCTCATTTACAGTCTGAGAAACAAGGACGTGAAGGATGCCCTGTGGAGACTGAGCCAGAAGCACACAGCCACGTGAAGGAGGGTGACTGGAGAGACTGGTTTTCCTAAGGGCAGGTTAACAGGGCTTCAGAGGAGGCATTGGGTTTAGTTTGAGGAGTTAATTCCTCATTCATTTAATTTATTGTTTCATCCTATATTTTATTTAATCCTTCTTGGAAGCATATCCTGGACAAAAAAATACTGCAAGTGTGAGATGCAAAATGAATAAGGCATTTACTTGCCAACAGAAAATTAATATCCTTAAAGGGTAAGACTCCAATCTCAAAGTCTGGGTAACAGAGTGGGCAGAGTGGTGAGCAGAGAGTCTCTGAAATAGCATATGTGTCAGAATTCAACATCCTTCACTGAAGACATGATACTACACAAACTCTGATGCCTCCTCCTTCACTTCACTTCACTGAATCCATGTAAATATGTGCTCTGCATTCTCCCCTCGGCCACCTAGAAGGCGGGCATTGGTAGGCTCAGCCTTGCCCCTTCTTTAATGATAACATGGGTGTCAATTACAGGGAGTTAGGAAGACCATGCTTCCCTCAGTGCTGCAGCGGGCAGTTCCTCCCCTCCCCCTTCTGTTCACTGATGCTACCACCCAACAAGACAGCAGGGAACACCTCTGCTCCTGCTTTAGATGCTCCTAGTGCTCCCTGTCCTGGGTTTCTCCCCTTAGGAGCCCCAGAGATGCCCTAAATCCACAGTTCTACTGATCCTTCACAACCCAGCCTGACAGGTGACAGTGTCCTGGCTAGTTAAGACCACAGAATATGATGCTTTGTTAGCACAGGTATCTCTGAATAAGGAGGAAGGTCCTGGTATCTATTGCAGAGGCAGGAGTTGGAGAGGGAAGGTGCACTTTCTTGGCAGAGAGCACAGCTCCCCAGGGCAGCCTGGACCCTCAGTCCTGACTTGCCTGTTCAGAGCTCCATCTTCATTGCTTCCTGGGCTCAACACAGAGCCTGGACTCAGAGCCCAATGGCCTCCTTGTCATAGCTCCCTAGAGTCATCCACTCCCATGGTCACTACCAGAAGGTGGTCCCCTGGACATGGTATGGTCTGCACCCTGTATGGTCAGTGGGGATGTGCCCTGCCTCTGATTACAGCTCTCCATCTCCCTGCTCTCCTGCTCAGGAGAACTGTGGGCGAGGGGCTAGAACACCCAAGTCATCAGACTGTTGATCACCATTACTGAAGGGGTAGATAATCCAAGGTCTCTTCTGGATTCTTGATCCCATTGTCTCATCTTTGGGCTCCAAAGTTAATTCTGAGTCTTCCATAGATTACTGTATTCCTCTCACATAATGCCTTCACTCTGAGGAGTGCCTACAATTTTCCATTCCCAAATGACATGCCTCCTTATCATCTCATGCTATTATATAATTCTATCTCCTACTCTCTCTTTCTTCATCTCTTTTATTCTCCTCACTCTCTTCCTCTTTTCCTCATCTTTCTTCCTTCCCTCTTTCTCTCTCATCTATTTTATTTTTGTCACTCCATGGAATACTTCATTTCAATTTGCAAATGAAAGAAAAAGCACAATATATTGTATGTGACTCTAGATTTCTCATCATTATGTCCATTTAATGGTACAAACAGAAAGGAATCTGTGGATCTTAGAAGATCCTTAATTATAAATTTGACTAAACCAGGAAAGCTTGTCTGATATTAGATTGAGTAGAAATTCTCAAACACTCTTAAAGAGAATTATTTTTAAAACCCTGCAGGTTGGCTTTACCCTGGTTGATCTTTACACTGAAGATCACTGTAAGGTGTCAGAAGTGGTTTATTTGGCTTTTTATCCTGTTAATGCTTTGCAAGCTGCTGGTACACAGTAGGTTCTTAGTTCACACCTAACCTACCACCTGATTTCAATTTAAGTTCAGTGTTAACTAGTCATTGAGCCCCAAAATATGCATGATGCAGCTCTAGTTTTTTTATTGTCCTTAAGTGGAAAATAAACCCATTACACTTCAAGACCATACTGTAGTTTTGACGTTGATTCTCTACTAACTTTTATAAGTTTCTACCTTTTTATAATCCAAAAAAATAGCATTTTTTGTTGTAACTAGTTTTGAGCGTGCAGTTCAGTAGTGTTTAGCATATTCACCTTGGTGTAAATCAGATCTCTGAACTTGTTGTATATCAGATCTCCGATCTTGCAATCCTGAAACTCCATGCCCCTAAACAATAACTCCCTGGTTCCCCATTATCTCCACCATTGGCAGCCACCATTCTACTTTCTGTCCTAACGAATGTGACTTCTTCAGATACTCCAGAAAAGTACAACCTACAGCATTCGTCTTTTGGGGGTTTGGTTATTTCACTTGGCATAGTGTCCTCAAGATTTAGCCATTTTGAAGCATCTGACTGTATTTCCATCCTTTTTAAGGCTGAAGAGTATCCCATCACATGTGTATATTTTGTTTCCGTCTTCATCCACCAAGGAACACTTGGGTTACCTCCACTTTTAGACCATGCGGAAGAGTGTTGCTATGTAAATGGGCATGCAAATATCTCTTAGACAGACTACCTCTTTTCTTTCTTTTCTTTTTTTTTAGTATCTATTTAGATGTTTTATTGCATCATATAATAATTCTTTTTCAATTTTGGGAAGAACCCTATATTACTCTTTATAGTAGATGCACCATTTTTCTTCCCATCAACAGTGCAAAATCATTGCAATTTCTCCACATAATAGCCAACACATGTTCTTTTCTCTTTCATGTCAGCCATTTAATGATTGTAAAGTATTATATCTTTATTGTTTTTATTTCACTAATGGTTAGTGATTTGAGCATTTTCTTATATGTTTGTTGGCAATTTGTAGATCATCTCTAGAGAAATGCCTTCAAGTAATATGAAAATTTTAAATACGGTTATTGGCTTAACTGTAGTAATTTTTATGTATTCCAAATATTATCCTCTTATTGGACATCTGCAAACGTTTCCCCCACCCCACAGCTTGCCTTTCCACACTGTTATTAATATTTAAGTCTTTAATGAACACGTTTTTAAGTTTGACATCATCCACATGTCAATTTCACTTTTGTTTCATATCCTGTTGGTGTCATATCGAAGAAACCATGCCTAAACCTAAGACTATTAGCTTCTCTCTTATGTTTTTTCCATGGATTTAAGAGACTCGGCTCATCCATTTAGGTTTTCATTCCATTTTAAGGCGGTTTTTGTTCATGATGCAAAGTAAGGGGCCAGCTTTATACTGGTGTACATACACAGCTAGTTTTCCGATGACATTTATTGAAGAGGCTGTGTTTTCTCCATGGGACATTTGTTGGAGGTCATTTGACTAAAACTATGAAGGTTCACTTCTGAGCTCTCTATCCTGCCCCATTGTTCAACCAGTCTCTCTTTGTGCCAATACCATACTGTTTTGATTACTGTAGCTTTTATGTTAAGAAATAAAGAAGTCTGAGACCCCCAAATTTCTTTTCAAGTTGGTTTTGGTCATATAGCCTCCCTGAGACTCTATATGAATTTAAAATGTTTTCATTTTCTAGAAAAAATAACATTGTGATTTTGATAAAGGTTGCATTGAATCTCAGAACACATCAGGTAATATTGTCATCTTCCAACTCATGCACTTGGGATATCTCTCATTTATGTTGAATACCTTTAATTTCTTTCAGCTATGATTTCTAGTTTTACATCCCTAAGTCTTTTATCCCCGTGGCTAAGTTTAGTCCTTAGTATTTTATTCTTTTTGATATTTTTGTAAATGGATTGGTTTTATTAATTCCTTTTTATGTAGTTCATTAATAGTGCATATTAGTGCTTCTCATTTTAATGTATTGATTTTATATATTGACACTTTGCTAAATTTTGTATTTCTAACAGATTTTTCATGGATATTTAGGGTTTTGTATACATAATATCATGTCATCTGTAAATATAGATATTTTTAAATTCTTTATCAACTTGGACCTCTTTTATATCTTTTTCATGCCTACCTGCTCTAGTCAGGACCTCCAGTACTATGTTAAATAGAGGTGGCAAGAGGCATTCTTATTTTGTTCCTAATCTTAGAAGAAAAGCTTTTACTAGTGAGTATGATGTTAGCTGTGGGAGTTCCTATGTGGATTTCATTTAGTTGAACTTTTTCTTTCATTTTCTATTTGTTTTTTAATATACAATTAAAAGGAATTGAATTTTTAAAACATTCACCTGCATTAGTTGAGCTGATCTTGGGATTTTCCCCCATCATCCTCTTAATATACTGACTTACAGTCTTTGATTTCCAAAACATCACAAGTTTTCATAGTATTTACTTACATCAGTTCAGTTCAGTTCAGTCACTCAGTCGTGCCCAACTATTTGTGACCCCATGAATCGCAGCATGCCAGGCCTCCCTGTCCATCACCAACTCCTGGAGTCCACTAAGACTCACATCCATCGAGTCAGTGATGCCATCCAGCCAACACCACAGTTCAAAAGCATCAGTTCTTCAGTGCTCAGCTTTCTTTATGTATTAACTTACATGCTGCTGCTGCTGCTGCTAAGTCACTTCAGTCGTGTCCGACTCTGTGCGACCCCATAGACAGCAGCCCACCAGGCTCCCCCGTCCTTGGGATTCTCCAGGCAAGAGTACTGGACTGGGTTGCCATTTCCTTCTCTAATGCATGAAAGTGAAAAGGGAAAGTGAAGTCGCTCAGTCGTGTCCAACTCTTTGCGACCCCATGGACTGCAGCCTACCAGGATCCTCTGTCCATGGGATTTTCCAGGCAAGAGTACTTGAGTGGGGTGCCATTGCCTTCTCCGACTTACTTACATACTAGTCAGTAATACTATTTTCTCTCTCCTCCCCCCATATTTTTATGTATCATGCACATAAATGTTTGTTGTCATCAAAGCACTTATTTAGTAGGAAAGAGAATAAATATCTTGTTGTATCACCTTGACTCAAACTTCACACAGAAAAAAAAGAAAAAACCCTTATACCTTCCCCATACGATTTACCATTCATCCTGAGCCCACCCGGATGCAGGGCTTTGCCACCTCCCATCGAGCAATGATAAGCATTGACTGAAAGGGCCCATTGCCTCCACTTGGCCTCTTGTCAACTCACCTTCACTACCATCATCAAAGAGAATTGTTTGAGAAATAATCAAAATACACGGACAAATTTCCACCTGGAGGGACCGATTTCAGTGGGAATAGGCTTGGCATCAGTGGCTCAGATCTGACAAACAGTGTCTCTCATGGAGGAGCCAGGTCAGTGGTCTGATGAGAATGCAGTGGTTCCACTTGCGTCAGATGTTTCCAGGGTTCCTGCCCCATCACACCAAGGGCATGGATGACACTGTCATTAGAGATGATGATCCAGACCTCCAGCCACAGCATCCACCTTCCTAGTCTCAGAATGGAAGACACGAATATTTATATCCATACTAATATTATGCTTTCTGTATAATATACTTATATTTATACTTATGAGTGCTTAGTTATAGTACAAATGTCATATTTATACTAATATTATATAATATATAAAATACTAAAATAAAATCCACTTCTGGATCTTTCCATCACCCAAACACAGACAAAGAAGTTTTTCTAAATCCCATTTCTTGTCCTCCAAAGTTAAATACTATCTTGACTCTAAAATCAATGCCATTAATTCCTGGTAGCATTTATGTACAGCAGAACAAATTTATTCTAAAATAGGACCAGTTCAGTTCAGTCACTCACTCTGTCCAACTCTTTGTGACCGCATGGACCACAGCACTCCAGGCCTCCCTGTCCATCACCAACTCCCAGAGCTTACACAAACTCATGTCCATTGAGTCAGTGATGCCATCCAACCATCTCATCTTCTGTTGTCCCCTTCTCCTCCTGCCCCCAATCCCTCCCAGCATCCGGGTCTTTTCCAATGAGTCAACTCTTCGCAAGAGGTGGCCAAAGTACTGGAGCTTCAGCTTCAACATCAGTCCTTCCAATGAACACTCAAGACTGATCTCCTTTAGGATGGGCTGGTTGGATCTCCTTGCAGTCCAAGGGGCTCTCAAGAGTCTTGTCTAACACCACAGTTCAAAAGCATCAGTTCTTCGGTGCTCAGCTTTCTTTATAGTCCAACTCTCACATCCATACATGACCACTGGAAAAACCATAGCCTTGACTAGACAGACCTTTGTTGGCAAAGTAATATCTCTGCCTTTTAATATGCTGTCTAGGTTGGTTATAACTTTCCTTCCAAGGAGAAAGTGTCTTTTAATTTCATGGCTGCAGTCATCATCTGCAGTGCTTTTAGAGCTCAAAAACTAAAGTCTGCTACTGTTTCCCCATCTATTCACCATGAAGTGATGGGACCAGATGCCATAATCTTAGTTTACTGAATGTTGAGCTTTAAGGCAACTTTTTCACTCTCCTCTTTCACTTTCATCAAGAGGCTCTTTAGTTCTTCTTCACTTTCTGCCATAAGGGTGGTATCATCTGCATATCTGAGGTTATTGATATTTCTTCCAGCAATCTTGATTCCAGCTTGTGCTTCTTCCAGTCCAGCGTTTCTCATGATGTACTCTGCATATAAGTTAAATAAACAGGGTGACAATATACAGCCTTGATGTACTCCTTTCCCAATTTGGAACCAGTCTGTTGTTCCATATCCAGTTCTAACTGTTGCTTCCTGACTTGCATAAGATTTCTCAGAAGGCAGGTCAGGTGGTCTGGTATTCCCATCTCTTTCAGAATTTTCCACAGTTTATTCTGACCCACACAGTCAAAGTTTTTGGCATAGTCAATAAAGCAGAAATAGATGTTTTTCTGGAACTCTCTTGCTTTTTCCATGATCCAGCGGATATTGGCAATTTGATCTCTGGTTCCTCTGCCTTTTCTAAAACCAGCTTGAACATCTGGAAGTTCACAGTTCACATATTGCTGAAGCCTGCTTGGAGAATTTTGAGCATTACTTTCCTAGCGTGTGAGATGAGTGCAATAGTGCGGTAGTTTGAGCAGTCTTTGACATTGCCTTTCTTTGGGATTGGAATAAAAACTGACCTTTTCCAGTCCTGTGGCTACTGCTGAGTTTTCCAGATTTGCTGGTGTATTGAGTGCAGCACTTTCACAGCATCATCTTTCAGGATTTGAAATAGCTCAACTGGAATTCCATCACTTCCACTAGTTTTGTTCATAGTGATGCTTCTTAAGGCCCACTTGACTTCACATTCCAGGATATCTGGCTCTAGTTGAGTGATCACACCATTGTGATTATCTGGGTTGTGAAGATATTTTTTGTACAGTTCTTTGTCAAAGAATATGTAGAGGACTTTTTAAAAAGAAAAAGCAAGAGGAACCATTCCTGAAAAAAAGCTAGATAGGTTTTAGTGCAAACAGTTGAAACTAGTTTTGTCAAATGTCTAAAAGAACAATAGGAAAGGAAACTCAAATGGCCAAAATAATTCAGAAAGTTACGAGAATTCATTGTGAATTTAGGAAACTCAAATTAAAACAAAGCAACATGTATTTAACACACTCAGAAAATGAGGGAATATGGTGAAAACAAAGACTCCCACACTGCTGATTGCAGCCCATTGGTACAATCAGTTTGAGAGAAAAGTGGTCAGATAAGTGTTAATGTAAGAAAGAAGTTTATGCGATGCAGTTGCTCCCCAGAAGAGCAAAATGCTAGAACAATTTATAGGAAGAATAAATCACCACCCTTTTGCTTTGGATGTTACGGATGTAGACAAACCATATTTCTGGAGAACTAGAAGAGAAAAGAGAGATTGGCAAGGGTAACCTCTATGCTCACCTTATTAGACAACACCATGGTCATGGAGCACCTTATAGACTGCTTCAGTCCCATGGAACCAGGACCTCTTAAAAGAGAAGCCTTATCTTTTCAGTTGTGTAGAGTAAGGGGATGGCAAAATGAATAAGAACAGAAGAAAAGGAGTCTCTATAATGTAAAATTAACATGAAAATTAATGAAGTTGAGAAAAAGATGTCATTGTACTCAAGAATCCTTTTCTAGATTACACTTTAGAGGGGAATAAGATATCCATTGCATAATATGCACTTATTGAAGAAACAAATAAAAATAGAGTAACCTAAATGTCTCTCTAAAGAAGCTTCTGCAAGTAATTAGGGTATGCTTTCATGTTTAAAGCAATTGAAATAAGTGAACTAGAACATGGAAGGATTGGGAAAGGTGATCAAGGTCCCTGTAGAGCGCATTTTGACATAGAGCTGGAGAGGTGATACACCCCTGAGATAGGAGAGTGAAAGCATATTGCTGACCTTGCCAGGTAAAAGCAAACTCCCTCACTGCTCTCCCGTGTCAGTCATCAGGGCCACTGCAACTAATTAACACAAAGTTGGCAACTCATAGCAATAAGAACATGGGTCAGGAGGATAGATGTCCAAAATCAAGTTTTCAGGAGTTCCTGCTGCCTTTTAAATTTCTTTAAAAAAATTCTTCCCTGCCTTTTCCTAGGTGCTGGAGACTCCCCGTGTCCTTGGCACTCCTTCCCCTGTTGCTGTATTGCCCTAACCTCCGCTCAGTCTTTTCATGCCCTTTGTCTTTATGTCTCTGTGTCTTTACGTCTCTGTGTCCTTTCCTCCTCTTATAAGGAAATCAGTCATTGGATTTACAGTCCACCTAATCCAGCATGACCTCATCATAACACATTCATTTTGAAAGACCCTATTTTCTTTTTTTTTAATTTTATTTTATTTTTAAACTTTACATAATTGTATTAGTTTTGCCAAATATCAAAATGAATCCGCCACAGGTATACATGTGTTCCCCATCCTGAACCCTCCTCCCTCCTCCCTCCCCATACCATCCCTCTGGGTCGTCCCAGTGCACTAGCCCCAAGCATCCAGTATCGTGCATCGAACCTGGACTGGCGACTCGTTTCATACATGATATTTTACATGTTTCAATGCCATTCTCCCAAATCTTCCCACCCTCTCCCTCTCCCACAGAGTCCATAAGCCTGTTCTATACATCAATGTCTCTTTTGCTGTCTTGTACACCGGGTTATTGTTACCATCTTTCTAAATTCCATATATATGCATTAGTATACTGTATTGGTATTTTTCTTTCTGGCTTACTTCACTCTGCATAATAGGCTCCATTTTCATCCACCTCATTAGAACTGATTCAAATGTATCCTTTTTAATGGCTGAGTAATACTCCATTGTGTATATGTACCTCAGCTTTCTTATCCATTCATCTGCTGATGGGCATCTAGGTTGCTTCCATGTCCTGGCTATTATAAACAGTGCTGCGATGAACACTGGGGTACACGTGTCTCTTTCCCTTCTGGTTTCCTCAGTGTGTATGCCCAGCAGTGGGATTGCTGGATCATAAGGCAGTTCTATTTCCAGTTTTTTAAGGAATCTCCACACTGTTCTCCATAGTGGCTGTACTAGTTTGCATTCCCACCAACAGTGTAAGAGGGTTCCCTTTTCTCCACACCCTCTCCAGCATTTATTATTTGTAGACTTTTGGATCGCAGCCATTCTGACTGGTGTGAAATGGTACCTCATAGTGGTTTTGATTTGCATTTCTCTGATAATGAGTGATGTTGAGCATCTGAAAGATCCTATTTTCAAATAAGATCAATTTCTGATTTTGGGGGTGGACATTTCTTTTTGGAGGGAGACACTATTCACCTTATCATAGTGATGTTCTCTATGCTTCAGGGGAATTTACATTCTACAGTTTCTGAATATAGTGTTCTATCTATACCCAATAATCTCATTTAGGTAATATATTGAATCAAATCTAACATATGACTACAATTTTTCTGTTTGCTTATCAGTTACTGAGACAGTATGATAAACCATGATTTGGATGTTTGCATTCTTTTTAATTCTGTCAGATTTTCCTTTATATACTTAATCTTTTTTAGTTTCATACAAATTTAAAATTTTCACATCATCCATTTGAATATTGAGAACTGAAAATTGAATATTTCACTATGAGTCAGTCAGTGTTAGTCACCCAGTCACGTGCAACTCTTTGTGACTCTGTGGACTGTACCCTGCCAAGCTCCTCTGTCCATGGAATTTTCCAGGCAAGAATGTTGGAGTAGGTTGCCATTTTCTTCTCCAATTTCATTTGATATGTCCTTTTAATGAAAAAGACACATGTACCCCAATGTTCATCACAGCTTTATTTACAACAACTAGGACATTTTCAGGGGCTCCAAAATCACTGCAGATGGTGACTGCAGCCATGAAATTAAGACACTTACTCCTTGGAAGAAAAGTTATGACCAACCTAGATAGCATATTGAAAAGCAGAGACATTACTTTGCCAACAAAGGTCCATCTAGTCAAGGCTATGGTTTTTCCAGTAGTCATGTATGAATGTGAGAGTTGGACTGTGAAGAAAGCTGAGCACTGAAGAATTGATGTTTTTGAACGGTGGTGTTGGAGAAGACTCTTGAGAGTCCCTTGGACTGCAAGGAGATCCAACCAGTCCATTCTAAAGGAGATCAGTCCTGGGTGTTCTTTGGAAGGAATGATGCTAAAGCTGAAACACCAATACTTTGGCCACCTCATGCAAAGAATTGACTCATTGGAAAAGACTCTGATGCTGGGAGGGATTGGGGGCAGGAGGAGAAAGGGACAACAGAGGATGAGATGGCTGGATGGCATCACTGACTCAATGGACGTGAGTCTGAGTGAACTCCAGGAGTTGGTGATGGACAGGGAGGCCTGGCGTGCTGCGATTCACGGGGTTGCAAAGAGTCGGACATGACTGAGTGACTGAACTGAACTGAGGACATGGATGTAATCTAGATGTCCATTGACAGATGAATGGAGAAAGAAGCAATGGTACATATATACAATGGAATATTATTCAGTCATAAAAAGGAATGCGTCTGACTCAGTGCTAATGAGATGGATGAACCTAGAGCCTATTATGCAGAGTGAAGTCAGTCAGATACAGAAAACCAAATATCATATATTATACATACATATATATATATATATATAATCTCGAAAGATGGCACTGATGAACGTATTTGCAGGGCAGCAATGAAAACGCAGATGAAGAGAACAATCTTATGGACATGGGGTGGGGGAAGGAGAGGGTGGGACAAAGGGAGATAGTAGCATGGAAACATATACACTCCCATGTGTAAAATAGACAACTAGTGGGAATTTGCCCTATGACTCAGGGAACTCGAACCAGGACTCTATGACAACCCAGAGCGGGGGAATGGGGTGGGAGATAGGAGGGAGTTGCAAGAAGAAGGGGGCATATGTGACCTATAGCAGACTCATGTTGATGTATGGCAGAAACCAACACAATATTGTAAAGCAATCATCTTCAATTAAAAATAAATAAAAATGTTTAATGGATTTTAAAATGTCTTTTTATGAGCAAAATTTTCTCCTGAAATCTACTTTGTCTGATAATTATTGAAATATAGCAGCCTTGGCTTTTTCAGGATATTTATGATACTACATTTTCCAACTTTTTACTTTCACACTTCCTATATTTTAATATTAACCATATATCACCTTTATACTTTGTTTTGGGGTTTCTGTCCAGGATTAAAATATCTTGTTTTAATAGATATGCTTACTCAACCTGCATTGAGGGAAGGGCCACATTATAAATGAGAAAGTGTTTTGCAGCTTCTGCAGACACAGAGTCCTTCCCATCGCTCTTTATCACACCAACATACAAGGATGAAACAGAGGAGGAAGGACTGCAGGCCAGGAAGCCACACCTGTAGTCCTGAGAAGACCATTCCAAGATGGCCACTGGTCCTTCTAAAACGACTTGCTTCTTGTCTGGTGGACCACAGTGCTCCCATGGGGATTTCTGGCTTCATGCCCCTCCTGGTTTGGACAGAGATGTATCAGAGGAAATTTAGCCACAGGACTGCATCTTCCTGGGATCCAGGGAATTGGGAGTCCCAGTGCACTCCCAGGCCAAGTCTCACCTAATTGGCCAACTGAGGATGAGAGTCCCAGCTGTCCCCAGTGGAGAGCATCTTCCCCAGCAGAGGGACCAAGGATGCAGGTGCCATGAATACTATCCAGCTGAGGGGGCAAGACGGAGTAACAGGTGAGTTGAGCCCGTCTTCCGCTGGTACCAAGAGCCAAGCACCTCCTGCAGCAGGCACTTGGAGCACATGGCCTGCCTATCACTGTGACCCAGGTGCTCTCTTTTGCGCCCTCCCCACTCCCACTTCCCTGGACAGGAGGCCAGAGCTGAACAGGGTGGAGGAGGGTGCTCAGCACCACGTCATTATCATCAGCACAGACCTGGGTCAGGAGTCCTCCCCGGGAGCACAGGGTCCTGGGTGGGTCATGTCCCTCCTGACATCACAGGAGCAGTGTGATCATCACTCAACAGATTGTGGTCAGCATCACTGACAGGTGAGTCCTGGGAGCCTGGACCTGGACACATCACCACCTATAGCCCCATGGACTGGGCAGGGCCAGTCAAGGCAGAAGTTCTGGACTTTAACAACAGTAGAAATAATTAGGGGGTCTTGTATCACCATAGGTTTAAATTCAGTGGCCTGAGATCTTGCATTTCTGGCCAGCTTTAGGTGATGCTCTTGCTATCAGACCTCAGACCACACTTGATAAGCTACAGTTTACAAGGAATAGATGCATAACAGTCTTTAAAAACAGAGGCTTGTAGACAACACTGGATTCTTCTGCTTCCCCCATTAGGGCATTTATCAGGCTCAACTCACAGGCAGGTTTACTGAGGCCAGCACTACAGTCACACTGAGTTATCTCAACAACCAAAGGAATGTGTGAGTTTGTTTTTTTAAAAGACCAAAAGCTTGACTTCCCAGATGAAGATGTCGATCTCTGCTCATGTGCTTCCCCAGGCATCCTAAGGGTCACTGTTTTGATGACCTAAGGCCACTGAGGTGGATGAATGGTCTTGGGAAACAGAACAGAAACAGGAAGCTGGGAAAACTAGTGGACACAGGAGCAAGACAGCCAGCATGGGGTGGTGGGGAGAAGACAGTCACTCTGGTCACAACGGCTCTGCTGTATGTATGAGCAAGGTGTGGGCAGAGATGGAAGCAAAACCTTGGCCTTGGTGAATGTGAGTGTGTGCACAGGTCAGGGCTGGTAGCAAAGGGGTGGGCAGCCACGGAGTGTACAGCAGTGACCAACTCCACTTTTAGCACTGGCTCCAAACCAATATTACCGTGAACCTGCCTAGACATCCCAGGTCATACTGTCCCATCTCATTCATGTGATGGTTGGAGTCAAGTCTCCCAGGAGAGGGAAACTGGACAGCCTTCACGGTAATCAACCTGTCCATTTTGGGGAAGTATGGACCCTCTCAGACTACCTTCTAAGAGACTACCTCCCCTGCTTAGGGGAGCTTGGGGCAATCTCTCCTCCACAGATACCACTGATCACCCAGCCTCTGCCTGTATACCCCAATGCCAGGGAACTCACTCCCTCCAAAGAGAGCCAGCTCCATGATACTGCAGATCTGACCTCTACAAAATGTGGAATCTGCCCTGAAATAGACTTCCACCCACTGACTAATCTGCTTGCCTTCCAAGGAAGCACGATGGCTCAGCATCCAACTTCCTTTTTCATTCCTCCATCTTTGGGCAGGATTCCCCTCAACCACTCTTATGGCCATCACGCAGCTGGTCCCCATGTCCAGTGAAAGTGTGGTGGTCAGCCCTGCTCAAGGCAGACAAGGGAGGTCTGGGCTGTGGCAGGGACAGGAAGCAGCACCCAGCAGGAGGGCCCAGTCATTGAGCAGATGTGACCGTGTTGGTGGCTCCCATTGCTCCAAGCAATCACCCCATGGGGTGTGCAGAGGCGCCAGGGGCACAAAAGTAATGATGGGGGAGGAAATGCCATGTCCTGAATGTGTCACAGCCCCTGTCCTGCTGTTCTCAGACCATGCAGCTGGGCTCTCCCCTGCCCATGAACTGCCTAACATCTGGGCTTTGCAAGAAAGAACCCTTAGATTCTCAAAGATTTGGAGGACTCTGTTGCTGGTTGCCATCACAGTCTTATCAGAGACGAAGATGCTGAGATAGGTCTCGGGGTCTGCAGGAGAGACAGACATAGTTTCACTTTAGCCTGGTGAGGGCTGGTCCCTGGTCTGCTCCCGGATGGGCCTGGAGTTAGAACCATCACTGGGTCCGTTCCTGATAGCATCAGGTGCTTAATGATTTCTAAAATTAAAAATGAGTAAAATAGGGGTGGAAGGTGCAGAATTAGATACTTGAGCAGGTGCAGGAATGGCACCACTCAGGACCATCCCCATGGGAAGGGAGAGCATGTCCTGCAAAACAAGGACAGGGAGATGGAAGCCATCCTTAGGCTGGAGACTCTCAGCTCAGCAGGACCCCTGGAGCCATCTCATAGAGTGAGTGTTTCAAGCATTCTTAGGAATTAGTACATCAGAGGAAATGTTTACATTTCAGGTCGACCTGAGCTCATCTGGAGGAGAACTGTGTAGCCGGTGGTCTCTTAGTCAGTGAACAGTAAGGTGCTGAAGGGCCCCTGTTATCCAAGAGAAAATGATTTGGTGACTTAGACTGACTTCCCCTTGCTGTCTCCCACTTATTCTCTGCTCTCTGCCCCGTGTCCCCCAGCGCAGGGCCATGCAACCCCCCAAAAGTGGAAACCTCTCAAAGATGCCTCTGCTGGAGTTTGTGCTGGAGGGATTTGAAGGTGGTCCTCAGACCCAGGCCCTGCTCTTTGCTCTGTTCCTGGCCCTGTACGTGGTGGCTGTCCTGGGGAACCTCACCATGATCGTGGTCATCACCCTGGATGCCCATCTGCACTCCCCAATGTACTTCTTCCTCAAGAACCTCTCCTTCCTGGACCTGTGCTACTCATCTATCATCACCCCCAAGGCCCTGGCCAACTTCCTGTCCTCCTCCAAGGTCATCACCTTTAAGGGATGTGCTACCCAGTTCTTCTTCTTCTCCATGATGGGCACCACTGAGGCATTCCTCTTGGCTGTGATGGCCTATGACCGCTTCATGGCCATCTGCAGCCCCCTGCTCTACCCCATCACCATGCACCCCTTGGTCTGTGCCTGCCTGGTGCTGGGCTCCTACTGTGGAGGTTGCTTCAACTCCATCCTGCAGACCAGCTTCACATTCAGCCTCCCGTTCTGCAGTTCCAACCACATCAACCACTTCTTCTGTGATGTGATTCCCCTGCTACAGCTCACTTGTGCCAACACAGCCATCAACAAGCTTGTCATGTTTGGCCTCTGTGGCCTCATCATTGTGGGCACCACACTCGTGGTCCTCACCTCCTATGGCTACATCACAGTGACCATCCTGAGGATGCGCTCAGGAGGAGGGAGACACAAGCTCTTCTCCACCTGTGGCTCCCACATGACAGCTGTGTCCCTCTTTTATGGGACTGTCTTTGTCATGTATGCCCAGCCGGGAGCTGTGCAGTCCATGGAGCAGGGCAAGGTGGTCTCTGTCTTCTACACCCTGGTCATCCCGATGCTCAACCCCCTCATCTACAGTCTGAGAAACAAGGACGTGAAGGATGCCCTGCGGAGACTGGGGCAAAAGCACATAGCCACGTGAAGGAGGGTGACTGAAGAGACAGAATGTCCTGAGGGCTGGACATGAGGGCTCTGGGGGAGACAGAGGTTTGGTTGGAAGTATTTGTTCTTCATTCATCCAAGTGATTCTTTCATTCATTTCATTCAACACTGAGGAAGCACATCATGGGCCCCCCATGCAAGTGTGAGATGAAGAGATCAGATAAGGCACCAGAAAAATGATGGTGAATGATGGGGCAAGACCCTAATCTTGAAGTTTGAATAACACAACTGTCAGAGCAGTGAACAGAATATTGAAACAGAATTTATGTCCCAAGTTCAACAACTTCCAGTGAAGGTATGTAAGTAGATAGATTCTCAGGCCATTCCTATCCCTCCTTCCCTAAATCTACTGTAAATATGAGGTTGGTAATCTCCCCTGAACCACCTAGAAGGGGAACCTGAGGACACTCAGCCTTGCCCCTTTCTTGGTGATAGCCTGGGTCACCACAGCCAATTAGGGAGAGTTAGGAAGACCATGCTTCCCCTCAATCCTGAGTGGGGCTGTTCCTCCCCTCCCTCTTCTGTTCACTGATGTCGCCACCCAACAAGGCAGCAGGGAGCACCTGTGCTCCTGCTTCAGATGCTCCTAGTGCTCCCTGTCCTGGGTTTCTCCCCTCAGACTGCAGCTGGGAGCCCCAGGGAGTCAACATGGATGTCTCATACCCAAAGATCCAGTGACCTTCTACCACACAGCCAGACTACTTCTGACCACAGAAAATGGTGCTTTGTCAGCTCAAACATCTCTGAAAGTCCTGATGGCTGCCCTAGAGACAGGAGATAGAGAGAGAAGATGCCCTTTCTTGGCAGAGAGCACAGCTCCTTGCTCTCTGTCCCACACTCCCTGGGAGATCCTGGACCCTCTGTCTTGACCTGACCATTCAGAGCTCAACCTTCATGCTCCATGGACCCAACACGCTGCCTGGATTCAGAGCCCAGTGGCCTCATTATGCCTCCCTTTGGTGGGGTCATCCACTCCCATGGTCACCATGAGGAGGTGGCCCTGTGGACACAGGGGTGGTCTCTACCCTGGATGGTCAGTAGGGATGTGTCCTGCCTCTCTAACCACAACTCTCCATCTCCTTCTCTGCCTGCTCGGGAGGACTGTGGGGAGAGGCTGACAGCTAACTTATCTGATTGCTGCTCACAGTTACTCAGTAGGAAGCTACTCCAAGGTCTCTGCTTGATTCTTGTTCCCATTTGTCTCATCTCTGAGCATGCTGACATATATTACTGTATTTGTCTAATATAATGAATTTCTTTCTTTGAGAAGTTCCCATGGTGTCCTGCTCCACGTCTGGCATGCCTTGGTATCTTCTCATGCTACTCAACTGTTCCATCTTCCAAATTCTGCCCCTCGTTTTACTCTGGTCCTCCTCCTCTTCCTCCTAGTCTTTCTCCTCCTCCTCCTTCTTTCTCTTCTTACATTTCTCTTCCTCCTCCTCCTTTTTTTTTTCTTTCTCCTTCTCCTCCTTCTTCTCCCTTCTCTCTCTTATTTTTCTTTCATTCCGTGGATTTTCAAAAGGATATTCCAGGATTTATAATATCTTAATCTTAATTCCTCGACTTATAATATCTTAGGGCCTTCCCTGGTGACTCAGCTGGGAAAGAATCTGCCTGCAATGCAGGAGACCCCAGTTCAATTCCTGGGTCAGGAAGATCCCCTGGAGAACAGATAAGTTACCAACTTCAATATTCTTGGGCTTCCCTTGGGCCTCAGATAGTAAAGGTCCTGCCTGCAATAAGGGACACCTGGGTTTGATCCCTGGGTTGAGAAGATCCCCTGGAGAAGGGCATGGCAACCCACTCCAGTATTCTTGCCTGTGAAATCCCAAGGATAGAGAAGCCTGGTGGGCTACAGTCCATGGGGTCACAAAGATTCAGACACGACTAAGTGACTAAGAACAGCACATAGAATCTGAATCCAAAATGAGAAAAGGAAACACATTTTTTCTCTTACAGAATAGTACAATTATCATCGATATGTAAATTTAATTATATATATGATAAGGGATTAGTGGTTCTAGTAGAAGAGCATTAATTCTAACTTTGGAATAAATTTAGGAAGTTCATCAGATAGTCAATGGAGTAGAAATTCTCCAAAATCTGGAAAGCATGACTTTTAAAAACCCTGCACATCTCCATTTGTCTATGTTACCCAGATTTCAGATTGCAGTGAACATCTCTTTACAATTTTAGACGTAGTTTATTTGGTTTGTTCATCCTATACATGCATTGCATCCTGTGCCACATTGCAGGTTCTCAGCACGTATCTCCTGGCTGATTATAATTTGAGTTCAGTGCTAACTAGCCATTGTACTCTGAAATACACCTGACATAGCTCTAGTTATCTTAATTAAGTGTAGAATAAACATCTTAAATTTGAAGACCATGTTGTAGTTTTAATTCTGTTTCCTTACTTTTTTAAAAGATTAACAATTTTTATTGTGTTTAAAATAACATTTCTGTTGTAACCAATTATAAGTGTACAGCTTGTTGTTGATGTTCAGCTGCTAAGTCATGTCCGACTCTTTGTGACCCTGTGAACTGCAGCACACCAGACTTCAGACTTCCCTGTCCTTCACTGTCTCCCTGAGTTGGCCCAAACTCATGTCCATTGAGCCACTGATGCCTTCCAACCATCTAACCATCATAAGTGTACAGTTTAGTATTGCTCAATATATTCACCTTCTTGTGTAACAGATCTCCAGAAAATTTCATCCTGCAAAACTGAACTGCATACCCCTTCAGCAACAACTCCTTATTTTCCCCTCACCTCCTCCACTGATAGACAACATTTACTTTCTATCTCCATGAAAGTGGCTACTTTCAATTCCACAGGTAAGTAAAACACAGAATATGCCTTTTTCTCTCTGGTTATTTCACTTGGCATAATTTTTTCAAGGGTCATTCATATTGCTGTAAATGAACATATTTTCATTTTTAAAGGTTGAATAACATTCCATCATGTATATACACCACATTTTGCTTATCTATTCATCTATCATTTTGTTTATCTATTCAACACCTAGGGTACTTCTACCTTTCACCTGTTGTCCAAATATCTCTTTTAGATACTGCTTTCTAAGTTCATACATGCAATTACTGGATCATATAGTAAATGGTTTTTAATCTGGGAGAAAAATCTCCAAAGTACTTTCCATAGTAGTTGTATCAATTTACATTCCCATCAACAGAGCAAAAATCTTCCAATTTCTCCACTTCCTAGTCAGCCTATCCTCTTTTCTTTCTTTGTTTTTAAGAGTAGCCATTCTAATACTTGTGAAGTAGTTATCACATTGCTGTTTTTTATTTTAATGTCACAGAAAATCAGTAAGGAAACAGTGCTTTTAAATGACCTATTATACCAGATAGAATGAGTTGCTATATACAGGATATTTTATCCCCAAACAGCAGAATACACATTCTTCAAAGTGCATGTGGAATATTCTCTGGGACAGATCACATGCAAGGCCACTAAATAAGTCTCAATAACTTCAAGAATATTGAAATCATAACACACCTTTTTCTGACCACAAAGGTATGAAACTAGAAACCAACTGCAAAAAAATAAAACTGCCACACACCCCACAAACACAGAGACTTAAACAATATGTTCCTAAACCACCTATGGGCTTCCCTGGTGGCTCAGAGGTTAAAGCGTCTGCCTGCAATGTGGGAGACCCAGGTTCAATCCTTGGCTCAGGAAGCTCCCCTGGAGAAGGAAATGGCACCCCACTCTAGTATTCTTGCCTGGAGAATCCCATGGAGAGAGGAGCCTGGTAGGCTATAATTCATGGGGTCGCAAAGAGTCGGACATGACTGAGCGACTTCACTTTCACTTTCACTTAAACTACCTATAGGTCATTGAATTAATCAAAGAAGAAATTTTAAAAATACCTGGAGTCAAAGGAAAAGGAAAACACATCAATCCAAAATCTATGTGATGCAGCTAAAACAGTTCTAAGAGTGAAGTTTATAGCAATACAAACTAATTCATAAAATAAGAAAAATATCCAATAAACAATCCAACTTTATACCAAAAGAAAATAGAAAAAGAGAATAAACAAAATCCAAATTTACTAGAAGAAACAAAATAATAAAAGTCAGACCAGGGACTTCCTTGGAAGTCCAGTGGTCAAGACTTCATCTTCCAATGCATAGGGTGCAAGTTTGATTCCTGGTTGGAGAGCTAAGATTCCACATGACTTGGGGCCAAAAAAAAAAAAAAAAAACAGAAGCAATGTTGTAACAAATTCAACACAGACTGTAAAAATGGTTCCACATCAAAAAAATCTTTTTAAAATATCAGGCCAGAAATAAATAAATCAGAGTAAAAGAAAAAAAAATAGAAAAGATCAATGAAACCATAATTGGTTCTTTGAAAAGATAAACTAAATTGATAAGCCTTTAGCCAGATAAAAAAGAGCCTTTTTTCTTTAAGAAAAAAGAGAAGGCCCAAATAAACACGGAGAAGGCAATGGCACCCCACTCCAGTACTCTTGCCTGGAAAATCCCATGAATGGAGGAGTCTGGTAGGCTGCAGTCCATGTGGTCGCTAAGAGTCGGACACGGCTGAGCGACTTCACTTTCACTTTTCACTTTCATGCATTGGAGAAGAAAATGGCAACCCACTCCAGTGTTCTTGCCTGGAGAATTCCAGGGACAGGGGAGCCTGGTGGGCTTCTGACTATGGGGTCGCACAGAGTCAGACATGACTGAAGCGACTTAGCAGCAGCAGCAGCATGAAACAGGAGAAGCTACAACCAACACGACAGAAATGCAAAATATTTTAAGAGATTACTATGACCTGTTATAAGCCAATAAAACTGACAGCCTGCAAGAAATTGGGCAAGTTCACAATCATGTGGCTTCCAAAGACTGAATTAGGAAAAAACAGAAAATCTAAAAAGTTCAAAAATGGATAAGAAGATTGAATCAGTAATGAAGAACCTTCTAAGAAAGAAAAGCCACAGGCCAGATGGTTTCATGGTGAATTCTACAAAACACTAAAGAGTTATCAATGCCAATACTTCTCAAGCAACTTCAAAGTGTTGGAGAAGAGGGAACACTCTCAAACTCGTTCAAGTCCAGCAGTACCCTGATACAGAAGCCAGAAAAGGTCACAACAGGAAAGAAAAACTACCAACTATTATCTCTAATGAGCATAGATGCCAAAATTCTCAACATATTATGAAATTCTTTACAGTCTGCGCCACCAGGGAAGTCTTTTGGATTTAGGGTCCTTCTAATCCAGTATGGCCTCTTCCTAACTAATTCATTTGGAAAGACCCTATTTCCAAATAGGGTAATAGTCTGAATTACCAGGACTTCTCTGGTATCTCAGCTGATGAAGAATCCACCTGCAAAGGAGGGGACCTCGGTTTGATTCCTGGGTCAGGAAGATCTCCTGGAGAAGAGATAGGCTACCCACTCCAGTATTCTTGGGCTTCCGTGCTGGCTCAGATGGTAAAGAATCCACCTGCAATGCAGGAGACCTGGGTTCGATCCCTGGGTTGGGAAGATCCCCTGGAGATGGGAAAGGCTACCAACTCCAATATTCTGGTCTGGAGAATTCCATGGACTATATAGTTCACGGGGTCACAAACAGTTGAACACAATTGAGCAACTTTGCCATCCTCTTAGTATAGTGGTTGAGTATCCCTGCCTGTCATGTGACAGAACTGGATTTAATTCCCTGATGGGGAAGCAACATGCCCTTTGGGCTTCCCTGGTAGCTCAGCTGGTAAAGAATATGCCTACAAGGCAGGAAACCTGGGTTCAGTCCCTGGGTTGGGATGATCCCCTGGAAAAGGGAATGGCTACCCACTCCAGTATTCTGTCCCGGAAAATTCCATGGACAGAGGAGCCTGGAGGGGTACAGTCCAGGGGATCGCAAAGAGTTGGACATGACTGAGCGACTTTCACTTTCACTTTTTTTCTGAATTTCCAAGTAGACACTGTTTTTGGGGGAGGAGGGTGGTTGTAACACTGTTCCCTTTGCCACAGTGATGCTCCACGTTCTTCAAGGGAATTTATATTCTGCAGTTTCTGAATGTCATGTTCTATTTACGCCAAGAAAGTATGCTTGGCTGATTTTTTTTTTTTCATTTTATTTAACTTTACAATATTGTATTGGTTTTGCCATATATCAACATGAATCCGCCACAGGTATACACATGTTCCCCATCCTGAACCCTTCTCCCTCCCTGTACCATCCCTCTGGGTCGTCCCAGTGCACCAGCCCCAAGCATCCAGTATCATGCATTGAACCTGGACTGGCGACTCATTTCATATATGATATTATACATGCTTCAATGCCATTCTCCCAAATCATCCCACCCTCTCCCTCTCCCACAGAGTCCAAAAGACTGTTCTATACATCAGTGTCTCTTTCGCTGTCTCGCATAGAGAGTTGTCGTTACCATCTTTCTAAATTCCATATATACGCATTAGTATACTGTATTGGTGTTTTTCTTTCTGGCTTACTTCACTCTATAATAGGTTCCAGTTTCATCCACCTCATTAGAACTGATTCAAATGTATTCTTTTTAATGGCTGAGTAATACTCTGTTGTGTATATGTACCACAGCTTTCTTATCCATCCATCTGCTGGTGGACATCTAGGTTGCTTTCATGTCCTGGCTATTATAAACACTGCTGTGAAGACCCATCACAAGCATGGAAATTGAAACTGTAATCAGAAATCTTCCAGCAAACAAAAGCCCAGGTCCAGACAGCTTCACAGCTGAATTCTACCAAAAATTTAGAGAAGAGCTAACACCTATCTTACTCAAACTCTTCCAGAAAATTGCAGAGGGAGGTAAACTTCCAAACTCATTCTATGAGGCCACCATCACCCTGATACCAAAACCTGACAAAGATGCCACAAAAAAAGAAAACTACAGGCCAATATCACTGATGAACATAGATGCAAAAATCCTTAACAAAATTCTAGCAATCAGAATCCAACAACACATTAAAAAGATCATACACCATGACCAAGTGGGCTTTATCCCAGGGATGCAAGGCTTCTTCAATATCCACAAATCAATCAATGTAATACACCACATAAACAAACTGAAAAATAAAAACCATATGATTATCTCAATAGACGCAGAGAAAGCCTTTGACAAAATTCAACATCCATTTATGATGAAAACTCTCCAGAAAGCAGGAATAGAAGGAACATACCTCAACATAATAAAAGCTATATATGACAAACCCACAGCAAACATTATCCTCAATGGTGAAAAATTGAAAGCATTTCCTCTAAAGTCAGGAACAAGACAAGGGTGCCCACTTTCACCACTACTATTCAACATAGTTTTGGAAGTTTTGGCCACAGCAATCAGAGCAGAAAAAGAAATAAAACGAATCCAAATTGGAAAAGAAGAAGTAAAACTCTCACTGTTTGCAGAAGACATGATCCTCTACATCAGTTCAGTTCAGTTCAGTCGCTTAGTCGTGTCCGACTCTTTGTGACCCCATGAATCGCAGCACGCCAGGCCTCCCTGTCCATCACCAACTCCTGGAGTTCACTCAGACTGACGTCCATCGAGTCAGTGATGCCATCCAGCCATCTCGTCCTCTGTCATCCCCTTCTCCTCCTGCCCCAAATCCCTCGCAACATCAGAGTCTTTTCCAATAAGTCAAGTCTTCACATGAGGTGGCCAAAGTACTGGAGTTTCAGCTTTAGCATCATTCCTTCCAAAGAAATCCCAGGGCTAATCTCCTTCAGAATGGATCCTCTACATAGAAAACCCTAAAGACTCCACCAGAAAATTACTAGAACTAATCAATGGATATAGTAAAGTTGCAGGATATAAAATCAACACACAGAAACCCCTTGCATTCCTATACACTAATAATGAGAAAATAGAAAGAGAAATTAAGGAAACAATTCCATTCACCATTGCAATGAAAAGAATAAAATACTTAGGAATATATCTACCTAAAGAAACTAAGACCTATATATAGAAAACTATAAAACACTGGTGAAAGAAATCAAAGAGGACACTAATAGATGGAGAAATATACCATGTTCATGGATCAGAAGAATCAATATAGTGAAAATGAGTATACTACCCAAAGCAATCTATAGATTCAATGCAATCCCTATCAAGCTACCAACGGTATTTTTCACAGAGCTAGAACAAATAATTTCACAATTTGTATGGAAATACAAAAAAGCTCGAATAGCCAAAGCAACCTTGAGAAAGAAGAATGGAACTGGAGGAATCAACCTGCCTGACTTCAGGCTCTACTACAAAGCCACAGTCATCAAGACAGTATGGTACTGGCACAAAGACAGAAACATAGATCAATGGAACGAAATAGAAAGCCCAGAGATAAATCCACGCACCTATGGACACCTTATCTTTGACAAAGGAGGCAAGAATATACAATGGAGAAAAGACAATCTCTTTAGCAAGTGGTGCTGGGAAAACTGGTCAACGACTTGTAAAAGAATGAAACTAGAACACTTTCTAACACCATACACAAAAATAAACTCAAAATGGATTAAAGATCTAAACATAAGACCAGAAACTATAAAACTCTTAGAGGAGAACATAGGCAAAACACTCTCCGACATACATCGTAGCAGGATCCTCTATGACCCACCTCCCAGAATATTGGAAATAAAAGCAAAAATAAACAAATGGGACCTAATTAAACTTAAAAGCTTATGCACAACAAAGGAAACTATAAGCAAGGTGAAAAGACAGCCTTCAGAATGGGAGAAAATAATAGCAAATGAAGCAACGGACAAACAACTAATCTCAAAAATATACAAGCAACTCCTACAGCTCAATTCCAGAAAAATTAATGACCCAATCAAAAAATGGGCCAAAGAACGAAACAGACATTTCTCCAAAGAAGACATACAGATGGCTGATATTTTAAATCATTTATAATATATAACTACCAACTTTGTCTTCTTGTTTTATCAATTACTGAGAAAGATGGGGCTCTCAGTCTGGGGCAGGGACCCCCCACCTCAGGTGTGGCTCAGCCACCCCCAGTTCCCTCCTCCGGCTATAACAGAATTCATGGGGGTGCCTGGTCGATCCCACAGCTCTCTTGAAAGCTGGGCAGCAAGGACCCAGGGCACCATTTTAAGGAAACCAGTCCCAGAAATGCCAATGGTCAACAAATTAATACGTGAAAAAATATGCAGCCTCACAAGGAAATAGAGGCCTGGGCTTCCCTGATGGCTCAGACGGTAAAGAATCTGTCTGCAATGCAGGAGACCCAGGTTTAGTCCCTGGGTCTGGAAAACCCCTGGAGAAGAAAATGGCAACCCACTCCAGTATTCTTGCCTGGAAAATCCTATGGACAGAGGAGCCTGGTGGTCTACCATCCATGGGGTCACACAGAGTCAGACACGATTGAGCGACCAGCACGTTCATAGGCACTACCTGCCTGCTAAGTGTGCAAATGTCAGGGTGGATGACGATGAGCCATGGTGAGGGAAGGAAATTCAAATCTTTGTGAGCCATTGGAAGAAAATAAGTTGTACATTTCTGGAGTAAATAGACTGTATTAATAAAAAAATAAAGACAAAGCAAGCTGTCTATGCCATAATGACCCGTGATGTGGTTGTAGGACCCTAGCCCACAGAAATATTAGTAGGAGCCCAGAATGAACGTAGGTTGAGTTGTGGTTTGTGAGAGGAAGGAGAGTGAGGGAGTTAGGGTTAGGAAACCCATGACGCTGGCTGCGCCCACACAGGGGAACACCACGGAGACGTTCAGAACCGACCCGGGAAGACCCCCTTGCTATGCTGTCTGTTAAGTGAAGGCCCCAACCGCGAGCTAAGGACAGCATGACCCGATTCACACAAAGATCCCAAAAGAAAGGCTTCACGTGTGCAGACAGACCTTGGGCAGACACCCCCAACTGCTAAGAGAGGCGAGGCTTTACTGGGGCCAAAGGAAAATGCATTTCCATGGTACCCTTGTGCGGTCAACTGCTCAGTCATGTCTGACTCTGCGGCCCCATGGACTCTAGCCACCAGGCTCCTCTGTCCATGGGATTTTCCAGACAAGAATAGTGGAGTGGGTTGCCATTTCTTTCTCCAGGGGATCTTCCTGACCCAGGGATGGAACTCGCGTGCCCTACATTGACAGGTGGGTTCTTTACCACTAGCGCCACCTGGGAAGTCCTCATTGTACTATACCACATCTTAATTCTTGAATTTCATCAAGCATGTGTTTATTCTGAAATTTCACACATACACACACACAAGGAGAATTTTAGACATGCCAGCAACAACAAAAACAACAGAGGGGATTCAGAGTCCATTTCCACGTTCCCATTATTCAAGGGGGTAAGGATGTGCCCACATTTCAGGCTTGTGGAGGCAGAGTCTCTAAGTCTGGAGTAGAGAGGGCCGTGTGCTGGCCTGGGCACAGATTGCCCACCTGCCCCCCTTCCTCACACTGACAACCTCCAAGGATGAGCAGGAGTGAGGGCTGAGGGCCAGGAGGTCACACCTGCCCCCTGGGAAGACCCATCCAACGAGGGGCACTGGGTCCCTCTAACTTGTCTGTGTTCCTCTCCTGTTGGCTCCCCACTGCTTGCTGAAGACTTCAGGCTTCCTGTCTGTCCTGCCTTAGGTCAAAAGGGGTCAGGGGAAGATTGGCCTTGGGACTGCAGCTCCTGGGACTGGGGGGTTGGCTCCCAGTGCACTCAGAGCCCAAGCCTCACCTAATTGGCCATCAGAGGCCTTGAGTCCCAGACCTGCAGGTAGAGAACACCTTGCCCCACTGAGTGACCCAGAGGTGTGGGCAGGGCATGGAAGAGCAGATGAGCTTCCTCCAAGATCCAGTAGTTCCCACTCCAGAATCTGGGGCACCAGTCTGAGGCTCTCTGAGACCCCAGACACCCTCCTTGGCACCCCCTCATTCTCCCTTCACTATACAGGAAGGCAAAGCTGAAAGGGCAGTAGACAGGTGTCCTGGTGCTGACTGATTATCATCAGCACAGACCTGGGTCAAGAGCTCAGGAGGCCCTGGGAGAGCAGTTCCTGGCTGTGTGGGGCTGGGCAATCACAGCCCTCACCTGGACAAGGTAGGCTCAGGGCAGCCACCCTCAGGGCTGCAGGAGTGGGAGGAGACCATGTGGGTAAGGGGGCAGGGCCATGCATACAGTAAGCACTCAGGTCTGCTCTCAGCAGGGGAAGTGGGGACATCCTCCTGCCTGGCCAGCCCTGGACTCGTCTCGCAGATAATGCCCCAGTCCAGGCTCAGAGGCAGTGATGCTGAGATGGGAATCTAGGCGTGCAGGGGAGAGAAACTGGAAACAGCCACATTAGAGACCTGGCCCCTGCCCTGCTCCCGGCCTGTCCAAGACCTGGTGGGCAGAGGCACCCAGGAAACTTTTCTGAGATTAATGAAGAGTACACGAAGGGGCAGAACGTGCAGGGTTAGATACGTGAGAAAAGAGCAGAAAGCTGGCAGCGTCGCTGGGAAGACAGGCGGCTGTGGCGCCATTTCTGCACTCCAGACTCAGCTCTGCAACCCTCCTAGCACCCCACCCCACCCTATAGTGACTGTTCAGAGTCCCCACAGGCTGAGTGCTCCCTGCAAATTTGTGAATTAGCCAATTGGAGAAAATGTTGCCTTTTCAGGTCAGTCTGAGCTCACCTGGAGGACTGGGTGCTGAAGGGTCCCTGTTCTCCAAGACAGTATGACCTTGTGACCCTCACCTCCTCCCTCTCCCTGCCTCCCACCTGCTCTCTGCCCTGTGTCCCCCAGCTCAGGGCCATGGCATCCCACAGAAATGGAAACCTCTCAGAGATGCCTCTGCAGGAGTTCATGCTGGAGGGATTTGAGGGTGGCCTACAGACCCAGGCCCTGCTCTTTGCTCTGTTCCTGGCCCTGTACGTGGTGGCTGTCCTGGGGAACCTCACCATGATCGTGGTCATCACCCTGGATGCCCATCTGCACTCCCCAATGTACTTCTTCCTCAAGAACCTCTCCTTCCTGGACCTGTGCTACTCATCTGTCATTGCCCCCAAGGCCCTGGTCAACTTCCTGTCCTCCTCCAAGGTCATCACCTTTAAGGGATGTGCCACCCAGTTCTTCTTCTTCTCCATGATGGGCACGACTGAGACTCTCCTCTTGGCCGTGATGGCCTATGACCGCTTCGTGGCCATCTGCAGCCCCCTGAGCTACCCCATCTCCATGCGCCCCTCGGTCTGTGCCTGCCTGGTGCTGGGCACCTACTGCGGGGGCTGCCTCAACTCTGGGGTGCAGACGATCCTCACATTCAGCCTCCCATTCTGCAGCTCCAACCACATCAACCACTTCTTCTGTGATGTGATCCCCCTGCTCCAGCTCACTTGTGCCAGCACGGCCGTCAACGAGTTGGTCTTGTTTGCTATGTGTGGCCTCATCATCATGGGCACCACACTCGTGGTCCTCACCTCCTATGGCTACATCACAGTGACCATCCTGAGGATGCACTCAGGAGGAGGGAGACACAAGCTCTTCTCCACCTGTGGCTCCCACATGACAGCCGTATCCCTTTTTTATGGGACCCTTTTTGTCATGTATGCCCAGCCGGGAGCTGTGGAGTCCGTGGAGCAGGGCAAGGTGGTCTCTGTCTTCTACACCCTGGTCATCCCAATGCTGAATCCCCTCATCTACAGTCTGAGAAACAAGGACGTGAAGGATGCCCTGCAGAGACTGGGCCAGAAGCACACAGCCACGTGACGGAGGGTGACCAGAGAGACCCAGTGTCCTGAGGGCTGAACAAGAAGACTTGAGGGGAGGCACTGGATTTGGTTTGAGGAATTCATTCTTTATTCAGCTAATTCATTCTTTCACCCAGCATTTTATCCAACCCTTCTTTGAAGCACATCATGAACCACACACTACAAGTGTAAGATGCAGAGATGAATAAGGCATCTTGTTTGCCACCAAAAATCTAATGGCCCACAGTGGGGCAAGACACTGAACTTGAAGTTTGTGTAACGGTGGGCAGAGTCATGAACTGGGAGTCTTTGAAGCACAGTATGCGTCCCAGTTCAACATCAATTGGTGAAGGTATGTGGACTAGACAAACTCTCTGACCTTATCCCTTCACTTCTTTATTGAATCTAATGTAAATATGTACCCAGAAATCTACCCTGGGACAACTAGCTGGGGGCTTTAGGACACTCAGCCCAGCCCCTTCCTTGGTGATAGCCTGGGCATCCCCACAGGCAATTAGGGGAGTTAGGAAGACCATGCTCCCCCTCAATCCTGCAGCGGGGCTGTTCCTCCCCTCCCCCTTCTGTTCACTGATGCCACCACCCAACAAGGCAGCAGGGAGCACCCGTGCTCCTGCTTCAGAGGCTCCTAGTGCTCCCTGTCCTGGGTTTCTCCCCTCAGACAGCAGCTGGGAGCCCCAGGGAGTCAACATGGTGCCTAACACCCATAGTTCACCCTCCAGCCTGACAGGTGATACTGTCCTGACTCTTTGTGACCCTAAGAAATGGAGCCTTGTCAGCACCAACACCTCTGAATAAGGATGGAGGTCCTGGTGCTGCTGCAGAGCGCAGGGGGTAGAGAGAGGGAGCAGTTTCTTGGTAGAAGCACAGCTCCCTGGCTGTCTGTCCCACACTCCCTGGGGCAGCTGGGAGTCTTGACCTCCCCATTCAGAGCTCCAGGCCCCTGCTCCATGGACCCAACACACAGCCTGGACCCAGGGCCTATCGTGTCTCCCTGTGGGAGAGTTGTCCACTCCCATGGTCACTCCCAGGAGGTGGTCCTCTGGACGAGAGGGTGGTCTGTTCCCTGTAGGGGCAGGGGGCGTGCCCTGCCCCTCTGATCACAGCTCTCCACCCCCCTCTCTCCCTGCTCTGGGGGACAGGGGGAGGGGCTGGCAGCTAAGTTGTCAGACTGCTGCTCCCCATTACTCAAGTGGAACCGCCTCCAAGCTTCCTGCTGGATTCCTATTCACATTGACTTTGGGCTCCAAAACTAGTTCTACGTCTGCCATAGATCGTTGTATTCTTCTGATAACAAACTGTTACTTGAGGCTTCCCCAAATATTCTGCCTCACCGTGACAGCCCTTGTTGTCGTCTCATGCCGCAGCTGTTCCCTCTCACACGCGCTATCCTCTGTCTGTCTGCTGTGATTTTTTTCGTCATTCCATGGAATGTTACAGGAATATTCTTAGGTCTTCTACTTGATCCAAATTTGGAATATGCATACGTATAATATATATTCATTCCATGCACAAGTGTAGATTTATCTTAATTCTGTAGAATTTAAAGTTATACATAGTAAGAAATCAGTTAAGGGTCCATAGTAAAGGAGCATCTATCCTGAATTAGGAATAAATAAAGGTCTGACTTTAGATGGAACAAAAATTTGACAATAGCCTGCAGGAGAAATGTAAAATAAACAAACAAGAAAAAAAAAAAAAAAAACAGAAAACTGTAGATTGTTTCTTCCTAAACTACCTACATTTCAGATTGTAGTGATGAACACAGTACAACGTTAGAGGCAATTCACTTCACTTTGTTCATCTTATACAACGTTTTGTATGCTAGCTCCACAGAGTAGATTCTCAGTGGTACATATCTACTGGATGATTATAATTTCACTTCCTTGTCAACTAGTCATTGAACTCCAAAATATACTTGGCATAGCATTATACTTATGAGCTTGGATTTGGCAATGATTTCTTGGATATAACTGAAAAGCACAGGAAACAAAAGTGCAAAGAGACACAAGGGACTCCATTAAACTTTAAAATCTGTGCATTAAAGACTTAAATAACAGCATGAAAAGGCAACCTGTGGGATGGGAGAGAATGACTGCAACTCTTATGTCTGATATGGGGTAACATCCAGAGTGTGTGAAGAACCCCTACAACTTAAGACAAATAATCCTGTCAAAAATGAGCAGAGGATTTGAATAGTTATTTCACCAAAGATGATCTACAGATGGGCAACAAACATATGAGGAGATGCTCGTCATCACTAATCCCTGAGGAAATGCAAGTCAAATCACAAGGACATACCACTTACATCCGTGAGAATGGCTAGCATTAGAAGCAAAAAAGAAAAACAGGTAAAAACATAACCAGTGTTGTAAAGGATGCAGATCAATTGGAGCCCTTATACACTTTTGGTAGATAGTAAAATGATGCAACCATTATGGGGAACAGTACAGAATTTTCCCAAAAAACTAAAAAAAAAAAGAATTACCACATGATCCACGTTCGAGTATGTATCCAAAATAATTAAATACTGCTCTCTAAGAGATATTTGCAAACCCAAGTACACAGCAGCATTATTTGTGGTGGCCAAAAGGTAGAAACAAGCCGCATGTTCATTGTGGATGAGATAATAAACAAAATGATGCACATACATATGATGGAAAGGCACCCGCCTTAAAAGGGATGAAAATCCTGTCACCAGATGCAACGCAGATGAAGCTTAGGACATCGTGCTACTGAAATAAGCCAAACGCAAAAAGACAAAAGCTGTATGATTCTAACATGCAGTAAAGTAGTCACATTCACAGAGACAGAAGGTAGAAAGGTGGTTCTCAGTGGTGAGGTAAGGTGGGGGTGGATAGAGAATTGTTTTTAAGGGGGCGTGAGTCCAAGATAAAACATTCTGGACACTTGTTGTGCAGAAATGTGGATATACAAAACTCTACTGAACTAAGTGGGCTTCCCCGGTGGTGCTAGCAGTAAAGAACCCACCTGCCAACGCAGGAGACATGAGGCGCAGGTTTGAACCCTAAGTCAGGAAGATCCCCTGAAGGAGGGCATGGAAATCCACTCCAATATCCTTGCCTGGAGAATCAGTCCATGGGATTGCAAAGAGTTGGACACGACTGAAGTGACTGAGCAGACACTGAACTGTACACTGACAATTATTTACAATTTTCAAGATTTCTTTGTGGTCAAAAAATATATAACATGAAATTAACCATTGTAGTCTTGCCTCGCTGCTCTGCTTAGGACTTCCAGTACCGTGTTGAATAGACATGGTGAGAGTGGACGTCCTGTCTTGTTTCTGATCCTAATGGGAAAGCTTCTGGGTTTTCATCAAGTATGAAGTTAGCTGTGGGCTTTTCATATATGGCTTTCGTTATGTTTAGGTCAGTCAGTCAGTCAGTTCAGTCCCTCAGTCATGTCCGACTCTTTGCGACCCCAAGAATTGCAGCATGCCAGGCCTCTGTGTCCATCACCAATTCCCAGAGTTCACTCAGACTCACGTCCATCGAGTCGGTGATGCCATCCAGCCATCTCATCCTCTGTCGTCCCCTTCTCCTCCTGCCCCCAATCCCTCCCAGCATCAGAGTCTTTTCCAATGAGTCAACTCTTCGCATGAGGTGGCCAAAGTACTGCAGTTTCAGCTTTAGCATCATTCCTTCCAGAGAACATCAGGACTGATCTCCTTTAGAATGGACTGGTTGGATCTCCTTGCAGTCCAAGGAACTCTCAAGAGTCTTCTCCAACATCACAGTTCAAAAGCATCAATTCTTCGGCGCTCAGCTTTCTTCACAGTCCAACTCTCATGACCACTGGAAAAACCATAACCTTGACTAGACGGACCTTCGTTGGCAAAGTAATGTCTCTGCTTTTGAATATGCTACCTGCTGCTGCTGCTGCTAAGTTGCTTCAGTCGTGTCTGACTCTGTGTGACCCCATAGACAGCCTCCTACCAGGCTCCGCTGTTCCTGAGATTCTCCAGGCAAGAACACTGGAGTGGGTTGCCATTTCTTTCTCCAATGCATGAAAGTGAAAAGTGAAAGTGAAGTCACTCAGTCGTGTCTGACTCTTACCGACCACATGGACTGCAGCCTACCAGGCTCCTCCATCCATGGATTTTCCAGGCAAGAACACTGGACTGGGGTGCCATTGCCTTCTCTGAATATGCTGTCTAGATTGGTCATAATTTTCCTTCCAAGGAGTAAGCGTCTTTTAATTTCATGGCTGCAGTCACCATCTGCAGTGATCTTGGAGCCCCAAAAAACAAAGTCTGCCACTGTTTCCACTGTTTCCTCATCTATTTCCCATGAAGTAATGGGACCAGATGCCATGACCTTCGTTTTCTGAATGTTGAGCTTTAAGCCAACTTTTTCACTCTCCTCTTTCACTTTCATCAAGAGGCTTTTTAGTTCCTCTTCACGTTCTGCCATAAGGGTGGTGTCATCTGCATGTCTGAGGTTCTTGATATTTCTCCTGGCAATCTTGATTCCAGCTTGTGCTTCTTCCAGCCCAGCATTTCTCATGATGTACTCTGCATAGAAGTTAAATAAGCAGGGTGACAATATACAGCCTTGACGTACTTCTTTTCCTATTTGGAACCAGTCTGTTGTTCCGTGTCCAGTTCTAACTGTTGCTTCCTGACCTGTATATAGGTTCCTCAAGAGGCAGGTCAGGTGGTCTGGTATTCCCATCTCTTTCAGAATTTTCCACAGTTTATTGTGACCCACAAGTCAAAGGCTTTGGCATAGTCAATAAAGCAGAAATCGATGTTTATCTGGAACTCTCTTGCTTTTTGGATGATCCAGCAGATGTTGGCAATTTGATGTCTGATTCCTCTGCCTTTTCTAAGACCAGCTTGAACATCTGGAAGTTCATGGTACACGTATTTAGGTATATTCCTTCTATTACTATTACACTGAGTTTTTTTATGTCAAGATGTTGAATTTTGTCAAATGCTTTTTTTGAATCAGTTGAATGATCATGTGTAGGGGAGGGGGTTGTGGGGGAGTTATCCTTCATTCTGTTAATGGGGTGTAGACAGTGGTTGATTTTCTAAAAACACCTCTTTTGATAGTGTTTACTTACATTCTAGCTCTGAAGTGATCTTCTATCCTGCCTCTTTTCGCCTCTTCCCCATCCCTCTCTCTCTCTCTCAGTAGAGAAAGAGATAGATAGATAGATGATAGATAGAATATGTTGTCATTCAACTGTATTTCTATAGAAAATGTGGAATTGGGCATGTTGTATCACACTGATACAAATTTTAAAGGGAAAATCCATAATAATTTTCAAACACAATGTACCTCCATTCCCCCGACCCCACCAGGATACAGGGCTTTGCCATCTCCTCTTGGCCACTCATCAGCCTTGACCGATGGGCACCTTGCCTCCACTTTGATTTTTTTCAGCCCATTTTCAATGCCATTGGCAAAGAAATATGATAGAAAAAGAAGGAAACTCAAATGAAAATACTTTGATAAATTACTGGAACTCATTTGCAGTTAGGAAATCAAATTAAAGTAAAAGAGAAGAGATTAACTTATCCATCAGAAGGCTGAAGGATGAGGAAAACAGGGACTCCCACATTGCTGGATGTTCTTCATTGGTACAATCATTTTGAGAGAAAATGGGCCAGATGAGTGGATAAAGAAGGAAGAATTTCATACGATGCAGTTGCTCACCAAGAACAGTGAAAGGAAAGAATGATTTACAGCAAGAACAATTCACATGCCTGTCCTTGTGAAAGTTGTGGACAGTCCAGACACATAGACTTGGTGAAGAAACTGCAGAGGAAAAGGATTGTCATGGATAACCTCCCTGCTGACCCTTAGCCAATACTGTGTCACTAGGGCACGTGATAGACTGCTTCAGTCCCACAACCAGAGCCTCTTAAAAGGGAAGGCTTCCAGCCTTTGAGTAGAGTAATTGGTTAACAAAAAAAAAAAAAGAAAGAAAGAAAAAAAGATGCAAGAAAAAGAACCTCCATAATGTAAGATTAATATGAACACGCTTCAGCAATACGTGAACTGTGAACTACCAGGTGTTCAAGCTTTTTTAGAAAAGGCAGAGGAATCAGAGATCAAATTGAAAACATCTGCTGGGTCATCAAAAAAGCAAGAGAGTTCCAGAAAAACATCTATTTCTGCTTTATTGACTATGCCAAAGCCTTTGATTGTGTGGATCACAATAAACTGTGGAAAATTCTGAAAGAGATGGGAATACCAGACCACCTGACCTGCCTCTTGAGAAACCTATATGCAGGTCAGGAAGCAAGAGTTAGAACTGGAGATGGAACAACAGACTGGTTCCAAATAGGAAAAGGAGTACATCAAGGCTGTATATTGTCACCCTGCTTATTTAACTTATATGCAGAATACATCATGAGAAACGCTGGACTGGAAGAAGCACAAGCTGGAATCAAGATTGCCAGGAGAAATATAAAGAACCTCAGATATGCAGATGACACCACCCTTATGGCAGAAAGTGAAGAGGAACTAAAAAGCCTCTTGATGAAAGTGAAAGAGGAGAGTGAAAAAGTTGGCTTAAAGCTCAACATTCAGAAAACGAAGATCATGGCATCTGGTCCCATCACTTCATGGGAAATAGATGAGGAAACAGTGGAAACAGTGTCAGACTTTATTTTGGGGGGCTCCAAAATCACTGCAGATGGTGACTGCAGCCATGAAATTAAAAGACGCTTACTCCTTGGAAGGAAAGTTATGACCAACCTAGATAGCATATTCAAAAGCAGAGACATTACTTTGCCAACAAAAATCCATCTAGTCAAGGCTATGATTTTTCCAGTGGTCATGTATGGATGTGAGAGTCGGACTGTGAAGAAGGCTGAGCGCCAAAGAATTGATGCTTTTGAATGGTGGTGTTGGAGAACACTTGAGAGTCCCTTGGACTGCAAGGAGATCCAACCAGTTCATTCTGAAGGAGATCAGCCCTGGGTGTTCTTTGGAAGGACAGATGCTAAAGCTGAAACTCCAGTACTTTGGTCACCTCATGGGAAGCGTTGACTCATTGGAAAAGACTCTGATGCTGGGAGGAATTGGGGGCAGGAGGAAAAGGGGATGACAGAGGATGAGATGGCTGGATGGCATCATCGACTTGATGGACGTGAGTTTGAGTGAACTCCGGGAGTTGGTGATAGACAGGGAGGCCTGGCATGCTGTGATTCATGGGGTCGCAAAGAGTCAGACACAACTGAGCGAGTGAACTGAACTAATGAGTTTGAGAAACAATATACCTTTCTACTCAGGAATCCACTTCAAAATATATACACTTTGGAGGGGGAAAATGTCCATTACAAAATTTTCATTACTGAAAAACCAAATTTAAAAAAGGAAATGGAAGTGTCCTAAAAGTCTCTGTAAAGAAGATGCCACAAGTAGTTGGGGGCATAATTTCATTTTTAAAACAATTGAAATAAGTGAACTAGAACATGGAAGAATTGGGAAATGTGATCAAGATCCTGCAGAGTGCATTTTGAATTAGAGCTGGAGAGGGTGCCATAGCCCTGAGACAGGAGAGTGAAGGTGTATTGCTGACCTTTCCGGGTGAAAGCAAACTCCCTCACCACCCTCCTGTGTCAGTCACCAGGGCCGCCATAACTAGGTAACACAAACTTGGTGACTTATAGCAACAAGAATTTACTCTCTCACAGGCCTGCAGGATAGATGTTCAAAATCAAGCTATCAACAGAGTCTGTTGCCCGTGAAAGTTCTAGGAAAACATACGCCTCTTCCTGGAGGCTCTTGGTATCCTTGGCATTCCTTCCTTCCCCTTTGCTGCACCATTCCAACCTCTGGCCAGTCTTTCATGCCCTTAGTCCTTGTGTCTTTGTGTCTCTGTGTCATTTCCTCTTCCTAAAAGGACACCAGTCATTGGATTTAAGGCCATTTAATCCAGCATGATCTCATGCTAACTTATTTGGAAGGACCTTATTTCCAAATAAGGTCACATTCTGCATTCCAAAGTAGATGATTTTGGGGGAGAAGATATTATTCACCTTCATACAGTGATCTTCCATGTGCTTCCATATACTCTACAGTTGCTGAGTGTATTGTTCTATTTATGTCAAGTAGGTCCATATGGTTGATATTTTAATTCAGTTCTAACATACTATTTATTATCTGGTAATTGTTTTATCAATTACTAAGAGAGGTATACAAAATATCAACTATGATTTGGACATATGACTACGTTTTTAATTCCATCAGTTTTTGATTTATACATTTACATTTTCTACTCAGTTTAGTTCAGTTCAGTCGCTCAGTCGTGTCCGACTCTTTGTGACCCCATGAATCACAGCACGCCAGGCCTACCTGTCCATCACCAACTCCTGGAGCTCACTCACACTCATGTCCATTGAGTCAGTGACGCCATCCAGCCATCTCATCCTCTGTCGTCCCCTTCTCCTCCTGCCCCCAATCCCTCCCAGCATCAGAGTCTTTTCCAATGAGTCAACACTTCCCATGAGGTGGCCAAAGTACTGGAGTTTCAGCTTTAGCATCATTCCTTCCAAAGAAATCCCAGGGCTGATCTCCTTCAAAATGGACTGGTTGGATCTCCTTGCAGTCCAAGGGACTCTCAAGTGTTCTCCAGCATCACAGTTCAAAAGCATCAATTCTTTGGCGCTCAGCCTTCTTCACAGTCCGACTCTCACATCCATACATGACCACTGGAAAAATCATAGCCTTGACTACACGAACCTTTGTTGGCAAAGTAATGTCTCTGCTTTTGAATATGCTATCTAGGTTGGTCATAACTTTCCTTCCAAGGAGTAAGCGTCTTTTAATTTCATGGCTGCAGTCACCATCTGTAGTGATTTTGGAGCCCCCCAAAATAAAGTCTGACACTGTTTCCACTGTTTCCTCATCTATTTCCCATGAAGTGATGGGACAGGATGCCATGATCTTTGTTTTCTGAATGTTGAGCTTTAAGTCAACTTTTTCACTCTCCTCTTTCACTTTCATCAAGAGGCTTTTTAGTTCCTCTTCACTTTTTGCCATAAAGGTGGTGTCATCTTCATATCTGAGGTTATTGATATTTCTCCCAGCAATCTTGATTCCAGCTTGGGTTTCTTCCAGTCCAGCATTTCTCACGATGTATTCTGCATATAAGTTAAATAAACAGGGTGACAATATACAGCCTTGACGTACTCCTTTTCCTATTTGGAACCAGTCTGTTGTTCCATGTCCAGTTCTAACTGTTGCTTCCTGACCTGCATACAAATTTCTCAAGAGGCAGGTCAGGTGGTCTGGTATTCCCATCTCTTTCAGAATTCCCCACAGTTTATTGTGATCAACACAGTCAAAGGCTTTGGCATAGTCAATAAAGCAGAAATAGATGTTTTTCTGGAACTCTTGCTTTTTCCATGATCCAGTGGATGTTGGCAATTTGATCTCTGGTTCCTCTGCCTTTTCTAAAACCAGCTTGAACATCAGGAAGTTCACAGTTCACATATTGCTGAAGCCTGGCTTGGAGAATTTTGAGCATTACTTTACTAGCATGTGAGATGAGTGCAACTGTGCGGTAGTTTGAGCATTCTTTGGCATTGACTTTCTTTGGGATTGGAATGAAAACTGACCTTTTCCAGTCCTGTGGCCACTGCCGAGTTTTCCAAATTTGCTGACATATTGAGTGCAGCACTTTCACAGCATCATGTTTCAGGATTTGAAATAGCTCAACTGGAATGCCATCACCTCCACTAGCTTTGTTCGTAGTGATGCTTTCTAAGGCCCACTTGACTTCACATTCCAGGGTGTCTGGCTCTAGGTCAGTGATCACACCATCGTGATTATCTGGGCTGTGAAGATCTTTTTTGTACAGTTCTTCTGTGTATTCTTGCCACCTCTTCTTGATATCTTCTGCTTCTGTTAGGTCCATTTCTGTCCTTTATCAAGCCCATCTTTGCATGAAATGTCCCCTTGGTATCTCTAATTTTCTTGAAGAGATCTCTAGTCTTTCCCATTCTGTTGTTTTCCTCTATTTCTTTGCATGGATCGCTGAAGAAGGCTTTCTTATCTCTTCTTGCTATTCTTTGAAACTCTGCATTCAGATGTTTATATCTTTCCTTTTCTCCTTTGCTTTTCACTTCTCTTCTTTTCACAGCTATTTGTAAGGCCTCCCCAGATAGCCACTTTGCTTTTTTGCATTTCTTTTCCACGGGGATGGTCTTGATCCCTGTCTCCTGTACAATGTCACGAACCTCCATCCATAGTTCATCAGGCACTCTATCAGATCTAGGCCCTTAAATCTATTTCTCACTTCCACTGTATAATCAAAAGGGATTTGATTTAGGTCATACCTGAATGGTCTAGTGGTTTTCCCTACTTTCTTCAATTTAAGTCTGAATTTGGCAATAAGGAGTTCATGATCTGAGCCACAGTCAGCTCCTGGTCTTGTTTTTGTTGACTGTATAGAGCTTCTCCATCGTTGGCTGCAAAGAATATAATCAATCTGATTTTGGTGTTGACAATCTGGTGATGTCCATGTATAGAGTCTTCTCTTGTGTTGTTGGAAGAGGGTGTTTGCTATGACCAGTGCATTTTCTTGGCAAAACTCTATTCGTCTTTTCCCTGCTTCATTCCATATTCCAAAGCCAAATTTGCCTGTTACTCCAGGTGTTTCTTGACTTCCTACTTTTGCATTCCAGTCCCCTATAATGAAAAGGACATCTTTTTTGGATGTTAGTTCTAAAAGGTCTTGTAGGTCTTCATAGAACCGTTCAACTTCAGCTTCTTCAGCGTTACTGGTTGAGGCATAGACTTGGATTACTGTGATATTGAATGGTTTGCCTTGGAAACGATTTTCACATTATCCAGTTGAATTTAACTTTTCTTGTAAAATCCTTCTTTATAAACTTTTTTTCCTGAACCCTACTTTGTATAATAATTATTGAGCCACATCAGCATTCTTTTTCTTAGAACAACTTTTTCAGGCTTTTATTTATATACTGTCTTTTTATATTAAACATGCACCACTTTTGTACTTTGGTTTTTATTTCTATTCCAAATTAAAATATTTTTTAAACAGATACCTTTTCTCTTTATGGACTGAGTGCATGGCCACTTGAAGCATAGAGACAGCTGTGCTGCTGCCCCAGGGAAATATTTCCTGCATGCCACTCTCCTCATCACTATACAAGGATGGAGGTGGAGGACAGCAGGGGCTGTGGGCCAGGAGATTACACTGGCTGCCTGGGGAGACTTTTCAGAGAAGGGGCACTGGGTCCCTCTAACTTGTGTTCCTCCCCTGTTGGCCCCCACTGCTTCCTGAGGACCTCAGGCTTCCCGCCTCCCCTGCCTTGGGCCGAGGCGGGTCAGGGTAAGATTGGCCTCAGGACTGCAGCTTCCTGGGACCCAGGGAGTTGTGAGTCCCAGTGCACTCAGAGCCCAAGTCTCATCTAATTGGCCATTTGTGGCCTCAAGTCCCAGGTGTGGCAGGTGGAGAGAATCCACAGGGTCCAGGCACCTCACAGACGATGGGACAAGATGTAGAGGGGCAGGTGAGCTGAGTTCATCCCCTTCTCTGCTTGCACCAAGCCCCAGAGCCCTCCTGCAGCCAGACTCTTGGTGGGAACCCAAGTGCCCCCTCCCACCCTTGGTTCACTGCACAGGAAGCCAGAGGCGGGAGAGGCAGGAGTCCTCAGTGTCCACTGGTCTTCATCAGCACAGACCTGGATCAGGAGCTTGGGAGGCCCTGGGAAAGCAGATCCTGGCTGTGTGCACTTGGGTGTGTCATGACCCTCACCTGGAAAAGGTAAGGTCAAGGCAGGCACCCATCAGGGCTGCAGGAGGGTAAGGGCAGCAGGGCTCTGTCCACAGTAAGCAGCCAGGGCTTGTTCTCAGCAGCTGGAGTGATGTCCTGCCTCCCTACCCCGACCTCAGCTTCAAGGTTGTGAAAGCAGTGCCTCTTTAGCCAGTGAATGAGTCCTCTGAGCAACTTGTTCAGTAGCAAGTTCTGATTCAACAGGTGTGTTTGACTGGAGCATCTGCATTTCTAACCAGCTCGCAGGTGGTGGTGATGCTCCTGGTCTCTGGACCACACTTTCAGTTAGGAGGGTTAGCGCCGACTGTTAGTACAGGCTATGTGCCACTGCAGAGAAGTGTCCAGCTGCTTTGACCTCATCAAGTGCATCCCTTAGGCTCGGATTAAAGGCTTCCTCATGTCACCAATGCCCATGGATGACCCTGGGTGACCTCAGCAGACTGGAGCCCCCTGCTTGTTTGTTGGTCAATAAAACAAACAAAGAGCCTGGCTTTGGAAATGGAAATTTCTCTTTGTTTTCAGCTTACCAGAAGGAGTCACTATTTTATCTTGCTAAGGGCTTGTCAAGAGAAATGGTCAAGTAATACTGAGCACAAAACCATAAACTCAGAATTGCCGGGGACCAGCCCCCACTGATCCAGGGTATTCGAAGCGGGGACTGCGTCGGCGACCTATTTATTTAAATATTTTATCAAAGATATAAAGAGTAATAGGATGAGGATAGCTCAGTAGGAAAATTCAGTGGAGAAAAGAGGCTGAGTAGCTTGGTTTACGCGGGAGACCAATAAAACTTCAAGACAAGAAGCTTGCACCACTTACGTAGGCCGCAGGCGTCCTTCCATTCTCCCGAAGGAGAGGAGACACTGAGGCCTCCCCAGTCGGACCTTAGAAGCCCAGGCATAATTAGTAAGCATGGTGGGTTCCGCGCTCCAGATGGAGACTCAGCCAGAATTTGGGAGAGAGAGCAACATGGGGAGACCAAGTTTCGGTGAACAAGGCCCGCACTTTATTTTCCAAAGTAGTTTTTATACCTTAAGTTGTGCATAGAGGATAGTGGGGGAAGGGGTGGAGTCATGCAGGGACAGCAGTTCCTGGTCCTAATCGAAGCCAGGCTTTCAAACTTATCATATGCAAAAGTTCAGGTGAATTACATCATCTTCTGGCCAGGAGGCCTGTTAACATTTTAAGAAACTTATCTTTCTCTAAAGGTGATTATTCCAAAGTCAGGCACCAGCCTCCAAAAAAGCATTGGACAAAGCTGCATTCCTATAGGGCAAAGGTGAGGCGGGCTCAATCAAGAAAAGAATTAACTCAAGGGTCCAAGGTTACAAACATTGAGGCTACTACTTACATTTCTATACACCCATTATATCAATCAATATACTGCCAAGGACACAGTAGGTAAGGGGTATGGGGACTTAGCAGCAAACATTGGCCCAATAAGTGAAAAACCCTTCTCAATACAATTTCTAATCAATCTTTTAACTACTCAAAAGAATCTGTGTTTAGACAGTTTAGAACATCTCCCTCTCACAGTTGGGAGGCTCTGAACAATCACATGTGGCAGAAAAAACCTATTCAGGCAGGCTAGAGGATTTCCAAAGGAGTTTGTAGGTTGAAACACTGTCACACCCAGGAATTATTAACTGGAGCTGTAAGCCAACTCTTTTTTCAGAGAGAGGTAGTGGGGGACAGCCCCCCATAAAGTCAGAGGTGTAGGTGAAAGCACAAAGCAGAAAGTAGGCAGACTCTGGTTTGGGGGGTAGATGCTCGAGAATTCCCAGGGAGACTCCTGAGGCTTGATCCTGCCTTTGCGTATGCCAAGCCTCCTTCCTCATGACCTTTGCCACGGGTGGAGCTCGCTCCCCGCACAGAATCTTTGAATTCACCACAGAAACACCTGCTTCTTGGGGTGTGGGGCTGAACAGGTGTACCACACTAGCCATCTGTCCCCACTACATGTGAATGATCCCTGCGGGGTGGGCAGCAGGGATCCATCAACTTAGTACCAACAGGATACAGTACAGACCCCCTTCCACCCCTCCACCCACGCCCCTGTCAGCACAGCAGCTCCATGAATCAACACGGTGGCCAACTTATATCTGTTGCACAGCCCTGCTCTGACCTTCTGAACGGTCTGTGCTGTGACAAAGGCAGGGAGCAGAAAGACCTCAGAGAATTCCAGAGAACAGACAGAAGCCCAGATCTCCATAGTTCCAAATGGAAGAGGCTGTTCTGAAGTGATTTGCAGAGCATGGAGTGTGAGTCGCCAGTGACAATGATAAGGAGGGCATGCCCGTCTCTTCAAAGTTGGACTGTTCCTTTTCCATGATTTGGCAAACATCTGCACATGGGCAGAAAGCCCCATGAGAACCTCAAGGGTGCAGAGAGCTTTGCAGATGAAATGCCACTGTGGTCCAGGCTCAGAGGCCATGGTTCTGAGATGGGTCTCAGAATCTGCAGGGGAGACAGACACAAAACACCTTCATTAGCCTGGTGATGGCGGGTCTTTGCTCTCCTTCCAGTTTGGCCTGGAGATGAAACCATCACTAGGTCAAGTCCTGGTGGGCCGGGCATCCTCAGTAAACGTTTCTGAAATCAAGGAATGATTTTATAAGGAACAGAAAGTATAGGATTAGCTATGGGAGCAGAGAGTGGAAATGGCAAAATTCAGGAGCATCCTTGAGGGGAGGAGAGCATTTACTTCAAAGGAGGAGATAGGGGGCTGCAACTCCATTCTTGCCCTGGAGACTCAGCTCTGTAACCCTCCTGGCACTCACCCCACCCCTGTGCTAACAACTCAGAGGGTTCCACAGAGTGAGTTCTCCACGCATATTTATGAATTTGTGAGTCACAGGCAATACTGCCCTTTCAGGTCAGCCTGAGCTCATCTGGAGGGAGAACTGGGCAGCTGGTGGCCTCTTGGTCAGTTGGCAGTGAGTCATCAAAGGGTCAAGACCATGTCACCCCACAGAAATGGAAACCTCTCAGTGATGCCTCTGCAGGAGTTTGTGCTGGATGGATTTGAAGGTGGTCTGCAGACCCAGGCCCTGCTCTTTGCTCTGTTCCTGGCCCTGTACATGGTGGCCGTCCTGGGGAACCTCACCATGATCGTGGTCATCACCCTGGATGCCCGTCTGCACTCCCCAATGTACTTCTTCCTCAAGAACCTCTCCTTCTTAGACTTGTGCTACTCATCTGTCATCTACCCCAAGGCCCTGGCCAACTTCCTGTCCTCCTCCAAGGTCATCACCTTTGCAGGTTGTGCCACCCAGTTCTTCTTCTTCTCCCTGCTAGCTACCTCTGAGACTCTCCTCTTGGCTGTGATGGCCTATGACCACTTCGTGGCCATCTGCAGCCCCCTGTGCTATCCCATCTCCATGTGCCCTTCGGTCTGTGCCCGCCTGGTGCTGGGCTCCTACTGTGGGGGCTGCCTCAACTCCATCCTGCAGACCAGCTTCACATTCAGCCTCCCATTCTGCAGCTCCAACCACATCGACCACTTCTTCTGTGATGTGCCTCCTATGATCCAGGTTGCCTGTGCTGAGACAACCCTCAATGAGCTGGTCTTGTTTGGAATCTGTGGCCTCATCATCGTGGGCACCACATTCGTGGTCCTCACCTCCTATGGCTACATCACAGTGACCATCCTGAGGATGCACTCAGGAGAAGGGAGACACAAGCTCTTCTCCACCTGCGGCTCCCACATGACAACCGTGTCCCTCTTTTATGGGACACTTTTTGTCATGTATGCCCAGCCGGGAGCTGTGGAGTCCATGGAGCAGGGCAAGGTGGTCTCTGTCTTCTACACCCTGGTCATCCCAATGCTCAACCCCCTTGTTTACAGTCTGAGAAACAAGGACGTGAAGGATGCTCTGCGGAGACTGGGGCAGAGACACACAGCCATGTGAAGGAGGGTGACCAGAGGGGGACATCCAGTATCCTGAGGGCTGGATGGAGAATTCAGAGACAGTGAACCATGAGGAGCCCCTCAAACCTCTTCCACTTCTGAATGGAATGGGATGTCTTGAGGACTCTGATCCATTTATTCAATCACATTGCTTGAAGGCATTTATGAAGCAGACATTCACTATGTGTGAGATGCAGAGATGGACAAGGATGCTCTGCAACCAGAATTCTCCATGTTGCAAGAAGGAGCAGTGACTCAAGTCACATGAAGACTGAATGAACAGGGCAGGAGGCAGGGGCGGGTCTTGTCCCCTTTGTGTATCATGGTTCTCTGGGTCATTCCATGGGTTTTGGTAGGAAAGAAGTCAGATATATGTGCATTGATCAAACTTGGAAGAAAAGGTGTTTGCATGCAACATACCTCCATCTCCTAACCCCGCCTGGGATGCAGGACTTCACCATCACCTGTTGGCAGGACATGACCGTCCACTGAGGGCCCTCCAGTTGACCTTTTTCAGCCCACTTTCAATACCACCAAAGAGATCTGTTCAAGATGATAATGGCCAAGGTGTTCCCCGTGGTCAGTAGGGGTGAGTAGGAATAGGCTTGGCTTCAGTGGCTCAGGGCTGACAAGCAGGGCCTGTCAGGGAGGAGCCAGGTCAGTGGTCTGGTGAACGTGGTGGTTCTACTTGAGGACAGAAGCACCCCTGGGCTCCTGCTCCATCACACCAAGGGCACGGATGACACTATTGTTAGGGAGGATGACCCCAGCCACAGCACCACCTTCCAAGTCACAGGATGGAAGACATGAAGCATAAACACATGTACAATTTTGATATATCTTCAGAAAAAATACTCAAATCATATCCATTCAGGGAGTTCACTACCACCCAGGTTGAGAATGAGAAATTCACCCAATTTTCACAAGATCTTCTCCCCTCATTCTATTCGTTGCCTACCAGGGTTAGCGGGAATCCTGCTTCTAACACACAGATTAGTTTTGCCTACTGTGAACATTCAGTGAATAGCATCATAGAATCATCCAGTTTATCTTGTGTGCCTTTTTTTTTTTTTTTTGGTTAACATATTTATGAGATTAACCCATGTGACTGCCCATAATAGTAGTTCTAATTTTTCATTACTACATAAGATTCCACCATATGAAAATATCATAATTTATCCATTCTACCACTGATGGCCATTCAAGTTTATTGAATTCAGTTCAATTCAGTTGCTCAGTTGTGTCCGACTCTTTGCAACCCCATGGACTGCAGCATGCCAGGCCTCCCTGTCCATCACCAACTCCCGGAGTTTACTCAAACTTATGTCCATGGAGTTGGTGATGCCATCCAACTATTTTATCCTTTGTCGTTCCCTTCTCCTCCCACCTTCAATCTTTCCCAGCATCAGGGTCTTTTCAAATGAGTCAGTTCTTCACATCAGGTGGTCAAAGGATTAGAGTTTCAGCTTCAGCATCAGTCCTTCCAATGAATATTCAGGACTGATTTCCTTTAGGATGAATTGGTTGGATCTCCTTGCTTCTACAAAATTTTTTACATGTCTTTTGCTATGAGTGAATTACTGTTGGCATTCTTAGGAGCTGAATGCTCTTGCTTTTGATTAACTCTACAGTTTTACCAAAATGGAAAAGCAATTTTCATCCCACAAATAGTGCATGAGAGTCCCTGTTGCTGTGCACCATCATGGACAAGCCATTTGTTGTTGTTAAGCCATTAAGTCATGCCCAGCTCTTTGAGGCCCCAGGGACTGCAACATGCCAGCCTTCCCTTTCCTTCACTATCTCCTGGAGTTTGCTCAAATTCATGTCCATTGAGTTAGTGATGCTATCTAACATGGACAAGCTTTATTGTCTATACAGTCCATGGAATTCTCCAGACCAGAATACTGGAGTGGATAGCTGTTCCCTTCTCCAGATCTTCCCAACCCAGGGAATCAAACCCAGGGCTCCCTCATTGCAGACAGTTTTTACCAGCTGAGCCCACAGGGAGGCCCACTGTCTAATGGGGACAAACCATATTGTCTGCTTTATCAATTTTAGCCTTTCTGCTGGGTATGTGGTCATATACCATTCCAACTTTCATTTTTATTTTTTAAATAAACAATTTTGAACATTAAAAAAAAAAACAGAAATAGATTCTCAGACATATGCAGGGGTTAATAGTCAGCTACCTATTGCTTTGGCTAAGCCATGAGAAAATCACCATGTGAAGTCCCTCAGTCGTGTCTGACTTTTTGAGACCCCGTGAACTGTAGCCTACCAAGCTCCTCTGTCCATGGGATTCTCCAGGCAAGAAAACTGGAGAGGGTTGCCATTTCCTTCTCCAGGGGATGTTCCTGACCCAGGGATTGAACCCGGGTCTCCCATATTGGAGGCAGATGCTTTAACCTCTGAGCCACCAGGGAAGCCCCTGGTGACTTTCTCAAGCCATGAGAAAATCACCATGGGAAAAGAATAAAAGCAAAATATAGCAGTAAGCATAACCCAAATAAAAGTACATCAGGTTGATCAGTTGGGGTTGTCATTCCCCGCTAAGCTAAGGAAAAACACATAGTGTGGACCTTGGAACGCCTGGTCAGCGCAAGTTCAGCACGCTGCTTCTGCACACACCATGTTTTCCCAAGGCATATGCGGGTCCATGACCTCCAGCCAGGTGATAGCCCTTGCACAAGAAAATAACAAGGACAGTTTAAAGTAATCAGTAAAATGGGAGACGTGGCCGAGGACACAGGCGGCCGACTCCATCGTAACACACAGATCCTTTCTGCTTGCCAAGACGCTAAATAAAAGTGATGTGGCTCCAAGGAGCAGGGCTCTGGACCCACGAGGTCTTGAGTTCCCCGGTCCCATCTTTAAAACTTTAATTCTGTCTCTAGTTGCTTTTTCCCAAACTGTGTGTCAACCACTTTCGATTCCTACCTGCTGTGCTGACCACAACAGACACAGAAAGGCTTATGGTCACCAGGGGGTAAGGGGTGAGGGACAAACTGGAAGACTGGGACTGATACATATGCATGACTATATGTGAAATAGACGACTAATAAGGACCTGCTGTACAGCACAGGGATCTATACTCCATACAGTGCAACGATCAGCACAGGTAAGAGTAACAACAGAGTGAGTATACGGATAACAGAATCATTGTGCTGTACACCCAAGGTAAAGTAACACAACATAGCTGAAACTAGCACCGTAGATGTAAATCAACTATACGCCAGTAAAATCTATAAAAACAAATTTTAGGCATTTGTGGCCTAAATATATTTCATAGTTACTTACACATAACAGGAGAGAAAAGAAATGTATATATTTTTGACAAAATTCAAAGTATAATAACAATTGAACACTGTCTTTTTGTAATACAAGTCTACCAATGAGAAAAGTTGCGATTCTTTTTAAGGAGGAAGTTTTCCCCTTCTCTAGTGGCTAATGAGCTAATATTTTCACATATTTAGCAGCAAACTGAATGCTCTTTCTGAGGAAGCATATATGTTTTGCCAGATTTTTTCTTTTTCACGAAGATCATAGAAATTCTTATTCTTGATATGAGCCCTTCGTTGGTTACATGAGTTCTGAATATCTTCTCTTACTTTGTGGTTTCTATATTTATACTTGTATTGACCTTTAAAATTATTTTTGATGAACAGAGGTTCTTAAATTTAATAAGATTATCAGGCACTTTTTCCATGGCTACTTCATTCTGCAGCATGTTTAAAGAAATATTGTCCATGCAAGATCCAAAAGTATCTCTTTTATGTTTCCTGGGGAACTTGTTTTCTGCTTAGTCTTTTATATTAGAACCTGTAATTCACATGTTATTAAATTTGTGGGGGGTTTTATATAGGAATGGCTTTATTTTTTCATATGGTTATCCCACGGACCACTTTTTAAATGTTTCTCCCCCACTGCTGTATACTGTCATCTTTATCATAAACCAAGTGCCTCTGCATATGTGGGTCTGTTTCTAGGGCTTCCTTGGTGGCTTAGAGGGTAAAGCATCTGCCTACAATGCAGGAGACCCGGGTTCAATTCCTGAGTCAGGAAGATCCCCTGGAGAAGGCAATGGCACCCCACTCCAGAACTCTTGCCTGGAAAATCCCATGGACGGAGGAGCCTGGAAGGCTGCAGTCCACGGGGTCGCAAAGAGTCAGACACGACTGAGCGACTTCACTTCACTTCACTTCTACGTCTTATTCTGCTATTTGTTTATTCTCATGCTATTGTAGATCATATTATTAAATATTTAAAAAGTAAAATATAATATAAATCCCTAGGCATATATGAATAAATGTAACAAATGATACACACTACCTTTAGAAATAAAATTGTAACTGTTACTGAAAGACACAAAAGGAGTACTGAGTAAATGCCCAGCTACACCACAACCTCGCTGCGTGGTGCCCGAGCATCCTGACGGTGTGAAAGCTGTTCTACTGCAGAGGAAAGGATGAGAGACAGAGGGGAGAGAGAGACAAAGAGGTCAAAGGAGAAGCTACAGCCTTTACATTACATAACTAACCTATTCTTGGGAGAATCACAGCATCACTTCTGCCATGTTCTACTCCTTAGAAGGAAGTAACAGAGTCCTCGAGGGAGAGACCCAAACAGCAGCGTGAGACAGGAGGCAGAGGCCTCAGGCCACCCTGGCAGTCACCAGCCCACCACACAAATCATGGACTGGAAGGAAAAAACTAAACATATCAAATATTGCTGTTGTCATTTAGTTGCTAAGGCCAAGTCATATCCGACTCTTTTGTGACCCCATAGACTGTAGCCCATCAGGCTCCTCTGTCCATGGGATCCTCCAGGCAAGAATTCTGGAGTGGGTTGCCATTCCTTTCTCCAGGGGATCTTCCTGACCCAGATATCAAACGCACATCTCTGGCATCTCCTGCGAGAGAAGGCAATGGCACCCCACTCCAGTACTCTTGCCTGGAAAATCCCATGGGTGGAGAAGCCTGGTAGGCTGCAGTCCCTGGGGTCGCTAAGAGTCAGACACGACTGAGCGACTTCACTTTCACTTTCCACTTTCATGCATTGGAGAAGGAAATGGCAACCCACTCCAGTGTTCTTGCCTGGAGAATCCCACGGACGGAGAAGCCTGGTAGGCTGCAGTCAGGGGGGTCGCACAGAGTTGGACACGACTGAAGTGACTTAGCAGCAGCAGCTGGCATCTCCTGCATTGCCAGGTGGATTCTTTACTGCTGAGCCACTGTGGAAGCTAAGAAAAAAAAACAGAAAAAAATAAAAAGGACAAAAATTACTAATATCACAAATTAGAAAAAGAATGTAGCTACAGATACCATGGACAACAAAAGGATAATATAGTTCATCTGGACCATTTTTCTAGATTCCACAAGCATGTTAATATATGTTTGTTTCTCTCTTTCTGACTCACTTTACTCTGTATGACAGATTCTAGGTCCATCCACATCTCACAAATTGCCTGATCTCATTCCTTTTAGTGGCTGCATAATATCCCATTGTATTTTGTACCACATGGAAACAGTGAGAGACTTTATTTCCTTGGGCTCCAAAATCACTGCAGATGGTGACTGAAGCCATGAAATTAAAAGACGTTTGATCTTTGGAAAAGCTATAACCAACCTAGACAGCATATTCAAAAGGAGAGACATTACTTTGCCAGCAAACGTGCATCTAGTCAAAGCCATGATTTTTCCAGTGGTCATGTATGGATGTGAGAGTTGGACCATAAAGAATGCTGAGTGTCGAAGAACTGATGCTTTTGAACTGCGGTGTTGTAGAAAACTCTTGAGAGTATCTTGGATTGCATGGAAATCAAACCAGTCAATACTAAAGGAAATCAGTCCTGAATATTCATTGGAAGGGCTGATGCCGAAACTCCAATCCTTTGGCCACCTGATGCAAAGAACTGAGTCGTTGGAAAAGACCCTGATGCTGGGAAACATTGAAGGCAGGAGGAAAACGAACAACAGTAGTTGAGATGGTTGGATGACATCACCAACTTAATGGACATGAGTTTACAAGCAAGCTCCGGGAGTTGGTGGTGGACAGGGAAGCCTGGCGTGCTGCAGTCCGTGGGGTCACAAAGAGTTGGACAAGACTGAGTGACTGAACTCACTGACCACATCTTCTTTATCCATTCATCTTCAAGAACAGACACAGATGCAAAGAGTGGACATGTGGGTACCAGTGGGGGAACGAGAGGGTGGGATGAATCTGGACATTAGGATTGACATATACACACTACGATGTGTACAACAGATGGCTAGTGGGAGCCCGCAACAAAGCACTGGGAGCCCCGCTCGGTGCTCCTGTGTTGACCTAGAGGAGTGGGATGGGGCAGGGAGGAAGGGAGGTCCAAGAGGGAGGAGACATGTGTATACACAGACGACTTGCTTCACTATGTACCAGAAACTAACCCAACATTGTAAAGTAACTCTATTCCAATAAAAAAGCTAAAAAAAGAAAAACATAAAAGGATAATGAAATAATACTAAAACTCTATGCCCAATAATTTGATAACTTAGATGAAATGGACTAATTTCTTGAAAGACACAGTCTGTCAAAATTCACACAAGAAGAAATTGACAATCTTGTTATGGCTGTATCTTTTCAAGAAACTGAAGACAGTAGTGAATAGCCTTCCAAAACAGAAAACCCCAATCCCAGATGGGAATCGGGTGGGTCCTACCAGATGCTGAAGAAATTATGCCCGTTCTCTAGCACTTCTTTCCGAGGACAGAAGCAGAGGGAATAACTCCCAGCTCATTCTACGAGGCCAGTGTTCTCCTAATACCGAAACCAAACGCAGACATCACCTATGAATAGGGGGCAAATTTCAGGGCCTAACACAGAGTCTTTAAAAAAGAAAAAGTAACAAGAGCTATCCTGTAGAGTGGTTGTAGGATGAGTGATAAAATGAGGTAAAGACCTGAGCAGGGAGCCCCCCACCCCACAATCCACAGTAAAGCAGAGCCAGCCCTGACCCAGGCTCACAGCCTGCTCTGCGAGGCGGGTGTGTTGACTACACACTTTGGGCCTATTAACCACGATGCGTGAAGAACACAGTTCACGCTGCAGTGAAGTCACCTGGGCGTGGAGGCGGGCCAGGGCAGGGGTGGGGGGCACTTGATCGATTGACGCGTGAGTTTTCACTCTAGTCAGTGGGAAAGGAACGTTGCTCCGTCACCCCGCTGTGTGTTGAGCATCAGCTCAGATGCTCAGAGGCCAAGTGCGTGTCTCTGTGCAAATCTCCCCTTCCCGTCTCTTGCCAACATTTGCTTAGGTTGTCTGCGTTTTACTGTTGGCTTGTAGGAGCTCTTCATATATTCTGAATGAGCCCTTTGCTAGGACCTGTACTGCAATGCTCCCCCATCTACAGCTTGGCTGTTCCTCAATGCTATCTTTTGCTGAGAAGAAACTGAGCTGGGTGTCTTTATATCCCTCATTTGTGTAGATGAGAAACAGGGAGGCAGGAGTATTAACCAGTTTCCTCCAGCTCCCATGTCTTAGAGGGCAGAACCAGGGCCCCTGCCTAATGTCTAAAGTAGGAACACTCCATGGCTCTGGGACGAAGCCCACTCCACCCCACTTGGAGGGCCAGCTCGGGGAGGGCTTGTCACCTCCATGAGCCTCGGTGTATTTACCAGCAACTGAATAATACGTGACCCTCCTCTCTGGAACATTCAGAGGACTTGGTGGAATATAAATGCTGTGCTCAAAGCTGGCTCTCAATGAAAGGCATCTTTGGGGCATTATTATGATCATCAGCAAGATACTAAGTAAAGAAAAAAATCCAGCCAACTGCTTCAAATGTCGTTTCATGGCACGTTGGTGGTTTTCCTGTCTCAGCAAGGACTCCAGCAGGTTCCTTCAACATTTACTTAACTGCTCTGGACACAGCTGGAGACAGAACTGAGCCCTCCAAGTGACAGAAAAATTGTCTCAGCAAAATAAATGCTAAAGTTGAGTCAAAGGAAATTAAAAAAAAAAAAAAGAAACAAGCAAAACCCACAGCACTGGCCAAGGGCTGCTGGCTGGCGCCATCTCCTGGGTCCCCACACAGGCGCCTTCCTGCAGGAAGCCTCCACCTGCCTGCAGACCCCAAGTGCCCTTGAGGGGTACAGAGTCAGCTCTGTGCTGTCAGGACGCAAGCCAGTTCTCAGCGGAGCAGAAAATACTGCAGTGCAGGGCAGACTCCCGCTGAACACACGCCCCAGCGCTGTGTCTCTCCAGGCTCCAGGCTCAGGGATCCAGCCGGGAAATCAGTCCCTCCTTAACAGCTACTGGTCCTTGACGACAAAGACCAGGCCTTCGGGCTCCACTTCAGCTGCAGAACTGGAACCAGCCTGGGGCAGATGCAGGAGACGGGAGGAAAAGCCTCCTGAGCGCTGCCCTCCACCCCCGTGCCCCTCATGGCTTGGAGCCCCCTCTCCTTCCCTGATGGCCACCCACTCTCCCACCTCGAGGCCCTACACACACCTGGGCCGCTCTCCTGCCCTCTCCTAAGGCCTCTTCTCCCACTCACCTCAAAGTCTCGGTTCCCCACAAGTTCCTCTTCCAGAAAGGGAGGCCCCTGACTGCCTGACCCCACACCTGCCCCCAAACCCCCCCCCACCTGCCCCACAACTCCCCACACTTGCTCCCACACCTGCCCCCACAAACCCCACACCTGCCCCCACACCTGTACACTGAGTTTTCAAGGGCTCCTCATTTATTGCCCTTCCCCTCAGGGCTGGGAGCGCCGTCTTTTCTGAAACATTCACACACACACGTATGTCATCACAGCCTGCAGGCCAAGCTGGGCGCACAGGAGGAGGTGTCCCTACACATGTGCATCTGTTATTGTTTAGTCACTAGGCTGTCTCTGATTCTTTTCTGACCCCATGGACTACTGCCCTCCAGGCTCCTCTGTCCATGGGATTTCCCAGGCAAGAATACTGGAGTGGGCTGCCATTTCCTTCTCCAGGGGATCTTTCAAACCCATGTCTCTTGAATTGGCAGGTGGATTCTTCACCACTGAGCCATCAGGGAAGCCCCTGCACACATCCATGGAAGTGTTAGTTGCTCAGTGATGTCTTTGTGACACCATGGACTGTAGCCTCTGTCCATGGGATTCTCCAGACAAGAACACTGGAGTGGGTAGCTGTTCCCTTCTCCAGGGGATCTTCCCAACCCTGGGATTGAACCCTGGTCTCCTGCACTACAGGCAGATTCTTTACCGTCTGAGCCACAGGGACCCCTGCACACATGCATCAGCTCAGTTCAGTTGCTCAGTCGTGTCCGACTCTTTGCGATCCCATGAATCAGCACGCCAAGCCTCCCTGTCCATCACCAACTCCCAGAGTTCACTCAGACTCACATCCATCGAGTCAGTGATGCCATCCAGCCATCTCATCCTCTGTCGTCCCCTTCTCCTCCTGCCCCCAATCCCTCCCAGCATCAGAGTCTTTTCCAGTGAGTCAACTCTTCGCATGAGGTGGCCAAAGTACTGGAGTTTCAGCTTTAGCATCATTCCTTCCAAAGAAATCCCAGGGCTGATCTCCTTCAGAATGGACTGGTTGGATCTCCTTGCAGTCCAAGGGACTCTCAAGAGTCTTCTCCAACACCACAGTTCAAAAGCATCAATTCTTCGGTGCTCAGCTTTCTTCACAGTCCAACTCTCACATCCATACATGACCACTGGAAAAACCATAGCCTTGACTAGATGGACCTTTAATGGCAAAGTAATGTCTCTGCTTTTCAATATGCTATCTAGGTTGGTCATAACTTTCCTTCCAAGGAGTAAGCATCTTTTAATTTCATGGCCGCAGTCACCATCTGCAGTGATTTTGGAGCCCAAAAAAATAAAGTCTGACACTGTTTCCACTGTTTCCCCATCTATTTCCCATGAATTGATGGGACCAGATGCCATGATCTTTGTTTTCTGAATGTTGAGCTTTAAGTCAACTTTTTCACTCTCCTCTTTCACTTTCATCAAGAGGCTTTTTAGTTCTTCTTCACTTTCTGCCGTAAGGGTGGTATCATCTGCATATCTGAGGTTATTGAATATGCTGTCTAGGTTGGTCATAAGTTTCCTGCCAAGGAGTAAGCATCTTTTAATTTCATGGCTGCAGTCACCATCTGCAGTGATTTTGGAGCCCCAAAAAATAGTCTGTACGTCAGATGAACAGGTATAAACATGCCAGGTAACAGCCCCTCTCCTGCCTCTCAGCCTCCCCACCCACAGGGGCCCATGTAATGCCCCCCAGGCCCAAGGCCACTCTGTAGGGGACGCAGGGCTCCCCGAGGCGTGCCTGCACCATCACTTCCTCATCGTGATCATTCAGTCTCGATATTGTTTCCCAGAGGAAAAACACTAGAATCAACATCGTGTCTGGGTTCTGCTGGGTCTCTCCAGTCTTCATCACTGTCACTGCATCTCTTCCAAAGAGACCACGGTTCCCCTAGTCCCACCCAACCCCCGCCGGCATGGGACCCCTCATCACAAAGCCTCTGCCCTCCAGCAAGCAAAGTGGCATCCTGCTGCCTCAGCGGACGTTTCGCCGACTTCCTGTGACCCTGAGCACCTCTAAGTGCTCCCTGGCCGTCTGAGTTGGTTCTTCTGCAAACTGGCGTCTCGGTGCCCATCAATCTCCAGTGCGTGCCTCCTTGGTACCAGTCTATAAACATTCTCTGCGTCAGCAAATGTTAACAGTCCAGCCCTTTGGGACCCAGGCTTCCTGTCTTCCTTCTTAATATGCTGAGTGTCTCCTGGCTTTGTTTTTGGTCTCGGTGAGAGAATGCAGCCCTTGACCAAGGGCTGGCACCCCTCTGCCCCCCAAGCGCTGGGTGACCTGGGGCCAAGTCACGTGTGCGACAAGAAGACCACGTTTCCACAGGACAGGAGCTCCGGGGGAGGAGCCCTGGCCTCTGGCCTCTCGAAGGACAAAAGGGCTCTTCATTTCAGCACCTTTTTCTCATCTTGACATCAAGCAGAACTCACAGCCCTCAATTTCCTGAAGTCAGTAATGCTGCTTCCTGACAGTGTCATTTGCTTTGGAAGTGTCCCTAACCCAGCTGCTCGCATGTATGGAGGCCAGCCTCCTCTCCCGGCAGTCTCCTGAGCCCTGATAAAGAGCACGTAAGCCCCTTTCCATTCAAACAAGCGGCCGGGGCAGAGGCTGAGGGACAAATGTTTTCCCTCTACCCAGGAAGACCGAGAACTGTAAGGGCAGGGAGAGCAGATGGTTCTTCCAAAGGCCTCCACTAGTCTTCACAGTTCAGAGCATTAAAACAGCTCTTTCTCCAACTTCTTCCCCAAACCCAAATTCCCCAGAGCTCAACCCCAATAACCCACGTGCTTGTTCACGTGGTTTTGACAGGCTCCCTGCATTAGGAGCTCTCACTTCCAAGAACCTGCAATTCAACAAGGATCCAGACACCCCACCTTAGCAGACAATACTCTCCAAGTCCTCGCCATGGCCACGAGCGGGGATCCTCCTCCCAGCACCTCCCCTTGTCCGAAAGGGCCTTCCCAATCCTGAGGCCTGAATGGGTGCAGCCCTCACAGCTCACAGACCAAACCGCGGCCACTGCTGATGGCCAAATGCCCCGTCCTTCCCCACAGAGCCTTCCGGGCCTGCTCCAAGGAGCCCACTGAGTAAAGCGGACTGCCCAGTATGTGACCTCAAAAACAGACCCCGAGATACCTCTCCCTGGAGTCAGGCCGTGCAGCTCCTGCTGGAAGCCCTGCCGTTAGAGTCTAATGTGGAAGCAGCCTGGGGTCCCAGGGCAGGGCCTCCCGTGATGGGGTCCCCAGGCCCTCCTAACCTGGCCTTTACTGGGATGCTGCCCTCATGTTGGCCCCTTGAGCTGCCCTGGACAACTGGTCCTCCCTGCCGGGGGCCGAGCTCCACCAGGAGGGGCATGCAAAGAGCAGAAGCCCACTCGGCACTCACGAGATGATGATTCTCAGTAAACACGGCTCTTTCACAGCCAGGCCGTCAGGCTGCTCCATTTGGTGGTTCTCACAGTGAGAAGGGACAGCCTGACTCATCCACTAAGCGGCTCTGCTCTGCTCGGAGCTATGGGAACCACCAAGTCGTGTGCCCTGGGTTGTTCCTGATCAAAGACACATTCCTCAAGACTGATGTGAGATCCGAGTGTTCACAGCCATTATCAGCTGCTGAGATGGACCAGTAAGAAACTGCCCCCAGAGACACTAGGCTCTCCTCTGAAATGGACTGAGGCACACATTTCTCAGGTGGGAGGCGTCTCCTTCAGTCATCACCAAGCTGCCTGTTTCCTCAAGCCTCAGGTCTGGGGGCAGCAGCTGCTCTGATGTCAGAGCCGAACACGAGGCCCACCGGGGGAGCCCACGGGACAGGAGCAGGGTCTCACAGGGTCTCACACAAGCACCACCTCAGCAACTGTGAGCTGTCAGAATCACTCAAGGTCATAACGCAAAAAGCACAGTGTGTGTTTCTATGAGGAGATCTGCTTCTCTTAGCATGGAACACACACAGGGGCATACATACGCAGATGTCCAGGGACTGTAACATTCACTCAAAATGCAAGAATCAAAGTTACCCTGTAAGTAATAACATCACTTTATTTTAACTGAAGTTAAGGACAAAAGCTGGCCACATTCAGAGTTTAACAGGCCTCCTCCAGATGGTTAAAACCTTCTTCTCTTTCTTGGCTAACCATCTCCTAAATTCTAGCAATTCCCACAAGTTCTCTGGAACCACATGAAACTGTCCTTTAAGGAGCCCCACCACACCACCACATGGCGAAGCTCAGCCAGACGCACCGCTGGACACACCTCACTGGATATCATCATCGTCAAAGAGATCTTCAAAATCTACAAAATGAATAAAACCACAAATTGATGGTCACACAAGGTCAATAACAGAGAACATAACATAAAGGGGTTATGCGGTCGTTCAAAACCAGAGAGAAAACAGAAGACAATCTGATAAATGACTTTCCCGTGACGGGTTCCCAACTTTACCCAACCAGGGCTGACGCAGCCCAAGAAGACAGCGGTCCAGCGGGCACCTTTAGTTTTGTTTCCATTTAGACGACAACCTCGAGAAAACACGCGGTGTGCTCTGGACTCTGTGGGCGACCCTCACAGCCAGGACTGTGCAGGGCAGAGCCCGCACCTGTGAGCACGGCCAGGCCCCACTCATGTTGACGCTGCGTGGAGGTGAAGGGGCGGCTGGCGGAAGCCCCCGGAGGCTCGCAGCCTGAGAGTGGAAATGCTGGGGCCGGGGTGGGGAGGGGGGTGCGGGGCGGGGGGGTGGGTGGGAGGAAGGTGGTGGAGGGACGGAGCGCTGTGAGAACTCAGAGCCCGTGAGACTCCCGTTAAAAGGGTTGGACCTATAGTTAGCTTGAAAATCACAACCCGAGCCCATTCCCACTGGAAGAAACGCCGCAAAATCAGGGTGCACTGCATCTGCCGGGGTAAAACCTCGTTCAGGGTTCTTTTGCCCTTCTGTGTACTTCTGTGTAAATTCTCTAAACTTCCACCACGGGTGTTACTCTCACAACGAGGGAAAAAGCACTACCATCCCACTCACGCACCATGCACTGAGGATGTGCAGAGTAACGGACCAGCGAGAGGGCCACCAGGCCCCACGCAGCTGCTTTCCGGGACGGCGGCGCCAGGCACCCCCACCCCCTGCAGGTGCCGCCTCCTGAGACCCAGCCTGGAGGCGCCCCTGGAGGCACCGTGCCACCCATCAGGCTCCCATCGTGGAGCTGTCTCGGCCCGCCCCTTCTCGAAGACGCTCCTGTTTTGTAAGACGTGAGTGAAGACAGCGGGCCCGGTTCAGGGCTAGAACCCACTGCCTCGGGGACAAGAGACCATCAAAGCCGTCTGTTCGGTGAGTGAAAAGGGCTCAGGACAAGCCCCTCCACAGGCCACTGGGCTTCCTGGCAGGGAAACGCCTCCCACATGCTGGGCCGTCACAACCTGCCAGGCAGCATGCCCGAGCCAAGCTCGAGCTCCTTCCCTTTTCCGAGGAATTGGCCTCTGCGGGAGAAAGGCCCTCATCCGCTCTTGTGCTCATCGGGCAAGGCGGCCTGGGTCCCTCCCACAGAGCTTCTGTCAGAACTAAAGAGCTGCTGTCCAAAATCCGTGAACGTGAACCCTAGATACAGCCAACTGCCTCTAAGCCCCCAGGCTGGCAGAGGAGGAGTGAGGTTGGGTCGTGCCGGGTTGGCGAGCACACACTCCTGCCCGGGTGAGGCTCACGAGTGACTCTGGAGAACACTCAGACCTCTGCACCCCGTGCCCCCACACCCACTCCCCTAAAGAACTTAAATGCTACTCAGTTCCAGGGGCCCAAATGTCACCTCCTGTCCTCATAACACAGCCTGGCTTTTCTGTTCAGCCAACGGGGGCCTGAACAGAACAGAGAAAATGGGCTCAGGTTTGAGAGGGGTCTGGGGCCAGCAAAAACCAACAGGGCAAGATAAAATCCTAGCTGCCACTGACCAGTGACCAAAGTTCTTTGTAGTCACAGGCACCCTGCATGAAAGAAAGTGATGAGAGAGAAAACACCACTGAACTCTCCTGAGAGAGCGGTCTTGTGTTTCTACTTACGATTTAACCCTCGGTAAGGATTAATAAATCTGTAGGAACAATGCCCTAAGAAATCGGAAGGGAACAAGAAAATACCCCCTCAAACGTGGATGAAGACTTCCTATAAAGTTCGTTTTTCACTGTTATTTCGTAAAACTCCACCCATGTTCCTCAAACTAGCACCGAACTCGAACACGAACAGCTGCTGGTCTCAGAGAAGAGGCACAGGGGGAGCAAGAGGGCACTGTTGCTCCGCACAGGCATTGGGGATGAGCACCCGGGCGAAAGGAGGAGCCCAGAGCACAGCCGTCAGGAGCGCGGAGAGAGCCTGGTGGGCAGACGCTGCCACAGTCTTGGGCTCAGATTCCACGCGGGACAGGAGCTCCTCTCCCTCCTGAAAAACAGGGTAGCCCATTTCCCACAGCTGCACCGCAGTCCAAGAACGACAGAGAACCTGGCCACAACCCACGTCACTCATCTCTTGAAGCTGCTCCACCCCATAACCTGCAAAAGAAACATCGGCTGAAATAGGCAAGCCAATGCCGGCATCCTTACCATTAAAAAAGTCTGCGTGAACTGCCTTTTCATTGGCTGCCAAGTCCATCAGGAGCCCGGTGCTGCCTCCTGCCTGGTTGGGGGAAGGAAAGGTTATGTCAGCGGGGTGTTCAGAGAGAATGAAGGTAAGTGCCTCACAGGCTCCATACCACTTCTGGGCAGAAAGTGTCCAGGTCAGGGACCAAATTCAGTCCAGGGAAGGAAGTGGCTGGAGCAGGGGGGAGGCAGGCAGCATTTGGAGGAATGACGGGAAGGTCCCCTCAGGTCTTGGGGTCCTAGGCTCCTCCATGCCTTTTACAGAGAATCCTGCCTGGACGGCAGCTCTCCTGCACACACCACGGGAGGGGGCTCCTGTCCCCACTGGCCTGGCCACAGAGGCCCCACTGAGCCCACCGATCCCTCTGCTCTCCATGCCCCCTGCTTCTTCTGAGAATTAAGCCGTTTCCCCTGAGAAACTGACCTGCTGACCTGGGGTTCTTCTGGTGGGGGTTCTATCACCGGCCACCCCTCAGCGTGGGCAGTAAAACAATGTCAGTACCAAAGCTGGGCGGTGTCATGAGGACTCTGAGCCTCTCAGGTCACGTGGGGACACGACAGCAGAGGCCTCTGGGGGCGGCACCCTGGTCCCTCTGCACCCTGACTCCCAGCACCCCCCAGGCTGTCTGTCCACCTCTTCCGGCTCAGACAGCTGAGCACCTCCTGAGTTCCCCATAGAGCTGCGGGCGGCTGCTCTCAGCAACCAGGGTTCTCAGAGGCCTCCCTTCTCTCCTCAGTGAGCTAGCCCCACCCCCCACCCTGCACACCACTGGAAGCCCTGCAGTGACAGCGGTGTGGACTTGGCCCCTGGAGGCCTGGCCTTCATTCACACCCTCTTCTGGCTTCCTGTTCCTCGGTTCACACCACCCCACTCTCTCTGCCCATCTGCGGAGCCCACCACCCCCACAGTAGAGCCTTCCAGGGACCCCACACCTGCCTAAGGCAGCGCCTGGAGTGAGAGCTGAGAAGCAGGGTTAGCGGAAGCGCGACAGCCTCCTGGAGTTGGGTATGGAGAGCCCACCCATCCCAGGACAGCGGGGAGCAATTCAAGGTCTGGTGCCCTCTGCCCGCGCCCCCATCTCCCCCCACCTCCCGGCTTCATCCCCCGCTCTCCCTTAGGCACCTAAAGGTCTGGCCCGCACGTTAAACCGTATGACCGTGCCTTCCCTTAGACGCCCTCCCCCGTCCCCATGCCACCCAGCACGGCCTCCGGCATCTGGCTGCAGTCAGCTGCACTCCTAAGGCTTTGCTGGCCCACCCCCCTAAGCCGTGGGAGGGCTTCTAACAACCTGCACCGCCAACCTCCCCATACACTGGGGCTGGCAATGACTCTCTCCGTAGCTATCTCCAGGAGCACGCAGGCTGGGGCTGTCCCCCCGCCCCGGGCTGTAAGAAAGAGAAACGGAGGCCCTGACCCTGGGGAGCTGGCCTGACACTTGGAGACCACGGAACACCAGCACCACAGGAGCCTCCTGTAACCCACTGGAGCAGGGGAGGACCGGGCACGGCGCTGCGCACGGCCCCCACAAACGGCCCTCTCCCCGCTCCCCGGCGGGTGCCCGCCTCCCTCCCGAGCCCCGCCGTCAGCCGGGCCCTCGCCTCCCCGCCTCCCAGACGTGGGCTCGCCCCCGCCGCCCGGCAGCACGCCCTCCAGAGCGGGGCCCACACCCAGGGGTGCCCTCCAGGCGGCGGGCACCGACGCTCGCCTCAGCACCGGCCGCCTTCCACAGGCTTCCCAGGGGCCCAGCGCTAAGGCAGGCACCGCGGGGAGGGCGAGCGCGGGGCCCTGCGGGCCGCTGCCTTCTCTCGGCCCGGACCCGAAGCGCGCCCGAGAGCTGGACGTGGAGCCGCTCCTGCCCGGCCCGGCGCGGCCCGCCTCACCTCGTCCAGGTCCACATACGGCCCGGCGCCCTCGGGAAACATCTCGTCCACCGCCGGCTTCATCTCCTCACACAGTCCCAGCTTTCCTGGCTCACTTCCGGCCCGCTGACTGCCTCTTCCGGTGCGTGCCCCGTCGTGGCAAGTCTAGACGCTGGAGGGCGGCCGACTCTATGGTTCCCCCTCCCCATCACCACCAACACCATTTGGCGAGTCTAGACTCCGGAGGACCTTCAACTCTATGGTCCCCTCCTACATTCGTCTTGATTAGGGCCGGTTGCGGGGAGGACAGTCCTGGTCTGGCCTGGGGTGGACAGGGTCTTGGCTGCCTGTCAGCACGTAAGAGAAGCTGCTTGATGACTTCACGGTGGCCTGCCACCACAGTCAGTTTGGCCCTAATGGGCTGGCACAGATAGGTGCCCAAGAAATTACCCATTAAAGAATGCGAGTGGTGAGCAGAGTGAAGGGCAACCAGAGAATGGAGAAAATATTTGCAAACTGTGTATCTGATAAAAGGTTAATATCCAGAATGTACAGAGACCTCCTAAAATGCAACAACAAAAAACAAAGCGGCTCATTAAAAAGTCAGCAAAGGTCTCAAATAAACATTTCTCCAAAGCAGGTTTATAAATGACCGATAAACCCATGAAAAGATGCTCAGCATCACTGTTCACCAGCAAAATGCAAACCAAACCATAACGAGATACCACCTCACACCCATCGAGATGGCTACTATCAGCACCCCAGAAAATAACAAGTGTTGGGAGTATGTGGGGAAATAGGAACCCTTGTGCAGTGCTGGTTGGGATGTAAAATGGTGCAGCTGTTCTTGAAAACAGTATGGAGGTTCCTCAAGGATTAAACAGATTTGCCAAGCATTAGCCCACCAGGCTCCTCAGTCCACGGGATTCTCCAGGCAAAAATTCTGGAGTAGGTTGCCATGCCCTCCTCCAGGGATCTTCCCAACCCAGGGATCGAACCCAAATCTCTTACGTCTCTGGTGTTGGCAGGTGGGTTCTTGACCACTAGCACCACTTGGGAAGCCAGATTTGCCATATGATCCAGCAATTCCACTTCTGGGCATATAATCAGAAGAACTGAAGGCAGGGTCTCGAAGAGATAGTATTTGTACATCCGTGTTCACAGCAACATTCATCACGATGGTTAAAATGTGGTTCTTCACAATGGCTAAAATGTGAAAGCAACTCAAATAGGTATGAATCAACATTTGAATGGTTGAGCAAAATGTGGTGCATCCATGCAATGCAGTATTATTCAGCTTTTAAAAGGAAGGAAATTCTGACTGCTTCTGCAATGCGGGAGAACCTTGAGGACACCATGTTCAGTGAAATCACCAAGAAGCAAATATGATTCCACTTAAATAAGGTTTGTAGAGTAATCAAATTAATAGAGACAGAAAATAGGACAGGGCTGGGGAAGAGGAGTTAGTTTTTATTGGGGACAGAGTTTCAGTTTGGGACAAGGAGCTAGTCTGGAGGTGGAGGGTGAGGATTGTTGCATAACAGTGTGAATGCACTTAATGCCTTTCAAAAATAGCTAAGATAATAAATCTTACATTATCTTTATTTTGTCATAAGTTTTTTTAAAAAGAATGTGAATGAGAAGGGAGGGCAAGAGGGAGGGGGAAGAGGGTACAGAAGGAGAATCGGAGATATTTGAGTGACAGGTTTAGAAGTGGGTGGGCTTAGGGGGCTGGGCTGTGGGAGAAGTAGGGGTTGGGGAGGGGAGGGTGGCTGCAGGGAGACAGGAATTGAACAGGGATTGAGCTGGGACTGTTGCCTGGGTCGGGCGTGGGTGGACCAGGGAGAAGGGAGAAGTGACTGGACGTGTGGGTGAGCCCCCAGTATCATTGCGACACGAGTCACCTCAAGTGCCTGAGTGAAAGTCAGACCAGGGACGCTGGGGTCCGTGGCACCAACAGGCTCCCCTCCTGAGTGGTTTCAAAGCGCGGAGCCCCCATTCCCGTGGAGGGGCTAGGTCTCCAGGAGAGCTGGGCGCAGGGAAGCTAATGTTTACAGAGAGGGGAACCAGCATGTGATGCCGCAGAGGTGAAGCAAGGACAGGGCAGACTGGGGGACCCCAAGGCACAGCAGGCTGCAGGCTGTTGCCAGTGATCACTTCCAGCCCACGTCCTCTGAGAGTCAAAGGGCCCTATTCATGAGTGCTCCAGGCCAGAGGTGTGGACAGAGAATGCGGTGTCATATCGTAAATAAACGACCTGAGGCCATCGGGCCATCGGCCTCTGCTGCTGCTGCTAAGTCGCATCAGTCGTGTCCAACTCTGTGCAACCCCATAGACGGCAGCCCAACAGGCTCCCCAGTCCCTGGGATTCTCCAGGCAAGAACACTGGAGTGGGTTGCCATTTCCTTCTCCAATGCAGGAAAGTGAAAAGTGAAAGAGAAGTCGCTCAGTCGTGTCCAACTCTCAGCGACCCCATGGACTGCAGCCTACCAGGCTCCTCCATCCTTGGGATTCTCCAAGCAAGAGTACTGGAGTGGGTTGCCATTGCCTTCTCCGATTGGCCTCTGCAGCTGCCCCCAACCCTGCACCCAGAGGGGATTCAGAAGGAAGAAAGGCAGGATGCTGGCCCCGGATAGCTGAGGTGCACTCAGAGCAGTGGATTCAGTAAGCCCAGATTCTTGTATCTTCCCAAACATAGAGAAGCACCAAATTCACTAACTTGAGATGTCCAGTTTTCTTTAATCAACAGTACTCTTTCTCATGTTCCAACTACCTAGTCTTTTTTGGCAAAAACTCCAAAATATATATATTCTGGCTCCTCCCTTACCTCTTCAGGACAGCCCGTCAAAGTGATCTGGGAGGCTGTCTCTCCAGCTTAAGGCCTCGGTATGGTCTACCCTTCTAAGATTGTGGGACCCAGTCCCAGCCCTTGGTTCACATGCTGCTGCTGCTAAGTCGCGTCAGTCATGTCCAACTCTTTGCGACCCCATAGCCAGCAGCCAAACAGGCTCCTCTGTCCCTGGGATTCTCCAAGCAAGAATACTGGAGTTGCCATTTCCTTCTCCAATGCAGGAAAGTGAAATTTGTTCACATAGACAAGGAAAAAGTGGAAGCAGTGACAGACTTTATTTTGTTGAGTTACAAAATCACTATCGAATATGACTGGAGCCATGAAATTAAAAGACGCTTCCTCCTTGGAAGGAAAGCTATGACAAACCTAGACAGTGTATTAAAAAGCAGAGACATCACTTTGTCTATAAAGGTCCATCTAGTCAAAGCTATGGTTTTTTCCAGTAGTCACGTATGGATGTGAGAATTGGACCATAAAGAAGGCTGAACACCCAAGAAATGCCGCTTTCGAACTGTGGTGTTGGAGACGACTCTTGAGAGTCCCTTGAACATCAAGGAGATCCCACCAGTCTATCCTAAAGGAAACTGACCCTGGATATTCACTGGAAGGACTGATGCTGAAGCTGAAGTTCCAATACTTTGGCCACCTGATGCAAGGTGGCAGAGGATGAGATGGTTGGATGGCATCACTGACTTAATGGACATGAATCTGAGCAAACTCTGGGAGATAGGGAAGGACAGGGGAGACTGGTGTGCTGCAGTCCATGGGGTCGCAAAGGGTCAGACACGACTTAGCAAGGGAACAACAGCAACATGTCTGCCAAATAAAACACGGTTCTGAACTTTTAGGTCACGCGTGTTTCTCAGCCAGCATGGGCACTGCCTGCTCGGCACCGTGGGCGTGTGGCCCCGCAGCCATCGTCGACCAAGGCAGGGGCGGGAAGACAGTGGCTGCGGGTGGTGCTTGTCGGTAAAGTGGGCTGTGGGGCGGGAAGAGGGGGCTCCGACTGTGAGGGAGACTGGAGGGGCGCACAGAGGAGAGAGGAAGTTGTGTGCGCTCAGGTGAACGGGGTCACAGCCAAGTCTGAGTCCCAAGTGGGGAGTGAGCTGCTCCCGGGGCCATGGGCAGGCAGGCAGGGTGTCTGCCGAGGGTGGCTTGAGGATGCGGGTTTCTTCTTCTGAGAACAGGAGAAGGGCAGCTAGGCCTTGAAGACATGGAATTCAGCCGTGTGTCCTGAGCAGCTGTGGGTGTGTCCGAGAGCTGTGTGGACACAGCTCCAGCCAGGGCACCCTGGGACCTTCCTTTGGGGGCACGTGGGGTGAGGTCCTTGGAGCCGCCTACTGGGGCATCTGGGACCTTCACTCTCCAATGCTCAGCGTAACTGGGAGCACGAACTTCCGAGTGGCATGTAAATGACCATGGGCGCGCACACGCGCGTGCGCACACACACACACACACACACACACTTATGAATTAACACACAGGTCAATGCCAAGGGAAGCCTGCTGTCCAGAGGGGCGAAGGTGTGTGTTTGGCTGAGGCCCAGTCGCCACAGGTGGGCTATCACAGGAGCCAGGGATTTTTGTGTGTCTGCAGTTAATTTACAGAAACCAAATTCAAACTAGCTCAGGGGAAAAATACTGACATCACCAACAGACTCTTGCCCTTGAGAATTTAAGCTGGGGGACGGGAAGGGAAGCTGCCCGTGACCACAGGAGGTGGAGCAGAGGGGAGGGCAAGAAGCCTTGCTGGACACCTGGAGCCAGTGGGTGGTCTCAAGGCCGCCACGTGGGCACCATGGCCACCTCCCCGCCTCACCCTTCCGGGGCCCTTCCCCGCCTGGCCTGGTGTCTGTGCCAGAGGCGGGGAGACAGCTCTCAGAGTGACCTTCCTGCTTCATATGCTAAAGGGCAGGCCTTGAAACTGCCCAAGGATACATTCGTTTGCATCACATATTTCCACCGAACACAGCGTGCAGCACACAAGTTTCGCAAGACCTCACACAGTTCTCATTACGTGTGCTAGTCTCTGTGGTTAAATGCTAGCACAAAAACTGGTGTCTAAAGTTAAATGAGCTTCCCAGGTGGCTCCAGGTAAAGAATCCACCCGCCAATGCAGGAGATTCAGGTTTGATCCCTGGGTCGGGAAGATCCCCTAGAGAAGGAAATGGCACCCCACTCCAGCATTCTAGCCTGGGAAATCCCATGGGCAGAGGACCCTGGAGGGCTGCAGTCCATGGCGTCACAGAAGAGTCAGACACGACTCAGCAACTGAGCAACAGTGGAAGCTAAATAGAACGCGCTTTCTGTTGTTTTACTGTGAAAGGAAAGCTGGTTGCAGCCCAGGAAACCAGTTTCTTCACCATCTGACCAAGTGTGACCTGCAGCTCTTGCACCTGGCCGGTGGGGTCCCCACCATAGAGCAGCTATCCCAGGGTGGGAGGGCAGTCCCTGACATGCTGTCCGTGCTGTCCGTGAGGCCTTCTGCTGCTCGGGGCCCAGGATGGGCAGCCCACGCCCCCCACCCCCAAGTCCCTGAGCCTGCGGCCCTGGTGGTCACACTCTGGGGGCCTTCTGCTTGCAGACCCAGCGCCCAGGCTCCTGGAGATCCTCAAAGACCAGCTGCCCCAGGGTGAGCTCAGCCTGACGGATGGTGCTTGGGCAAGGCCTCCAGCCCAGGGTGGCCCCTCAGTCTGCTCGCTGCCCAGCTCGGTGGCCAAAGGTGGGGGCCCTAGGGCAAGCCTGCCTGGACAGGATCTGGGTTCTGTCTACAAGCCAGGCAGTTGCCTGGTGTCTGTGTGCCTCAGTTTCCCCACCTGCATTCCAGGGCCCCTCCTAGCTTCAGTGGGAGGATGGGGGAGAATCGCAGCTGGTGCTCCGTGGACAGAGCCTATTGTCTGAGCTCCCTGATGGTCAAGAGGGGCCAGGCTGGTTCATCAAGCGAGAGGAAGAAGGGCTGAGCGGAGCCGCTTCTCCAAAGAAAACCAAGACCCACCGTGGGTATGGTGCACTCAAGTCAGGAGTTTATTGAGGACGAGGCCGCCCAGCTCCTGTGGGGTGGGGCCCCTGGCCCAGATGCTCACTCCTCTCTGTAGGGGACATGGAAGCCCAGGGTGGTCCCCAGGGGGAAGTGGGCGAAGAAGGTGCGGGCCATGTCCTCCAGCTGGGGGTAGGCCCCCAGGGCCTGGAAGTGCTGCACGTAGTTCCAGAAGTCAGACGTGGAGAAAGGCCAGTAGGGCATGGCCGGCAGCTCGGCGTGGGGGTCTGGAGGGAGGCAGCCAGCTCAGGGGCTGGGCCAGCCCGCGGTGCCCGGGGGCACAGCGCCTGGTCGTCCGGGAAGCGGGCTGAGTCGGCCCTGCCTCTCTGAGCCCCTGGCTTGGGGCGGAGGAGGGGACCGGGGCCAGGGGAGGGGGGTCTGGCCCTGTCGTCCTGGAGACACTGAGCTGGTGGAGACACCATGGTGGGATGTGGGGGCGCCCGAGGGGGGGCCCAGAGGAGACCCTGGTCCCCAGGCCTGGACGCTCTGCCCCAAGATGGGGAGTCTGAGGTGGGCAGGCCCGGTCCTGGGGGTGCAGGGGGTCCCCTGCCCAGTGTGTCCCCAGGGAAGGGGCTCCAGTCCCTCTCCCTGTGGGGCTCGACCTCCAGCTGATCCAGGGCTTCCGCTTCACCAGCTTGCGGCAGAGCGTGACTGCCACCCGGCCCCCCCTTCTGCCGGGACTGGACACCCAAGACCAGAAACAAGACCCACACCACCCACGAGACCAGAGACAAGAGCCATACAGTACCTCCCTCCTCCTGCACCGGCTTGGCCCCTGCGAGGGAAGGGAGAGCAGTCACCCCGAGGCCCCCGGGCGGGACCCCACCGCCCACCGGGACAGCACAGGACGACAGGCGGCCCCCACCTGCCAGAGGCACCAGCAGGAGGCAGAGCACCAGCCCAGGTGGCAGGCGGGCCGGCATCTTCCCCAGGGCGACCCCAGCGACCTGCAGCCGGAGGAAGCCAGACGGGTGAGACGCCCCAGCCCCAGATCCCTGCCTCCCCCTGCCGCCCCCAGACCCCCGCCTCCCCAGATCCCCGCCTCCCCCCGCCACCCCCAAGTGGGCACCTCCCAGGAAAACAGCTCCGGTAAAAAGACAAGTTCTCAGTGTTTTCATGGCAACTTCGATGTCAGTGGCCTCGTCCTTCTGGGGCTAAGCCCACGATTCAGAAGTGGGCAGCCTATCTCTCTGAACTACTTAAGGATGGACCCGGGTGTTTGCCCTCCTGGTAGTTACCTTGCAGCTGCTCTCGCCCGGCCCTGCAGCCTGAGGGGCTCCTGCCACAGGCACTCAGGCTCCTCTTTATAAAGGGCCGAGGAAGAGACGTCACCTCTGTGAACCGTCAAACCTCTGGCTTCATCCCACCCAGAGGACTGAGGGCGCCTGTGACCCTGGCAGACGGCCAGGAGTCCGTCCACTTCTGGGAGTCTGATCCAGAGATCAAATGGGAGAAAGCTGTCTTTGCACAGAATGAAGATGTTTAGGACTGAATTCAACATCATTTCCCAAAATAAACCACTTCCTTTCTACCAGGAGAGAAACAGCCTAAGTCTGATGAGGTTGCAGGAACAGAGCAATCACAGGGCTGCCCCAGGGACAGGCAGGCAGGACGGGACCCTTGGGGAGCCACCAGCAGCCCCTGCCCACAGGTCACTGTTGAGCCTAGAGACGGCAGGAAGGTAGGGTGTCTCCAGACTGGCACCTTCCAGCTTCCCTGCAGTGATGAAGTGTCTCCAGGCAACACAGCTACTTAGGGGGTGAACATCACAGTTGCACAGGTGTGGGGTACTGATCCCCAGATAGGGAAGAAGGATTGTTACCAAGGCCACACTCGCTCTGCTCGCTGAGAGATGAGGTGTTGAGACAAGGAAAACGACTTTATTCGGAAAGCCAGCTGACCAAGAAGACAGCAGGCTGTCCCCTCAAAATAACCATCTTTTCGGGGTCTGGATGCCAGGTTCTTTTATAGATCAGAGATGGGGGAACTGAGAAGCAAAGTAAAAAGGCCATTAACCTTGCAAACTTCTCCTAGAATGGCAAGCCTCAGGCAGGGGACGTGTCAATTTCTTCCTTCCTGCCGTCTACTGGTGGACTGGGTTCTGAGCAAAGGCACGTTGGTTTAGTCAGGTGGAGCAGCAGGATTCTCGGAAGCAGGCCCTTCTGTATGATCCTAATAACAAAAGCGATGGAAAGCAAGTCAAACAGTTCCACCGTGGAGTCAGAATTGGCCTCTTCCCTGCAATGGGGTGTCTTCTGGCAAAGAAGACCTGGAAGAGTTTAGGGGTTCCGGTCCCAGCTTCACCAGGAGAGGTGGTCTGCTCAACCTTCCTGCCACGCGGCCACACTCCAGACCGGACCCTGGGCTTTGTTCTTAGAAACCCGGGTTCTGTTGTGCCTACAGGAGAGGAGTTCTCTTAGGGCAGCTGTGCTGGGGTCTTCAGCTGGGCAGTCTGTGACTGTATCAGGGTCCCTAGACCACCCCCACATTGGCTGGGGGGACCCCCAGAACTCAGCTGAAATTCAGGACAGAGAAAGGATGCAAGGCAACATCAGTGAGAGGAAGAGGCAGGTGGGGACAGGCCGAGGACCAGGCATGAGCTTCCAGAGCCCCGCCCCACACGGGACATCTCCCGACCCCCGCCACCAGCCAGCAGGTGCTGTCTTCCCAGGAGCCCAGTAGACACGCAGCACCTGGGGCTTTTACTGGGGGTCAGGGTGGGGGTCACAGGCAGCTGTGCCTGGGGAAGGTTCCAGACCCCCAGAGGAAGTGCTCCGCTGGCAGGAGCCTCACTCTGCACAGATGTTTAGAGGCAGCGAGGCCTTCCTCCTCCCCAAGGACCCTCCCCGAGCTCCAGCCCAGGGCCAGCCTCACGGGAGTCCCTCCTGAGCAGGTCAGCGGCTCTCTCGAGGGGACAGGTGGGCCTGCCTGTTAACTCTTTGCACAGTTAGTTTCCTGGTTCTTTGTCTCCTGGGCTAGAAATTTAAGCTCTGAGTTTACTGTTTTCATTTCCCACATTCTCCAGCACACATAGAAGCTGCCAAGCCCAGTCCTTACCCCCCAGCCTCACTAAAGGGCAGCAGCCTCCCGGTCACCGGCACCTCGAGGTCACCTGCACCTCAGGGTCACCTGCACCTCCTGGGTCACTCGCACCTCCCAGTCACCTGCACCTCCCGATCACCCGCACCTCCCGGTCACCAGCACCTCAGGGTCACCAGCACCTCCGGGTCACCTGCACCTCCTGGGTCACTCACACCTCCCGGTCACCTGCACCTCGGGGGCACCTGCACCTCCCGGTCACCCTCACCTCCCAGTCACCTGCACCTCCTGGTTCACCCGCACCTCCTGGGTCACCCACACCTCCAGGTCACCTGCACCTCAGGGTCACCCGCACCTCCAGGTCACCCACACCTCCCGGTCACCTGTACCTCGGGGTCACCCGCACCTCCCAATCACCGGCACCTCGGGGTCACCTGCACCTCAGGGTCACCTGCACCTCCGGGTCACCCGCACCTCCCGGTCACCTGCACCTCCTGGTCACCTGCACCTCCTGCAGCCTCTTAGCTCTGGGACTTGACTTTGCACTTGGTACCGTGGTTGACGGAGGCCCCTGACCACTGGGAACAGCAGCGTTGATGTCAGACCAGAGAACCAGCTCTCGAGACCACCCTGACCCGTCTGGTCCCCTGGGCCGCTCCCCTGCCTCCACTAGTCTGCTGACAGGGCCACTAGGAGCCTAGTGGGATGGGGGGTGGTATGTAGGAACAGGACTTATGTGGAGTGTGTGTGTAGGGGGAGCTAGGAAGTGGAGTCTGGAAGGAGTGTGGGAAGCGGTCTCTGTGTGGCTCTCACGTCTGTGCTTTCAAGGCCCAGCATCTCAGTGAGCCTGGGACCCCAATGTTGAGGCAGAGCTGGATGGGGGGCAGGGAGCGAGGACCAGCCCGTCCTGCCGCCATCATCATCGCTAATGTTGTAGTGAAAAGGAAAGAGGGGAATGAGCTTTCTCTTTCCCCTTCCTGAGGACAAAGACGACACAGCACAGTGAGCAGGCCTGAGCGTTCCTCGTCTTTTTGCTTTAAGGGCTCCAACGCTGCGTGTCTGTAACTAAGTTTGCTTTTCTGCCGCCTAACGCTTCACGAGCTACAGGTCACATTTTCTCCTTGGACTCTGTGCTAAGTGCATCCCCTATCTGGTGTTTACCCTGACAACACGCTTCCCCTTGTGGTTACACATCAGGCTGCCAAGCCGCCTAACTGCCAGACTCAGTTACTGGGTGACTGACGCCAGTTTATGACTGTCCTTGAAACAAGGAAGGAATCAAGATCCTATCCCTTTTGTTCCTCATCACCGACTCCTGACCATGAGCCCTTGCCTTATATAAACCCCTGGACTCCTCATGGGTGAGGGCAGGGGGCAGCGGGTACAGTTCTTGAGGCATGAACCCACTGTGTCCCCCTCTCTGCTGGCTGAGAGTAAAATCACCTTTCTATCTCCTCCAAACCCTGTCTCTCTATTTTTCATTTGGCTTCAAGACCAAGATTTGGTGGCAACGTCAATAATTTCATGTGTGAAGACGATGTGCAAATGTCCCTATGATGTTAGGAAAAAATGAAATAAAATTACCAGTTCTTATTTTACAACTGTTTACTTAACAAAAACACTCAGTGTAGACAAAGTCTACGATCAACGAGTAGTGATGATGTTGGGAGCTATAGGTATGTGCTTTTACTTCTTTCTGGGTATAACATATTCCTTAATTTATTTTTTTTTAATTTTTATTTTATATTGGGGTATAGTTGACTGGTGGATCAGTGGTAAAGAATCTGCCTGCCAGTGCTGGAGACTCAGTTCAATCCCGGATCGGGAAGATTCCCTGAAGAAGGAAAGGGCAACCTGCTCCCATAGTCTTGCTGGAGAGACACGTGGACGGAGGAGCCTGTTGGCTACAGTGCACGGGGCCGCAGAAGGGCCGGACAGGGCTTGGCAGCTACACAAACAGCGGGGCTGATTTACGATGTTGTGCTGACTTCAGGTGTACAGCAAGGCGATTCAGCGGTGCATTTAGCAATAACATTCACGTTATTGCAGAGTATTGAGTACTGTCCCCTGTGCTATACAGTAGGTCCTTGTTGATTATTTTATATATAGTAGTGTATCAGTTCAGTTCAGGCGCTCAGTCGTGTCTGACTCTTTGTGACCCCATGAATCGCAGCACGCCAGGCCTCCCTGTCCATCACCAACTCCCGGAGTTCACCCAGACTCACGTCCATCGAGTCAGTGATGCCATCCAGCCATCTCCTCCTCTGTAGTCCCCTTCTCCTCCTGCCCCCAATCCCTCCCAGCATCAGAGTCTTTTCCAATGAGTCAACTCTTCACATGAGGTGGCCAAAGTACTGGAGTTTCAGCTTTAGCATCATTCCTTCCAAAGAAATCCCAGGGCTGATCTCCTTCAGAATGGACTGGTTGGATCTCCTTGCAGTCCAAGGGACTCTCAAGAGTCTTCTCCAACACCACAGTTCAAAAGCATCAATTGTTCAGTGCTCAGCCTTCTTCACAGTCCAACTCTCACATCCATACATGACTACTGGAAAAACCATAGCCTTGACTAGACGGACCTTTATTGGCAAAGTAATGTCTCTGCTTTTGAATATGCTATCTAGATTGGTCATAACTTTCCTTCCAAGGAGTAAGCATCTTTTAATTTCATGGCTGCAATCACCATCTGCAGTGATTTTGGAGCCCCAAAAAATAAAGTCTGCCACATTTTCCACTGTTTCCGCATCTATTTCCCATGAAGTGATGGGACCTGATGCCATGATCTTTGTTTTCTGAATGTTGAGCTTTAAGTCAACTTTTTCACTCTCCTCTTTCACTTTCATCAAGAGGCTTTTTAGTTCCTCTTCACTTTCTGCCATAAGGGTGGTGTCATCTGCATATCTGAGGTCATTGATATTTCTCCGGCAATCTTGATTCCAGCTTGTGCTTCTTCCAGGCCAGCGTTTCTCATGATGTACTCTGCATATAAGTTAAATAAACAGGGTGACAATATACAGCCTTGATGTACTCCTTTTCCTATTTGGAACCAGTCTGTTGTTCCATGTCCAGTTCTAACTGTTGCTTCCTGACCTGCATATAGGTTCTCAAGAGGCAGGTCAGGTGGTCTGGTATTCCCATCTCTTTCAGAATTTTCCACAGTTTATTGTGATCCACACAGTCAAAGGCTTTGGCATAGTCAATAAAGCAGACATAGATGTTTTTCTGGAACTCTCTTGCTTTTTCCATGATCCAGCGGATATTGTCAATTTGATCTCTGGTTCCTCTGCCTTTTCTAAAACAAGCTTGAACATCTGGAAGTTCACAGTTCACGTATTGCTGAAGCCTGGCTTGCAGAATTTTGAGCATTACTTTACTAGCATATGAGATGAGTACAATTGTGCAGTAGTTTGAGCATTCTTTGGTATTGCCTTTCTTTGGGGTTAGAATGAAAACACCTTTCCAGTCCTGTGGCCACTGCTGAGTTTTCCAAATTTGCTGGCATATTGAGTGCAGCACTTTCACAGCATCATGTTTCAGGATTTGAAATAGCTCAATTGGAATTCCATCACCTCCACTAGCTTTGTTTGTAGTGATGCTTTCTAAGGCCCACCTGACTTCACATTCCAGGATGTCTGGCTCTAGGTGAGTGATCACACCATCGTGATTATCTGGGTCATGAAGATCTTTTCTGTACAGTTCTTCTGTGTATTCTTGCCACCTCTTCTTAATATCTTCTGCTTCTGTTAGGTCCATACCATTTCTGTCCTTTATTGAGCCCATCTTTGCATGAAATGTCCCCTTGGTATCTCTAATTTTCTTGAAGAGATCTCTAGTCTTCCCCATTCTGTTGTTTTCCTCTATTTCTTTGCACTGATCACTGAGGAAGGCTTTCTTATCTCTTCTTGCTATTCTTTGAAACTCTGCATTCAGATGTTTATATCTTTCCTTTTCTCCTTTGCTTTTCACTTCTCTTCTTTTCACAGCTATTTGTAAGGCCTCCCCAGACAGCCATTTTGCTTTTTTGCATTTCTTTTCCATGGGGACGGTCTTGATCCCTGTCTCCTGTACAATGTCACGAACCTCCGTCCATAGTTCATCAGGCACTCTATCTATCAGATCTAGGCCTTTAAATCTATTTCTCACTTCCACTGTATTTAGGTCATACCTGAATGGTCTAGTGGTTTTCCCCACTTTCTTCAATTTAAGTCTGAATTTGGCAATAAGGAGTTCATGATCTGAGCCACAGTCTGCTCCCGGTCTTGTTTTTGCTGACTGTATAGAGCTTCTCCATCTTTGGCTGCAAAGAATATAATCAATCTGATTTCGGTGTTGACCATCTGGTGATGACCATGTGTAGAGTCTTCTCTTGTGTTGTTGGAAGAGGGTGTCTGTTATGACCAGTGCATTTTCTTGGCAAAACTCTATTAGTCTTTGCCCTGCTTCATTCTGTATTCCAAGGCCAAATTTGTTACTCCAGGTGTTTCTTGACTTCCTACTTTTGCATTCCAGTCCCCTATAGTGAAAAGGACATCTTTTTGGGGTGTTAGTTCTAAAAGGTCTTGTAGGTCTTCATAGAACCGTTCAGCTTCAGCTTCTTCAGCGTTACTGGTTGGGACATAGACTTGGATTACTGTGATATTGAATGGTTTGCCTTGGAAACGAACAGAGATCCTTCTGTCATTTTTGAGATTGCATCCAAGTACTGCATTTCGGACTCTTTTGTTGACCATGATGGCTACTCCATTTCTTCTGCGGGATTCCTGCCCGCAGTAGTAGATATAATGGTCATCTGAGTTAAATTCACCCATTCCAGTCCATTTTAGTTCACTGATTCCTAGAATATCGACATTCACTCTTGCCATCTCCTGTTTGATCACTTGCAATTTGCCTTGATTCATGGACCTGACATTCCAGGTTCCTATGCAGTATTGCTCTTTACAGCATCGGACTTTGCTTCTATCACTAGTCACATCCATAACTGGGTGTTCTTTTTGCTTTGGCTCCATCCCTTCATTCTTTCTGGAGTTATTTCTCCACTGATCTCCAGTAGCATATTGGGCACCTACTGCTCAATGTCCATCTCAACTGTCAGTGCCTCAGCTTAGGCTTTTAACCACCCAATGCCTTCAAGTTAGTCTGCCTCCAGTTTTGCCTTCCTCAAATTTACCTTCCATATGGTACTTCAGTGACCTTCTTATGATTTAAGTTTGATCATGAGGCTGGTGTAGTTAAAGGCCTTCAGTAGCTTATCATTGTTTTTAGGGTAGAGTCTCAACTCTCTAATATTCGGCATACAAAGTCCCTCTGCTCTCCCCAAATTATGGTGGATGACAGGCCCATGATCCAAGGCGACTAATTCTTGGGAGAGTTAGACCCCAGTGGAAGAAAACAAAACCTTCGCTGTGAATTTAGCGTCTTACCAGCATAATTCTTCCTTGACCTACTACCTATTCCATTCCTAGTATCATGCTTCTTTGTAGGAGAAGGCAATGGCACCCCACTCCAGTACTCTTGCCTGGAAAATCCCATGGATGGAGGAGCCTGGAAGGCTGCAGTCCATGGGGTCGCTGAGGGTCGGACACGACTGAGTGATTTTTTTTTTTTTGACTTGGGGAGTTCCTCTTTCAGTATCCTATCATTTTGCCTTTTCATACTGTTCATGGGGTTCTCAAGGCAAGAATACTGAAGTGGTTTGCCATTCCCTTCTCCAGTGGACCACATTCTGTCAGATCTCTCCACCATGACCCGCCCATCTTGGGTGGCCCCACGGGCATGGCTTAGTTTCATTGAGTTAGACAAGGCTGTGGTCCTAGTGTGATTAGATTGACTAGTTTTCTGTGATTATGGTTTCAGTGTATCTGCTCTCTGATGCCCTCTTGCAACACCTACCGTCTTACTTGGGTTTCTCTTACCTTGGACGTGGGGTATCTCTTCACGGCTGCTCCAGCAAAGCGCAGCCGCTTCTCCTTACCTTGGACGAGGGGTAGCTCCTCACTGCTGCCCCTCCTGACCTTGAATGTGGAGTAGCTCCTCTCGGCCCTCCTGCGCCCACGCAGCCACTCCTCCTCTGGCCCCTCACCCAGTAGCCTTTCCGCAGTGACCCTTGCGGGGTCTGTGCCCACCCAGCCGTGTTCAGCTCTTGTTTGGCGGGACCCGAGCCCTGGTTCTCACGTGGCCTGGGACCCTGACAGAACGGAGCACAGCTGTGATTCAGCAGGTGGGGGGACGGAGCCTGCGACTCCCCAGGAGGTATCTGTGCTGGGGCTCCAGAGCACACCTAGCGAGGGAGGCCCGAGCAGGCTGTCCACCCTGACAGTGTCAGAATCGCCAAGGGGACGTGGCAGAATGCACCTTCCCGGGCCCTGCCTCTCAGAGTTCTGATTCTAGAGATCAGGGGTGGGCCCAGGACTCTGCACCTCAATTACTTCAACAGGGGTGCCGAGCAGGTCCAGGGCCAGGCTTTGAGAGCTGCTGGCCAAAGAAGTCCTTGACCCTGGTACTCATGGGGACCACCTGCAGACTTGTAAATAGGCGGCATTTCCAGCCCCCATTCTCCTGGGGCGGACGCTAGTGTAATGGGTCAAGGATAGGGCCCAGGTCGCGGCAGTGAAATCTCTGAAGCCTGGTTGACTAGTCCGCCCCCACTCGCCCTGGACCCTCTGAAGGTCCCCCCACCCGCCTGCCTTGAGAAGCAGCTCTGGTTGCAGGCCCTCCTGGAGGAAGTGGACAGAAGCCTCCCATCTGCCTCCTGGGCTCACTGGGCAGAGAGAAGGGCGTGAGGGGCTGGGGGGCTCAGGGGGCTCACCAGGGAGACTTCCTCCTCCCCGCTCCACCTGCACCAGGTGAGGCTGGCCGGTCACTGCCATCAGGCGGTCTCGGGGCGCCCCCTGCCGCCCGACTCTGGCACACCGGGCACGGCCACCCACCTGGGTCTCCGGGAAGGACCCGAGGGTGCCTGGGTTACAGTCCTTTCAGCTGTCCCCACGCAAGCCAGACCCTGGTTCATTACGAAGCCCTAAAGCCACAGGACCCCTGGACACGGGCTTCCCGCCCTTGCTTCCTGGAGGCTCCTCCTCCCCGAACCCCTCCCAGGACCACCGTCAGCTAAGGGTGATGAAGACGTGCCCCCCCCCGCCCCCAATCGAGGTCTTGATCTGCTTTGGGGAGTCTCAGTCCTGGCTGCGCGGGGGCTCGCAGGGCCCCAGTGGACAGCCCACCTCCGGGTACCCCAGGAGTGTGCCCTCTGCCTCAGCACTGGGAGGGGGCTCAATCACGGCCGGTCACTCTGCCCCATGTGCACGGTCCCAGCGGGTGACGCTGGCCCCCTGCTAGGCGGACTTCCTTTCTGAGCCCGAGGCTCCCGAGTCTCCGAGTGTCCGGTGGGTGGAGTGGGGGAAGGTGCAGGTTCAGCACCTGGGGGGTCGGGGCCATGCCAGGCTCACCTGGTCAGCATGGGCGCCGGGTCCTGCCGGCCATTCACCTGGCGGTCCCCGTGCAGCCCTCACTCTGCCCCAGGACCCCTCCAGAAACACACGCCCCTGGCTCCTGCAAGGGGAAGGAGCGCCTCTCACCCTCACCTATTTGTTCCCACACCCACAGCCTCTGATTGTACTGGTCATTCTAAGAAAAGGATTTGTAATTCAACGTGACATCTAACGAACAGGAACAGAGTTTAGGGGATTGAGGACTCGGTTGCCTTGGAAAGGCCCACTCGAGGTGGACGCTACCGGAAACTACATCCAGGTGGACGTGGCCGAGGCAGTGGAAGGCTGGAACCTGGACTGTCCCTGCGCTCTGAGGGATCCCACGCTGGACGCCACGGAGCATGTGTCCCAGGAGTGGGCTGCAGGGGGCGCCAGGCGCACTGGAATCCGAGGAGAGCAGAGCCCGGCTGAGATTTCGAAGTTAAATGCCTAAAAGGGCCACGTGACTCTCCCTGAAAAATCATTCCTGCCTTTAGGGGGTCTGTGAGCGTTTCTGGCCAGGCCCCGGTTCGTTCCGTGAGAAGCCTTCTCCTGAGCCCAGGGGGACCCTGGCCTGGGGTGGAGGGGGGCTGGACAGTATGAGCTTGCAGTAGCCCAGGGTGGGCAGAAAAATGCAGGACGCCCCAGTACTAAAAGGCATTCATTGGTTATTTGAGACTCTGGTCTACCTGGACCTGTATTTGTATTTGTGGAAATGACAATCCTGCCAAGCTCAGGCCCTGCCTGGCCCGCAGCGCCAAGCCCAGGCTCTGCCCGGGAGCCAGGACTCTGGGCTCAGGCGGGCAGTGGGGAGTCCCACCCTGGAGGTGGAGCAGACGCCGGAGGGTCTTTTCCGAGCTGCTTCCTCCTGGAGGATCACAAGGATGGCACACAGGTGGCACCTGGCCTGCAGCCCTGAGCTCCGGGCCCCGGACACCCGCAGTCTCCGCAGCTGTCGAGGGCTGGCCCGGCTCACTTCGCCATGGAGAGAACCTGATGGGGCCGGAAAGGTGGGCTGGACCGTGCTGGAAGAGACCCCTTCTCATAGGAGCCTAGGGACTGCGGGGCCAGGACGGGGACACGGGCGCCGTGCCTCAAGCTCCCAGGACTCAGAGAAGGAGAAGCATCCGCACTAGATGTGACTTGTGCCAGGGGCCTGTGACGCACCCACACTGGACAGGCTGTGTCCCCGGCCTCTGAGGCTCCTGGGCACCAGGCCGTCCTCCTGGAGATACTCCCCGAGAAGGCCCCAGGGCCTCAGCTCCGTGGTGGAGGTGGACTCATGTCCGGGCCGTAGGTAAGGCCCTGGTTGTATGGGATTAAAGGCCCTGGAGACAGAGGCCCCTGGTCCCCACCTGTGAGAGCGACGGGAGACGCTGGACAAAGGGCTGCCCACTCCTCCTGCCAGGGTACCGAGAGTGCCTGAGGGTCTCCCCCACACCAAGAGCCCCACCAGCATTGTCCTGGAGTGGGCGTGGCCAGCACTCCCTGTCTGGAACACGGTTCAGGGTCGTGGTCCTGCGGGCAGAGGCGGGCATCTGGGTGGAGCCGTGAACAGAAGGGGCGAAGCTAGAACAGGGACGACCCGCTGCCTGCCCAGGGCTCCTGAGACCTCAGGCCGGAGGAAGCACTGATCGGGGTCTTGCATCTTACAGGTTGGGGCTGCCCCAGGGCTAAGCCCTCACTCCAGGTGCCAGGTGTCCACTGGGCTCCTGGGGTCTCTGAGAAGCACAGGGCGATGGGGGGTTAGCAGCAGGGGAGGCCTGGGCACAGCTGGGCACTCTGGCTAGGGCTAAGCGGGAGAGGTGGGCTGGGGGCTTCCCGGGCCTGTGTGCTCCTCATCCTCCCAGCACGCACACCCCCAGAGGACACAGTGCAGCCCCCAAGGCTGGACCAGAGCCAAGTCAGGTCTACACTGCCCTCGTGGCAAGTCAGACAGCGGTCTGTGTGCTGGAGAGCACGGTGAGCCTCCAGGGCACCCGGTCACTGCCTCGCATGATAACAGGACGCTCACTCAGGTGACCCCATCCCTGGTGGAGGGTGGCATGGAGCCCGTGGCATCTGCTGAAGTCCTGGCATCTTTTGGCGTCCTGTGCCAGGTCCCTCCGCGGACCATTCGCAGAAATCCTCGCCTACCAGTGCGACCAGAGCTGTCCCTCTCACCCCCACTTACTGGGGAGAAAACCGAGGCGCTCAGAGCTGGGGACCAGCCAGGGCACACTGTGAATGGTGGGGCCCCGGGCAGCCCTCATTAGGGTCAGAATGCCCTCCGTCCCCCGCCGGCCATCAGCCTGACCGCGGGCACACTGTCCCCCCGGCGGGCGGCCTCCTTCAGAAGCGTGGCTCTGGGCCCCCGCCTATCAAGCCTGCTCGCGGGAGTCACGATGCCGCTGATCCTCTGAGGCCCTGGGCGTCGGGAGCTGCTGCCCTGACAAAACCGTCCGGCCCATTGGCCCTCTAGGTGCGGCTCATGACCTCCTGCAGTGGCTCTGGGCCCAGTGCCCTCGGGCTCTGTCCACAAGGAGCCCAGAGGGTCTTTTAACCCCTGGCTTCTGGACGATAGCCAAAGCGTTCCTGAGACTGACTGGAGCAGAAGGACAGCAGCTCCCTGGGCAGTTACTCACCGTCAGCTCCGTCCAGCACCTCGGGGTCCTGGCTGACCTCCCCCAGGGGCGGGAGGAGCCCGCGAGGTCCTCGGGCAGGGAGGAGGCCCCTCCACTGGCCCGGATGGATGCCCCTGCCCTCCCCAGCCTCTCGTCTCCTGGGCTCTTAACCCCTCACAGTCACAAAGCCGCCGGTAGAGGCTGGCTCGCGGCCCTCAGGGGATCCAGCGTCAGAGGGGCGAGTGTCCGTCCACTGGACGTCCCGGAGGGAGGGGTTTGGGGGTGCGGGGCAGGCACGTTCCAGCCCTCTATGGCCATGCATGCCCCCGCTTCTAGCACCCCCCACCCCAGGTCCGCAGCTTGCACAGTCTGCCTGCTCTCTGCAAGGCAGAGACCTTGGACCTCTCACCTGAGACCCAGGTGAGAGTCGGGCAGGAGAAGGAAGCTGGGCAGGGTGGGTGGAGAGGAGGGCGGTCCAGGCCAGGCTAGGGGTCTGTGTGCAAGCCGGGGAGAGTAAAGGGACCAAGGTGATCCCGGGATCGCACTTGGGGCACCCTGTGGTTTGGGGAGTGGGGAGCGTCAGGGTCCGTGGACGGGAAGCAGGGCCTGCCTTGTCGCCCGGCATCACTTCCACAGCTTGCCCCGGATCGCTGCTCTCCAGACCTCCTGCCCCCATGGGGGTGCATGGTGGGCCCTGGGGCCTGGGTGGGTGCGCCCGGCAGGGGAGGGTGGGACCAGGCGGGCACACAGGGCTGTCATCCAGGTAGGGGGTGGGGGGTGGGCGGGAGCCCAGCGGGTGGGGTCCCTTCCCGGGCTGTGTCCTTCCCACAGATCCTGTCCCGGGGGAGGTGACCATGGGCAGAGGACCCGGGTCGCATGGCATGTGCTCCCCGTTTCTGGGGCCCCAGTGCCTCCGGGTCTCCTGGCTCACTGGAGGGGCCGGTGAGCATATGCGAGCCCTTCACCTACGCCCACGAGCCCCGAATCCCCGACGCGTTTCCAGTAATACAGTGAGGAGGAAACTGGCATGACGTGGAAACTGGCCGGCTTCTTTGCCAGGTGTGAGGGTGTCTGGCCCTCCTCCAGGGCTGGCAGGCTGTGGGGGATGGTGGGGAGCTGGGGAAGGCAGAGAGGCTGTGGGAAGGGCTGGGGGCTGGGCTGGAGGGTATATTACAAAGTGGAGGGTTTCAGAGCCTTGCTATTGTTTTATCCATGTTCACTGAGGTCATGGGGGGTCACAATAGGGGGGAGGCACAGCTCACCGACCACACGTGCTCAGCCCTGGTCACCACCTACGTGGCAGGTCGGTCCCAGCACCCCGCCACCCGACCCCTTGCACCAGCGCCCTCGCTTGTCATCAAACACCCCGAGGGCACAGCCTCCCTTTACTTTTGTGGGTCTGCCTTCTGCGTCTGGGGCGGGCCAGCGGCCTCAACCACTGGACCCCCCGGCTGAGCAAGGCTCCTCCGCCCTCCCCCTCGTCTCCCGGGAAAGCAGGGCGGGCAGGTGAGGTCCGGGAGGCAGTGCCAGCCCGAGGGGGCATGCGTGGGGCGCCCCGTCCCCACATCGCAGGCTCCAGGCCCTCGAGGCAGGCGTCCTGTGTTGCCCAGGCCCACCCTGCAGCCCAGGGGCCCACTTGGCCTGCTTCTGCTTTGAAATGGGAGACAGAGCGTGAGGAGCCCCCCGCCCCTGGGGAGAGCTCGGCCTGAGCCTTGCTGTCCCTCACTCCCGCGAGGAGTGTCCTGCTCTGACCACAGACTGCAGACTGACCCTCCCGAGGCCCCTCTTCACAAGGTAACTTGTGCAGCCCCCGGAGTGTTGCTTGTCTGCTTCCCATCCAGGGTCTTGGGGTGAGCCTGGTTCCTTAGCGGGGGTCCAAGGCCAGCTCTCTTTTTCCTGGCCCGGCCCCTCAGGGTTGCCCCCTGGAAAGCTGCACCTCCCTCCAAGACCCGGGAAATGGGGAGGGCCCTTGGGCCGGGGCCTTTGCACGCCCTCCCGCCCCTGCCAGTCCCCGGACACCCAGCTGCTCGCCCCAGACCACAGGTGGCTCATGATGGGGAGGGCCCCTTGGCTTCTGGGCTTTCCTGTCCCACCCCAACCATGGGACCCTGAGCCAGTTACCCGGCACCCGGGTCCCCTCATCTGTGAAATGGTGCCTCAGGCGCTGAGGTCAAAGGGCTGTGAGGGGCTGGAGGGGAGGGTCCCCGCACACAGGGGGCTCCCAGCCAGCGTCAGTGCCCTCACCTGAGCCCCTGGGCCAGCCTCTGCGCCAGGGACTGACAGCTCTGTGGGGCGTGGGCGGGGAGGGGGCATCGCAGAGCCAGGAAGGACCCTGAGTTCCCCCTCCCGGAGGCCCGCACACGTCTCTGCAGCCCCACGGCTCGGCCCCCACCCCTCCAGGCTGGCTGGAAGGACTCGCGCTCTGGAGAGGTGGCGCCTGGGCCTCGGGCAGGGACGAGCTCAGGGTGGACCGTGAAGACCATCCATCCTGCCAGCCCGACCTGCGGGAGGGAGGCGCCTGCGCCTGAGGCAGACTGATCCAGCGGTCAGAGCTGGGCTCAGACGGGTCCTACTGTCTTGGGTCTGGCCCGACCTCTGACAGGCTGTGAGACTGGGCAGGATGCACACCCTCTCAGGGCCTCAGCTTCCCACTGGAGAAATCGGCGCAATCACGGGATAACTTCCAGGAGGCTCCTGGAGTCTGGCCATAGCTATTACCGAGATTTACAAAATGAAAGGTCTGAGCATCAATTTAAGGGAGCAGTAAGGAAGAGGCTTAAAACACTAAAATTATCAGTATTGGATAAGATACTGTGTCCACGAAAAAGAACGGGATGTCACAACAGAGGTAGCATCCTGAAAGCAAGAAACACTGTTGGAGATTCAAAATATGAATATAATAATTTAAAATTTAAAGAAGTCAACAGAAAGATGGGAAGATAGAGCAATGAAAATCATAGAATAGAACAAAAAGACAAAAGCAGAAAATCTCAGGAAAGACGGAACAGCAAGAGGATGAGTTCGGGAGATCTGACATGATTGACAGCAATGGCTGTGCAAGGGGACGGTCCTCTCAGGGAAAGCCGGCACCACCAGAGACACAGGGCTCCGCCCCACCCAGGGGAGGAGGAAGGCCCATGAGACAAGGCTGTGGAGATCGCGGGACACCAGACACAAAGAGGGAAGCCTACACGTTTCCAAGCTGCAGAGGCAGATCACACGAAAAGAAGGGGAGTTCCAGTGTCACTGGATCTCTCTAGCCACCGTGGAAGCCGGGGGACCCGGGAAGGTTCTCCAGTCTTGGACCGGGGCAGGACACTGTGCCTGAAAGATTGATCGGCCACCACTGGAACAGGGCCCACACGGACTCAGCACTTTATCTCCCAGGCTCCCTGTCCTGCGCCTCGCTGGCCCTGGAAGCTGCAGGTCGAGCGCTTCCAAACAGAGGTGGGGCAAGTCCCCGAGTGACACGTGTCCTGCAGGCCCAGGGACCCCAGGGACGGGCGACATTGTCAGTGGAAAAGGAAAATGGAAGCAGTAGACGTCCGAGCATTTGAGCACTTGTACAGATATCGATGGCGTTCGAAAAATCTGAGAGAGCACTGGAATTATAAACGGGTACTTGGAAAACTGGGCTTCCCTGCTGGCTCAGACAGTAAACAGTCCACCTGCGATGCAGGAGACCCAGGTTGGATCCCTGGGTTGGGAAGATCCCCTGGAGAAGAGCATGGTAACACACTCCAGTGTTCTTGCCTGGAGAATCCCATGGACAGAGGAGCCTGGCGGGCTACAGTCCATGGGGTCGCAAAGAGTTGGACTGAGTGACTTTTACTCACTCACTTGCATGGAAAACTATACTTCCTCCCCCCTGCTTTTTTTTTTTTTTTTTTTTTTTCAGTAAAAGCAAGGTAACAACTAACTCAGGTTGGGAACGGGATTTGAAGAGAAGGAAATACCATCAAAATTTGCAACTTCATGCTCTAGTATTGCGTTAGCCAAAAAATTCAGTTGGGTTTTTCATAAGATCTTACAGAAAACTTGAACAAATTTTTTGGCCAACCCAATACATTTTCTTTACCTCGTCGTAATCCTTTGAGGCCTGAATATTATTCTAACCAAACTTTGAGGTTTGTTGTGAGACGGGAAGAGAGAATCAGAGTGAGACAGGAAGCCTTCAACAGACAAGGTCTAAGATGATAGAGAGGGAGGCATGTGTGCATTACCTGGTCCAGGGTAACCAAGCACTCCCAACAACAGACCCCGATGGGCAGACCCAGGCTGAGCGGGTGAGGAATCCAGGCGCAGGGGGCAGCAGACTCTTCTGACTCAGGGTCTCGAGGTATCGCCTGGAGGCCTGGCTGGAGAAGGAGCCCCCTCAGTCACAGGGCCGTTGCTGTTCAGTCGCTCAGTCGTGTCTGGCTTTTGTGACCCCATGGACTGCTGCACGCCATGTTTTCCTGTCCTTCACCATCTCCCACAGTTTGGTCAAACTCACGTTCATTGAGCTGGTGATGCCATCCAACCATCTCACCCTCTATCGTCCCCTTCTTCTACCTTTAATCTTTCCCAGCATCAGGGTCTTTTCCAATGCGTCTGCTCTTCACATTAGGTGGCCAAAATATTGCAGCTTCAGCTTCAGCAAGGCTGTTGCCAGGATTCAGAGCCTGGCTGTGGGTTCCATGCCACAAGGGCCTCTCCATGGGGTGGTTCCCCTCTGACCACTGGGTTCCCCCGGAGGGAAGGTTCTGACCCCAGAGAGAGAAGGTGAGCACGATGGGTCTTTCTGGACCCGCATCCCAGAGGTGGGTTTGTCTGTCACAGATGCCAGGCTCTCTGTGTCAGGATCCATCACCAGGCCCTGCCCACGCTCACTGGAGGACGTGGACACCAGCAGGCCAGGGTCATCAGGGACCTTCTCGGAATGCTGCCCACCTCGGGGTGTGGGTTAGTAAAGGCCTCCAGAGAAACAGAACCGACGGCATTGGTGTGTAAGGACAGAGGGAGAGAGGTTTAGCTTAAGGAGCTGGTCTATGCAGTTGTGGGGGTGTCAAACCTGAAAGCTGCAGAGCAGGTGGGCAGACGGAAACCCCAGGGAGGGTTAGGGCTGCAATCCGGAGACCAGCAACAGCCTGGAGGCCGGTTCCTCCTTCTTGGGAGACCTTGGCCTTTTCCCTCAAGGCGTTCAACCCACTGGGCGAGGCCCATCTACAGGGTCGTCTGCTTCCATTCAAAAGGCACCTTCCCAGCAGCACCTGGACTGTGCTTGAGCAAATACCTGGGCACTGCGGCCGGGCCAAGTGGCATCACGGGTGTGACCCTGTTCTTCGGACCTAAGTAGGTGAAGGCCCGGAGAACAGCTGGCAGAGCCGAACATGCTGCTCCCATGAGACACAGGCTGACAGCCTCTCTCCCCCCGCGTGGGGGGTGTGGCCCAGCACGAAGGCGCCAGGAGGCCTGGGGCTGGCGAGGGCAGCGTGGCACCAAGGTCCCTCTGCCACGCCCGTCCCTCCCTCTGCCCCACCGTGGGGCGGGCTGGGGGCCCGGTGATGAGGCTCTGGAGGACACACTTTACAGGGACACTTGCCTGGAGGAGGACACTCTGGGGTGGGGAGTCCTGTGCAGCCTGGACCGCAGTGGGGGCAGGGAGGGCTGCTGTGTAGCCGTGGCCAACGTGTTCCACCGGGCACACGCAGTGCCCACCCCACGGGCAGGCTGAGCGTCCGCAGGCAGTGAGGGGCTGGAGGAAGCTGACGTCGCTTCTCAGACGTCTCCGGGGTGGGCTTGGAGGAGTGGGGTGTCCAGCAGAGGCTGGCCACAGTGGCAGAGGGGGCCCTGGAGGACGGTGGGGGGTTTCCCATTCTGGGAGCAGCTGCAGGGGGATACCAGGCAAGGCCCAGGGCCAGTCCTGTGCCCAAGGAGATGGGGAGATGGGGCAGTCACCACCCGCTGGGCCCTGCTGGCAGCCGGTCTGCCAACAGCACTTCCTCCCGCGGTGGGAGAGGGGCCTGCCAGCAACAGACCCTGAGGAGGGTGGAACCTCCTCCCCCAAGCCGGGCAGGCCTCCGCCTTTGTGAGGCCTCCATGCCGGCCGGGGACTCCAGGCCCCACCATGTCGAGGCTCCTAATTGCAGGAGGGAGACCCAGGCCGGGCCAGTTTCTCCGCAGCCTAAAATAGATCCATTGTCTGCCCCCTATTCATCGCCACATAAAAGCCGGATTTATGGGAACCGGGGCTCGGCGTGTTTCTCAGCCCGAGTGAGGCGTCCGGGCAGCGGGGCCCCGTCCCGCGCCGTCGGGGGGCTCCCTGCCCTCCTGCCTTTGAGGGTCTCTGCTGGGAGCTGGGCGCCAGCCCTCCTGGCTCTCCCTTCCCTGGTGACGGTGGGAACAGGTTGGTAACAGGGCAGGTTGCCTGGCTCCCTTCTCACCCGTCGGCCTAGATTCGTTGATCCATCCGAGGAGCAGGTATTGTGAGCCTGCAACGCGGGGAGCCGGAGGCCGGGGCAGGACCAGAGCCGCGTCCAGGAATTAAAGGCTGGAAATGCCTTTTGAAGCAGCGCTAAATCCGGCTCCTTGGATGGCTGGGAGGCAACCACGGGCCTTGAAAGCGGAGCCTCGCCTCCCGCCTCGCTCCCGGGGAGATGTCAGCCATGGGCCCCCTAAGCTGGCCGAACAATGGGAACAGGCTGCACACAGAGAACTGTCTTTCCCATGATACAGAGAGGCAAGCTGGTTACCACCCCCTCTGCACGTCCCTGCTCTGAGCACCTCCTGGGGGTTCGGCCCCGGCCTGGACCGAGCTCTCCCGTTCCCGCCCCGCCTGGCCAAGCGCTGTGCACACCCACACCCAGGGCGCCCGGTCGGTGTGTGTCCTGCCCTGCAGGCAGCCGCCCCCACGGCTGCATTTCCTCCTCGCATGATACACTTTGGATCTCTGCCAGGCCTCCGGATGTTAGACTCACCCGTCCTCTGCAGCAGCTGTGAGACTCCAGGGTGGAGCTCACACTACGGACTGGGAGGGGACGACGCCCAGGGTCCGGCCATCCTGTGTGCCAAGGGCTGTTCAGCAGGACCCCCAGCCTCCACCCCTGATGCCAGGAGCATTACTGGTCAGGACAGCTCAGACGTCTGGACACTGTCTCATGTCCCTGGGGGCAGACTCACGGGGTGAGACCCTTGCCCCGTTGTCTCCCAAAGCCACGTCTGCGCAGCGGGTCTCCTGTGATCCCAGGACAAGCTACGCCTTGTACTCATGGTTTCGCTGGGTGTGTGTGATTGACCCCCCATGGGACTCCCCGCAAAGGCGACGCTGCTGGAACGTGTGCAGCTGCAGCATCAGGACTTGTGTGAACCTGCTGCAGGGCTCTGGGAAGTCCTAGCACTGAGTTCCCAGTCCCAGGTTTTGGAAGTTTTGCAAAGAACAGAAAACAAACCAGACCCTGATATTTTCCTGACAACGGACTCAGCCTTTTGCCTTTGCTCTGGTGTCCGTGTCCCCAGAGGCGGGCTGGCCATGGGCACCCGGGGACTGTGGAGGGCATCTCCAGCCTGGGTCTTATTGGACCTGTTCAGAGGGTCTGCAGTCTTTCTGGGCGAAGGCAAGTCATCATTAGCCAGCCTGGGATGAGTGAGCTTAAAGGAGTGGCCCTGCACCCACCTGCTGCCTTGCCTGGAATCGTGGCGGGGAGGGGCCGAGCCAGAGGTCACTTCCTTCTGCACCTCGGACAGAAGCAGGAGGGGTGGAGGAGGGGAGGTGGGGCAAGGTGTGCAGAGAGCCCAGAGCGCTCAGGAAAGTCGTCTCAGTACAATACGCAGTTCTCAGCGAAGCTCAGGTAGGACGCAAGTCCTTTCCTGCCTGGGTGGGGAGTCTGCCTGAGCAAGGGATGCCCAGGACAGTACACGTGCTTTCTGGGTGCGTCTGTGGGGGTGTCAGAGGAGACCAGCATTTGAGTCGGTGGACTGAGGAAACGTGGGCCGGCATCCTGCGATGCACCAAGGCCCGTGTAAGACACACAGCGGAGGAGGGGCAGCTTTGCTCTCTGCTTCAGCTGAGACCCCACGGACATCCGTGCTCCTGGTTCTCAGTCTTCAGACTCAGACTGAACTGACTGATGAAAACCTGGGTGCACAATGAGAGACTCACCTTTTTTTCCTTAAACAGAAATGTGCAAACTAGAACCTCAGAAGCCCCATATTTAGGGCAAGGTTGTAGGGTGTGGTAGCTGGGTACGAAGGCATGAAGGTGAGCAGTGAGCACCTCCATGGCAACACACCTCGCCTGCCTGATGCCCTTTGCCCTGAGTGCGCCCGGGGGCTCCAGACGCAAAGAGGACGAGAAGTGCATGACGCGGTAGGTCCGCTGGTCAGGCCATCGTGGGAAGACCGGTGAAAGTCTTGGAGACAGGCTGTCAAGCCCAGCCCAGAAGGCTCCCTCCTCCCCCTGCCCCTCCCCCACAACTGCACCCCTGCACAGAGCACCCCCTTCTTCTGCACTCGAGACAGCCCCCCTCTTTGACTTCACGCCCCCATCAATGCAGCAAACACTCCTGAACCCCCTGAGCCCCCCTACCTTTGCCTTGTGCCCTCTTGCCCCCCAGACTCAGGAGACTCCCGCCCTCCTCAGTCCCTCAGATGCAGAAATTATCAACATGGGCCGGCCCTTGAGAATCAGAGGACCTGGAGCTGATTACCAACCGTTTCTTAAGGTCGGAACCTTCCAGAGGCAGTGACATCCACCCACTCTCTGATCTGCCTGCCTTGTCCCATCTGCTCCGACATTCACTACTGTTGACCCCCCTGCCCCACTTCCACTCTAGGGACCCTCAAGAGGATTCTGGGCCCACTGGACAATCTGGGACCACCTCTCCCTCGGGGGCCTTGCCTTCTCCCCAGCTTCGAAGCCACGTGACTGGCTAGGTCTCAGCTCTGGGATTAGGATGTGGACCTCTGCAGGGCCGTGGATGTCCCTCCAAAGGCCCAGCCCTTTGCCCAGGAGACCGCAAGACTCTAATTCAAAGACAGGGTGGATGGGGCCCTCCTGAGACTAGACATCTGAGGGTCTCAGCTGGGGAGTGGGGACATTTCTGGAGAGGAGCCGGAGGCGCCAGGGGAGATGGCGCTGGCTCTGACCACCTGGCAGGGGGCGATGCGGGGCAGTCAGGCCACGCAGGGAGGCCAGCCCTCCTCCGGGGCTGTGTCTCCCCACCCCTCCCTGCCCCTGGCTGGCGGCTAGGGCTCCAGGGAGCTGTCCTAGAATCACAGAGGCCTCGCGTCCCCAGCAGCTGTTCCAGAAAACTGTCCCCCAAGTGGCCGAGGCCCGCAGCATCCTCTTGGAGTGGATGCTATGCCCAGGGTGGCTCCGGATTGGGCCTCTGCTCACCTTCTCTGCCTCGTATCCACCTGCCTGCCAGTGTGCCAGCCTGGGTCTCTAGCCCTTGCTGAAGATGGGTGGACAGACAGACAGACAGACAGACGGAGGCAGACGCACCACTCCTGAGTCCTGAGCAGAGCAGGTGGTCCCAGGCCAGCCCTACGGTTCGCGTGACACCACTGGTCCTGGGCCTCTGCAGGGCATGAGGCTCTCTGTCCATGCTGGGCAGCAGGGGCACCTGAGGGAGATGCTGGATCCCTGACTTGGGGGTGGGGGGACATCAGCGTGTCAGGAGAGGGAGGAAGGGGGAGCAGAGCAGGCCGGAGCAGGAGAGGAGCCCAGGGGTGTGGCCATGGGGGGCCCAGCCGTGGGGAGGGGAGGGGCATGAGAGGAGGAGCAGCAGGCCACCCGAAGGGACCTCACGAGGGGGGCTGCCTCTCTGGCGAGGTTTCTGGGGAGACAGCGAGGGTGGGTGGTCAGAATGCTCAGGAGGGAGGCCAGCTTCCCCAAGCGGGGGGCTCTCAGGAGGGCCCAGGAAGGGGTGGAAAAGGAGGAGGTGGGAGCTGGGGCTGCATGCTGTGCACAGACCACCCGGAGACTGGGGTTTGGGGTCAGTGGGCTCGGGAGGGACGTGGTTCAGGGTGAGGGTCCTCTGGGAACCACATCGGGGGGCTAGGATGCAGCCTCTGGAGGAGGCGCAGGCCGGGATGGGCCACCTGCAGGGGAGGGAGAGGCAGGTGTGAGGCTCAGGGCTGCACTTTCCCCAGGAGGCGGGGGCTGAGTCCTCTTCTCTGAGGGTCTGTGCTCCCTCAACGCCGAGAGCCCCTCCACCCAGCACACACGGGTCACAAGCCTCAGGGTCCTCAGTGATCAATTGCTCACTTGGCCATCTGCAAATTGCCTTTCAGGAAATTGATTTTCGGTGAATTTCCCTAAAGTGGCCGGTGGCATGGTGACGGATAGCCTCATTTCCTGACACAGCGTGAGCCTGGCCTTCCTCCAGGAGTCACCGTGAGGGGTGGAAGGAGGGTCTGGGGTGGAGTCCCCATAGCCGGAGATCCCCGCCCGATGGCCAAAGGACCCCATGCCCACACCCGCCTGGGGACCCTGTGCACCTGTCCTGATGTGGGTCAGACGGTTGGCCCAGGATCCAGCCTGGAGGATGGAGCCCGAGGGGCCTGCTGAGGCCCAGGCTGGGCCCAGAGGGGCTGCCAAGCAGGGTGGAGGGGGCGGCGCTGGAGACAGGAGAGGGTTTGCAGAGACAGCAACTGCGTATGAGGCTTCCAAGGTCAAACCTGCGGGCAAGGCCGTGGGGGGAGGAGCACAGAGAAGGGTCTGCCGTGGGGAGACCCAGGTCTGTAAGGCAGGAGGCCAGCCTCAGAGGGCAAGGGGCCAGCAGACCCTGGTGGAAGGCGGGGGTACAGGGTGCAGGGCCCAGGGCTCCCTCTGCTAGCAGGGCCAGCACCAACCTGACCCACGGAGGAACCTGCCCCAGAGGCCCCCGGGCAGCGGTAGTGCCCCCAGAGAGACGGGTGGAAGTCCCTTCCCCAGCGCAGGACTTTACTTGGGAACAGGGTCATCACAGGTGTGATCGGTGAAGGGAAGACGGGGTCCCCTGGAGGAGGGTGGGCCCACAGGGACTGTGCCGAGTGTCCTTGTAGGGAGAAGAACACACGGGGAGATGGAGGCCAGGAGGGAAGGCGTGGGCTGCCACAAGCTGGGAGAGGCAGGAAGGGTCATCCCCGCAGCCTTTGCAGGAAGCCTGGTCTTGCCAACACCTTGATTTCATATTTGTGGCCTCAGAACTTCGAGACAATAGCTTTCTGTGCTTTGAAGTCCCCTGTCCTGTGGTGCTTTGTCGGTGGTGGCCCCAGGAGCCTGCCGTACCTCCTTCCCCCCAGTGTGTCCTGCATACAGGAGGTTCTGTGGCCTTCGGAGGAACCCTCAAGGTGACTGAATTCTTCCCGGAGAGGGGCCGCGTTCTCCCAGGTGGCTGATGGGGCGTGTGCTGGGCCGTCTCCATGGTAACAGGGCACATCCACCAATCAGGGCTGGAGGAGGTTGCCCCCAGACGATGCTGCCCCCTGCTCTAAGGGGAGGAGGACATGGGACCTGCAGGGACCTTCCCACAGGACCCCCCTCGGCCTCCCTGAGCCTCGGGAACCCTGGTCCACACAGTCCAGCCCCGCAGTCTCGTCCCCCTCGCCTCCCTCCCTGTCTCACCTCCGAATACTGAAGTGGGTAGCCTATCCCTTCTCCAGCGGATCTTCCCAACCCAGGAATTAAACCAGGGTCCTCTGCATTGCAGGTGGATTCTTTACCAACTGAACTATCAGAGAAGCCTGTAAATCAACTATACTTCAATAAAGAATAATTTTTTTAAAAAAAAACTAACCATATACTGAAAAATATACGGTAAAATAAAATAGAATATGGTTACAAGCTCAAAAAGACTCACCACCTGGCAAGGAGAAACAGCAAGACGGCCTCCCGCTTAGGCAGCGTGCTGTGTGGGCTTCCGGGCGTGGTCCAGGCAGCACCTCTGATGGCGCCCAAGGTGGACATGCAGCTGGTGGGGCCGTCAGGCTCCCTGGCCTGGGAGGGGTGCAGGGGAAGCTGGTCGTGATGGGACTGGCCAGGGGGTGCAGGGCGGGGCCGCTGACGGACCAGGGCGTGGGCCCCCCGCCAGGAGCACAGCCCGCGTCGGAATGCACCCCCTCCATCTGCCCTCCCTCTCCAGGCCCCCTGCCTCCTCCTCCCTCTGGCCCGTCCCCCTCCTCTCCGGGGCCTGCCGCCCCCACCTCCAGCCTGTCTCTGGGCTTCTGACCACTAGGTTTGGACAGCTGTGGACGGCCCTCGCGGTTGGAGATTCCACGTGGCTCCCAGCACCACAGTCCAAGGCAGCTGACCGCCCCAGGGACTTCACGCCCTGGAGACTGAAGCCCGCCCCCCACGTCACAAGCCCTCCGGGGACAGGCTGTGGCCCCGGGCACAGGCCACCTGGTCCCTGTCCTGTCCTGTGGGGTGAGCTGCCTGTCTCCCCCAGACCTTGAGCTCTCTCCCCGCCTATCTGCCCGGGATTTCTGCTGTGACCTGGAGATACAGAGCTCGGTCTTGCTGTCGAGGGCGCGTCCCTGCTGCGCCCTCTGCCTGGACAGTCCCACAAATACCCCAGGGCCCAGGCCGGGCCGTCAGGGAGGCCTCCTCCCAGCGTCAGCCCCCAGTCCCCACCAGGAGCTGAGTCGTCGCACGACAGGGCTGAGCCGTGGGGCACCCACGGGTGGGGGCCCTGGGTTGGCTCGGGAAGGGTCGCCCTGGCCTCCCCGGGACGGCCTGTGCACACCTGCTGTCCTCTGTGTGTGTGAGTGTGTGTGTGTGTGTGTGTGCTCAGTCGTGTCGTGATCACAAACGTGCTCTGGTCAGTGGGGAAGGGTGAGGGTCCCGAGACCGGGCAGCTGGGATGTGACTTGAAACCTGATGGCCCATGAGGACCTGCTGAGAGGCCGGCGGTAGGCCCGGCCACACCCTCCTGCACACCCTCCCTGCCTCCCCTCGAGCCCAGAGTCAGAAACCCCACCACCCCAAGCCAAGCTCTGATTTCTCCGAGGGGCCCGCCGGCTCCATGCGGGCAGCAGAGGGTCTGGCTGTCCCCCGGCCAAGCTCTGTCCGTAGAGTGTCTGCCAGGGGCCACGTACCTTGTGCTCCAAGAAGCAAGAGATTTTCTGAAGAGGCAGGATGCCCAGCTTTCTTTAGTCTCAAGTGGCAAGTGGTGAAGAATGTGATTACAGGCATGTTTACTGAGATTTATCTTTGTGCTTTATTAAGTCAACATCATCGAGTCAACCGAGAATTTTATTTTCCAGGCTGAGGTAGAAGCTTGTTTATATAATAATAGCGACAAAGGTGAACCCGTTATTCACATATTATCATTCACTTAATTTCGGTTAATAGATTAAAGACTCAACTACGGCCCAGTTGGGCTTCCCTGGTGGGCTTCCCTGGTGGCTCAGACGGTAAAGAAACCACCTGCAATGCCGGAGACCTGGGTCCAATCCCTGGGTTGGGAAGATGCCCTGGAGGAGGCCCTGCTATCCATTCCTGTATTCTTGCCTGGAGAATCCCCATGGACAGAGGAGCCTGGTGGGCTACAGTCCATGGGATCACAGAGTCAGACATGACTGAGCGACTTAGCACATGCACATGATCTGACTATGCTTCGGTTGCTGGCGTGGTTTCTGGTGGTAGCTCCTTTAATTAAATAAAAATAAAGAGCTAGTCGCTCAGTCATGCCAGGTGGGGGAATCCGGACACCATTTCAGAACCAGTAGGGGCCAGTTATTGCTCTTCAAAGTTAGTATGAAGGTAGATTGTCAATGGGATTATTCTAGGGAAGGACCTTTGTTCTATCACAAGTTCAACTAAAGGGATGTTCTCTGTGCACTGAAATCATACACGGTGACCCATCTCTAGGAACCCTTCCCCCAGGCAAGGAGCTTTAAGCTAAAATACCTTTGTTCAGCTCACAGGGAACATCCTGACCAGGCCCACCTGTGAACCTCTGCAGGAAGGAAGAAATCAACACAGGAAATGTTTGGCTTTACTTCCTCTTCTTTTATTAATAGTATAAAAGAAGCCTGGATTCTAACTCTGGCAAAACGGGTCTTTGGGATACAAGTCCTCCACCCTTTCAGTCTGCTGGCTTTCTGAATAAAGTCAGTATTCTTTGCCCCAACAACTCGTCTCCTGACTTATTAGCCTGTCTTGAGGCAAGCAGTGTGAGCTTGGCCTCAGTAACAAAATTGGGCCAGAAAGCTGACTTCCTTGGGTTATGGAATCTCCAAAGAGGGAGCCCCCCACCCACCCGTGGAGTCCGGCTGGCCCAGGTGGCCGAGGATCTCCCACCGCTGTTCTGTCCCGGCCACATTCTTGCAGTGGTCAGGTTAGGCAGAGCCCTCGGCTTCGAAGTACCTCCCCGCTCATCCGAACCTTAGGGTTTTATGTTGTTTAGTTGCTAGGTCGTTTCCAACCCTTTGTGACTCTTTTGGTGACTGTAGCTCACCAGGCTTCTCTGTCCACAGGATTTCCCAGGCAAGAATACTGGAGTGGGCTGCCATTTCCTTCTCCAGGGGATCTTCGCGATTCTGGGATCGAACCCAGGTCTCCTGCGTTAGCAAATGAATTCTTTACCACTGAGCCACGGGGGAAGCCCAAACCATAGGGAAATGAGCTAATTAGACCCTGGCTGCTGAATGTTCTGCTCTTCCCTGCCCCCACCCTGGGACAGGGCTCTGCCGTTTGCCTGAGTGAGGCATCCATCCTGCCGTGGGGTGCTTAGGCTCACAGAGCTTCCCGGAACCACAGTCACACCGTGGTCTTCTGTCTGGGGCTCTCTGCTCCCCTCACCACCCGCCCCGCCCAACAGGCTTCGCTTAAAGGACAACTGCCATCAACCAAACAGGCCTGCCGCAGAGAGATGCCCCTGCGCGAGGCTCCAGCGTTTCCATGCGTTCCTCCGGGCCCCTATGTGGAAAGAGAACAGGCTTTCTTCCTGATCTGGAGCTTATCTTCCACACACATGTTTATCCACGGGCGAGCCAAATGCAAACGAGCCTCTGCCAAGAGGGAAAGAATGCGTGGCAAATGGGAGAGGTAGGGGATCGAGACGATTCCAGTGCTTATTTTTCAAGCATTCTTAAACAACAAGGAGGTTTCAGGAACCAAACCAAGAATCTTCTAGTCTTTTGTTTCTTCTTAAAAGCTGCCTTCTTGGAATATTTAGAAGACCCATTGCAAATGTTTCCTTGCTCTATTTCGTTTGTGTCCCCCCCACCAAAAATGGAAATACTGTTATTATTCAGTGATGATAAATATAATACATGTTTGACTGAAAATGGTTGAATTTTGCAGAAGTGTATAACATAAGAAACTGCAAATCCTCCACAATTCCACCATTATCTAGTCAACTATAATGAACAACTGTTGATACATTCTTTTGAGTAAGTGGGTGGCACCAGTGGTAAAGAATCCCCAGGAGACACAGGAGACCAGGGTTCGATCCTTGGGTCGGAAGATCCTCTGGAGTAGGAAATGGCAACCCACTCCAGTTCTCTTGCCTAGAGGCTCCCCATGGACAGTGGAGCCTAGTGGGCTATGGTCCACTGGGTCACAAAGAGTCGGACACGGCTGAGCACACGTGTGCGCATGCACGGTTCATATTATATAACTGAAATCCTCTCCATATTTGCTCTGCAAAGTGCTTTGCTTACTTGCTGTATCTTGGACATCTTTCTACATGCGGGGACAGCATTTTAAGGTTATATTTGGGCATTAGCCAACTTAGAGTTGAAATAAAAATTAGGGAGGTGGATGTTTACCTGATTTGGGGAATTTTTTCTTTAGATTTTATTACCTCTTGCTAATATTCAGAGAAACAGAGAATACAGTTTGACTCAAAAATGCATCACAAATAAGCCAGAAGAATTTTCCGGTTTGTATAAATTTTTCTGCCTAATAAAAACAAAAACAGGAGCTGGAAATGATAAATAGGCCCACTTTCCACTTTCCCCTCACTTCCCTCATTTCTGATCTGACATTTTCAGGGGAGTGGGAGGGAGGGAGGGCTGATGGGTGGGCTCAGCTCCCTGGCTGAAGAGGCAGCCCCAGAGCTCAGGGTGCGGGCATGCGGTGGGGCTGCTGCAGGTGGAGACAGGTCTGAGCTGCTGGCAGGATGGCTGGAGGCCTCCTGGGGTGGGGGCCTGGGAGACCCACGAGAGAGACCCAGGACGTGCTGTTTAAATAGAGGCTCCTTGAGACGGACCAAGCAGAGCGGAAGGCGGTATGAGTAACTGTGTTCCATCTTTTTAACAGTTGAGTAATGTCCCACTAGGGCTTCCCAGTTGGCACTGGTGGCGAAGAGCCTGCCTGCCAATGCAGGAGGCATAAGAGACATGGGTTCAGTCCCTGGGTTGGGAAGATACCCTGGAGAACCCTGGAGAAGGGCATGGCAACCCACTCCAGTGTTCTTGTCTGGAGAATCCCATGGACAGAGGAGGCTGGCAGGCTACAGCCACAGGGTCACAAAGAGTCAGGCAGACTATAGTGACTTGGCACGCAACGTACCAGTGTGCAAACATTTCTTTAGGGAACCCGACCAAGGAGCATTTAGTTGGTCATTTTGCTCATTGATGCAACATGTGTACTGAGTGTCTCAAAAGTGACCATGTGTGTTCCAACTTTTGAGAACACAGCAGGGAACAAGACGGATAAAAGTGCTTGTCCTTCTGGAAGGCGTATGTAACGGTGTGTGGGAGCGTGACAGGAAGTGAGGAGCGTAGAATATTAGCGGGTGCCATGCATGGGAAAGCAGAGCAGGACTGTGTGTGTGTGTGTGCGTGCGCGCGTGTGCACACAAGGTGGCAGGTGTTGATTTTAAGTAGGATGGCCAAGGAAAGCCTGTGAGTGGTCACATTTGAACCAAGACCTACAGAGCCTGTGGTGGTGAGACTGAGACAGCTTGTTTCAGGAGAAAAGCGTCCAGACATAGGGAAGAGCATGTGCAAAGCCCTGAGGTGAGAGGGTGGCCAAAGAGCAGCAAAGCGTCCTCTGTGGTCAGGGGGACAGAGCAAAAGATGGAGGGGTGGGAGGTAAGGTCAGGGGAAGGTGGGCAGATCACAAAGACAGGCTCTTTGTTTAAATTGACATATTGTTGGTTTACAGTGTTCTGCCAACCCCTGCTGTACAGAAACTGGCTCAGTTACACTCTGTCTTGAAAATTCTTTCCAGTATAGTTATCCCAAGAGACTGGATGCATTAGGTTAGTGAGAAATGATTGTCGCTTTGGACCATGAATTTTAAATCACTATAACTAGGCTCAGACACACCATTATTAATCAAAATAGGAACCATTTCAATCAACACATTTTTGCCAACAAGATAAAAGTTTGTTTATTCCTGTAGCATAAAAACCCACGCTTCAGGATTCTGCGAACTCTTGGAAAACGTTTTCTGCATCCCGCTGCCTGTGGAAGCACGTTCCCTCTGAAAAGTTGTCAAGATGCTGAAAGAAGTGGTAGTGGGTTGGCGAGAGGTCAGGTGAATATGGCGAAGGAGGCGAAACTTCCTAGCCCATTTCATTCAACTTCTGAAGCACTGGTTGTGCGACATGTGGTCAGGTGTTGCCATGGAGAAGAACTGCGCCCTTTCTGTTGACCAATGCTGTCTGCAGACATTGCAGTTTTTGGTGCATCTCGTCGATTTGCTGAGCATACTTCTCAGATGTAATGGTTTCACTGGGATTCACAAAACTGTGGCGGATCAGACCAGCAGCAGACCACCAAACAGCAGCAATGACCTGTTTTTTTGGCACAAGTTTGGCTTTGGGAAGTTGGAGCTTCTTTTCAGTCCAACCACTGAACTCGTCATCGTCAGTTGTCTTATAAAATCCACTTTTCATCACACATCAAAATCCAATTGAGAAATGATTTGTTGTTATTGAGCAGATTAAGAGAAGATGACACTTCAAAACGATGATATTTTTGATTTGTGGTCAGCTCATGAGGCATCCACTTATCGAGCTTTTTCACCTTTCCAATTTGCTTCAAATGCTGAACGACCATAGAATGGTTGACACTGAGATCTTTGGCAAATTCTTGTGTAGCTATAAGAGAATCAGCTTCAGTGAGAACTCTCAGTTGGTCGTCGTCAACTTCCCACGGCCGACTACTGGGCTCCTCATCTTCAAGGCTCTCATCTCTTTTGCAAAACTCCTCGAGCCCTGTACGTGCGTTAGCAGGCCCTGGGCCAAATGTGCTCTTGATGTTGTGAGCTGTCTCTGCTGCTTTACCACCCATTTTGAACTCAAATACAAAAATTGCTTGAATTTGCTTTTAGCCTAACATCATTTCCCAGTCTGAAATAAATATAAAATAAACAGCAAGTGATACATTGTTAGCAAAAAATACATAAAGCTAGAAATGCACGTTAAAATTATATATAACACAGCCATATTTAAGAATGTATTCCAGCATCAAACAGCAAAGCTCAACAGTACAAAACCGCAATCACTTTAGCACCAGAGCGTGCAGAAGCTGGTGCTACAGGCAGTGGTTCCCTGTGCTACGTAGGAGCACCTTGTCCTGTGTTCTGAGCCTAGCAATCCGCCTCTGCTAATCCCAGACCCCCGTCCGCCGCTCTCCTCCGACCCCAGCCTGGCGATCGCAAGTCTGTCCTCTGTGTCTGAGTAGCGTCTGCACTGTGCGTGAGTCCATTTGAGCCGTAGTTTAGATTACACATATAAGTGACCATAGGACGCTTGTCTTTCCGGCGTACTTCACTTGGTACGAAAATTTCTAGTTGCGTCCATGTTGCTGCACATGGCATTATTTCACTCTTTTTATGGCCAAGCAGGATTCTGTTCTACATGTGCACCACGTCTTCTTCATCCGTCCATCTGACGGTGGGTATTTAGGCTGTTCCCAGGTTTCGTTTTGGCTATTGTAAACAGTGCCATATGAGCATAGGGGCACATGTATCTGTTTGAATTGTAGTTTTGTCTGGATATATGCCCTGGGGTGGGATGGCTGGATCATGTGGTAATTCTATTTTTTATTTTCTGAGGAACCTCCACACAGTCTTCCATACATTCTCATCAACAGTGTAGGAGGGTTCCTTTTTCTCCACACCCTCTCCTACCTTTGTTATAGACTTTTTAATAATGTCCATTCTGACCTGTGTGAGGTGACACCTAATTGTGGTTCTGATTTGCATTTCTCTAATAATTAGTGAGGGCTTCCCTTGTGGCCCAGTGGTAAAGAATCTGCCTGCAATGCAAGGGATCCTAGAAACGCGGGTTCAATCCCCAGGTTGGGAAGATCCCCTGGAGGAGGAAATGGCAACCCACTCCAGTGTTCTTGCCTGGGAAATCCCATGGACGGAGGAGCCTGGCAGGTTACAGTCCCTGGGGTGGCAGAGCTGGACACGACTGAGTAGACGGAACGACTGAGTGTGAACACAATAGTGATGATGTGGGGCTCCTCTCCATGTGCCTCCTGGCCACCTGGGCATTGTCTTTGGAGAAATTTCTGTTCACTTCTTCTGCCCATTTTCCCATTGTCACATAGGGTCTTAAGGGCAACTTTTAACATAAAATAAGCTTCTGGCAAATAGATGGGGAAACAATGGAAACAGTGACAGATTTATTTCCTTGGGGCTCCAAAATCACTGCAGGTGGTGACTGCAGCCATGAAATTAAAAGATACTTGCTCCTTGGAAGGAAAGCTACGACCAACTTAGCATATTAAAAACCAGAGACATTGCTGACAAAGCTCCATCTAGTCAAAGCTATGGTTTTTCCAGCAGTCATGTATGGATGTGAGAGTAGGACTATAAAGAAAGCTGAGCGCCGGAGAATTGATGCTTTTGAACTGTGGTGTTGGAGAAGACTCTTGACAGTCCCTTCGACTGCAAGGAGATCCAACCAGTCCATCCTAAAGGAGATCAGTCCTGAGTATTCATTGGAAGGACTGATGCTAAAGCTGAAGCTCTAATACTTTGGCCACCTGATGTGAAGAACTGACTCATTAAAAAAGACCCTGAAGCTGGGAAAGATTGAAGGTGGGAGCAGAAGGGGACAACAGAGGATGAGATGGTTGGATGGCATCACTGACTCAATGGACATGAGTTTGAGGAAGCTCCGGGAGTTGGTGATGGACAGGGAAGCCTGGCGTGCTGTGGTCCATGGGGTCGCAAATTCGGACACAACTGAGTGACTTTCACTTTCAAACACATATTAAAAGAGTATACCTTGACAATTTTTTACATGTATAAATTGTAAAAATCATCACCACAATCAAGACAGGGACATGCCCACCCACCCCCACTAAAAATTTCCTGTGCCCCGAGTGACTCTGCAGCCCTCCCTTCCCCCCTCCCCGCCTGATAGAGATATTTCTTTTCAAATGGGCATCCGATTATTCCAGGATCATTTGTGAAAACTTCCCTTTCACCATTGAATGACCTGCGGAGCTGGGCTGAAAGCCAGTTGCCCACATGTATGTGGGTCTGCTTCCAGAAGCCCTGTCCTGGAGCACTGACCTATCTGTCTTTGTGCCCACATCACCCCGTCTCGGTTACAGCAGCTTTATAAGGCTTGAAACCAGGCGGTGTGAGTCCTCTCCCTTTGTTTTGGCTCTTCTAATTCCTCTGCAATTCCATACAAATCTTAGACTTGGCATTTTTTTCAGAAGATCCTGCCGGGATTCCCGACGGGAATTGCACTGATGATATGGATCAGAAGGAAGAGACGTGGGATCTTGACCTCACTGACTCCCCTGGCCCAGGAACATGAAACCTGACCCCGTTTCTCAGTTCTTTTCTCTCAGCAGTGTTCTGGGTTTTCAGAGAGCAGGTTTTGCACAGTGTCAGATCTGTCCCTAAACACTTCACATTTTGTGATGCTATTATAAATGGTTTTCTTTAAATTTCAGCTTCCAGCTGGCTGTTTCCAGGAGATGGAAAGTCGGCTCACCTGTGTTGACTTGCAGCCTCCTGGGAGGAGGGACGGGGCTGGGCGGGCCCTGAGCCCAGTGGGTTCCAGTCACAGCCTCAGCCAAGTGGCCCTCCTGGGGCAGGCGCTGTCCTCCAGGACACAGACGCTTTGCTTTTCGCAACCAGGGGCATCTCCAGAAGCAGCATGTGGTCTTCACGGGGTGGTGTTTCCAGTGGACTCGCAGTGGGTGTGGACAAGAGCTCAAGCACACACTTGAGGGGTCAGGTCTGGGTGACCCTGGGGGCTGGTCCAAGGTCCCGAGGAGGGGATGCAGGGATGCAGCTGCTCAGGGATCCGGGAACTCTGGGGGACAGAGAGCACCACCTGTGCATCCGTGCCCCCTCCCAGTGGGTCATCCAGTCTGGCCTGTCCTACTCTGACCACATCCCAGGGGAGCCCTGAGCTCTTTAGTCATGAGGACAGCAGCAACTTCAGCTCCTGCCAGCCGGGCAGCAGGGGAAGGAGGCATTCTCAGCAAAGGATGGGCAACAGGATTTCTCTCTCTTCCTCGCTCCTCAGGAGCACAGTTTTGCTGGGGACAACTCAGACGTCTTTTCTGGTGACTCAGGAGTCCCGGTGCTGTGACTGGGATGGGTCTGATGGGCTGTGGGAAACAGCACCAGCTGCACCAGGCCATCACCCCTTCCTGTCCAAGCACCTCTGCCGGGGCTGCCCCTGCATCCCTGCCTGCCCCATCCCCATCCTGACCTCCCCAGCATCCTCCAGCCAGGCCAGCCTTTTCTTTTTATGTTTTAAAAGTTTCTCTTGGGGTTTATTTGATGACAACGCTGTGTTGGTTTCGGGTGAACGGCAAAGTGTGAGTCGTACCATACGCTGTGGTTCAGTCGCTCAGCCGTGTCCGACTCTGCAGCCCCGTGGACTGTGGCCCGCCAGGCTCCTCTGTCCATGGGGTTTCCCCGGAAAGAGTACTGGAGTGGGCCGCCATTCCTTCCTCCAGGAGATCTTCCCACCAGGGATCAAATCCCGGTCTCCTGCATTGCAGGCAGATTCTTCGCCACTGAGCCACCTGGGAAGCCCACATATATTAATACATATATCCAGTCCTTTTTAGATTCTTTTCCTTTGTAGATCATTACAGAGTATTGAGTAGGGTTCCCCGTGCCATGCCACAGGTCCTTATCAGTTATCTATTCTTTATATAGTGGGCTTCCCTTGTGGCTCAGCTGGTAAAGAATCCGCCTGCAGTGCAGGAGACCTGCGTTTGACCCCTAGGTTGGAAAGATCCCCTGAAGAAGGGAAAGGCTACCTACTCCAGTATTCTGGTCTGGAGAATTCCATGGACTGTGTAGTCCATGGGGTCACAAAGAGTCTGACTCAACTGAGTGACTTCCATCTCAATTCATATAGTAGTGTGTGTATATGTCCGTCCTTTTCAACGCGCTCCCTCATCTCTTCCTCTATCAGCCTGGCGCGTCCACCCCTCAACCAGCTCTGCTCCCTGGGCTGCTTCTGCCCTGGGCGAGCCAGAGGGTCACCCACCCTCTGCATCCCGCTGCATCCTAAATCTAAACTCTGCCTCAGCCCAGGAGTGAGACCCCTGGCACAGCGCGCTGGGGCTCCAGAGGAGACCCGAGTGGGCAGACGGCAAACCAAGATGATGTTTCCAGTGGGGCAGCTGCCCAGCCTGGGAGTGGTGGGGTGGGGCTCAAGGGAGGGTCAGCAGATCGGCGAGGGCAGGGGCTGGCTGGGGGGCTGTGAAGAGGAAAGGGGCTGGGTCTGAGGACAGGACCTCCAGGCGAGGCATGCGCAGGCTCAGGATGGCAAGCCAAGGCGCGTCTGCACCCAAGCAACTGGCAGCTGCTGGCCCAGTCCCCGTCGCCGGTGTGGCCCCGCCGTTTTCACAGGTTTAATTAAGTCTCCTCGGGAGCTTGGACTTGTCAAGCGCTCTTCAGGACGACCTGGCAGGTTTCCCCAGTGGACGCCTCCTGATTAAAAGGAAAGTTGAAAATCTTCACACCTTCTGCTTCACTGTAATGAGGACTGAGCCCTGGAACCCGTTCAGCCTCTCATCAAACAGCCTTTCCCTGGTGGCAGATTGGGGGCTCGAGGGTGGGGACGATGAGGTCTCTGTGCCAGCAAGATGGGGGGCCGTGTCTGTCTCCCTTGAGGCAGAGGTGTCACTCGGACCCTGGGGTTCACGGTTGGGGAGCAGCAGCTCCATGAGGCTGCTAGGAAGGCTGTTTTGGTGGCCCCTAATAGCTCCACCCCGTTAGCCTTGGGTCATTTCTGCCCTGAGTGATGCGGGCCCGTGAGTTGCTTCTAAATGAGAAAGGACAGTGCAAGGAATGGGATGGCCCTTCCAAGATGAAGCGAGAAGGACTCTGGCTCCTGTCCTGCCTGCAGAGCGCCGATGCTGATTTTCTAGGAAAGCTGCCCGCCCTGCGGTGAGCTATTCAGCGGGGAAAGGATGGACAGACAGTCGGCCAGGGACTGTGTCTGGGCAGTGACCACCTGAGTGAGCCTGAAGGTGGACCATGTCCAGCGGAGCCTTCGGGGAGACCACGGCCATGCCAACAGGGCTCGACTGCAGCCTCAGGAGCCATCCCGAGCCAGAGGCGCCCTCTGAGTGGTGTCTAGGGTCCTGGCCACAGGACAAGCTGGTGGTGCTTAGTGTTAAGTCGCTAGGTTTGGGGCTGTGAGTACTGCAGCAGATAAGCAGGTCCTGTGGCCTTGGGATGGAGGCACGTGTCAAGGAGCCCCTCCCCAGCTCCTGGGTGCTTCTGCCTCTAACAACTGAAGCTGAGTTGCTGCACAGACACCCCGGGGCTATGAGAACATCTAGGAAGCCCAAGGGTAGAGTCCACACCCGGGGAGGGCCGCCCAGGGCAGGAGCTCAGGAGTGGCCATGGGGAGCATAACCAGGACCCCAGGCAGTGATGGGGGTGTCACAGGGGGCCACGCCCTTGCTTCTCCGTACCCACAGTGGCAACCCTGGATGGGTCAGCGTCTTGCTCAGAAGCCTCGTCTGGACCTGGGGTCTGTTTCTGGGAGGCTGGGGGCTGATGGGGCACGTGGGGAGGCAGAGGAGGCAGGCCTGGGGCACACTGGCAGGAGCACCTGCTCTGTGAGCGGACACAGCACCCCCAGATCTCGGGACCCGGATGAAGGTGCGGGGTGCTGGCCATTCCTGTCCCAGGACATAGGGACACCCTCTGGGGCACCAGGCAGCTGCAGCCAGGGGAGACGGTGGTCACAGTGAGGACTCCACGACCCAGGTCCGGCTGGTAGGGCCGCTGCTCCTGGGATGCACTGCTCGCCTGCCTTAGAGCCAGGGGTATAGACACAGCCAGGCCAGGAGGACCCAGTGCCCTGCTTGCTGCTCAGACATCCTGCCGAACACTGCCAGTTCCACCGTGGTGGGGGCAGCCGGGCACCCGTCCACCCTGCACCCTTCTCCCTGGGAACTTTTGCCCAGCCATCAGCAGCAGGGGGAGTGAACCCAAGCAAAGCCCACTCTGAGCCCAGCCCAGCTAGTCCTTCCTGCCCTCCCTCAAGCCCAGAGGGACCACAGGTTGGAGCCGGGAGCAGGGCACCCGGCCCTGGGAGGGGGGTGGGCAAGTGGGAACATCAGAGCCACCTGGCTGGGGGTGGGGCACGCGCTCACAGGGCCCGAAAGGAAGCTTTCTTCTCTCAGTCTGTGGCACAGCACACCTGGTAGCGGGTCTCCTGTACCTTCTGGTTCACCACACAGGGCTGGGAATGAGCAAGGGGTTCTGCTGTGAGGGGACCACGCAGTGGGATGGGGCCTTAGTCTCAGCTGGCCATCCAATCTGACCTCCAAGCTGCCCCTCCCCCAGAATGATCCAGAATCCCAGTAGGATCACGTCCTTCCCCTGCTAACAGCCTCCCAAGGCTGCCCACTGCCCACAGAAGAGTGGCCATCTGCCACATGCCAGGGCTGGACAAATCCCTGCTATGCGTGATGGAGCAAGTGATTCCTAGGAATAACCTTGTGGAGAAATCCTGGGACAGACATGGAAAAGTTCAGAACAACTTCAGTTCAGTTCAGCCGCTCAGTCATGTTCAACTCTTTGTGACCCCATGGACTGCAGCACGCCAGGCCTCCTTGTCCATCACCAACTCCTGGAGTTTGCTCAAACTCATGTCCATTGAGTGGGTGATGCCACCCAACCATCTCATTCTCTGTCATCCCCTTCTCCCCCAACCTTCAATCTTTCCCAGCATCCGGGTCTTTTCAAATGAGACAGCTCTTCCCATCAGGTGGCCAAAGTATTGGAGTTTCAGCTTCAACGTCAGTCCTTCCAGTGAACAATCAGGACTGATTTGCTTTAGGATGGACTGGTTGGATCTCCTTTCAGTCCAAGGGACTCTCAAGAGTCTTCTCCAACATCACAGTTCAAAGGCATCAATTCTTCAGCGCTCAGCTTTCTTTATACGGAACAACTTAGAGACATTAAAAAGTCTTTGATAGACATAGAGACACACTCTGCTCAAGTCTGGAATGACAAAATGAATAGAATCAATTCTATTCTATGAGCACCAATTCTTCCCTAAACTAATTTATAGCTTTTTAATGAAATTCTGTCTGCCCTCTGATGGATGATGATACGAGGCTTGTGCAAGTGTCCTGATGGGAGAGACTGGCTGTGGGGGAAAACTGGGTCTTGCTCCGGTAGGCAGGGCCATGCTCAGTAAATCTTTAATCCAATTTTCTGCTGATGGATGGGGCTGTGTTGCCTCCCTGAGTTTGGCCTGAGGCAGACCAGTCCCGGAGTCTGCAATCTCTATGGCAGGGCTACAGGCTTTCAATTCAGTTCAGTTCAGTTCAGTCACTCAGTCGTGTCTGACTCTTTGCGACCTCATGGACCACAGCACGCCAGGCCTCCCTGTCCATCACCAACTCTTGGAGTTTACCCAAACTCATGTCCATTGAGTCAGTGATGCCATCCAACCATCTCATCCTCTGTTGTCCCTTTCTTCTCCAGCCTTCAATCTTCCCCAGCATCAGGGTCTTTTCTAATGAGTCAGCTCTTCATATCAGGTGGCCAAAGAATTGGAGTTTCAGTTTCAACATCAGTCCTTCCAATGAATATTCAAGACTGATTTCCTTTAGGATGGACTGGTTGGATCTCCTTGCAATCCAAGGGACTCTCAAGCGTCTTCTCCAATACCACAATTTGAAAGCATCAATTCTTTGGCACTCAGCTTTCTTTATAGTCCAACTCTCACATCCATACATGACTACTGGAAAAACCATAGTCTTGACTAGATGGACCTTTGTCGGAAAAATAATGTCTCTGCTTTTTAATATGCTGTCTAGGTTGGTCATAACTTTCCTTCCAAGGAGTAAGCATCTTTTAATTTCATGGCTGCAATCACCATCTGTAGTGATTTTGGAGCCCAAAAAAATAAAGTCTGCCACTGTTTCCACTGTTGCCCCATCTATTTGCCATGAAGTGATGGGACCAGATGCCCTGAAGTTAGTTTTATGAATGTTGAGTTTTAAGCCAACTTTTTCACTCTCCTCTTTCACTTTCATCAAGAGGCTCTTTAGTTCTTCTTCACTTTCTGCCATGAGGATGGTGTCATCTGCCTATGTGAGGTTCTTGATATTTCTCCTGGCAATCTTGATTCCAGCTTGTGCTTCTTCCAGCCCAGCGTTTCTCATGATGTACTCTGCATAGAAGTTAAATAAGCAGAGTGACAATATACAGCCTTGACGTACTCCTTTTCCTATTTGGAACCAGTCTATTTTTCCATGTCAAGTTCTAACTGTTGCTTCCTGACCTGCATACAGGTTTCTCAAGAGGCAAGTCAGGTGGTCTGGTATTCCCATCTCTTTCAGAATTTTCCACAGTTTATTGTGATCCACACAGTCAAAGGCTTTGGCATAGTCAATAAAGCAGAAGAAGATGTTTTTTGGAACTCTCTTGCTTTTTCAATGACCCAGTGGATGTTGGCAATTTGATCTCTGGTTCCTCTGCCTTTTCTAAAACCAGCTTGAACATCTGGAAGTTCACGGTTCATGTATTGCTGAAGCATGGCTTGGAGAATTTTGAGCATTAGTTTACTAGTGTGTGAGATGCATGCAGTTGTACAATAGTTTGAGCATTCTTAGCTTCCCTGGTAGCTCAGACGGTAAAGCATCTGCCCACAATGAAGGAGACCCGGGTTCAATCCCTGGGTCGGGAAGATCCCCTGGAGAAGGAAATGGCAACCCACTCCAGTACTCTTGTCTGGAAAATCCCATGGACTGAGGGACCCCAGTCCATGGGGTCGCAAAGAGTCGGACACGACTGAGCGACTTCTTAGGGACTGGAATGAAAACTGACCTTTCCAGTCCTGTGGCCACTGCTGAGTTTTCCAAATTTGCTGGCATGCTGAGTGTGGCGCTTTCACAGCATCATCTTTTAGGATTTGAAATAGCTCAACCGAAATTCCTTCACCTCCACTAGCTTTGTTCATAGTGATGCTTCCTAAGGCCCATACAGGCTCTATGGCAGGGCTCATAGCAAGTTCCTCCAAGAGGACTTATGCCAACATGCCATGCCTCCCAGCCAGTGCCCCTGACCCCGCAGCAGCCAATGTTTTGGCCACCTGATGGTTAGAGCCGACTCATCAGAAAAGATCCTGATGCTGGGAAAGATTGAGGTCAGGAGAAGGGGACGACAGAGGATGAGATGGTTGGATGGCATCATCTACTCAATGGACATGAGCTTGATCAAGCTCTGGGAGACAGTGAAGGACAGGGAAGCCTAGCGTGCTGCAATCCATGGGTCACAAAGAGTAAGATATGACTGAGCGACTGAACAACAACAGCAAAATTCTACAATTATCTCAGTGAACTTTCACATGGTCTTCAAAGCAAAGCTGTAAATTATAAATAAGCTTATTTATAATTACTATTTTAAAACAATAATTACTTTTTCAGGAAGAGGCATGAGGAGCGACCAGCTCCAGCAGATGTTCAGTTCAGTTCAGTTGCTCAGTCATGTCTGACTCTCTGTGACCCCAGGGACTGCAGCACGCCAGGCCTCCCTGTCCATCGCCAGCTCCCAGAGCTTGCTCAAACTCAGGTCCATCAAGGCAAATGTGAGAGCATTATAATAGTTCAGTAAGGAACCTTGTGTGAAATTGGCATGAAAGTCAAATTCTAGGGCAATGGGACAGAACAGATGATCCAGAAACCAAAACTGGTAGCCAGGAAACTCGATCTCTGATGCAGAAGATCAACAAGGAGGAGAGATTTAGTCAATAAATGATGATATAATAAAGGGTACTGAAATAAACAGTTAGTTACTTGGAACAAAAGTGGAAATTTTATTTTTCACCTCATAGGGTTTCACAGGGAAAAAAGCAGAAGAATGAAATGCAGTAAATCTAGCCACTGAGGGAGCTGAAAGGGAGATCTTGTCGGGGATGCTGCCTCTGAATCGGCCCAGCCTGGGAGGGTGGGGGGTAGGAGGGGGAACTGTGGGACAAGGAGAAAGACAGACCTTTCATACAGCTCCACAGGTCTGTGATAGTCGATCAACTCTAACACAAATGCATTTCCAACTTGCTGGTGTTAAGTGAAGGCCTGAGGGCCATCCCTGGAGAAAATATGACATTGAAAAGAAACACTCCTTTTTAATCTGATTTGGTTTAGTTGCTAAGTGGTGTCTGACTCTTGCAATCCCATGGACTGCAGCCTTCCAGGCTTCTCTGTCCATGGGATTCTCCAGGCAAGAATACTGGAGCGGGTTGTCATTTCTTACTCTAGAGGATCTTCCCAACCCAGGGATTGAATCCGGGTCTCCTGCTTTGCAGGCATTCTTTACCGACTGAGCCATCAGGGAAACCCCCTGCACACATCCATGGAAGTGCTAGTTGCTCAGTCCTGTCTCTTTGTGACACCATAGACTGTAGCCTCTGTCCATGGGATTCTCCAGGCAAGAACACTGCAGTGGGTTGCCATTCCCTTCTCCAGGGGATCTTCCCAACCTAGGGATTGAACCCACATCTCCTGCATTGTCAGCGGATTCTTTACCGCCAAGCCACCTGGGAAGCCCTTTCTAAAGACAAACGCCTGCAGAAACCCGTGGAAACCCGTTTCCCCACCTTCACAGGTGGCCCTGAGCGTGCTCCACCTCTCACTCCTGGGCAGCAGGACCAGCCTCAAGCCGGCCTACCAGGGTGATGGATACAGAGCTGCGCCTTCCTTGTTCTAAAAGCAATGTGTCACACTCCCACTGGTCCTGTTACATTTCCACTGTCCCACTACTTCTCAGAGGTCTTTCTGGAGAGTTAACGTTTTCTGGTGGATCTGAAAGAGCTCTCTTTCCACGATGGCTCCAGAGGAGGCCCCTCGTGTCTGACACCCCGATGTGACCTGTGATGACTGCCGAGGGCGATGCTTTGCGGGAGATGAGGACTCAGGAGCTGGGGCTCTGACTCCCCCCTGGACGCTGCTGCCCAGCCACCTGCGTATGGCTCCATGTCGCGCAGGGGCAGCTGCTAACCTTTAAGACTTGTGTTTTGGTTATTCTATGTGATAGTAGTGAAAACAACAAGATCTATGAAGGTTTTCTGAGAAATGTTAACCAGAGATACTGGGTGAGTCTTTGAAATGGGGCCTAAGAACTTCTGATCCATGGATATAATATAATGTCTAATCAGTCACCCCACCCTCTGCCCTCCTATGAGCCCTCACCCAGCCCCCAAAGTCAGGGTGTTTGGTGGTGGGATGGACGGGGGGCCTGGGACCTCCGCTCTCCTATTTGGGGTCACCAAGTGTTTCTATGATGATGGTGTCCTGGGTGGACACTCACTCATCCAGCTGACAACTGCACACCACTGACTGTCAGGACAGAGTCAGGGGCAAGGCCAGGGATGGTTGTCAGTGGACAGAGGGGACAGAGTGGGGGAGGCCTGGGTGGTTGTTAGTGGACAGAGGGAAGAAAGCAGGGGCAAGGCCAGGGACGGTCGGTAGTAGTTCCCCAGCAGCTGCAGGGGAAAGATGGACATCAGAGCACCGATCAAGTGACCAAGGAGCACTCTTCAAGGAAGCGACCTCCGAGCTGAGAGCTGGAGTCAGGCGAAGGCACAGGATGGCGGGGCTGAGGAAGGGACTTCTGGAGGAGGAGGAGGCCCCTCGCCTGCCTGCCTGTCCGCACTCACGGGGCCACGTCCTCACGGGGGCGGGGTTCTCACGGGGGCGCGTCCACGGGGGTGCGTCCTCACGGGAGGGGCGTGTCCTCACAGGGGGTGGGGTCCTCACGGGGCGGGGGCGGGGGGGGGCGCGTCCTCACAGGGGGTGGGGTCCTCACGGGAGGGGCGCGTCCTCCCGGCGGCGGAGTCCTCACTGGGGGCGTCCTCAGCGGGGCGCGTCCTCACCGTGTCTCCGCAGCCCAGGGAGGGGGGACTCTGACCCCCAGGGACTACAGCCTCTCCCTGCCTCTTTGCCCACCTGCTTCCTGTTTCCTTCTTCTCTGTCTTTTCTCGCAAGGTGAGCATCCGTCTGTGGGCAGCCCCCTGTCAGGGTCACCCAGGGTACTGAGGTCCCCTCTGCCCCACAGCCTTATGTCGGCCGTGTAAATCCCAATCATTCAGTAAGCTGATTGTGGCTGAAGGGGTTTTATTAATATCTAATATTGTTAACTATGGTAAAATACACTCTTGGCCTGCCCTGGCTTCTGTAACAGAACAGCACAGCCTGCAGGCGTATAAACAACATTTGTCACAGCTCTGAGGCTGGGCGTCTAAGATGAAGACAGAAGGCTTCTTGGTCCCTGGATGGGTGGCCGACCCTCCCTCTGGGGTCCTCACATGGGGGGGATGAGGGAGCTGCCTGGGGGTCTGTTATTAGGGCACTAATCCATTCCTGAAGACCCCACGTCCTAACACCATCACACGGAGGACTGACTGAACACAGGAGTTGAGGAGGAGATGAGCGTTTAGCGTATGGTGCGCGTATAACATAAGGTTTACCGCTGTAACCGCCTGTAAGTGCACAGGTCGGTCGTATTAGGCGCCTTCACGCTTGGTGCGGTCATCACCACCACCATCTCCAGATTTCCATCCACCTCCCTAGAACGAAACTCTGTCCCGTTAAACACCAACTCTCCCCACCCCATCTCCATTCTACTCTGTTGCTAAGACTTTGACGATCCTGTGCTGTGCTTAGTCCTCAGCCGTGTCCGACTCTGCGACCCCATGAACTGAAGACCGCCAAGTTCCTCTGTCCATGGAATTCTCCAGGCAAGCACACTGGAGTGGGCTGCCATTTCCTCCTCCAGGATTTGACGACCCCAGGGACCTCATACAAGTGGACTCATGCGTGCTTGTCCCTTCGTGACTGGCTTATGTCACTTAGCACAATGTCTGCAAGGTCCATCCGTGTCATAGCTGGTGTCAGGATTCCCTTCCTTTTAAAGACGGGGTGATACCCCCTCGTGTGGATGGGCCTTGTCTTGTTTACCCGTTTTTCTGTCCACGGACACTTGGGATGCTTCCACGTTTTCGCTGCTGTGGACAAGCAGGTGCAAGTGTCTGCCCCTGTTCTCCCCTCCTCTGGGCACGTGCCCGGCAGTGGGATTGCTGGTCCCATGGTGGATCCGTGTTTAGTTCTGAGGAGCCTCCAGACTGTTTTCCACAGCAGCTGCACCATTTTCCATTCCCACCTGCACTGCACTAGGGCACCCATCTCTCCACGTCCTCGTTCCTGCTTTTGGATCAGAGCCCTCCTAACAGGTATGCTGAAGGTGCACCGTGTGTCTTGGGGCAGGTGTCCCTGAAGCGCAGCCTGGGATGGGTGCTCTTGCGATACTGCAGGAATGGGAAGGGCGGGAAGCAGGAGGGGCAGAAGATGAGCGGTGGTCTCGGCTGCGGGCGGCCCCTCCGAGGACCCGCAGGCACTCCAGGGTGCAGCCTGCACGCAAAGCTGCCCCTCCTGGAGATGGGGCCCGGCCTGTCAGCCGCTCCTCCCTGCTCCAGCCATCCACCCCAGCAGGCCCCAGGGTGAGGTCTTCCGCTTGGCTTCAGGAGTCCTCCAGGCACCTGTGAGTATGGGCCAGGGTGGGCCGCAGCCAGGGGGGCAGCAAGGGGGCCCTGACCTGGGGACCGCAGGCGCAGTTACCAGCCCTCCACGGCAGCAGGGTGGGGCACCTGCCACACCCTCTGCTGGTCACGGGTGGGCCGCAGCCAGGGGGACAGCAAGGGGGCCCTGACCTGGGGACCGCAGGTGCAGTTACCAGCCCTCCATGCCAGCAGGGTGGGGCACCTGCCACACCCTCTGCTGGTCACGGGTGGGCCGCAGCCAGGGGGGCAGCAAGGGGGCCCTGACCTGGGGACCGCAGGCGCAGTTACCAGCCCTCCATGCCAGCAGGGTGGGGCAGTTACCAGCCCTCAATGCCAGCAGGGTGGGGCACCTGCCACACCCTCTGCTGGTCAGGTATTCGGCCCTCTTCCCTTTGGGCCATCTGTATTCACTGTTGGTTTGCTCTTCTGTATTCTTTGCTGTTCCATGCGTTGCAAATACCTTCCACCTGCTTCGGCTTATTATGGGTTTTCAACCCATAGCATGGATCAGCCTTATTATTAAAGACGCCCTCCCTGCTCTTCACTGGAGTCAAGGAAGGCATTGGAAGCGCCCATCTCCTGTCTCCACGTCTGAGCAAACAGAGCCTTTACCCCAGCGCATCCACCCGAACATTATGAAATGTGATCAAAATATGAAGGGCGTAAACAATAGTCACAATGCTTTCAGCTGGAAAATAATATTTAAAGTAACTCAGTGTGGTGCAGATTTAATGAAGATGGTTGCTCAGACTGGAAATGGTATGACTCCTCAGCATTTGGCCTCCTGGAAACCTTCTGAATATGACAGCTAAAGTTTAGTGGCCTCTAAAGGAATTTTTTTGCCAGCTAGGCTTTCATGTGGCTATTAATCTGATAAATTTCACAAGTTATTAGCCAGCCCCTCTGATTTTCCACTGTAACAATGTCTGATGGAGGAAGCGCTGTTGACGGGGGCTTAACCAGAGAGCTGGAGGCCTGGGATAACCCTTTAGCCAGGCCCCTGCCTCCTTGGCCTCTCTCTGCTCTGTGCCCTGAAGCCCTTAGGCCAAGCTCACCGCCCCCCCAGAGCCCCAGCCAGGCATTGACCACAGCTGAGCACAGAGAGGGGATAGAGGGGCCCTCACAAGCTCACCGTCCCCAGGATTCTCACCCCACGGTACGCTGGAAAGGTCTAGGCATGTCCACTCCCCATGGAGCCCCTGTTGCTGGTGGGCAAGCTTTCCTGATCACAGCCTCTGGCCATTCAGGAAACGTGACTGTGAACCAGGATCAGCCGTGGGGGATTCACTGCTCACTTCTAAGCCAGGCAGACTTTGCCGGGCTGCAGAGCAGTATACTCAACCTTTGATGATGTCTAGAGACACTCACCCATTGCAAGTGGGGTGAGTATGCTTAGTCTCTAGCAGACTGGGGCTGGGGTGCACAGGACAGCCCCCACAGCAAAGAGCACTCCACCCAGAAGGCCAATAGTCCAGGTGGGGAAGCCCACTCCACGGCAGCCACAGCCACCCAGATCCCTGGCCATCCCCCTGGCCTCACGGCCACGGGCTTCTGGGAAGTGTTCCCACTAGCGGCAGGGTTTCCTGGGCTCCCCATCTCCACCCCCACCAGACTCTGATCTGACTGATAAGAAGGATCCATACATGGACTGGAAAAGCTGGACAAACGTTGTGGCTTGAATGTGGGGGCTCCTGCACATCCCATGTCTCGAACACGGGACCCGTGTGGGGACAGCCGGGAGCCTGGGGTGCACCCTGAATGGTGGCCACATTCCAGGGACTCTTGCAATCTCCCTGAAAGAAGTAGCCGGCTCTGGCTTCACATTTCTGTGACTAGAGGACCCTGACCTTGACCACAGGGACCTTGAGAGGATCAGGGCCTCCCCCCCATAACCCTCCCCACCTTTCATTGTCAGATCTGCGTGTGACCACTTGAGCCATACCAATAGAATTTAAGGAGCGGCTTTAATTAAGTCCCATTAATTTCCCAAGACCTTGTCTTCAGGGGCACTGGAATTCAATCTGCACGGTAACAGCACAGCGCTTGCTGCTGTCCTCACTAATATAACACGCAATCCACGCCATAGTGACAAAGAGGGCTTCCTTTCCCACTTCCCACAAGAAGTCTCACCCCCAAATGGGGTTTAAAGTGTGTCTGCGCCTTCTCTGAAGTCAGACTCCTCCCTGCTATAGGGCTGCCCCCCAGACTCCATGCCCCACAAACAGTGTCCAGAGAAGGGAAGTCCAGCCACACGGCTCTCTCACCTCTCGTCCTGGGAGGAGCCAGCCGCCACCTCAGAGGACCGCGGGACCACCCTCCCTCCCCACACACCACACTGGGCCTTCCCACCCGACCGGGTCATATCACAAATTGACTCCACACTGGTGCTCACATTGTGACGACTATGGAGATGCTGTTCACCACTGAGCCACAGGCCAGACTGAGGTAGATTGCTCTGTGACACAGGGCTTTAGGGATTTGTTGGCTCAGTTTTCTATGCCTTTCCAGTTCACAAAAGCTCCTCCAACACGGACTGACCCCCGCCTGGGGGACATGTCAGAGACACACTGGTTCCACGCTGCGTTTTTCCTGGGCCGTCTGCCCTCCCATCCAGCTGGCCTGCTGTCTGTCCAGGGCAGCTGCCCCAGGCCAGCTGGATTCCAAGAGTTCCCTCCACGTCTGCCCAGGAGGAGGGGAGCCCTTGTGTCCTGGCGACCGTTCTGTCTTGGCGTGTCCCTCGTGTGGTGACGTTTGCTGTCCCAGGCCCTCCTGAGAAAGGGGCAGAGGAGGCTCTTACCCCACTGACCACATTCGTGCCGCTTGTCCACGTGTCCTGCTGGGTTTTCACTATTGTTCATGGTAAAACGTGTAAGCCTATGTTAGTCTGCATTTTCTATTAGAATCTCTTTCAGATCTTGCTGTGTCTCTTTCAACTTCTTTGTGAGGCTGTTTTGGCTCTGTTGGAATATAATCTTGTTTTCTTGGGAATACTAACTCAATAATACAGTCACTAAAATCCACCTGCAGAGTGCAGGAGACTTGAGTTCGATCCCTGGGTCAGGAGGATTCCCTGGAGAAGGAAATGGCAACCCACTCCAGCATTATTTTCTGGGAAATCCCATGGACAGAGGAGCTTGGCAGGCTGCAGTCCATGGGGTCGCAAAGAGTCAAACACGATTTAGCCACTAAACATCAAACATTTACTTTACTGAACTTTAAAATGCAATCAAATGTGTGCCTTTAAAAAATACTTTCTGGCCTTATTATGCTAAGAAAAGAATTTTCCCTCCTTACCATTAGTACATACCATTACTTTTATGAATTTTTAAGAGTTGTAAATCTTTCATCCATCTGAAATTAGTTTTTCAAACGTTTTTTACTTCTTTAGCCATAAAATATAGCCCATAAACATATGAAAGCATTTTCATCTCATAATAATTTTAAAAACTCAGGCTGAAATGACGAGTAGGCATCTATTGCTTCCCAGACCGGCCTGTGTGACAGAGGTCGGCGTCTGTCATCCGACGCTGACAAGGTGAGAGGCCACACACGCTGTGCACACTGACGGGAACACCACTTGACAACGCCCGTCAAACTCTAATTTATGCATGCTTTTGACCCGGCAATGCCACCTCTGAAAATTTATCTCCGGAAATACCCACCCAAGAATACAAAGATGCTCACTGCTGCATGATGTTTGATTCTAAATAAGTAGAACCACACCAAGTGTCCATCAAAATGACATTGGTTAGTAAACCACTGTGCATCCAGAATCTAACACCGCCCTTGACAGAGATGGGAATATTTGGTATGTGTGTGTTTGCATACATATTATACAGAGTGTGTGTATGCAAAAGCATTGCATACAATACACTTTATATAATTTGTACATTTATATAGTTTATAGATATATATGAGATGCATCTTTATATTTTTCCATAGGTATCAATGTGGAAAATTATTTAAGAATTTCTATGCAAACTTTAATTGATAGAATAGTGCTAATAATATAAACCCACTCTTTAAAAAGTGTGTCTTCATATGCTCAGTGCAGAGTTTGAAAGGAAATATACCAAACTCTTCTCTCTGGCTGATGAGGTGTTTTTTGTTTTTTGTTTTGTTTTGTTTTTTGTTTTCTCTCTCTCTCTTTTTTCTTACACTTTCTGAATTTGTGGCTTTTTGAAAACTACAATGAGCAAGGTTCTTTTTTAAAAAATAAAAGCAGCACATCTTTCTCTAAGGAGCTACTAAATTATAAATCAGAGTAATGAGAGCCATGACAGACACCAAGTAAGAATTTTTTGCTTGTTTTTTTTTTTCTCACCAGAGAGGAGGAGCTCTGGCAGCAGGAGAAACACCATCTGTGGGAGCCATGCTGGTGCCCTGGCCTCTGCAGAGGGAGCTGGCCTTGGCCCACCTCCCCTTGGGACCACTGCTGCGGTCCTGGACACCCAAGAAGAGAAGGCTGGTGTTGAAGGCACCCGTGCTCACTGGCCCACTTGCTTCACACCCACTCCACACAGGCGATGTCCAACTACCACCCCCAGATGCACCCACGGCCCTGTGATCCCCTCTGCCTCACTGGGCCTCGAGCAGAGCTGGGCCTGCCCCTCACTGTTTGCCAGGGGCCAGCACCATGCAGGCAGGGGCCCGCAGCTGCCCTGAGAGGCGTGGGCACCGGGCAGGGAGGGATCAAGGGGCAGACATGGTCACTGAGGTGCAGAAAGGAGACCCAGGAGCTGTGGGGGTGCAGAGCAAGTGTGGACCTGAGTTGGGGTCAAAGAATATCCAGAAAATAAAGACAGGAGAAAAGCAGGTGGGCAAGATCAGAGCAGGGGCTCCTGGAGTTCTGCCTGGGGGCCCCCTGCTCCCCTCGGGGTCTGGTACTCACTAAACCCTCACCCTGGGGACCGTGGAGGGTGAGGGCACAGCCCCCACCCCTGCCCTTTTTAGACCGATTGCTGTGGGCAGAGGAGGGCCATACACCCTGCACCTGGGCTGCTAAAGGTGTGGAATGTCCACCCTGGGAGCAGAGAAGGTCTGGGGCACCTCCACACCTGGCAGATGGCGGCGTGTCCCCTGCCAGGTGCCCAGGGTCCAGGACAGCTGTCCATCTCTGCCTCACATGGGGTCCCTGAGGGTGTGAGGACTGAAAGGAAATCCTGGAGGGAGGGGCGTGGAGAGGAGGTGACAGCCGGGAGAAACGTGCCAGGGACTCTTATTAACCACAGTCGGCACCGCTATTAATTACACAACAATTAAATTGGCAGCAGCTCGGGCAGAAACTCTCATCTGACACCTTTTACGGGTCCCGCCAAGGAGCTGCCTGGTCTTAATTAGCAGGAGATTTTCCTCCATCCTTTGTGTCCCAAGCGTCCTCGGCCTACGTCTCAGCACCCTCAGGCCCCGGGGCTCTCCCGTCTGGAAGAGTGAGGTCGGAAACCTGCCTCTGCCAAGTCCAGCCAAGCTTGGAAATCCCAGAGCATCAAAGGACAGAACCCAAGCTGTGATGCGATGGGACAGACATGTGCCTTGGGGAGCAAACGTGGGGTGGTGCTTGGAGGACGGGGGAGTTCCGAGCATTTGGAGCCGGCCCACCTCAGGGCCAGCCTGGGTCTTGGAAACTGGCTTGCACTGGGGGGCTCTGAAATATTCCGGGCTCAGCCAGCCTGCCCCCTGCCCTGACAGCCACTCACCGTTCTACCCAGAGCCTCCTGGTACCCTGAGGGGAAGAGATAGCAGGGGATTGTTCAGAGGGAGACGAGGTCACTTTAGAATGACCAAGATCACAATCCACTCCAAAGCTATTTTTACTCTCAAACAAAATACAACAAATGGAAGGCATTAAAGCCGTAAAAACAACTGGGAGCTGCGTAAAGAAAAGGCCACAAAAATCTGATAGGAGTGGGAGGCATCTTTCAGTCTTTAAAAGATCAAGTGGATTAAAAAGCGATTGGGAACTTAGAATGTAAGCATAATAAAATTAATGAGAGATAAACGCCTTGTGTCAAGTATGTGTTCTGCATAGAGAAAAAGAAAACACTCATCTAAGTACACAGGAAATATTCACAAAATCGATCATGTGCTGTACCAGCTCGTCTGAACGTCTTAGGTCATGCACTCCATCAATAAAAGTTTTACCTGTGTGTCGCAGTACATGGATGCCTATAATTTATCCCTAAATTATAATTCATAATGTGTGATATAAAAATATAATACATATGCCCACTGTAAAACAGACGAAGGCAGACACGGCACAGAGCTGTGACAGTAGCGGATGCTGAGTGGCAGTTTCCACGTTTCCTGACTACTGTGGATTGACCTGTACACCTGCTGGGATCACACACCTCACCTTGGAGGTTTATACCACAGACAGAGCCTCAGCAGACCCCCAAAACCAGCATCATAAAGCCCGCACGCCTTGATCACCATGTAAAAATAAAACCAAAACAACAACAAGCTGGAAATCACTGACAGAGTTAGAACCAATCAACCCATTAACAAAAATAATATTGAAGTCTAGAAAACAAAAACACTCAGAGAGTTTTAATGCTCTCTCAAACCAACTCTGGGTCAAGAAGAATGACAAATTGCAGAAGAGCTGGAAAGCATGGATTATAATACAACCACCTGAGAAAACCACAGAGATGGAGCTGGCTGGTAGCACAAGGCTAATGTGTCCTGCTAATACACGTCGTGAGAAAAAGAATCATCACAGTAAGCAGCTCACACTTCTAACTCAAGAAATTAAAGAAAGAAGGAAATTAGAAAAACAGCAACAAAATGAGCCGAAATAAAACTGAAAAACTGAAGTTATACAATCAGAAAGTAATGAATTAGAAATATGCATTAGAATTGATAACTAAATCTAGGTTCTAATTCTTTGAAAAAATTTGTAAAATGGATAAACCACTTTTTTTTCTTCAGCTAGCATAACACTCTACTAAAAGCACATTACAGAAAGAGAGAAACTACAGGCCTTTTGATGTCACCATCATAAACAAAATATTAGAAAGCAGAATTTATTAGTACATGGGAAAACGTAGGAACAGTGTTATTCACTCTGAGAGTGCAAGGATGGTTCAATGCTGAGAAATCTGTTCGTTTCTCGTTTAATAGGGAAAAGGAAAAGTTCATGTGCTTGTTGCTCCATTCAGTACAAGAGTGAAAAATGGGACGTGAGCCAAACACCCATCAAAGGTAGAGTGGATAAAAAGTCGTCAGGCCATCCCCACAATGCCCTGCTCTGTAGTCGTCTAAAAGGATGAGAGAAGTCTGTATGTCTTGTGTGGAAAGAGTCGCAGCATAAATTATTAAGTGGAAATAGAAAGCAGAAAAGCAGTATGAGTATATTAATACATGAAGCATAAATATAGACAAAACTCTTTCTGTATTTAAATATAAATATGATGTATAATTTATATATAAATTGTGTGTGTATAGTTCACAACCAATTGATACATAATACAAGATGCAATTTACATGCATAATTTATACGTACATATATATGTTTCTGTTCCAGGCATCAACAACAGCCTGGGAATACAAAAGAAAGCTGCATTTATTATTGTGCCATATTGTACCCGATTATGACCGACTCCAGGGCCCCCTGCGAGCTGTCCCCCGTCCTTCCCCAAGCCATCCGAGGCCACGCGACAAGCGCTATGGATTCAGCTCCCAGGTTCCTGCCCCCTCCCCACGTGGCCTCTGAACAGGACATGACTCTCAGTGGTGGGGGACGGGGCAGGCTCTGCTCTTGCGCCTGGAGGCAGCAGCCAGCACCTCTGCCGAATGCGGTCCAGGCCCCAGGATGCAGCTTCCTCTTACCTGCCTCACATGGGCCCAGCTGTTGGTGACATCAGCAGCCTTCCAGGGAGTCTTCCTGCAGGGCCCCACCCCACACACTCCCCCGGGCCTGGGCCCTCCCCTGGGACACGCGGCCTGGAAGATGGGTCTTGCTCAAGAGGGTGTGGAGGCCACTGATGACCTTCTACATTGTTGAGGATTCCAGGACAGGGCACTTGTGTGGGGTGAGCTGGGCCTGAGTCTGGCAGGCAGAGGAAGGAGAGGCCCACGGAGGGAGGTGCCCATCGGGGTCCCAGAGGATGGAGTGCAGTCGGAGAAGTGGCCATGAACACCTCCCTAGTCAGCATCATGCTTCCTGTCCCCTGTCTACTCTCTCTTCTGAGATGTTGCTAAAGTCCTGCCCGGGAAGGTATTCTGCAGGTGTCTCCCTGACCCTCAGCCCCGCAGCTGCCTGCGCGGGTGAGGCAGCTGTGAGCTCAGCCCCTGCCCATCCAGCTCAGGGGGCCTGCTCGCGTCCTCCAGCAGCACCTCGCTCCCCCGGCTCCCTGGGCTGCACCCCACCTGGGCACGTGCCCAGCTGTTCTTCACCCTGCCCCTGGCCATGTGCCTGGCTCCTGCTGGCTCCTGGTCTGCACCCAACCTGGGCATGTGCCCAACAGGCAGGCAAAGAAGGGAGCTCCACAGCTCCTTCCACCTGGAGACACCAGAGCCCCCAAAAGACTCCCCCACCCTCGCCACCTCCACCCCAAAGTGACAGTAAAAGGGCAACAGAACAGGGCCCTGCCTGCAGAGCTGTGGCCCTAAGCGAAGGGGAGGCCTGAGAAGCCGGGCAGGAGGGCAAGCACCTGCCCAGGGCCAGGGAGGGGCCACCAGGAAGCAGACCCCGTGCGCGGCCAGGGGTGAGAGGTGCCACTGACCTCCTGCATCTCAGTCTGGATACATAAAAGCCCGACATCCACTGCTGGCCCTCGCCCTCCTGGGAGGCAGAGGAGCCACTCAGAACGTTGCAGCTTTTCGTCCAAATCGATCCCTGTTGAGCACAGATGACAAAAGCTTCCAGGAACAAGAGGGATGTTGGACACGCAGCCATCTCTCCCCATCACGTGGGCGGCAGTCCTGGCTCAGACCAGCATCCACCGCACCCTCCGGCCTTCCTTGATCACCCTGCGTGCATCCAGACTGCAGACTCTGAAAAGCGTGAGCAGCGCCTTCTGTTCCACGTAACGCCGACTGCCATGATTCCTGCTTCTATTTCATGCCATCCCAACAGTCACTGGTCCAAGGCAGCGATCAAGGTGACTGTCCCTCGTCCCAAGCCCTGCCTGCCGGGCCTTCAGGGTGGTCAAGGCCTGGGTCAGACGCAGCCTCTTCGCTGCCATCAGCGCTTGGTGCAGCCCACGGACATACCCGAAGGCTGGTCTCCTCACTCTGCAAAATCGCCCTCTCCCCTCCAGGGTCCCTGGTACCCACCCAACCCCCCGACACACTTCCAAGGCCCCATCCTCATGGCGGGGTGCTGGGGCAGCTCCCCTCCCTGCAGGGTGGGCGGGGTCCCAAGGGGGCAGGAGGGTACCCACTCAGCTCAGCCCCTGGGCAGCCTGACCTCTGAGGACTCCAGGCGGCCTCCAACACGTCCCCCCGTGGCCCTTTGGGCAGAGACCCAGGACGACGAAGGAAGAGCAGGCCCCGCCCCGGCCAGGCCTCTGCATGCACAGCTCAGTCTTTCAGCAGAGGAGGCTCTGGGCACCACAGGGGCTGCTGAAGATGCCCCCAAGGGGGACGGACTCCGCCACGCAGGTCTTGGGGTCAGTCTGTCTTTCGCTCATTCCCCGAGTCTGGCTCCTGCACGCCAGTCACGCCAAGCCCAGCTCAGCCCCCAGAAGGGCAGCTCCGGCTCCCCCATGGGAACACTGGCCTTAGCCGCACCCCTGAGCACAGCATCGGGAAGGGTCTGGGCTGCTGTCTTCTGCTCCCTGCCCGCCCCCAGGAGCAGTTTCTCCTTCACCCCACTCACACGCCCGCCCCAGCCTCAGCGTTTAAGTGGACGAAGCCGGGCAGAGGTCAGAACACAGAGCCCAGAGCCGACGCGGGGCGCCGTCTGGGTCTCCAGCCCCCTCACCTGGAACACGGTTGACAGTGATGCCGGCCCAGCAGCCAGGAAGCCAGTGGGTCCTGCGAAGCCCTGCCCCCGACTCCCAGGGATTCGGTCCTGGCTGGTTGGTCTCATCAGGATGGGTGTATGTTTGGCTCAGCGCTGGGCGCTGGGCGTCAGGATTGCCTGGGCGTGGGGGAGGGACTCACAGGCCTGTTAGAGGCGAGGCAGTGAGTCAGGTCTCCAGCAAGGATGCCAGGGGGACAAGACGGGGTCAGGAAGTGCAGCTAGAGCAGCCCCACCCCTCAAGGACCGCCCTCGATTCCAGGCCTGGAGCCGTCTGCCCGGGGCAGCCCCTCAGGCTGCTGACCACCTGGCTGAGCACAGGGCACAGGCCGTGAGCTGGTGGTCTGGCCTGGACTCCCTCCTGGAGGGAGGTGCCCTGCGGGGTCTGCTCCCGAGACCCAGAAACGCTGAGCGGGAGCTGCATGGCCCGCCCGCCCCCGCTAGTCTCAGAACAAGCGGGCCTCCCCGCCACAGGATGGGCTGGCCCACGGCCACCGTCTCTGGCCGGGGCGGTCAGTGCGACTTGACCCGGCCCCCCAGCACATCCAGCAGCCCCGTGGGGACCTGAGGAGGACAGCACAGGCAGAGCCACTGGCCTCGCTTCCGGAACGCACCAGGCGCCTGGGGGGCCTCAGGAGCACCCACACCCCACTGAGGGCTGCAGCCGTGTGCATCTCTGTGAACAACAGGTGAGCGAGCCCCCTCCTAGGGGTATGGCTAGGCATCACTACTGAGCAAGAGGTGAGCGGGCATCCGGCACTGGGGGGCCAGGCCCTGGGGGATGAGTGGGGTGGAGCGGGGGTGCAGGGGCCCCTGGGTGAGGCTGTACGTCCTTAGGGCAAACTGGAGGTTGGCGGCCTAGAGGTCTGGAGAAGTCCCTGCCAACAGAAAGTCAGAGGTGGTGGGCTTGGGATTTGAAGGAGGCCCAGCCGGGCCCCGAGGGGAGCAGGAAGCTGGCCCAGGGCATGTGGGCTGAGATGCAGGCTCCAGGCAGGGGTGCAGGCTCCAAGCAGGGGCCAACCCAGCCCGCCAAGGACCGCCTTCTCAAGGCTCCTCGCCAGCCAAAGGGACAGAGCCTCCTTCTCATAAGAACCCGTGTTCCATCACGGCCCCACCTCCTCCGGCCACAGTCGCCTCCTGAAGCCCACCCGGCGGACACCACTACAATGGGCGCTGGTCCTCAGCATGTGAGCTGGGGGGACACACGCCTTCCATCTACAGCACGCGTTCCCGCCATCTCAGCCTCGGCTCTCGTGGGCATCTCAGGCCGGCAGCTGGGCACTCGGAGTGTCTGCACCCCTAACGGAAAGGAGAGGCGGGTTGCCCCAGCTGGGACCTGCTGCCCCCAGCCTGCACACCGGAGCCGGGCTCCCTGCAGGGCTCTGGGCAGCTGCCCCAGTGACAGCTCTGAAAGATGGGCCGGGCCGGCCCAGCACAGCAGGCGGGGATGGCGGGACACGGTGCAGCCAGGCTCCATCTGGCCGCCCGCCCCGCGGCAGGGGCTCGCGGCTCTTGTCACGGGTCTGAGTTGATGCAGGCTCTGTGGGCGGCTGGAGGCGGCTATTCTTGGATGGCTTCTGGTACCACAGAACCTCGGGAAAGGGGTCAGAATCCCCACAGGGGAGTTACCGCTGCTTGAAGATCCTGCTAGACTTTGAGAACACAGGAAATACTGGGGACAACGTGTGATCCTCGAGATGAAAGTGACTTCAGAGGACAGACGGCCGACAAGCCCCCCTGCTAAGGCCAGCTCCTCCGGGGGGAGAGGCAGGAGGGCGTCCAGGAGACCCCACTGCACCCCCGACCTGCTCACTAGATCAGGTAGCAGGGGGTGGAGGGAGGAACACCTGCCCTGCTGTCCCCACCCCGAGCCGGCCATGCGGGAGGCTCACGCAGACCTTTCCTCCAGCCCCACAGCTGGGGCCACAGGAGGTGGGGGCCGCGCAGAGGGGCCACCCCAGCGAGCCATCCTGGTCTGCAGCGGCCACGCGGGAGCAGGGCTGCCCCCCCACTCGCCCCACCCAGCGGCGGGAGCGGAGGCACCGAGTCTCTCCTGGAAGCGAGGCCGCCCAGTCACCTTTCAGCCTCCAGCCACCCTCAGGGAGCCGTGGGGTGGCGAGGGTCTGCCCAGTGGCAGGGCTGCCCTTCCTGACAGTTTGGATCCCAGGCAATGGGGTGCTGGCCAAGGCCCCACAAAGCTCCCCAAGAGAAAGGGTGCACAGCTTAGGCTGGTCCTGGGCCCAGAACACAGCAGTTGTCATCCTACGCCTGTTCATCAGCCAGGAGTCCGCTGCGTGTGCTGGGCTGAGGCTGCATTCAGACCCAGGGGCAGTAAAAATAAATAAGGAGAAATTTAGGGTCTGGACGGAAGGAAGGAGGTTCAGGTGAGACGGACCCAGCATAACCCTTGGTCGGCACTCGAAATCTCATGAAAGAGCATTGACGACAAACGCCTTGCTGACAACTGAAGAGTCTGACTCTGATGAAGCCATGATCTTCTATTTCCCAACTGGGCTCCGAAGAAAGCTTGAAACGTTCACTCCTGTGCACCTGCTGGACTTGCTGAGGGGGCTGGGGATCTGGACCCTGAGGGAGCACTGCAGTGCCCCCCGTGACTGTTCAGAAAATCCAAGGTCTGCTGAACCACAGGCGGCCCCGGGACCCATTTGCATCTGCCCAGCTGGACCGTCTTTAGGGGACCTCCCCTACTCAGTGTGCCCTCCTGCAGGGCCTCTGACACCCGTGGGCGGGCAGCCCCACACAGACACGGTCAGTCTGCAGGGAGACCCAGGGCTTGTGGCGGAGCAGGTGAGGAGGGAGTCTGCACCTCCAGTGCCTGGACGAGGAGCCGGGGTCTTGTGCAAACCAGCTGCCACAAGGCAGGATTCATCCTGAACCAAGGTTCTCTCGGGCTTCGAGCCGTGACCCTAAACTGGCCCTGGTCACATTGAGGCTCAGCAGGGAGTTCCAGCCAGGGGCGAATGGTGCGGAGGACACGGGGCCCAGGGTGAAAGGCCTCCCGCGATGGGCCATCTGCCACTCCAGCTCTCATATCCCCTCCCAGGGCACGAAGGTGCTCGCGGAAGACGGCTCAGGGGTGGGTCAGTGCCCAGGTTTTCAGTCATCTATCACCAGAGAGGGGTCTGTTTGGGTCAGGGGTTTCTAAGGAGCAAAGACACAGCACTTTGTTCCAAACCAGATGAACCGGCTGACTACTTCATTTGGTCAATAGATAAGCTGAACCTCCCACCTCACCTGATTATTTCCAAAGCACTGACCCCAGATACAAGGACGGTGGCCTCTGAGCCACTGGTCGGGGGGGTGGGGGTACTGCCTTGACAAAACCCAGGTTGCCTGCCTGCCCAGCCCCCGGCCTCTACATGAACCATGGAGTCCCCAGCATTCAAAGGCGCTTCCCCACAGCTCTCACCTGCAGCTCCCCACCCCAGCCTGGGGATCTGGAGGGACCCCAGCACCCCCACATGGAGACCGCGAGGTCATGGGGAGTGGGAAGGCCTTCAGAGGTCACCAGGACCATCCCCTCCTGGAGCGACAGGGCCCCCAAGACCACAGAGAGCTAATGGGGAGAGGAGGGACGCGCTCCCCGCCCAGCCCCTGCTCTCCGCTCCCCGAGGTTCTCCAGGAACACTTCCCAGGGGCCCATGTTCCCCCCGGGGGCCACTTCAAGAGGAGCTTCCCCGTGCAGTCCCGAAGGCCAGCGTGGGCAGCCACACCTGGGCTTCCTGCTTCATCTCTTGGCAGCATGGGGCCCGTTGGTCAGAGGGGCCGTGGGCTCTGCCCTGACCCGAAGACCAGCCCTAGAGCACAAGAGCACCTGGACCCTGCGGGGCTGCGCAGGGCGGCAGGACCCAGCTCTGCCCTCCGCGGCAGCCTGTCCAGAGGGTCTGGGAAGTGCCTGGGTCCCCACGTCCAGCTCGGTCACCACACCGCCCGCCTGCCCACCCAGGGAGGCGGTCCCCACATCCAGCTCGGTCACCACACCGCCCTCCTGCCCACCCAGGGAGGCGGTCCCCACCTCCAGCTCGGTCACCACACCGCCCGCCTGCCCACCCAGGGAGGCGGTCCCCACCTCCAGCTCGGTCACCACACCGCCCTCCTGCCCACCCAGGGAGGCGGTCCCCACCTCCAGCTCGGTCACCACACCGCCCGCCTGCCCACCCAGGGAGGCATAGGTCCAGGTACGTGGGTCCGAGGCGAGCTCAGGGCACCTTACTTCCCGGATGGTCCAGTTTACCAGCTGGGAAAAGTGAGGCTGGACCACTCGGGATGGGAATGCTGTCGGGGGTAGGGGCTTGAGGGGCGGGCGCGGCCAATGGAGGCCGGGGAAGCCCTGCACGCCTCGGGGAGGGGGCCAGCAGACACAGGCAGGCCTCCCCAGGGCGTGGAGCCTGGCGCCGTGAGCTGGGCGGCACGGCTGGTCCCGAGCAGCCGCCTGCCATCTGTGAGTCAGGTGGGAACATAAGCATCTCACGACGGCACCTGGATGGGCGTGGAGTCGGCCGACCATGGAAGCAGCACCCTCTGCGCCCGGGGCCAGGGGCAGCGGGCACCGCAGGCCGCGCATCACTCCCTTGCCCCCACTTGGAGATTCCGGCAGCCGGTGCTGGCCCGGGGGTCCACCTGCTGACTCTGCAGGGTAGCTCCCAGGGCTGCAGGTGAGTGGGGAGGCCACACTGTGGCTCAGGGCCTCGCTCTTCCCCGAAGAAGCTGCAGCCAAGCAGATGCCACCAAGTGGAGCGGGCAGGGGGGGCGGAAGGCCGCGGTGAGCAGGGTGGGGGCTCTGGGGGTGAGCTCAGCCTCGGCATGGGAGACTGAAGCCCCTCAGGGTGAGCTCAGACCACCTGGACCCCACGGATCACAGCACAGATGGCGATGTGAGAGACCCAGAGAAGGTGAGAGACAGGGGAGGCCCTCCAGGAGGGGCGGGGGGCAAGGGGAGACGCCCCCTGAGCCCTGCAGGGAGGACAAGGGGAGGAGGGGGCCGGGGTGGGCTCAGCGGGCCCCCTCTCTGCTCTAAGCAGCACCCGCCTGCCCTTCAGGGCCCCACTGAGAACAGACACAGGAGAGATAAAAGGGAAGCCCTCTGAGGGGTGAGTGGCCTGAGATGGGCTCTCCGGGGGCGGGGTGGACAAGCGATGAGTGCTTCCCCTGATGGGCGTCCGGGGTCCTAGTCCCCAGCCCTCACCCGCCCCACCTCGAGCAGCTTCACATCAGCTCTGTGAGGGGCGGTGGCCTCCGGGGGGCTGTCTGGGTCGCCCAAGGACCCACACGGAGGAGGGTGGGCACCAGGAGCAAGACACGGTGCTTGTTCCGCCTGCCATGAGGGTGCAAAGCGTGTGAATCAGAGCCTCGGGTGCAGGTCCAGACCCACTTCCTGAGCTGTGTCTCCATCTGGGGGCCCCAGTGGCTCCAAGAGCAGACTGGGGCCAGGGCCGCCTCCGCCCCTCAGAGCCCCCCGCGTCGTGCAGGGCAGCGTAGATACAACACCCAGCGTCAGGCTGGGTGGTCGGGCTGCTGGACGGTGGGAGGGGTGGAGTCGCTGCAGGGGCTGCTGCTGCTGGGGGCCCTTCAGGGGCTCCACCCCGGGTACCAGATGGCACTGCCACGGTGGAGTCTCAGGGAGGAGCTGACACCTGTCAAGGGCTCGTCACAGGGCAGAGCTCCGGGGGATGGAGGGGATGCCAGGCAGGGCTAAGGAGCCAACCCTTTCCTGTGTCTCCACTGGGAAGGCCATGGGGACAGATCACTTACAGATATCCAAACTTTTTAAAGGGAGCCCTTTAGTGAAACTTTTTTTTTCCATCACAAAAGTCGTATCTATTCATTACAAAGTAGATACAACACAGAAACTTCTAAAAAGAAATAATCATAGACCATTATTCCATCTCCTAATGCTGATTTCTGTTTCATTTTATTATATTTCTAGGTAGTAGTAATACGTGTGCAAAGAACTGACTCGTTGGAAAAGACCCTGATGCTGGGAGAGATTGAAGGTGGGAGGAGAAGGGGACGACAGAGGATGAGATGGTTGGATGGCATCACCGCCCCGATGGACATGAGTTTGAGCAAGCTCCGGGAGTTGGTGACGGACAGGGAAGCCTGGCATGCTGCAGTCCATGGGGTCGCAGAGAGCCAGACATGACTGAGCAACTGAACAACAATAAACGCTCTCTGACATTGATCTTAACAATAATTTGCTGGATCTGTCTCCTCAGGCAAGGAAAACAAAAGCAAAAGTAAGCAAATGGGACTATATCCTTTTCACACCAGAGGAAACATCAACCAAACCACACCTATAGAACGGGAATATTTGCAGATGTCATGCCTGATGAGGGTTAATATCCAAAACATGCAAAGAACTCCTACAACTCAACATCAAAATAAGTAAACAACCCGATTAAAAAGTGGGCAGAGGATCTGAACAGACATTTTTCCAAAAACGACACACAGACGGCCAACAGGCACGTGAAAAGGAGCTCAGCATCACTCGTCGCTTCCTAGAAGCTGGGCCAGGGCGTCCAAGCAGCTTCTTGGGAGGACTCACTGTGGGAAGGTCTCGGAGCTGTTCCTCCAGCTTTGCTGAGCGAGTCCCACTCTTCGCCCCCAGTCGGCTGGCCTGTCTTGCACACGCCTGGGCCCTGGCAGAGCAGAGTCAGCAGGAGGGGACCCCCGACACCAGCAGGGCCGCGTCCCTCGCTCCTTGGGGATGGCCCCCCTCCCACACGGGGCTGAACTCAGCCCTCCCACCACGGTCCGAGTCAAAGCCAAGGTCCCAGCCCCCAGAGCGGGGCTGGTCTGTGGAGACCTCAAGCCCAGGGTCCAGGCCGAGGCCGGGCACCCCCTCCAGCTCCGATTCCTTTCTTGGGGACCTTCGTGCCCCTGCTTGGTGCTGGGTGTGGGGCTCCTGGTGGCCTCTGAGTCCCGGGATACGTAGGGTAGGGGTGGGGGCAGGCAGAGGGTAGGGAGACCCTGCTTCGTCCTCCAAGGGCCCTGCACAGCAGGGGGCGCTCACGCCCAAGAAAGTGCAGGGTCGTCAGAGTAACAGGTCAGACAGATCTGGCTGGCTGGCCACAGCCCCGAGTGAACTTGTCCCGGGGGTTTGCCCGGCTGACCTGGGCCTGAAGGGCCCCGGGCCTTGCATTCAGCTTGGGGCAGGCCGCAAGAGAACCCTGGGGACAGGGGAGGGATGGCCCCCAGATACCCAAGACAGGAACTCCAGCCTGGGCTGTGGCCACCCTTGCCTTTGCAGGGAAGGCCAGTCCCTCCTCTAGGGTTACCCTGATCACCCTCGACCACGAGGAGCCTGTGGTCCACGCCAGGCCTAAACCGGGAGGGGGCCTTTTGTGGGGTGGCCGTGAACGAAGCAGTCAAGGGCCATGATGAAACAACTTTCAGACGTGAAGCAAACGTAAGGTTCACAGGGCCAAGCGTGACCCGCCGGGCTCTTGTCCCAGCTGCCCACCCGCCCAAGGGCTGAGGACTTGCACAGTCACTCCCAGGCGCCTCTGCCTCCACGGGTCTCCCCTCCGGGCCCCAGCCCCGCAGCCACGCTGGGTCACGCAGACGGGGGCTTGCAGCTCTGTTCTCCCACCTCTGCGATGCCCCCACAGGCTCTGGGCTCTGCAGGCCCTGCGAGAGGAAGCCGAGAACCACGGGGGCTTAGAGACCCGCCCGAGGCCACGCATCCAGTGGAGGCACAGCCCGGACTCAGCCCCAGACTGTCCTGCAGGTGAGAACCCTGTGTTTGCGGGCTCTTCAGAAAGCAGAAAGCGGCTGGGGAAGCAGGGCCTGTGCTCACCTCAGAGGAGAGCGGACACGGGGGGCGGCCTGGGGGACCCTCCTCTGTGAAGCCATGCCAACACCCCCTGTGCTGACCCCCGGGGCTGTGTGTGGCGGAGAGGAGGGCCTGCGACACTTTGCAAAACGTGAGCCGTTGGAACCGAAGTGTGGGTCACCCCCTAAAGCGCCGAGTCGTATGTGATCCCCACCAGCCTCTCTGGGCGGGGTCCCTGAAGGGGCAGGTGCTCGATCATTGCTCCAGCACATCTATCCACACCCCTGAAACGGTCACCAAATCCTCCCCCCGGAACTCCACCCTGGACGCCAAGCCTGAAGTCACAGTGCTTCTGAACTCCCTGACCGACCAGGGGACTCTGTAGCCTGCAAGCCCCCTAAGCGTTTCCCAGCTTAGTCTGTTTTTCCTAGGATGCCTTTGCAGCTGTGAGCCTCGCTGTGGTCCCCGCCAGGCACGGGGCATCGAGATGGAAGAGAGAGGAGGATGCGGGAGAGACGGCGGGGCTGCAGGACCCCAGGCAGGGCGGGGAGCCTCGGGCGCAGACCCCCAAGCCCACACCTGGCCCTCAGCCTGCAGGTTAGGGTAAATTGTGCACCCTGCACCCTGGGGCCCTGGCATGCACCCCATAAGACTGGGCCTGAGAGCTCAGTTCTGGGAGGTCAGGTTGGGGTGCAGGGCTGGTGGGGTCCCAGCCCCAGGGTCACGCAAGCCGACCCCCGCCCTGTCACCTCAGTAGCTGTAGCCCTGCCCTTCCCAAGGGTCCCTTGAAGATGGCACGACCCCTGGCCTCAGCTCCCGCCTGCCTCCAGCAGCGCTGAAAAGGGCCCCTCTGGTGGGCACTGGGCAGGCAGCAGCGGGCGCCGGACCCTGGCTGGGCATGGGCGCAGCCTCCACCCCAGGGGCTCAGCTCTCCCTGGTGATGCAACCTCCGTGACCCAAGGCCTCCTTCCCGTTCTGCGCCCCCGCAGGCAGGGGGACACTCATGGCCCCCCAGAGTCCCGAGCTGAGAGTACAGAATGAACCGTCGGCTCTCTCTCCGCAGCCAGCTGCCTGCTCTCACTGACCTGCCCTGTAGGAGGGCCCATCGCAGCCACTCCGGTGGTGCTGGGCCAGCCCTGCTCTGCGATTCCGGCCGCAGCTGTGACAGACACACACGGGGGCCTCCCTGACCCACCGCCCCTTCCAACACACCCAGGAGAGAAGGCAGCAGCCCCTCCGAGCTGAGGGGTGGGAACCTGTCGCTTCCGCCCCATCTGTTCATCTCCAGCCGTGCACATCCAGGCGAGAAGCCCACCCGAGCGCGCGGTCCCCTGCTGCAGGCCTCCCACCCAGTCCTCCACACTGTGGCCGCAAACCGGTTTTGACAGAGCCACCTGCTGACCAGAGCCCTCGGGGGCCCCCACCACCAGGGCTGGGGACCCCCACCACTGGGGTTGCCACCACCCCCCACCAACAAGGCATTATGTGCTCCAGGTCGCCCTCCAGCCTAGCCCTGGGCCTCCAGCAATTCAGGTCATTACTAGCCGGAGGCGCCCTTCATCCTCCGGACCTTTGACCGTACCCTTCCTAGCCAACCTGTCTTCCAAAAGGCCTCCCCAGTCCCTCCCCCAGGCTCCCCAGGGCACCACTGACATGTGCTCCCACCAGGACGTCCCCTCAATTCCTGAGTCCCCACCCCCACCGCCCACCCCCAGCATCCCAGGCCCATCCCAGATTCACGGGCCCACGGCTGCCCTGCCCAACTGGAGTCAGGAAGGCGTGCTGGCCCCACAGAACCCTGGAACTGCTGGGTTCTGCTCACCTGTCAGAGAAGGAAGGGGGGCCCGTGGGGAGGGGCTGGGCAGGCCCAGAGCTCTGGCAGACCTGGCTGTTCTGGGCGGAAGGGCTGCTGACAAGAGGCAACCGGCCGTCAGTGACAGGCGGTCAGGCGCTGGCACCTGCCAGCATATCTGCCCGCCAGCACACGTCAAGGAAGGGCCTGCAGGTCTGGGGGACGCTGGCCAGGCCCCTCCCCACCCCCCAGGGGGCTGCAGGACTCTGCCCCTCAGACGGGCAGCCAGGCTGGGGGCTCCTGAGTCCTGCTGTCTCACCCAACCAGGCTGGCCCTCATTCCCAGGCCAGGGTGGAGGTCTGCAAACATAGAGGGTGGTCTGCACATGGCACCCAGGAACACAGGATCTGACTCATGCCCCTCAGGACTTGCTGGCTCTGCAGTCTTGGCCTCCTGGTCCTGTTTATACATCCAGGAAACACGGGCGACGTTGATGGGGAGCCCTCAGCACAGAGCTTCCCAGGAAGTAAGGGCCCCCTCCCATCGTGTGCTGCTGTTCAGCCTGTCATGGACTGCAGCACGCCAGGCTTCCCTGTCGATCACCAACTCCCAGAGCTTGCTCAAACTCATGTCCATTGAGTCGGTGATGCCATCCAACCATCTCATCCTCTGTCGTCCCCTTCTCCTCCTGCCCTCAATCTTTCCCACTACACGGTCTTTCTGAATGAGTCGGCTCTTCGCATCAGGTGCCAAAGTATCGGAGCTTCAGCTTCAGCGTCAGTCCTTCCAGTGAACATTCAGGACTGATCTCCTTTAGGATGGACCTGTTGGATCTCCTTGCAGTCCTGTCCGTGTTGGCTGTTCTCTCTCTCCCTGCCCCTACCCGTGACTTCCACTCTCTCTGCTGATGCCAAGTTGCAGGCCCTTGCTTTGCTTCCACTGCTGCCCAACAAGCTCCCCTCCCCATCGCCCTGACCAGGCCAGGGCCAGGTTCTGGGACAGGTGGTGAGGACCAGCCTGAGGGTCTGACCTGCAGGATTCTGGGCGTTGCCCCAGCCTGAGCCAGGCCCCTGGCCAGGGGACACAGGAGGAATGTCCTGGATACCCCCGCGTATCTGCTGTCCCCTGGGTCATTCCACCCGGAGCCCAGAGCCCCGCGGAAGCACCTCAGAGCTAGCGGGGAACCTCCAGCTGGACGCCTGGTGAGCAGAGGCCAGAGGCCTCCCCAAGCTGCTTCTCTCTCAGTGGCAGGCCGCCGCGGGGACCATCCACCTCCTCCTTCTCTGTGCCCTGCCTGGGAGAGGATTCCGACAAATGGGGAGCGGGGGGCGGTGTCTTGTCTCCATCCCTGTTTCCCGTCTGGGAAGAGAGAATTTCCTTAACTACCCTCCTTCTGGTCCTTTCTCATAGAAGAACTTTTTAAAGATTATTTCGGGCACCCGTGCGAACATGGCGCTACGCGAGGTGCGGAGCGTGCGGGCCGCGGTCGGCAGCCTGCACGCCATCTCGGCACCCAGCACGCCCTGCTCGCTGCGGCCCTGGGAACTGCGGGCGGGTGCCCCGGGCGCTGCGCACCGGCCCTGCTCTGCTGTCGGTGCGGAAATTCACAGAAAAACACGAATGGGTAACAACAGAAAATGGTGTTGGAACAGTGGGAACCAGCAATTTTGCACAGGAAGCTTTGGGAGATGTTGTTTAGTCTGCCTGAAGTTGGAACAAAGTTGAATCAACAAGAGTTTGGTGCTTTGGAAAGTGTGAAAGCTGCTAGTGAACTCTATTCTCCTCTATCAGGAGAAGTGACTGAAATTAATAAAGCTCTAGCAGAAAATCCAGGACTTGTCAACAAGTCTTGTTACGAAGATGGTTGGCTGATCAAGATGACATTCAGTAACCCTTCAGAACTAGGTGAACTAAGGAGTGAAGCAGCATATGAGAAATACATAAAATCTACTGAGGAGTGAAAATGGAGCCCCTAAATAAACTGCTTTGAAACAACTTAATCTAGCATAGTTGTCTTCAATTAGTGGTGGATAGATATTTAAAGTGGAGAAGGCAATGGCACCCTACTCCAGTACTCTTGCCTGGAAAGTCCCATGGACGGAGGAGCCTGGGGCTGCCGTCTATAGGGTTGCACAGAGTTGGATCCGACTGAAGGACATAGCAGCAGCAGCAGCAGATATTTAAAGAACAACTTTTAGTAAAAGAAACTACTTGTAACAATGTTTCCTGAAGAAAATACCCCTTAACTTTCTAATGACTTCAGATAACACTGTGCATCTTTTACCACAGCATCCTGCAGATTTTTAGGCTAGGCTCCAATTATAATATTCAGAATTCCTAAAATTATCTCTGATAAAACTGATTACAAAAATTATGTAATTCAAGGATAACATGGTTATCTTAAACCTTATATGACATTGTAACTTGCTTACAGCTATCCTTGGATTTGGGTCAAAATTAGAAATAACTGCCAGTGGAGAAAAGTTTGTTAGTTGCACAGTGTCCAATGCAGAACATTACTGTCTTAATTTTGCAATATGCTGTGTTTGCTGCTGCCATTTTTATACAGTGAAGCAACAGCCTTGCAGGAGAGTAAACAATTAAATATTCAACTTCTTAAAAAAATAAATAAAGACGATTTCATCCTTAGAACACGTCTCACTGAGATGCCACGTGCAGTCACTGCGTTTTCACAGCCGTGTGAAGATCTGCTGCACCAGTGCGACCACGTGGGGTTCCCATCGTTTCTGCGTGTGTCCGAGTTGTCGGGATGGCTTCCTGATCCCTCGCGATCTCATTTACAAAAGCCTGTGTGTGGCTGTGGAAGGGGAGCACCCACCCCAGGGGTCCCTCCCCAGGCTTGCCTCTGGTCCTGCCTCTCCTGCTTCCCACCCACCCCCACTGCCGCAGTTCTGAGCAGGCTGGGGTTTGCCCCTCCAGCGGTCCTTTTGGAAAATATCAATACAAGAAGCACACAGATGTCTACTTACCAACTCTCTCTCCAGCCTTCTCTGGACACTGCCCAGCACCTCACTTTGTTCTCCTAACATTGTCAGGATGCCACTGTGAGCGTCCCTACACCTTCCCGGGGGCGCACGCCATCTCCCTGGACCAGGACTCGGGAGTTTTCAGTCTTTGCTGTCACCACGAGTAACCACCGTGGACGCCTTGCCTGCCTGTCGTACATTTCCCAGCTTGTCCTGGGCGCAGCCTTAGGGGTGGGGCCAGTGCCTCTCAGGTCAATTGCAATAGCTTGACTAGATGTTCTTAATTCCAGTCCCAATTCTTAATGGCCAGCACCATTTTGCTTCCCACCTTGTAATCAATATGAATACCAACACAGCCAGTGGTCAGGCCTTTGGACTGTGATCCATCTGACAAGAGAGAAATGAAACCTCAGTGTTATTTCAGTTCACTTTTCTTTCACAAGACCATGCTCGGACACCTTTATATACGTTTAAAGAGACATTTGCATTTTTTTCTTCTAGGAACTGTTTATTGATATCTTTGCCCATTTTCCTGTAGGTGACTGAACTTCTCGTGCATCAGTGATTTTAGCCCTGCGTCCGTGATATTAGGTGTGAGCACTCTGTGCATCTTCTGACGTTGCTTACGCTGTGTTGTGCCGTTTGTTTTTTGTTCAGTTGCTCAGTTGTGTCCGACTCTTTGCAACCTCATAGACTGTAGCCACCAGGCTCCTCTGTCCGTGGGACTTCCCAGGCACAAATACTGAAGTGGGTTTCCATTTTCTCCTCCAGGGGATCTTCCCAATCCAGGAAATCAAACCCGTACCTTCTGCGTTGGCAGACGGGTTCTTTACCATTGAGCCACCAAGGAAGCCCTGTGTTTCGCCGTGCAAATGTTTAAATTTTACGCAGGCAGATTGTTCACCGTTGGCTCATTGCTCTTGGACTTTGCGTCATGGTTGTCAGCGTTCTCTATTCTGGGTTGTAAGGGAGGTCATCCTACTTTTTTCTAGCACTTGTACGGTTTCACCTCTGACCCACTTGACGTCTGTTGTGAAGAGTGGATCCAATCTTACCCTTGTCCACATGGCTCTCCAGCTGCCTCAAAGCCGTGGATTAAGCCGTTCATCTTCTCCCCACTCGCTGAGAAGCCACCTTGACCTTCATCCACGTGCCCTGAGCCCAGTGTTGGAGGCCCTTCACAACACGTGTTAGATCTGGTAGACCCACCGATGGGTGGGTGAGTGGATGTATGGGCGGAGGGATGGACCCTAGCCCTTTCCCTGCCCTCCCTCACCCTGATTCTTTTCTAGGGATTTCCTGGCTATACCCGCTTGTTTATTCTTTCCTATGAAAGAAAAGCATTTACCGTGCCTGGTCCTACCAGGCAAACCCCAAGCCCTTCTATCTCCAGGGCTGCCCAGCAAACTCTCACTCTTCGAGAACCAGCACGAATGTTCCTGTCCCTCCAGGCACAGGGACCTTTGCTCTGTCCCTCAAACAAGTCAAGCTCATTCCTGCCTTTGACGCCCCTGCCTGGAGTGCCCTCTGCCCTAGACCGCCCCTTGGACGGCTCCTTTTCCTGGAGAGCCATCCCTGGCTTCCTCCTTCCTCTGCTCTGCTTTCCTTTCCTCAGAGTGCTTTCCTGCATCTACAACCGCTTTACGTGTTTATTTTATGTTATGTACACTAGAAGGGAAGATCTATGAGAGCAGTGACTTCGTGTGCCTTATTTTGTGGTGGATCCCCAGCATCAAGAAGAGTGTGGTGAGAGAAGCTCCATAAACTGTGTGGATGGATGGGTGGATGGATGGGTGGATGGATGGGTGTGTGGATGGATGGAAGGATGGGTGGGTGGATGAATGGACAGATATATGAATGAATGAGTAAGTGGATGGATGAGTAGATGGATGAGTACAAGGGCAGATGGGTGAATAGGTGACTGACAGGTGGGTGGACAGATGGGTGGTTATGTATTTATGTATAGGTATGTGTGTATGGATGGATGGGTAGGTGGGTGGGTGAATGGATGGATGATGGGCGGATGGATGGAAGCATGAGTATACGGGAAGATGAATAGATGACTTGGCTGATGAGTGAATAAGTGACTGGACAGGGAGGTGGGTGGACGGACGGATGGATACGTATGTAGGTATAGGTGAGTGTGTATGTAGGTATGTATGTACGTATGGGTGGATGGGTGGGTGGGTAGATGGATAGATGGACAGATGGATGGATGCATGGATGGATGAGTGAATGAGTGGACAGATGGGTGAGTAGGTTGGTAGACAGAGCCAGCTCTGACTCCCCAAGCAGTTAGTCCCCTCTTCCTCTGCACTCCCAGAGCACTCCGGACACCCCTCTATTATAGCCTGTGAAGGCATTTTTCACCTGTCCCCAGCCTGTCTGTCTGTGAGCTCAGTGAGGACAGCAGCTGGGTCTTGTCTCCATCTGGGCCCAGAGAAGGTGATCAGTAATGAATGCAGGAGAAAGGGTGACAAGGTCAAATGCCATAGTACAAGGCAGCATCTGGGGTTCAAGGCTCTGGGGGACTTGCACAGTGCCCAGGAAACTCCTGCTGTATGGACCCCAGGGCCAAAGGCCTGACACGGTCCAGCCTGTGGAGCCTGCAGTCCCAGCCTGAACTGGAGCGCTGAGATTTTCCCTCAGTGACTGGCCGGGGGAGCTTGTCTCCTAAGCCTGGGTCCTGGCGTTCCCTTCCCAGTCTGGACACCAGGCAGCTACTGACACAGAAAAAAAGGGGAAGCAGCTGAGTGGCCAAATGAATCTGGGCTTCTTAGGCTCAGCCACTGTGGGTTCTGAGACAAAACCTCTCTGGGCACGAAGGTGAGAATGAAAGTGACTTCAATCACCTCCCCGAAAGGTGTGAGAACGGGAGTGACCCCAAGTCAACCCCAGCCCTTCTCTGGGGCACAGAAGTGGCTCAACAACAGAGGCTGCCTTCCCTCCCCTCCCTTCCCGCTCTCGCTATGCTCTTACTTCACTTTTCTTTATTTTTAACAGTTTATTTTCTGTATTTTCTATACATATTTATAAAAATATATTTTCTGTATTTTTAACAGCTTATGGATTAATTCACATCCTATCCATTTTACCCATGTCGTGGATAAAATTCAGTGGTTTAGCACATAGTCACAGAGCGGTGTAACCGTCCCACCATCCAATTTTAGAACTTTCATCACCCAAGAAACCACATCCTATTAACAATCTTTCCATCCCCTCCCTCTCTCCTCCAGCCCTGAGTTTCTGTCTCTATGGATTTGCCTATTTTGGACTTTACATACAAACGAAATCATGCAGTAACTGGGTTTTTGTGGGCTCGTCCATGTTGGATCAGTCCTTCACTTCTTATTGCCAAATAATAGTACATCGTGTGATATTACATTTTATTCATGCATTCATCAGTTCATGGACAACTAAGTTGCAAAGAAAAAGTATTTCTCCAAAGAGGTGGAGTTACTGCACTACATATTATGAAATATTACGTTTCTTGAAATAAGACTATCAAAGTAGTTCTAACACACCTTACTACAACAATGGATAAACTTTTAAAATTAAAGCTCCACTAATCACATTTTCTTTAATTTGACTTTATGACTATTTTATGATAGCTTTCTATATGCTTAGAAATAAGTTATAGTTCCTTATTATAAACTGTTTTTCAATATCCACTTTTTCATTTGTATCTTACAGCAGTACCAATTGTTATTCATTGTTATATTTGTCTGAAGTTACACGTAACACTTTTCCTAATCTGATTTTTGCTTTTGGTTATATTGCTATTCACCCTTAAGAAATACTTGGCTTGTATACAGTTATATCTATCGGGTTTTTGTTTTTAAAATAGAAAAGCTTTCCCCTCAAAAGATTTAATGTTTATATCTGCACATTTCAAGATTTTTATCACTTGGGTTTTTTTTATTGTCGATTTCATTTCACATGTCTATAGAGCAAAGCGATTCCGTTTTATGTATATACACGTAAGCACGCCTCTTTCCCATGATAGGTTATTATAAGGTATTGAAGATAGTTCCTGTGCTGCACAGCAGGCCCTTGTTGCTCATCTGTTTTGCATAGCGCAGCGTGCATCTGCTAATCCCCCGCTCCTAATTTACCCCTCCCCCCTTACGGCTTTGGTTACAAGTCTCTTGTCTGTGAGTCTGTTTTGTAAATAAGTTCATTTGCGTAATATTTTAGATTCCACACATAAGCAGTGTCGTTTGACGTTTGTCTCTAACTTCACTTAGTGCGATAATCTCTAGGTCACTTCATTTCATTACACTTGACTCTTTCATCCTGCAATTCACTTTGGTGTGTTTTCATCATTTTACTTCCTCCTCCAAAAACGTCTCACATGATTATTCATCAAATAATCGTTCTCTTTCCCACTGGCTGGCCATTTTCAGCTTCGTTTTATTTGTAAATACTTGTGTGCGGTGAAGTCTGTTCTCTCGGTCCATCTGTCTGTCTTTACACTAGCACCAAACTGCGCCATTTATATGTAAAACACACAGACCTTGCTAGTGTGCCTGCTTGTTAAAGATGCTCACGTTTTGAACAGGTATTGTAGACAAAGGCACAGAACTCAATAGATAAGTGCCCTTGAGCGATGGGCCAGTCACCCGGCTCGTTCCCAGTCCTTCACCTTCTAAACACGCTTTCTGCTGCGTCTCCAGTAAGTGGATCACACAGAACAGTGGCGGGCGCCTTCCTTGGCCCTGAGGTGACTCTGCCCGTTTCCTGTTCCCTGCCCCACACTCATGGCCTCACAGAGGGAAGGATGCCACCTCGATTCCTCCTCCAGCTGCCCCGTGACTCTCTCCTAAGCACGACGATGTTTGCGTGGTGAGGTCGTTATTGTTTGGGGCTAAAACAGTGGACCCGATGGGCTTTTTACTGGACTGGAGATGCCAAACCTCCCTACAGGCTCCCAGCTGTGAACTCACGGCCCACGGACCGAAGGACCTGGTGAAGTTTCTTCTGAACCGGGAGCAGCTCTAACCGTCACAGGAGCATCCTGCCCCAATCCACCTCTCCCAGGGCCTTCCATCCTGCCACTCCAGGCGTCCGTGACACCCTGTCCTTCAAAGTCCTGTTCTGAACAGGACTTTATGTTCAAAGGAGCGTAAACGGGCCACTGATGGTGCGAGCACATCGGGAGGCCTCCTGGGGCTCAGCCTGTGGTCCCCCAGACGGAGGACAGGAAGCTGCAGCTGCCGGTGCGGGGGGCCGTGTGCACTGAGGGCTGTGGGTCTGCGGTGACCACGGGGACCCAGGCGTGCAGAGCACTGTTTGGAAACCAGCTGCCCTGCTTGGTAGCTCGGAGGGTCTGTGAGCCTGACTGGTGCCCTGTCCCCACCCATCAAGAAGTAGCCCTAGCTCCTGAGCAGATGGTGTCCTGGGGGCTCCTCTGTTCTGAGAGGCTGACCCTGGACTCCCCAGATCCACCAGCTCAGCGCCTGGCACTGCGTGAGCATCACACAAGCTTTGCCCGTGGGGCCTTGGGTGCCCTGCCCATCAGGAGCAGGCTCCTGCGCTGCCCGCATGGACGTGCTGGTCACAGTCACCGACCTTCACGGAGTGCTCGGTCCTCGTGGGCTGAGGGTGATTCCACTTTGCCCCTAACGCAGTCTCTCCCGCAAGGGCCCCCAGGCTGTGCCCACAGCCAGGGGTGAGCAAGGCCCCTCCCCCTCCCATACAGAGACCCCGTGAGTGTGTGTATCCCAAACAATACAGAGCTGGAGACGACGGGGCTGTGGGGGCAGCATGAGTGGGCAGCACAGAAAAGAGAAGGAAACCCTGGAGAGCTGCCCAGAAGAGGAGGCATGGAAACTGGGCTTGGTGAGCTGGCTAGATGTCAATAGCAGGTGGTGGAAGAAAGAGCATTTCTGGGTTCCGGGGACCTCCCCTCTGGAGCCCCTCGCCAGGCCCGAGCCCCCTGCCGCCATCCCCTGACCGCTGGAGGGTGCCTGGGCCCAGCTTTGTGCCTGCTGCACTCCTGGGCTGAGCTCGTCCACTTTCATCATGAGCAGGAGCTTCTAGAAGCTTCAAACCATCCCATGTGGTTCCACTTACTTGCTGGCACCAAAGGCAGCCGTGTGTTTACAGATTCCAGAGGAGACCCAGCCCAGAGCACACGAGGGACCCCACCTGGGAGCGCAGCCGCTGTCCTGGGGAAGCTACAAACAGGGGCGGAGGCGGGGTGCTGGGCGCCCAGACAGTCAGGGGAGGGCGTGGAGCCACTGCGGCTCCGGTGGGTCAGGCTCCGGCTGCCCCCACCGCCATCTGCACAGGGGCGGCGTGGGGCTCCTGCGGCCTCTGCTGGGACCTGCGGGCACCATCCCTCCCGAAGCTGCAGACCCTCGGTCTGTCCTTGTGCAAGAACAGAGATGCTGATTTTTGGCACACTGCCCGGGGCGTGCCTCTTCGGGTGTTTTAGAAGCTGGACGGTCCCCCAAGGGGGAGCCTGGGCTCAGTGCCCACGGGGCGGGCCCATTCCCTGTAAATGCTCCTCGTGTGCTGGGCAGTCCCTCAGGACCACTGTTGGGGGTGGGGGTCGTGCTGGCGACTGGGCTCCAGTCTGCCGCTGCCTGGAAACAGGCCACAGCTGCCAAGAGAGGCGACAAGCTTCTGGAGCGGCCTGCCTCCACCACCCACGGTCCCTGTCCTCCCGCTGGGGGCAGCCCGCTCTGTCCAGCCACCCAGGGGCCAGAAGCGGCGCGGGGGAGCCGCTGAGCACAGGGCCCAGGCCAGGCCTCCGCCTGTGTTCGGGGGTCTGTCCGTCCAGACCCACTGGGGCTCCCCACGAGCTGCAGGAGCCGACCTTGGAGGCGCTGCCCCGGGGCAGCTGACAGCTCGGCTCCTGGTCCGTGCCCCCTACCAGGCCCCCGGGGCTCTGTGTCACGCTCCGTGGCCGCTCCAATCCCAGCTGCCCCCTGCACCAGAGCAAGGCGTGAGCTCCTGGGTGTTCACGGCCCCTCGGACCCCAGAGCCACCCCGTCCCCAGGAGCAGACGGGGCTGGGGGGCCGCCAGGGCCGGGTCCCTCCTGGAGTCTGCCCTGCCGCTCCTGTAAGGGTGGTCTGCCACTCGTCCCCACTGAGGCTGCCTCTCCCTCCCCATCCCGCCCCACACTGGGCACTGGGCTGTGTGCTGGGGAGGCCGCTGGGGAGGGACAGGCGGCAGCGTGCCAGCCAGTGGCCGCCACCCTCAGTGGTTTGTCTTCCCATGGGAACCCCGGACCCCAGGGCCAGTCACCTCACACCTCGGAGACCCCACCAGGTGGGGAAGGGGTGGGCTGGCCCCTTTCCTCAACAGCATGGCGGTGACGACAGAGATCCCTCCCCCTCCCGGGCACCCAGGCCTGAGCAGCCCCTGCATAGCCCCTATCCCCAGCACCAGCTCAGGGTATGAGTCAGTGCCACCTGCTCCAGGTGACAGGTGAGAGGCTGGTAGAGGCTGCCCGCTCACCTGGCCAGCAAGGGCAGAGCCAGGCTCTGAAGCTTGTCTGTGTGAGTGCGTGCTCAGTCGACCAGTCCTGTCTAACTCTGTGCAACCCCATGGACTGCAGCCCACTAGGCTCCTCTGTCCATGGGATCCTCCAGGAAAGAATACTGGAGTGGGTTGCCATGCCCTCCTCCAGGGGATCTTCCCAACCCAGGGATTGAACCCGTGTCTCCTGTGTCTCCTACTGGAAGGCGGGTTCTTTACCACTGAGACATGTGGGAAGCCCCTGACGCTTGTCTGCCAGCACGCCCCACATGTGCCAGGGGTCTACGCCACAGAACAAAGCACCACAGGCTACTGCCTTCCCGTGATAGACACGGACGACCTCACGGCACCCGGAGACCGGCTGGGCTGTGTTCTCACCTGGAGGCCGAACTGGGGGAGCACCCCGGGGTCTCCAGCTCCCTCGGGTTGCTGCAGGATTCATGTCCTGTGGCCGCAGGACACCTTCTGGCCTTTGCTGGAGGCCTCAGATTCGGGGGGAGCCCACCCGACCCCCAGAAGACCTCTGCCCCGGCATCTCGTGGTAACCCATCACCTATGCAGGCTCTCCTGCCTGGAACCAGGTCCACTTTCTCCCCAACCAAGGGGAAGGGAGGCCCCGGAGGGTGGACGCCAAGGGGCGTTCCGGGGCCACCCTGGGGTCTGCCAGTCCCACGGTGACTGGGTCCACCTCCTCTAGGGCAGACTCCCTTTTCCAGACCCGGCTGATCTCGGACTGTTGTAGGACCTTGGCGCCTGTCCTGAGCCTGACTGTGGGTCTGCAGAGAGGACCCCCAGGCAGCACGCCCTCTGAGCCCTCAGGGACCCACCAGGCAGGCATTCTGGGCGCCCCTCCCCCCGCCAGAGGAAGGCTCCCTGCGCCCCGCCTTGCCCTGGCTCAGCTGACCTGGTCCCCAGGATCTCCTGCTGGCTTCACCTGTGGGTTCCCAGGAGCCCCTGCCCCTCTCCTCACCCCTCCTGACCTCCGAGGGGGCTGGGCTACCTCTTCGGCACTGAATGCACTACTGTCTTGCATTTGCTCCGCGAGCCGGGACAGAGCCAAGCGCGGCCGGCCGGGAGGAAAAGGGGGTTCTTGTTTCCACCAGCCCATCACCAGCTGCCCAGGCCCCCCTTGCGGGCCCCCCGCACCATCTGTGAACCGGCGGTGGGAGCAGGCTTTCTCCGGAGGCGTGTCCAGATCCAGCCTCCAGTGACTCCAGCAAGAGCGTGGAGCGTGCGGCTGGTAGCCTGGCAGCCCCCTAAGGCTGACCTCCAGGTGGTCCGGGGCCTTCCCTGGACAGTGAAGTTTGCTGCGCAGCAGTCTCTGCCCTGCGCCCCTCACCACCCACCCTCCCGGACCTTGGGAGGCTGCCTGTCACTCATGCTGCCCCGCCCGCCCCCCTCCCATTGCTGACCAATCAGGTGGCGCCGCCTCCCTGCAGGGGTGGAGTCCACCCTCCTCTCCGCCCCCTGGGGGTGGAGTCAGTGCGGGGGCGGGGCTTCGCTGGAGGGACGTAACGCAGAGGAGCCCGCCTCTCCCGGCTGCCTGGAGACCCCTCGCCGAGGGCCTGGGCCCTTCCTTCCCGGCCAGAAGGAGCTTTCCCGGGAAGAGAACGGGGAAGGAGCAAGGCCAGGAAGGGAAGGAGACCACCCTGCAGGTGGGAGGGGGCTGGAGTGCTCACCTCGGTGCCTGGCCACGCGGCCTTTCCACAATGAGGCTGGGGCAGGGGTCTTAACCTCCAGCCTCTCTGGAGTGTCGGTGGGCCACATGGTGGAGGGACAGTCAGTGGGGGAGGCTGGAGGGAGCACAGGACAAGAAGCGGCCGCTGAAGGACCCTGGCTGTAAGGGCCTGGAGGACAGTGGGACCTGGAGGGCACAGTGGTACCCAGTCTGGTCCTCAGGTGTGTGCTGTCCCAGATGCCCCCAGCAAGGGGCAGGCATGGGGCCCTGGAGTCAGGCAGCACGTCTCGGGGGCACTTGCTGACTCTGACTTCAGCCGGAGTCCGACCAGATGCACACCAGCCATGCACAGACCTCCCCGCTCCCCTCTGCCTTTCTGGGGAGAAGGTGGGCACAAACCACCCACCCTGTGCCCACAGAGGGCTTAGAAAGAGCTTCCCGCCCTAGAGGCCAAAAGGCTTAGGGAGAAAAGGCTGCAGGAGGCCCAGCTGTCCCCAGATCATCCCAGGCCCTACAGAGCAGAGGGCCGTGGCACCAGGTCCAGCCTGAGATGGCCAGGAACAGCGGGAGGGTCAGCCAGCTCGTGACCACGTCTCACAGCTGGGCTGTCTCTGGGGCTACTGGAAAATCCGAGTCCCAGGCCAGGGTCAGCAGCACCACTGTGGAGTTCCTGGTGGCCCTGTCCCCCACGGAGCAGCCCCGGAGGGCACCCTTGCCACCCCTCACCCCTCACAGAAGGAAACTGAGGCCTCAGCGGGGCTCAGCTTGTCCTCTCCATGTCCCAGATCCCAGAATAGCCGGCCCTTCTGCCTCCCTCCCACCCGCATCTGCGTCCAGGGCAGAGTGGGCGGCCGGCCCAGCAGGCCGGGTCTACGCTCCTGCTGGCCCTGCTTCACCACCCAGTGCGAGCAAGCCCCCGCCCCCAGCCAGGCTGTGCATCCCTGAGCTGGGTGGGGCCGGCCCCGGCCTGGGCTGGGAGGGGCCTTGGCAACCCTGAGGAAGAGCACCTGCACACATTGAAGCCCTGGGCTTCATCGCGGACAGCGGTGCTGCTGACCATTCAGGGGGGCTGAGACCAGGCCCACAGGGCCAGACGTGAGCGGCACTGCCACCCCCCCGCCCTGCCTGCCCACAGCCCCTCCCACCCCCGAATCTCCTGCTGGTTTAAACACAGAAGCTGCTGAGCTGACGGAATTAACTCAAGCACAGGAGGCAGCCGCTCTGTCCTCTCCCCCCAGCCTGGATCCAACGCCCCCCACCCCCACCCCAGGATGGTGGGATAGCTCTGGAGCAGTGAGCAGTGGGTGACCAGAAATTCTAGGTCAGCTGGATCCTGACTGCCTACTCAGCCGGGGCTTGCCCCGGAACTGGGCGTGAGCTCCGCAGAACTGTCCGGGACAACTGCAGAGTTAGATGCCCTCCACTCCATTAATCAGCATTATTTTAATTAAGAAGGTAAGAAATACAGCTCATCAAAGATGTGATTATAATTAGCAGCTAACAGCACTTGGGTGAGTCAGTGACCCGAGTGGTGTGAGTTCACACTTCTGTTGAGGATGCATAAATGAAAGCGTCCCAAGAAGGTGGGCAGGGTGGCGGGGGGGTGCTGCCGGGATGCGGGCTGGGAGGGAGGCCCCCGAGTTGGGCCCCAGTGTGAGGCAGAAGGCCCCCCTGCAACTGAGCATCCACGGCTCGCCTCCTGTGTGGTCACTTGACCACCCCTGGAAGGACCTATCGGTGGACGTGCTGCCATCACCGTCTGGGCATTCTCAGTGGTCTTGACCGAGGCCCCACAGTTTCTTCTGACCCCAGGCCCACACCGTGCCCAGACATGCCCTGTGGCGGTGCCTCATTCCCACGCCCCAGAACTGGGCTTGGGTCCACAAGGGACCTACGGAAGTGCATGAGTCTGGCCCCGCCCATGGTGGCCTGGATGGGAGACACTGCGAGGGGCAGGCTGGATGAGCCCTGAATGAGATGGACACTGGGAGGAAGCGAGAACTGGGGCCGTGCTGCAGAGCCTCGAGGTGGGGACCCACTCGGGTCTGATGCTGATGGACAGAGGTGACCTGAGGTCACAGGGAGACTGGGTTCAGCAGGAGCAGAGGCAGGAGTCGCGGGGGCAGCCACGGCCAAGGATCAGGTGTGAGTGGGCCCAGCGCCGAGCTCCCTGCACTTTCACTTCTCCAGCAACAGAATTTGGTTCCAGGAGGGGCCCCTGTACACAGGTGAGCAGCCATCGGGGGTGGGGTGGGGCGTCGAAGGACCCACGCAGGAGCCACCTGACAGGTTGGAGGTGTCCGTCAGGGAGCAGCACACACCTGCCAACCTTACCCTCTCGCCTGGGACAGCCATCGGTGCCTGCGGAAGTTCCTACTATTGGCAGCGCCTGTCAGGAGCCCTGAGACTGGCTGTCTCCATCGAAACAAGTCTATGGTCACAGGGCCTACATCCGTGACCTGGGGCTGCCATAACAAATGACCACAAGCTGGGGGGATTAAATGACAGTTCTGGAGGCTGGAGTTGGAGTCAAGATGTCAGCAGGCCATACTGTCTCTGGAGGCTCTAGGGGAGGGTCCTTCCTGCCTCTCCAGCGTCTGGCAGCTCCTGGTTTCCTTGGCACATGGCTGCATCCCTCCAGTCTCCCATGGCCCCTCCCCTGTGGGCCCTTGTCTCAAATCTCCCTCTCCTTTCTCCTAAGGACACCAGCCACGGGATTCAGGGCCCCGCCTAATCCAGGCTAGTTATATCTTGAGATCCTTGAATCAGCTGCATCTGCAAATACCAAATAAGGTCACTTGCACGGGTCCCAGGGGTTCCACCCCTAAGCTATGTTACTCACCTCAAGTCGCTGTCCTTCTCTGGGCTTCTGCTTCCTTACGCTCC